>NC_056435.1:31438260-32081594 GCF_018296145.1 Oncorhynchus tshawytscha | reverse complement strand
ACACAAGTAGCAGTCAGACGTCTTGTCCCTTCCCAGGTATATATCATTTTTCTTCGTGTATATATTTGTAAGATTACATTTTTTATTTTTTTAAATGTATTTTTACCCCAATTTCGTGGTATCCAATTGTTTAGTAGCTACTATCTTGTCTCATCGTTATAACATCGTTACAACGTACGGGCTCGGGAGAGACGAAGGTTGAAAGTCATGCGTCCTCCAATACACAACCCAACCAAGCCGCACTGCTTCTTAACACAGCGCGCATCCAACCCGGAAGCCAGCCGCACCAATGTGTCGGAGGAAACACCGCGCACCTGGCAACCTTGGTTAGTGTGCACTGTGCCCGGCCCGCCACAGGAGTCACTGGTGCGCGATGAGACAAGGACATCCCTACCGGCCAAACCCTCCCTAACCCGGACGACGCTGGGCCAATTGTGCGTCGCCCCACGGACCTCCACGGACCTCCCGGTCGCGGCCGGTTACGACAGAGTCTCTGGTGGCACAGCTGGTGCTGCAGTACAGCGCCCTTAACCACTGTGCCACCCGGGAGGCCCTATATTTTTTATATTTTTAATCTCAATTTCAACATACTCTCCTGCAACCCTCCTCACCCAATGTGGTATGGATCTGCTATTTTTTATAATTTAGAACCGGAACCCCCGACAGAAGCTAGCCAGCTAACTAGCTACTAGCTAGTTGTCAGTTAGCCACTGCTAGTGGTCATCACAATTAACTCGGACATCAGCCAGCCTCAGCACGGTCAATTCCTGCCAGTCTGCACAGCGTGATATCAACCCAGAGCATATCAGACTGCTTTTTCTCTACCACATCTCCGGATTCCTACCTCAAGCTCTGAACCTTTACACCGGATCATCACAGTTAGCTTGCTGCTATCCGAGTGGCTACTCATGGCTAACGTCTTTGTCCCGAAGCAAGCACCAGTTAGCCTGGAGCTAGCCTGGGGCTAGGCCAATCTCCTGGCTAGCCGAAGAGATCCATCAGACAATTCCTGGGCTTCAATACCTCTTTTGCCAATTGGCCTGGACCCTTTGCTGCTGATACGGAGCCCTGCCGATCCATCACGACTGGTCTGCCGACGAAACCGTTCGAGGGGGTTTCAACAGGCTCTTCTGTTGCGACGTCCCCCTGAGGCCCATCCTCTAGCCTGCTAGCCCCGGCCTGCTAGCTGTCTGAATCGCCGTGTCTCCAGCTCCCTAGCTACTCACTGGACCATATGATCACTCATATATCACACATGCCTCTCCTTAACGTCAATATGCATTGTCTATTGCTGTTTTGGTTAGTGATTATTTCTTATTTCACTGTAGAGCCTCCAGCACTGCTCAATATGCCTTAGCTATCCCTTTTGTTCCACCCCCCACACATGCGGTGAACTCACCTGCCTTAAATAGTGCCTCTAGAGACAAAACATCTCTCATCGTCACTCAATGCCTAGGTTTACCCCCACTGTACTCACATCCCTTTACGGAGTATAGTTAATAGGTATTCGACTAGCCGGACTGTTCCCCGGACTCCATATATAGGGATTTGTACAATGCACCAACAAGGCTATTGAACTTGACATTGGTGCCCGTCTTTATTCCTTTATCCAACATATCATACTGAAACACATCCTACCATACCCTTGTCTGTACATTATGCCTTGAATCTATTCTTCCGCACCCAGAAATCTGCTCCTTTTACTCTCTGTTCCGAACGCACTAGACAGCCAGTTCTTATAGCCTTTAGCCGTACCCTTATCTTACTCCTCCTCTGTTCCTCTAGTGATGTAGAGGTTTGCCCAGGCCCTGCAGCCTCCAGCACCACTCCCCTTCCCCAGGCGCTCTCATTTGTTGACTTCAGTAACCGTGAAAGCCTTAGTTTCATGCATGTTGACATTAGAAGCCTCCTCCTTAAGTTTGTTTTATTCACTGCTTTAGCACACTCCGCCAACCCAGATGTCCCGCACCGTGTCTGAATCCTGGCTTAGGAAGGTGACCAAAAATCCTGAAATTTCCATCCCCAACTACAACATTTTCCGACAAGATAGAACTGCCAAAGAAGGCAGAGTTGCAATCTACTGCAGAGACATCCTGCAGAGTTCTCTCATATTATCCAGGTCTGTGCCCCAAAAAATTTAGTTTCTACTTTTAAAAATCCACCTTCCCAGAAACAAGTCTCTCACCGTTGCCGCTTGTTATAGACCCCCCTCAGCCCCCAGCTGTGCCCTGGACACTATATGTGTTACGTGCTGTTAATATGCTGTTAAGTGTTTAGAGTTGGCTATAACCAGTTTATTGATGTAATTATGATATACTTTAGGTCAGGCCCTATTGTACCCTATTCAGATGGGATTAGTTTTACTGGGTCAGGTCGGGTAATGCAATTATGTACACAAGCTCAAAAGCTCACACCTGTAATTTTAGTCCCGTCCTCTGATAATACTGTGAATCGACATCCCTGTGTTTTGAGGGAACAAGTTTGACAGGTGATTCGCTGGACGTAAGCTATATGAATGGCCGACATGTAGCCTGTCAATGTCACGCGGGACTAGGTGGGTGAAGGAATCAGACGCAGAGAGTTCCACTGGGGTAAAGTGCTCTTTACTACAGCACACAAAATGATACTTATTTTCCACCATAATTTGCAAATAAATTCATTAAAAATCCTACAATGTGATTTTCTGGAATTTTTTTCTCATTTTGTCTGTCATAGTTGAAGTGTACCTATGATGAAAATTACAGGCCTCTCTCATCTTTTTAAGTGGGAGAACTTGCACAATTGGTGGCTGACTAAATACTTTTTTGCCCCACTGTATGTCTTGCTCCCCCGAGATTGAGAGGGGAAAAAAAGAGAGACAGAGTAAAGGGGACACTTAACTTGGACACATTCTATAACTATTCTGCCACCCGTTTGGAATAAGAAAAAATGAATGTACAGTTGAAGTCGGAAGTTTACATACACTTAGGTTGGGGTCATTAAAACTAGTTTTTCAACCACTCCACTAATTTCATGTTAATTAAGAAACTATAGTTTTGGTAAATCGGTTAGGACATCTACTTTGTGCATGACATAAGTCATTTTTCCAACAATTGTTTACAGGCAGCTTATTTCACTTATAATTCACTGTATCACAATTCCAGTGGGTCAGATATTTACATACACTAAGTTGACTGTACCTTTAAACAGCTTGAAAACTCCAGAACATTATGTCATGGCTTTAGAAGCTTCTGATAGGCTAATTGACATCATTTGAGTCCATTTCAGGTGTGCCTGTGGATGTATTTCAAGGTCTACCTTCAAAGTCAGTGCCTCTTTGCAAATCATGGGGAAATCAAAAGAAATCAGCCAAGACCTCAGAAAAAAAATTGGAGACCTCCACAAGTCTGATTCATCCTTGGGAGCAATTTCCAAACGCCTGAAGGTACCACATTCATCTGTACAAACAATAGTATGCAAGTATGAACACCATGGGACCGAAAAGTGCAAATCAATCCAAGAACAACAGCAAAGGACCTTGTGAAGATGCTGGAGGGAACAGGTACAAAAGTATCTATATACACAGTAAAACGAGTCCTATATCGACATAACCTGAAAGGCCGCTCAGCAAGGAAGAAGCCACTACTCCAAAACCCCCATAAAAAAAGACATGGTTTGCAACTGCTCATGGGGACAAAGATGGTACTTTTTGGAGAAATGTCCTCCGGTCTGATGAAACAAAAGTAGAACTGTTAACTTTCACTGCTATGCGGATGACACACAGCTGTACATTTCAATGAAACATGGTGAAGCCCCAAAATTGCCCTTGCTAGAAGCATGTGTTTCAGACATAGGGAAGTGGATGGCTGCAAACTTTCTACTTTTAAACTCGGACAAAACAGAGATGCTTGTTCTAGGTCCCAAGAAACAAAGAGATCTTCTGTTGAATCTGACAATTAATCTTAATGGTTGTACAGTCGTCTCAAATAAAACTGTGAAGGACCTTGGCGTTACTCTGGACCCTGATCTCTCTTTTGAAGAACATATCAAGACCATTTCAAGGACAGCTTTTTTCCATCTACGTAACATTGCAAAAATCAGAAACTTTCTGTCCAAAAATGATGCAGAAAAATTAATCCATGCTTTTGTCACTTCTAGGTTAGACTACTGCAATGCTCTACTTTCCGGCTACCCGGATAAAGCACTAAATAAACTTCAGTTGGTGCTAAATACGGCTGCTAGAATCCTGACTAGAACCAAAAAATTTGATCATATTACTCCAGTGCTAGCCTCTCTACACTAGCTTCCTGTCAAAGCAAGGGCTGATTTCAAGGTTTTACTGCTAACCTACAAAGCATTACATGGGCTTGCTCCTACCTATCTCTCTGATTTGGTCCTGCCGTACATACCTACACGTACGCTATGGTCACAAGACTCAGGCCTCCTAATTGTCCCTAGAATTTCTAAGCAAACAGCTGGAGGCAGGGCTTTCTCCTATAGAGCTCCATTTTTATGGAACGGTCTGCCTACCCATGTCAGAGACGCAAACTCGGTCTCAACCTTTAAGTCCTTACTGAAGACTTATCTCTTCAGTGGGTCATATGATTGAGTGTAGTCTGGCCCAGGAGTGGGAAGGTGAACGGAAAGGCTCTGGAGCAACGAACCGCCCTTGCTCTCTCTGCCTGGCCGGTTCCCCTCTTCCCACTGGGATTCTCTGCCTCTAACCCTATTACAGGGGCTGAGTCACTGGCTTACTGGGGCTCTCTCATGCCGTCCCTGGAAGGGGTGCGTTACCTGAGTGGGTTGATTCACTGATGTGGTCATCCTGTCTGGGTTGGCGCCCCCCCTTGGGTTGTGCCATGACGGAGATCTTTGTGGGCTATACTCAGCCTTGTCTCAGGATGGTAAATTGGTGGTTGAAGATATCCCTCTAGTGGTGTGGGGGCTGTGCTTTGGCAAAGTGGGTGGGGTTATATCCTTCCTGTTTGGCCCTGTCTGGGGGTGTCCTTGGATGGGGCCACAGTGTCTCCTGACCCCTCCTGTCTCAGCCTTCAGTATTTATGCTGCAGTAGTTAATGTGTTGGGAGGCTAGGGTCAGTTTGTTATATCTGGAGTACCTCTCATGTCCTATTCGGTGTCCTGTGTGAATCTAAGTGTGCGTTCTCCAATTCTCTCTTTCTCTCTCTCTCTCGGAGGACCTGAACCCTAGGACCATGCCCCAGGACTACCTGACATGATGACTCCTTGCTGTCCCCAGTCCACCTGGCCGTGCTGCTGCTCCAGTTTCAACTGTTCTGCCTTATTATTATTCGACCATGCTGGTCATTTATGAACATTTGAACATCTTGGCCATGTTCTGTTATAATCTCCACCCAGCACAGCCAGAAGAGGACTGGCCACCCCACATATGCTCTCTCTAATTCTCTCTTTCTTTCTCTCTCTCGGAGGACCTGAGCCCTAGGACCATGCCCCAGGACTACCTGACATGATGACTCCTTGCTGTCCCCAGTCCACCTGACCGTGCTGCTGCTCCAGTTTCAACTGTTCAGCCTTATTATTATACGACCATGCTGGTCATTTATGAACATTTGAACATCTTGGCCATGTTCTGTTATAATCTCCACCCGGCACAGCCAGAAGAGGACTGGCCACCCCACATATGCTCTCTCTAATTCTCTCTTTCTTTCTCTCTCTCGGAGGACCTGAGCCCTAGGACCATGCCCCAGGACTACCTGACATGATGACTCCTTGCTGTCCCCAGTCCACCTGACCGTGCTGCTGCTCCAGTTTCAACTGTTCAGCCTTATTATTATACGACCATGCTGGTCATTTATGAACATTTGAAAATCTTGGCCATGTTCTGTTATAATCTCCACCCGGCACAGCCAGAAGAGGACTGGCCACCCCACATAGCCTGGTTCCTCTCTAGGTTTCTTCCTAGGTTTTGGCCTTTCTAGGGAGTTTTTCCTAGCCACCGTGCTTCTACACCTGCATTGCTTGCTGTTTGGGGTTTTAGGCTGGGTTTCTGTACAGCACTTTGAGATATCAGCTGATGTACGAAGGGCTATATAAATCAATTTGATTTGATTTGAACTGTTAGGTCATAATGACCATTGTTATGTTTGGAAGAAAAAGGGGGAGGCTTGCAAGCCGAAGAACACCATCCCAACCGTGAAACACATGGGTGGCAGCATCATGTTGTGGGGGTGCTTTGCTGCAGGGGGGACTGGTGCACTTCACAAAATAGATGGCATTATGAGGAAGGAGAATTATGTGGATATATTGAAGCAACATCTCAAGACATCAGTCAGGAAGTTAAAGCTTGGTCGCAAATAGGTCTTCAATTTGGACAATGACCCCAAGCATACTTCCAAAGTTGTGGCAAAAAGGACAACAAAGTCAATGTATTGGAGTGGCCATCACAAAGTCCTGACCTCAATCCTATAAAAAAATGTGTGGGCAGAACTGAAAAAGCATGTGCAGGCAAGGAGGCCTACAAACCTGACTCAGTTACACCAGTTCTGTCAGGAGGAATGGGCCAAAATTCACCCAACTTATTGTGGGAAGCTTGTGGAAGGCTACCCAAAACGTTTGACCCAGTTAATCAATTTAAAGGCAACGCTACCAAGTACTAATTGAGTGTATGTAAACTTCTGACCCACTTTGAATGTGATGAAAGAAATAAAAGCTGAAATAAATAATTCTCTCAGCTATTATTCTGACATTTCACATTCTTAAAATAAAGTGGTGATCCTAACTGACGTAAGACAAGGAATTTGTACTAGATTTAAATGTCAGGAATTGTGAAAAACTAAGTTTAAATGTATTTGGCTAATGTATATGTAAACTTCTGACTTCAACTGTATTTACGTATGGGTGTCTTTGTCCTAAACAGAACTAGAGTGTTCACTCTTCCATTCCCTTCTGAAGCTGCTTATTTGAAGATAAGCCAGCCGTGCCGATGGTTCCAGTGGGTTGATTTGAGACTCGTAGTAGGATGGGATGGTTTGAAAAGTTCAAGATATTTGACTCAGGACCGCTAATCAGCTGTACCAGTGATTGTCTGAAAGGGGAGTTTGTCCTTTCTCCCTCGTTGATTATTCAGGGTTAAGGATTCAGACCACTATAGACATGAGCTGAAGCTCTTCGTCTCTCTGGTCTAAAGGAAGGTGAGTTTATTTCTTCACCTTGTGTTGAGGTTCAAAGTTTCAACCATTTCAAACATGTAGCTAATGCCTCGTTTCCTGGTGTAATGTTATTTTCGTTATCAAGGCTTTTTATGCAATCTGGCCAAAGGGGACGGCTCCGTTCGCCTGACACGCTCTCTGACCTCACTCGGGCCGTGGCTACAGTTTTTATATGAAAGAGTTTCTCTTATACCTCCTATAATCACATCTGATCTTAACAAAAATACTTTCATAATTGTTCATATGCAGAACGTATTGGATGGAAACTTGATAAAGGGGATATTACTTTCCAAGTTACAGTATTTCATCCATACAGTGTTTAAGGACATCACAATATGAAAACCAATATTACATTATTATTATTTAGTTCCCCATTGACCATATCCCACATTATGTTAGAAATATTGTTCCAGTATTCACTTCCTCCACCAAACTTTTCAGTTGGTACTATGCATTGGGGCAGGTAGAGTCCACACTCCAGTCGATGGTTGCCATTGCACATGTTGATCTTAGGCTTCTCTGCGGCTGCTCGGCCATGGAAACCCATTTCAATAAGCTCCTAACAGATATTATGTATTGTGTGGCCTACCGCTTCATGGCTGAGCTGTTGTTGCTCCTAGACATTTCCACTTCACAATAACAGCACTTACAGTTGACTAGAGCAGTTCTAGCAGGGCAGAAATTTCACGAACTGACTTGTTGGAAAGGTGGCATCCTACACTATATTAAACTGATGCATTTGGCAATGTTCAACTTCAATTCACTGGCACTATGAAGAATAGCTTACCCGTAGTTATTGATAACCTATTATACTTTAGTTGAATTTACAAGGCATTGCTAGATTACCAGACTACCAAGATATAGCCTATGCGCACGGTTCTGATCCCTGCTCCTCGCTATAAAAAACGCCAGTGTGTGTTTGGTCTGTTGTGTGTCGAATAGCTCAGCCTACTCATTGATAACCCCTACTTTACTTTAGTGAACTTGCTCAAGACATTGTAGGCCAAGAAATAGCTAAATGCAGCATTGCAATATAGCAGCATTGCTATATAGCTTACATCTGTTGATTACTGATGCACAGTTCTGACTGTCTACCTAGCCATCACTAGCACATTAGAGGCTGCTGCCTATAGGCATAGACTAAGAATCACTGATCACTTTAAGGAATGGAACACTAGTCACTTTAATAACGTTTACATATCTGGTATTACTCATCTCATATGCACATACTGCATTCTATACTATTTTATGGTATCTTAGTCCGTTCTGCTCTGATATCGCTTGTCCTTATGTGTATATAGTCTTAATTAATTCCTACTTACATTTGTGTGTATTGGGTATATGTAGTGTAATTTGTTAGATATTACTGCATTGTCGGAGCTAGAAGCATAAGCATTTCGCTACACCCGCAATAACATCTGCCAATAACGTGTATGTGATCAATTCTATTTTTATTAGTGTCCGACATCCCAGGCTGTGCCCCTCCCATCTCTCTTTCTTTGCTGTGAAAGATGCGAGAGCTTGTGTTTTCGAAGGAGATTACGGAAAATAGTTTAGTCGTTGCAAAAATACTGAATCGTAGGAGTCGATTGAAGCTTGACACCGGGAAATGGGAAGAGACGGGCAAGGACTCGAGGAATCGATTGTTTTTGAAGCGACACCCCACCACGACTCGTTGCTGGCATTTTCCGCAATTGGCACATTATTAGTTAGATACTGTATCTAGCTCGACAGAATTCGAAATTCCACGCTAAATGCAGACATGACAGGGAACACGAATTCTCCAGTTGTTATTTTGACAAACTAATTGTCAAGTTTGACAACTTCCTGCCCCCCCTCCAAAAAAAACTCCCTGCTAACGTTGGCTAATGCTGCTCACACACAGGTGCCTCATTCTGAATGATTTGAACTGAAGTAAAGGTATGTTTTTGTCTTGTTTATAAAAGTGTTGAAGTGGTAACACTGTTGTATTATAGTGGCCACACTGACCAACTTGTATTGTTTGTTATCCAACACTTTGGAAGCGTAGCTGTTTTCTCCGTAACGTTAGCAGCTAGCTAACTAGCTAATATGTCCACACATATTTACGTAAGTCGTCATTATTGTGTAACTTTAGCTAGCTAGCCAGCCAATGTCGTTATGGTCTAGCTATCCACTGCCTTTAATAGAAAAGGTGTAAACAAACTGAAATGTACAGGCTTTAATCTGATTAACAGTTTGGGTGAATTCCATTTGAATTCAGTCAATGCAAGAGCTTTCCAATACAGATCGTTAAATTCTTGAACTGGACTCCACATGTTGGTAAACAGCAGAGGGGAAGCGAGAGGCCCAACTCATCGGAAAATCGGTCTCCCTCCTGTCGCCAACCAAGGAAGTTGTTTTTGTATGGAGGTCAATGAGTGTCGAATTTGGTCAACACAAAATAAATGGCTTATTTGCTACGTGAGGTTTATTTGATCGAATACAAGTTTTGTAATGTTTAAGTTGTTACGAGTGTGCTGATATAAGCAACTTTGAGGAAAAAAAACGTTTTTCGCAGATGGCGAGGCATATTGATGTCATGAGGATAGTAGCATAGTGTCTTCTCTCGCCCTTGAATACAGGCGGTTGACGCCAACAACCCTCATCGAATATATATATATTTTTAAAGTATTACAATGAGATGTATCCACCAATTTTAACAAAGGATGTGCGGGAACTAGACAGCCCACCGCGCAGCTGTGTGGACAACGTCTCCCGTTGTTAGGGCGGAGAGACGTGTATCTTGTCAGTATATCCATACTCTTTAAGTTATTGGCATGGCAGTTTTGACCTTTTGCTTCTGGGGCAGTGGTATTCAAAGTCGTGGTCGCGGGGAACTTCAGAGGGGACGTAAAATATATATTTTTTTGTAACAAAATTAAGAGTACAGATTATTTAATGGGACAATATACAAACGTTTTTGAGAAAGATAATTTGAAAAATAAAATGTTGAGTAAATGTATTTATTGGTTTCTTTGATGAACATATAATGAATTGAAGGTTATTTGTTGATGTGTCATTAGATTTGGGGTGGAAAAAATGCTGTCCCCAGAAACTCTGACTGGGGAAAAAATGGGGTCCCCACTGAACAAGTTTGAATACCATAGCTCTGGGGACATGTATCTGCAGCCAAAAAGGGTTGACGGAAGTAAGGCCCATAGGTTAAGTCATTGGTCAGGAAGAACTAGAGTAAGCGAACTAACCATATGAGACCCTGCACCAATGACTGCATTACCTACACAGAGGGGTAGTTATACCACAAAGCAGGATAAATAAAGGAGCCCAGGAAGTGAGAATGTTGAACAAAATCCCATTTCAATTTATTCTGCTGGTTCATCTGGGTGTTGGAAATATAATCTTGTTCAGGAGTCTGACTTCCAGAGCTTGCTATCTGAGGATGAGTTAGACCTATACAGCCAAGCCATATAAAAGCCAGAGCATATTGTACATGTATATATTCTTACCTCTCTCTTCCCTCTCCTGTTTGAATGGAGGCATACAACCCAACTGAGCCATGTCGTCGCGTGTGCTGCTTCGGCAGCAGCTGATGCGGGAACAAGCCCAGGAACAAGAGAGACGGGAGGCCCAGCAGCAGAACTCTGTGGCTCAGCTCAGGGCAACTGACTCCACCCCTGCCATCTATGTCACTCTGCCCCCAATAGCTGCTCGCCAGCCTCCCGCACAGGTGCCCGTGGAGGTGTTGAAGGTGAGACTCCACTTCAAATGGCTTCTCTCCAGGGAACTACACTTGCATGGCATGCCACATCATGAAATGGTAGCTTATAACCTCCATATTAAATTGGCATGTTACAAGTTGCCTTCTTAGTTGGCTGTTTGACTGACATGTTTTTTAAAATCTGTTAGGTGCAGAGCCATCTGGAGAACCCCACCAAGTATCACATCCAGCAGTCTCAGAGGCAGCAGGTGAAGGAGTATCTCTCCACCACCCTCGGCAATAAGGTGGCACCTCAAATCCTAGGTGTATCTCCCTTGCCACTGTCTAGCTCTGCCCCTGAGATGACTCCCACGGCCCTCAGTGCTCCAAACAGCCCAATGGCTTTACTCAATCTGGGATCCAAGAAAGAGGAGGTATGTGGTATGACTGAAGACCGCATTACACTGCAATACACCACTCACATTGGCTTGATGTCTTAAGTGGGATGGTATCATGCTACTGTTTGTATGGACCTACTGCCTTTTGCGGCAGGCATCAGATTTGTAACTAATTTGAACTCCCACAATTTATAGATGTTTTGTTTAGTCTAAGTGGAATAAAGCTATGCGAAGTCCATGGATAAAGCTCACAATTGAACGGCTTCTCATTGTCTCAGACATATTTTCAATGAAAGTTTGGGTTGAAGGCCTAACCTACTGATCACGAAATTACTTTTTTGTTTGTTCTGTAATGCCTCTTGTCATGTTGCCATTGTTAGCTTAGTTGCACAGTCTGCTGTTAAATACTACACTGGCAGCTTAGTGATATCTTCACCTCTTTTAGACACATGCCTTTTCTTTTGAAATCATTCTTCATTAGGGCAAAATAATTCCTTACTTTGTGTCATTGTACCTTCTATATATATATATATATATATATATATAAAATACACACACACACAGTGGGGCAAAAAAGTATTTAGTCTGCCACCAATTGTGCAAGTTCTCCCACTTAAAAAGATAAGAGGCCTGTAATTTCCATCATAGGTACACTTCAACTATGACAGACAAAATGAGAAAAAGAAATCTAGAAAATCACAT
The DNA here is from genome assembly GCF_018296145.1 of Oncorhynchus tshawytscha. Lineage (NCBI taxonomy): Eukaryota > Metazoa > Chordata > Actinopteri > Salmoniformes > Salmonidae > Oncorhynchus > Oncorhynchus tshawytscha. The sequence goes on along the minus strand of NC_056435.1, from coordinate 32,069,652 downwards.
TGTAGGATTATGGTGGAAAATAAGTATTTGGTCACCTACAAACAAGCAAGATTTCTGGCTCTCACAGACCTTCTTTAAGAGGCTCATCTGTCCTCCAATTGTTACCTGTATTAATGGCACCTGTTTGAACTTGTTATCAGTATAAAAGACACCTGTCCACAACCTCAAACAGTCACACTCCAAACTCCACTATGGCCAAGACCATAGAGCTGTCAAAGGACACCAGAAACAAAATTGTAGACCTGCACCCGGCTGGGAAGACTGAATCTGCAATAGGTAAGCAGCTTGGTTTGAAGAAATCAACTGTGGGAGCAATTATTAGGAAATGGAAGACATACAAGACCACTGATAATCTCCCTCGATCTGGGGCTCCACGCAAGATCTCACCCTGTGGGGTCAAAATGATCACAAGAACGGTGAGCAAAAATCCCAGAACCACACGGGGGGAGCTAGGGAATGACCTGCAGAGAGCTGGGACCAAAGTAACAAAGCCTACCATCAGTAACACACTACGCCGCCAGGGACTCAAATCCTTCAGTGCCAGGCTTGTCCCCCTGCTTAAGCCAGTACATGTCCAGGCCCGTCTGAAGTTTGCTAGAGAGCATTTGGATGATCCAGAAGAAGATTGGGAGAATGTCATATGGTCAGATGAAACCAAAATATACGTTTTTGGTAAACTCAACTCGTCGTTTTTGGAGGACAAAGAATGCTGAGTTGCATCCAAAGAACGCCATACCTACTGTGAAGCATGGGAGTGGAAACATCATGCTTTGGGGCTGTTTTTCTGCAAAGGGACCAGGACGACTGATCGTGTAAAGGAAAGAATGAATGGGGCCATGTATCGTGAGATTTTGAGTGAAAACCTCCTTCCATCAGCAAGGGCATTGAAGATGAAACGTGGCTGGGTCTTTCAGCATGACAATGATCCCAAACACACCGCCCAGGCAACGAAGGAGTGGCTTCTTAAGAAGTATTTCAAGGTCCTGGAGTGGCCTAGCCATTCTCCAGATCTCAACCCCATAGAAAATATTTGGAGGGAGTTGAAAGTCCGTGTTGCCCAGCAACAGCCCCAAAACATCACTGCTCTAGAGGAGATCTGCATGGAGGAATAGGCCAAAATACCAGCAACAGTGTGTGAAATCCTTGTGAAGACTTACAGAAAACGTTTGACCTCTGTCATTGCCAACAAAGGGTATATAACAAAGTATTGAGATAAACTTTTGTTATTGACCAAATACTTATTTTCCACCATAATTTGCAAATAAATTCATTAAAAATCCTACAATGTGATTTTCTGGATTTTCTTCTCATTTTGTCTGTCATAGTTGAAGAGTGTACCTATGATGAAAATTACAGGCCTCTCTCATCCTTTTAAGTGGGAGAACTTGCACAATTGGTGGGTGACTAAATGCTTTTTTGCCCCACTGTGTGTGTGTGTGTATATGTGTATATATATATATTTTTTTACACATTTCAAGTAAGAAATGTAATACAGTTAAATTCAAGCTGTCCTTTTAACTTTCCACATTAAAAAATATATATTTTATTAGCTGTTCTATTATGTCTGTGTGTCTTTCCAGATAGATGGCGTAATTGATGACATCATCAGCCTTGAATCAAGTTTCAATGATGACTTCATGACGTTAATTGACTTGGGTCTACAGCTGCCTAGTACAGTATGTGGAAATGTGTATTTTGTCAATTGCAATTGGGCTAATATGAAAACACAAGTATGGACAAATGTGTGGATCTGTCAAATTAGTGACAATTATGCAGTGAAATTCAATTAACAACTAGCCTATCATTTTTGGAGTTATCTTGCTATATCTGTTTTGTCTTGGTTGAATTTCTCAAACTGGAATTCAGTGGTGCTGTAGGAGTAAACATACTCTTCTGGCACTTAACTAAGACTCGTCAGGCCAGTGTTGTCTGGGTGGGGTAGCAACCAGGGGAAACGGGAGAGGAGGACAAATGATGCAGGGCATGGCAGTATGTGAAGTTGGAATGGTAGACAATTCAGAGGGTGCTCAAAATACGTTTTTAACAGTTGAGTTGTTAGATGGAAAGAGATTGAAGAGATTACTTCCCGCATCAGAAAATTGGATTTGGGTTTTGCTTCAGGAGCATGAAAAGAAAGAACATTGAGGTAAATCAATCGGGTTGTTTGGCAGCACATGGCAGAGTGGCCTTGTTAAACGTCTTCAGGATTGGTGGGTCCCCTGTAGAACGGTTGAGCTAATGTAGGCTAAAGCTATTAGCATGCGGTTGTAAGTAACAAGAACATTTCCCAGGACATAGACATATCTGATATTGGCAGAAAGCTTAACTTCTTGTTAATCTAACGGCACGGTGCAATTTACAGTAGCTATTACAGTGAAATAATACAATGCTATTGTTTTAGGAGAGTGCACTGTTTTGAACATGAAAAGTTATTAATAAACAAATTAGGCACATTTGGGCAGTCTTGATACAACATTTTAAAGAGAAATGCAATGGTTCCTTGGATCAGTCTAATAGTTTGCACATGCACTGCTGCCGCCTAGTGGCCAAAATCTAAATTGCACCTGTGCTGGAATAATACATTCTCTTGCATTTCAAGATGGTACAAACATCTTTTTTTTTTTTTTTTTTGTATTATCTTTTATCAGTATATTCTCCTACATTCCTTTCACATTTCCACAAACTTCAAAGTGTTTCCTTTCAAATGGTACCTAGAATATGCATATCCTTGCTTCATGGCCAGCGCTACAGGCAGTTAGATTTGGCTATGTCATTTTAGGTGAACATTTTTTTTTTAAAAGGGGGGGAATAGACATTTAGCAATATTTCTCACATTTATAAGGATCTATAGCCTACCGCAACACATGTCAGATTTGTTTCAAATGCGTTAATGCTTTTGGATACCTTGCTGAACCTTCAATTATGGAAAAGTTATTAGGCTTATAATAAATTGTGATGACTTGCTTGAAATTATATTCCATATAAACCAGCCAACCTGTCGTATGGTAATTTAGTATCCTTGTGTACAATCATTGAAGGTCAAATATAATACAGTACTACAATGTAGCTTATCTTAAAAATGTTCTACTTCTACCAGGATAGATATACAAATTTGAGTTATTGGAAATATAGGATGTTGGATTCCCATTATCAAATTGTATTCGTCACATACACAGTTTACAGCAGGTATAAAATGTGCAGTGAAATGCTTATGTGCTAACTCCCTCAACAAGGCTGTACATTAGTCAATAACAATAATAACAGGGTCAAGTCAAAAATGACAAGTAATAAGAGAGATAGTATGCGTAGTAATAATGGACTGTATTACACTGCATTTACAAATATAAAGTGGGTAGTGACTTGGATCACACAGTGGAATAAATAGTATATAGGTAGCCTAGCGGTTAAGAGTGATGGCCCAGTGACCGAAAGGTCGCTGGTTTGGATTTCCAAGCCGACTAAGGGAAACATCTGTCTGTGCCCTTGAACAAGGCAGTTACCCAGAGCAACTTACAGGAGCAATTATGGTTAAGAGCATCTGCTAATTGTCTAAAATGTAACAATAGAACCGCAGCGTTGAGTGTGTGCTTGTGGGTGTTTGTGTGGGTAGTCAGTGCAAATAGTTTCTAAGATGCAGGTCTCTGTAGGGAGACCACTAAAGTTAGCTGTTCAGCAGTCTCGGAGCCTGCTCCTGTACTCCCTGTACACGACTGTGGCCACGCACGACTCCAACACAATCATAAAGTTTGCAGACGACACAATGGTGGTGGGCCTGATCGCCGACGGCTATGACACAGCCTGTTTTGAAAGTTATGACAGTTAAATGAGTATTCTGATACATGTAGAACAAGAAAACGTATGACAATAGAAAATATATAGAGTTGAATTTTTATGTTTCATTAGTTTCTCCTGGAAGCTTGTCCAGGTTGTCAGTGTTAAACTTTGTTTGCTTTGATGTTAATGCAGTGGTTTCCCTTGCCTCTTACAGCTCCCTGGAAACCTCCTGGATGTATACCATAGTCCTGGAATGGCAGCACCTACCCTCACTGTCAGCAACTCCTGCCCTGCGGATCTGACCAATATTAAAAGGGAATACTCTGGTATGGCCTTGTTCCTTTCCCTGTACTAGGTCCATGATCCTCACTGTCCAGTTCCTCCATATTTTATATAGCTCTGGAGATAAGAATGTTTTTGGGGGGGATTATAAACTTCTTATGTTATGTCCCATGTAACTTTCCATTTTGTTAAATTGTAAATTGTTAGAATGGATTTTTAGATTGCACAGCAGCACCTCTAAAGTATATGTTATGTTCAATATGTAGATACCAAAGCGCTGGTGAAAGAGAGACAGAAGAAGGACAACCATAACCTCAGTGAGTCATACCTTTTTTATTTTTACTCACTTCTGTATTGTTCTTTACCCTCTATGATGCTAGACAGCTCTTGTTCCTCTTGGAGTGGCAGTGAGTTTCATTTCTTAATCTCTTTCCCCATTGTTTCTCTTGACAGTTGAGAGGAGGCGGAGGTTTAACATCAATGACCGCATAACGGAGCTTGGGGCCATAATACCCAAGTCAAGTGACCCGTGAGTTTGCCGTTATTGTTCTCTTATTCAGGACATTTACTTTGGATGACTTGATCAGTGGTGGTATTGATACAAATAAATCTCATTCAGATTTTACATTTTGGGAATGAAAAGCAATATCAAAAGAATTATTGATGCAATGCATATCCAACCCGGAAGCCAGCCGCACCAATGTGCCGGAGGAAACACTGTACACCTGGCGACCTGGTCAGCGTGCACTGCGCCCGGTCTGCCACAGGAGTCGCTAGTGCGCGATGAGACAAGGATATCCCTGCCGGCCAAACCCTCCCTAACCCGGACGACGCTGGGCCAATTGTGCGTCGCCCCAAGGACCTCCCAGTCAAGGCCACTGAAAAGCAATACTCAATTTGTATCAGATTTGATATTCCTCTCTAACAACCTTCTCTCTTTTTCTCATGGCTGTAGGGAGATGCGCTGGAATAAGGGCACCATTCTGAAGGCCTCGGTGGACTACATCAGGAAGCTGCAGAAGGAGCAGCAGAGAGCCAAGGAGGTAGAGATGCGTCAGAAGAAGCTGGAACATGCTAACCACAGCTTGATGCTGCGTATCCAGGTCAGTTATTGGACATACAGTGCCTTCAGAAAGTATTCGCACCTCTTGACTTTTTCCACATTTTGTTGTTACAGCCTGAATTTAAAATGGATTACATTTAGATTTTTTTGTCACTGGCCTACACACAATACCCCATAATGTCAAAGTGGAATTATGTTTTTCAAAATGAACTAATTAATTAAAAATGAAAAGCTGAAATGTCTTGAGTCAATAATTATTCAACCCCTTTGTTATGGCAACACATTTGCTAAACAAATCACATAATAAGTTGCATGGACTCACTGTGCAATAATAGTGTTTGACATGATTTCTGAATGACTACCTCATCTCTGTACCCCACACATACAATTATCTGTAAGGTCCCTCAGTCGAGCAATGTATTTCAAACACAAAGACCAGGGAGGTTTTCCAATGCCTCAAGAAGGGCACCTATTGGTGGATGGGTAAAAATAAAAAAGCAGACATTGATTATCCCTTTTAGCATGGTGAAGTTATTAATTACACTTTGGATGGTGTATCAATACACCCAGTCACTACAAAGATACAGATGTCCTTCCTAACTCAGTTGCTGGAGAGGGAGGAAATCGCTCAGGAGTTTCACCATGAAGCCAATGGTGACTTTAAAACCATTAGAGTTTAATGGCTGTGATAGAACTGAGGATGGATCAACAACGTTGTTACTCCACAATACTAACCTAATTGACAGAGTGAAAAGAAGAATAAAAATGTACAGAATAAAAAATATTCCAAAACAAGCATCCTGTTTGCAATAAGGCTCTAAAATAAATTAACTTTATGTCCTGAATATAAAGCGTTATGTTTGGGGCAAATCCAACACAATAAATCACGTAGAATCACTCTTCATATTTTCAAGCATGGTGGTGGCAGCATCGTGTTATGGGTATGCTTGTCATCGGCAAGGAAGTTTGTTAGAATAAGAAGAAATGGAATAAAGCTAAGCACAGGCAAAATCCTAGAGGAAAACCTGGTTCAGTCTGCTTTCCAACAGACACTGGGAGACATTCACCAAATCTACACTGGAGTTGCTTACCAAGACAACATTGAATGTTCCTGAGTGGCCTATTTACAGTTTTGACTAAAAGCGGCTTGAAAATCTATGGCATGACTTGAAAATAGCTGTTAAGCAGCAATGATCAACAACCAACTTGACAGAGCTTAAAGAATTTTAAAAAGGATAATTGGCAAATATTGCGTAATCCAGTTGTGCAAAGCTCTTAGACTTACCCAGAAAGACTCACATCTGTAATCACTGCCAAAGGTGATTCTTTAAAAAAATATTTTAATCACACATTTTTCAATCCACACCATACACAAAAATGGATCTCTCCTACAGACTGTGAGTCAAGTGGCCTTGGCTTGCCATATAAGCAGGCAGACAGGCATCAAGCATTCAGTTACTGTTCGATTGATTGTTAGAATGGGCAAAACTAGTGATCTTAAGCGACTGAGAGTGGTAACCAAGAATGGTGCGACAAACAAAAAAACATCCAGTCAGCGGCTGTCCTGTGGGAGAAAACATTGTTGATGAGAGAGGTTGGAGAACAATGACAAGAATCATGCAAGCCAACATGTGTGCCACAAACAGACAAAATAACGGCGCAGTATAACAGTGGTGTGCAGAACGCATCTTAGAATGCACAACTCGTTGATCGTTGTCACGGATGGGCTATTGCAGCAGACGACCACACCGGATTACACTCCTATCAGCTAAAAACAACAAGCTGCTCCAGTGGGCATGCGATCACCAACACTGGACAATTGAGGAGTGGAAAACCATTGCCTGGTCCGACGAATCCCGGTTCCTGTTGCGTCATGCTGATAGTCAGGATTTGGCCTCAACAGTATGAGTCCATGGACCCATCCTGGCTGGGGTCAACTGGACAGGCTTGTGGTGGTGGTGTACTGGTGTGGGGAATGTTTTTCTGGCACACTTCAGGTCCCTTGATACCAATTGAGCAACGATTGAACGTCATACCCTGAAGAATTCAGGCTGTTCTGGAGGCAAAGGGTCCAACTTGGGACTAGATGGGTGTACCTAATAAACTGGTCACTGAGTTTATATATTTTATTTTTAATATTTTTATTTTTACACATGTAAAAATGTTTCTTCCACTTTGACAGAGTATTTTGTAGATCGTTGGCAAAATAATTGAATTAAATCCAACTTTGTAACAACAAAATATGGAAAAAGTCCAAAGGGGTGTACTTTCTGAAGTTACTATAGTTATCATGAATATAAGGAGAAATAAATCTAGAAATGTTATCATACAATATATTTAGAGATTATTATTTTTTGTTCTTATGTGAAGGAGTTGGAGATACAGGCTCAGCTCCATGGCCTCTCCAGTCCGATGTCCCATGGCCTGAGTTCAGACCCCTCCCTCCTTCAGCAGCAGCACCTTCAGCAGGGAGACCATAAACTGGGGCCCAGCGCTGGAGAGGCCTGCTCCCAAACCTTTCTCAGCCTGGGGGCAGCAGCCATGGCACAGCCTGTCCTTACCTCCTCCCCACCTTCCTCTGACTCCCCTGTGGTTGTGACCATAAGCAGCCCCCTGGACCTGGGCAGTGTAAGCTTCACCGAGCTGGATGACCCCTCCAATGCTGGGCTGTACCTAGACGTGGGGCTGGGGGACATCATCATGGACGAGGGGTACACACTGTCCCCAGAGAGGGTGGACCCACTGTTTTTTGTGTCACCAGGTGCCTCAAAGACCAGCAGTCGTGGGAGCAGCTTCAGTATGGAGGAGGACTTGTAGCAGGGACATACTGGGGTCAAACTGGTAGAGCGAGACCAGGGAGTTGGGTAATGAGAGGTTTGGGGAAAGGAGGAGGAGCACTGAAAAATAAGAGCTAGAACACTGCATATGGCACTGGACTCTGCTTTAAAACAAACAGCCAACGGTTTCACAAAAAATGACTGATCTGAATCATGCATTAGTCCAAAGTAAATGGCTATCCTTTCCTCCCTTACCAAGTTAATATTGGTCCCTGAATTTAGAACCCCCCCCTTTTTTTCAGCACACCATCAATGATAAATGCAATCATTTTCAAATGGAACATAGTAAAATTAGGATATGGACATTTGATTTTTTAAAATCTTTTTCTTGCAAGCCTCAACTCAACCAAGATTTCCCTGCACAGACATTAAAGAGGAAATAGTGTGGTGGTTTAGTTAAGTACAGTATATTATTGCTTCATTGTAGAGTATATACTTTGTGCACTTTAACTTTTGTGGGAAGGTTCTTGTCTATTTAGTGAAATTGGCATGAACTACATAACGGGTGCTTTATTGAATTTAGGTATTTTTTTAACCGAGTTGAAAAGCAGGATTTCTATAGCTTAAAGTACACAAGTGAATGCATTTTACAGATCTCATGTTTGTCTAACAAAAATGTACCAAAGGGATATTTTATTAAATATACAAGGCACATAGTTTGTGATGTAAAAAAATGATTTGATAACCTCTAAAAAACAAAAATATATATTTACATTTCTAAAATATTTGTGAACTTTCAAAACATGTTTGTTGCACCTTTTCCTGTTGTCTATGCATTTTTTAAAAGCTTTTGTCTGTTGAATGGCTATACAGCCAGTATGTAACTGAACTTACAATGAACAAAATAAATATACAAGAAAAGCAAAAGCTGCTGCAGCTAGTCAGACAACGCAGGCCACCTTTCACAGAATGATCATAGATTTAAGTCTTTATACGGGTGCATTATATATATATATATATATATATATATATATTTTTTTTTATAGTCAATGGAAGTATAGCTTTAACGTTTGGCACTAGTCTCTGAAACACTGCGTGATGTGTGTGTTGCAGAAACGTACTGGGCTATGCAGTATATTTCTTAGATGATCATATGGTAATTTGTGATGATAATACTAATATGATTATGTTGACTAAGATTTCTATAGCGATTTTCCAAGGCCTTGTCACATAGACTTGACTTCTAGCTCTAGACTTACAGTTACCTTTTTCTGAGTCATCTAATCTGAAAATGTGTAACATTCCACATGTTTTTCCAAGAGACTGAAATCCGTGCATGGTTAGTGTGTATTACTCCTCTAGCCCTCAGTCTCAGTCTTTCTTTCATTTGTATTGACAAGCTTTTCAAAAAAAAGTATGTTCATTAGCAGTATATGTTAGGGGTCTGTTTACACGTCTGGAACTCTGTTTTTCTATGTATTGTCAATTGATGCTTCCCAGATGCTGTTGAAACATTTGTGCCTTTCCTCCATGTCAAGGAAGATGGATGCAGAGTCTAACTCTCCTAACAGGTTTTTATTCAAAAAAACATAAAAAGAGATGTTTGACACGTGAACTCAAAAAACAATGCAATATGTCTGATTATCTGAATGTTTAAAAAAAAAATGCAGTTTAGTTGAACTGCGGCTGTGGTTTGATATGAGATCCTTTATTTTGAATCATTTCGAAAAATATATATTGCTGTTCTGATTTTCACTTATGGTTCTGCGTTTACTGGAACAGAAACCTTTAACAGCTTTAAAGGGAATATAATGTTGGCCACTTTGAATTATATTTGAAAGTGTATTGAATTACTTGCTTTTTCTATACTCAGCAATATTAAGCAATCTTTCACTCTTTACTGTTTTCTGGTATGTTTTATTTTAACCAAAATAAAAATTTAGAAAACCTTCAAATTTCAATTCCATGCTTTGTCTAAAAGGTTTTCAGAGTGCAATGTGTCTCAATGGTTGGGCTTAATTGTTCCAAACACCCTTTCCTTGCATACCCACTGCTTTCTCAGATTGGTATTTGATATTTTATTAGGATCCCCAATAGCTATTGCTAAAGCAGCAGCTACTCTTCCTGGGGTCAACACAAAACATTTTATTTTATTTCACCTTTATTTAACCAGGTAGGCTAACTGAGAACAAGTTCTCATTTGCAACTGCGACCTGGCCAAGATAAAGCAAAGTGTGTGACACAGACAACAACACAGAGTTACACATGGAGTAAACAATAAACAAGACAATAACACAAACAAGTCAATGACACAGTAGAGAAAAGAAAGTCTATATACCGTGTGTGCAAAAGGCATGAGGAGGTAGGCAATAAATAGGCCATAGGAGTGAATAATTACAATTTCACAGATTAACACTTGGAGTGATAAATGAGCAGATTATGATGTGCAAGTAGAGATACTGGTGTGCAAAAGAGCAGAAAAGTAAATAAAATAAAAACAGTATGGGGATGAGGTAGGTAGATTGGATGGGCTATTTACAGATGGACTTTGTACAGCTGCAGTGATCGGTTAGCTGCTCAGATAGTTGATGTTTAAAGTTGGTGAGGGAAATAAAAGTCTCCAACTTCAGCGATTTTTGCAATTCGTTCCAGTCACTGGCAGCAGAGAACTGGAAGGAAAGGCGGCCAAATGAGGTGTTGGCTTTGGGGATGATCAGTGAAATATACCTGCTGGAACGTGTGCTACAGGTGGGTGTTATCGTGACCAGTGAACTGAGATAAGGCGGAGCTTTACCTAGCATGGACTTATAGATGACCTGGAGCCAGTGGGTCTGGCAACGATTATGTAGCAAGGGCCAGCCGACTAGAGCATACAGGTCGCAGTGGTGGGTCGTATAAGGTGATTTGGTAACAAAACGGATGGCACTGTGATAGACTGCATCCAGTTTGCTGAGTAGAGTGATGAAAGCTATTTTGTAGATGACATCGCCGAAGTCGAGGATCGGTAGGATAGTCAGTTTTACTAGGGTAAGTTTGGCGGCGTGAGTGAAGGAGACTTTGTTGTGAAATAGAGAGCCGATTCTAAATTTGATTTTGGATTACAGATGTTTAATATGAGTCTGGAAGAAGAGTTGACAATCTAACCAGACACCTAGGTATTTATAGTTGTCCACATATTCTAGGTCGGAACCGTCCAGGGTGGTGATGCTAGTCGGGCGGGCGGGTGCGGGCAGCGAACGGTTGAAAAGCATGCATTTGGTTTTACTAGAGTTTAAGAGCAATTGGAGGCCACGGAAGGAGTGTTGTATGGCATTGAAGCTCGTTTGGAGGTTAGTTAACACAGTGTCCAAGGAAGGGCCAGAAGTATACAGAATGGTGTCGTCTGCGTAGAGGTGGATCAGGGAATCGCCCGCAGCAAGAGCGACATCATTGATATATACAGAGAAAAGATTCTGCCCAAGAATTGAACCCTGTGGTACCCCCATAAGAGATTGCCAGAGGTCCGGACAACATGCCCTCCGATTTGACACACTGAACTCTGTCTGCAAAGTAGTTGGTGAACCAGGCGAGGCAGTCGTCAGAAAAACCAAGGCTATTGAGTCTGCCGATAAGAATACGGTGATTGACAGAGTTGAAAGCCTTGGCCAGGTCGATGAAGATGGCTGCACAGTACTGTCTTATCGATGGCGGTTATGATATCGTTTAGTACCTTGAGCCGTGACCGGCTCAAAAGCCGGATTGCACAGCGGAGAAAGTACGGTGGGATTTGAAATGGTCAGTGATTTGGAGTAGCCAGGAGGAAGGCATGGCCAGCCTTGGAGAAATGCTTATTGAAATTTTCGATTATCATGGTTTTATCAGTGTTACCTAGCCTCAGAGCAGTGGGCAGCTTATCTAAGATGGTGAGGAAATTACTTTTAAAGAATGACCAGGCATCCTCGACTGACGGGATGAGGTCAATATCCTTCCAGGATACCCGGGCCAGGTCGATTAGAAAGGCCTGCTTGCAGAAGTGTTTTAGGGAGCGTTTGACAGTGATGAGGGGTGGTCGTTTGACTGCGGACCCATAGCGGATACAGGCAATGAGGCAGTGATCGCTGAGATCCTGATTGAAAACAGCGGAGGTGTATTTGGAGGGCAAGTTGGTCAGGATAATGTCTATGAGGGTGCCCATGTTTCCGGATTTAGGGTTATACCTGGTGGGTTCCTTGATGATTTGTGTGAGATTGAGGGCATCTAGGTTAGATTGTAGGACTGACGGGGTGTGTTAAGCATATCCCAGTTTAGGTCACCTAATAGAACGAACTCTGAAGCTAGATATACTATATAGTTGTACTTCCGGCGCCGACAGAGATGGCCGCCTCGCTTCGCGTTCCTAGGAAACTATGCAGTTTTTTGTTTTTTTACGTGTTATTTCTTACACTAGTACCCCAGGTCATCTTAGGTTTCTTTACATACAGCCGACAAGAACTACTGAATATAAGATCAGCGTCAACTCACCATCAGTACGACCAAGAATATGTTTTTCGCGACGCGGATCCTGTGTTCTGCCTTACAACCAGTGTAACCGAGCGGATCACATGCAGCGACCCAAAAAAAAAAAACGACTCAGAAAAAGAGGGAAACGAGCGGTCTTCTGGTCAGACTCCGGAGACGGGCACATCGTGCACCACTCCCTAGCATTCTTCTTGCCAATGTCCAGTCTCTTGACAACAAGGTTGATGAAATCCGAGCAAGGGTAGCATTCCAGAGGGACATCAGAGACTGTAACGTTCTCTGCTTCACGGAAACATGGCTAACTGGAGAGACGCAATCCGAAGCGGTGCAGCCAGCGGGTTTCTCCACGCATCGCGCCGACAGAAACAAACATCTTTCTGGTAAGAAGAGGGGCGGGGGCGTATGTCTTATGGCCAACGTGACATGGTGTGATGAAAGAAACATACAGGAACTCAAATCCTTCTGTTCACCTGATTTAGAATTCCTCACAATCAAATGTAGACCGCATTATCTACCAAGAGAATTCTCTTCGATTATAATCACAGCCGTATATATCCCCCCCCCCAAGCAGACACATCGATGGCTCTGAACGAACTTTATTTAACTCTCTGCAAACTGGAAACGATTTATCCGGAGGCTGCATTCATTGTAGCTGGGGATTTTAACAAGGCTAATCTGAAAACAAGACTCCCTAAATTTTATCAGCATATCGATTGCGCAACCAGGGGTGGAAAGACCCTGGATCATTGTTACTCTAACTTCCGCGACGCATATAAGGCCCTGCCCCGCCCCCTTTCGGAAAAGCTGACCACGACTCCATTTTGTTGATCCCTGCCTACAGACAGAAACTAAAACAAGAAGCTCCCACGCTGAGGTCTGTCCAACGCTGGTCTGACCAAGCTGACTCCACACTCCAAGACTGCTTCCATCAGGTGGACTGGGAGATGTTTCGTATTGCGTCAGACAACAACATTGACGAATACGCTGATACGGTGTGCGAGTTCATTAGAACGTGCATTGAAGATGTCTTTCCCATAGCAACGATTAAAACATTCCCTAACCAGAAACCGTGGATTGATGGCAGCATTCGTGTGAAACTGAAGGCACGAACCACTGCTTTTAATCAGGGCAAGGTGTCTGGTAACATGACTGAATACAAACAGTGCAGCTATTCCCTCCGCAAGGCTATCAAACAAGCTAAGCGCCAGTACAGAGACAAAGTAGAATCTCAATTCAACGGCTCAGAAACAAGAGGTATGTGGCAGGGTCTACAGTCAATCACGGACTACAGGAAGAAACCCAGCCCAGTCACGGACCAGGATGTCTTGCTCCCAGGCAGACTAAATAACTTTTTTGCCCGCTTTGAGGACAATACAGTGCCACTGACACGGCCTGCAACGGAAACATGCGGTCTCTCCTTCACTGCAGCCGAAGTGAGTAAGACATTTAAACGTGTTAACCCTCGCAAGGCTGCAGGCCCAGACGGCATCCCCAGCCGCGCCCTCAGAGCATGCGCAGACCAGCTGGCCGGTGTGTTTACGGACATATTCAATCAATCCCTATACCAGTCTGCTGTTCCCACATGCTTCAAGAGGGCCACCATTGTTCCTGTTCCCAAGAAAGCTAAGGTAACTGAGCTAAACGACTACCGCCCGTAGCACTCACATCCGTCATCATGAAGTGCTTTGAGAGACTAGTCAAGGACCATATCACCTCCACCCTACCTGACACCCTTGACCCACTCCAATTTGCTTACCGCCCAAATAGGTCCACAGACGATGCAATCTCAACCACACTGCACACTGCCCTAACCCATCTGGACAAGAGGAATACCTATGTGAGAATGCTGTTCATCGACTACAGCTCGGCATTCAACACCATAGTACCCTCCAAGCTCGTCATCAAGCTCGAGACCCTGGGTCTCGACCCCGCCCTGTGCAACTGGGTTCTGGACTTCCTGACGGGCCTCCCCCAGGTGGTGAGGGTAGGCAACAACATCTCCTCCCCGCTGATCCTCAACACTGGGGCCCCACAAGGGTGCGTTCTGAGCCCTCTCCTGTACTCCCTGTTCACCCACGACTGCGTGGCCATGCACGCCTCCAACTCAATCATCAAGTTTGCAGACGACACAACAGTGGTAGGCTTGATTACCAACAACGACGAGATGGCCTACAGGGAGGAGGTGAGGGCCCTCGGAGTGTGGTGTCAGGAAAATAACCTCACACTCAACGTCAACAAAACTAAGGAGATGATTGTGGACTTCAGGAAACAGCAGAGGGAACACCCCCCCATCCACATCGATGGAACAGTAGTGGAGAGGGTAGCAAGTTTTAAGTTCCTCGGCATACACATCACAGACAAACTGAATTGGTCCACTCACACAGACAGCATCGTGAGGAAGGCGCAGCAGCGCCTCTTCAACCTCAGGAGGCTGAAGAAATTCGGCTTGTCACCAAAAGCACTCACAAACTTCTACAGATGCACAATCGAGAGCATCCTGGCGGGCTGTATCACCGCCTGGTATGGCAACTGCACCGCCCTCAACCGTAAGGCTCTCCAGAGGGTAGTGAGGTCTGCACAACGCATCACCGGGGGCAAACTACCTGCCCTCCAGGACACCTACACCACCCGATGCTACAGGAAGGCCATAAAGATCATCAAGGACATCAACCACCCGAGCCACTGCCTGTTCACCCCGCTGCCATCCAGAAGGCGAGGTCAGTACAGGTGCATCAAAGCTGGGACCGAGAGACTGAAAAACAGCTTCTATCTCAAGGCCATCAGACTGTTAAACAGCCACCACTAACATTGAGTGGCTACTGCCAACACACTGTCAATGACACTGACTCTACTCCAGCCACTTTAATCATGGGAATCGATGGGAAATGATGTAAATATATCACTAGCCACTTTAAACAATGCTACCTTATATAATGTTACTTACCCTACATTGTTCATCTCATATGCATACGTTGATACTGTACTCTATATCATCGACTGCATCCTTATGTAATACATGTATCACTAGCCACTTTAACTATGCCACTTGGTTTACATACTTATCTCATATGTATATACTGTACTCGATATCATCTACTGTATCTTGCCTATGCTGCTCTGTACCATCACTCATTCATATATCCTTATGTACATATTCTTTATCCCCTTACACTGTGTATGACAGTAGTTTTTTTTGGAATTGTTAGTTAGATTACTTGCTCGTTATTACTGCATTGTCGGAACTAGAAGCACAAGCATTTCGCTACACTCGCATTAACATCTGCTAACCATGAGTATGTGACAAATAAAATTTGATTTGATTTGATTTGATTTAGATGGGGATCAATTCACAAATGGTGTCCAGGGCACATCTGGGAGCGGAGAGGGGTCGATAGCAGACGGCAACAGTGAGAGACTTATTTCTGGAGAGGTTAATTTTTAAAATTTGAAGTTCAAACTGTTTGGGTATAGACCTGGAAAGTATAACAGAACTTTACAGCCTCTCTCTGCAGTAGATTGAAACTCCTCCCGCTTTGGCAGTTCTATCTTGACGGAAAATGTTGTAGCTGGGTATGGAAATCTCAGAATTGTTGGTGGCCTACCTAAGCCAGGATTCAGACACGGCAAGGACATCAGTGTTGGCGGAGTGTGCTAAAGCAGTGAGTTAAACAAGCTTAGGGAGGAGGCTTCTGATGTTGACATGCATGAAACCAACGTTTTTTTGATCACAGAAGTCAACAAATGAGGGTGCCTGGGGACACGCGGGGCCTGGGTTTACCTCCACATCACCCGAGGAACAGAGGAGGAGTAGGATGAGGGTACGGCTAAAGGCTATCAAAACTGGTCGCCTAGAGCGTTGGGGACAAAGAATAAAAGGAGAAGATTTCTGGGCGTGGTAGAATAGATTCAGGGCATAATGTGCAGACAGGGGTAAGGTGGGGTGCGGGTACAGCGGGGGTAAGCCCAGGCACGGAGTGATGATAAGAGAGGTCGTATCTCTGGATAAGCTGGTAATAATGGGTGAGGTCACCGCATGTTTGGGAGGTGTGACAAAGGAGGTATCAGAGGTATAATGAGCGGAACTAGGGGCTCCATTGTCAACTAAAACAATGATAACTATCCTAAACAACAGTATACAAGGCATATTGACACACAGCAAGGCATAAAGTAATCACGTGTTGATTTGGAGAGCTGGCTAAGACAACAACAACAGCTAATCACCTAAAACAACAACATGTAAAATGGTGATGAATGGGCAGAGGGTCGGTTAACTACACACAGAGCCTGAGTTCAAGGCTGAGACCGGCAGATAAACAAAAAAAATAAATAAATATATAAACAGAATGGAGTACCGTGATTAATGGACAGTCCAGCGTGGATCAGCTATGTAGCCAAGTGATCATAGGGTCCAGGGGGCAGCAATAGAAGGAACAGGGGAACCGCAGAGTAGTAGTTACTACGCTAGCACGCGGGCGACGCAGTGTTTAAAGTTAGTAGCCCGGGGCTAGTAGAAGCGTCTGCTCCGACGGAGGCCTGTTGAAGTCACAGCGGATGGAGTATTCGTCGGCATACCTGTCGTGGTGGTGCAGCGGGGCGCCGTGTCGACTAAGGATCCAAGCCAGGTGGCGAAAGAGTTATTGTAGTAATTTAGTTTTCTATCCGGGAGATGCGCCTGGCTCACAGCTAACTGGTGCTAGCTTCGGGGCAGAGGCATTAGCCACTATAGCCACTTGGTAGCAGTGGTGATCCAGTTCCAAGGTCCAGAGCTTATGGCAAAGATCCGGTGGAGTAGTGTGTTCTAGCCGTGTTTGGGTGGAGTCCGGGTGAACAACTGAGTAGGCCGGGAGGTGGGCCTCAGGGATAGCTTCGGTACTGGATAACTCAGTGGGTGCTAGCTAGCTGTGAAGATCAGGAGAATGGTCCAGGGATTACGGCAGGAATCCGGCGTTGTAGTGGAGAGACAGTCCGTTACTGGTAGGCTGGCGAGTATTATCCAGGCAAAAAAAAAAGAAAAAAGGGCTGGTACCTGTGAAGGTAAAGGCCGCTAGCAGTGGCTAACAATGACTAAATAGCTTGTAGCTAAATTAGCTGGTTAGCTTCTGATGGCTGTGGTTCTTGCTATAAGGTCTAAAACTGACAAATAATAGCGATTCCGTATCACATTGGGTGAGGCAGGTTACCGGAAGGTATAAATGAACTAAAATGAAGAAGAGATTGAAAATAAAATTGAAATATATACAAAAAAATACGAAAAAATACAAAAGTACACTAGAGGACGAACAAAACACGCCTACGTGTTCTTGGGTATAAAACATCTTGGGTATAAAACATGAGGTAATGCATAACATTAACATACAAGTACATCACAAGGACAATATATTTGAAAATGTCTACATTGATCATTCCAAAATGTCTTTTAAATTCTATCATGGAAATGATTGTACAGTTGAAGTCGGAAGTTTACATACACATACATACATACATACAAGTTGGAGTCATTAAACTCGTTTTTCAACCACTCCACAAATTTCATGTTAACAAACTATAGTTTTGGCATGTTGGTTAGGACATCTACTTTGTGCATGACACAAGTAATTTTTCCAACAATTGTTTACAGACCGATTATTTCACTTATAATTCACTGTATCACATTTCCAGTGGGTCAGATGTTTACATATACTAAGTTGACTGTGCCTTTAAACAGCTTGGACAATTCCAGAAAATGATGTCATGGCTTTAGAAGCTTCTGATAGGCTAATTGACATCATTTGAGTCAATTGGAGGTGTACCTGTGGATGTATTTCAAGGCCTACCTTCAAAGTCAGTGCCTCTTTGCTTAACATCATGGGGAAAGGACACTGGTACAAAAGTATCTATATACACAGTAAAACGAGTCCTATATCAACATGACCTGAAAGGCCGCTCAGCAAGGAAGAAGCCACTGCTCCAGAACCGCCATAAAAAAGCCAGACTATGTTTTGCAACTGCACATGAGGACAAAGATCGTACTTTTTGGAGAAATGTCCTCTGGTTTGATGAAACAAAGATAGAACTGTTAGGCCATAATGACCATTGTTATGTTAGGAGGAAAAAGGGGGAGGCTTGCAAGCTGAAGAACTCCATCCCAACCGTGAAGCATGGGGGTGGCAGCATCATGTTGTGGGGGTGCTTTGCTGCAGGAGGGACTGTGATGCACTTCACAAAATAGATGGCATCATGAGGGAGGAAAATTATGTGGGTATTAAAGCTTGGTCGCAAATGGGTCATCCAAATGGACAATGACCCCAAGCATACTTCCAAAGTTGTGGCAAAATGGCTTAAGGACAACAAAGTCAAGGTATTGGAGTGGCCATCACAAAGCCCTGACCTCAATCCCATAGATAATTTGTGGGCAGAACTGAAAAAGCGTGTGCGAGCAAGGAGGCCTACAAACCTGACTCAGTTATACCAGCTCTGTCAGGAGGAATGGGCCAAAATTCACCCAACTTATTGTGGGAAGCTTGTGGAAGGCTACCCGAAACGTTTGACCCAAGTTAAACAATTTAAAGGCAATGCTACCAAATACTAATTGAGTTAATGTAAACGTCTGACCCACTGGGAATGTGGTGAAAGAAAGAAAAGCTGAAATAAATCACTCTCTCTACTATTATTCTGACATTTCACATTCTTAAAATGAAGTGGTGACCCAAGACAGATAATTTTTCTTTGGATTTAATTTCTGGAATTGTGAAATTCTGAGTTTAAATGTATTTGGCTAAGGTGTATGTAAACTTCCGACTTCAACTGTATATCCCATTTCAACTTTAAGGTTTCTATTTCTTCAGTTTTCCATGTGGGCCAATTGATCAATGAATTCTGAAATGCTATCCAAGGATTGTTCCATATAGGTGTGTTTTTAGGGAGTGATATTGGTTCTTGTAGAAACAATGACATTTTCTTACATGATGTTAGTGTTCTTAATTGTGAAGTTGTTAATGTTCTTAGCTTCATCCTTTGAAAACCGACATGTGAAAGATCCTGAGGATGACCTTGTGTCTCTCCATTATGTACCCATTGTTCCTCTTTAGTGCATTTAACCTTCCATATCTGGAAGGTTAAAACCACCCTCAGATTTAAGAACATGTACCATGTTTAAGAACATGAATGTTCCTATTTGTTCTATGAGTTTTATTTTCCCATATGAAGTTATAGTAGTCTTATGTCAGAGTATAATTTTTTAAAGCATGTCTTCGGTGGGTTAATTGTACCATCACTCATTCATATATCTTTATGTACATATTCTTTATCCCCTTACACTGTGTATAAGACAATAGTTTTGGAATTGTTAGTTAGATTACTTGTTGGTTATTACTGCATTGTCGGAACTAGAAGCACAAGCATTTCGCTACACTCGCATTAACATCTGCTAACCATGTGTATGTGACAAATAAAATTAGATTTGATTTGATTTGATTTTTAAAATTGGTATTACTGAAAATAAATATAAACACTTTTGGAGCTATGCCATTCTAAAGAGGTTCAAAATATACACAAGATTTACCTGAACGATTTATGGGGAGATTGTTCCATTTAGTTAGATCTGTTTTCATGTTGTTGAGTAACGGGATAAAGTTATCTTTATATATTTGTTGTCACTTATCAAGCATTCTAACTATTTAATATTTGTTGTGGTCTACTTAAAGGATTGCTGTAGATCATGAGTTATTTAATTTTTCTTATTGCAAGTATCTCAGTTTTTTTCACGTAACTTTTATATTCTGAATATAAAATATAAATATATAATATAAATCCTGAGTATTTTGATAATATTTTTTTTTTGTACAATAAATTTATTAGCATTTTATTTTTTTATTTTTTTTACAATTTAACAATAATCAAAATATGACACATATAATGCCCCGTTATTCCTTCCACCTACACAAAACACCATGCTACATGGTGGCACATCGTGCAAAACCCTTCCCTCCCCAACACATTAACACCCCCCTACCTCCCCTCTACCGGTATTAGCTTCACTTATTATCAACAGAAAAAGAAACAAAATGACCTTCACATTCCATGCTAGAAAATAAATGATTCAACACAAAAACAAATAATAATAATATATTCATGAAGAAATTAGTAATGAGGCAGCTAAGTTGACTTCTCTAGAAACTGCTGAAAGTCCCCCCAGACATCAGTAAATTCAAAGGGTTTATTACGTAAATTATATGTTATTTTTTCATATGGAATATAGGAAGATAGTTCTTTTAGCCACATCTGCTTGCTTGGCGGAGTGTCCCTCTTCCATATAATAGCCGTGCATTTATTGGCTGCAATGACTGCCAATTTAATGAATCTGGTTTTGCTACAAATATTAACTGGTAGAACAGAATCATCTCCAAGAAGTATAAGGGAAGGATCTAGTTGTGCCGTCATATTAGCGACCTGTGATAAGATCTGAATAATGTCTTTCCAATAACTGCTTAGTTCAGGGCAGGACAAAAACAAATGCATAAGTGTGCCCACTCCTGTTTTACACCTTGGGCAAAATGTTGAATATTTAGAATTGATCTTATACAGTCTCTCTGGTATAAAGTAGACCCTATGTAACATTTTGAATTGCATCAACTTGTGCCTTGTGTTAAATGAAAGACGCTGAGCATCTAAAAAGAGCTTTCCCCATTTCTCATCCTCAAAAATGGGACCATGGTCATCATGCCACTTCATGCAAGCTTTCAGAGGTTCATCATTCCCCAACAGAGCTTGAAGACCAGAGTACATGTAGGAAATGAAACCTTTTACCCCTTTCCTTTCCATGATAATGTTTTTAACAAGGGGGTGCATTGAGTTTTCAATATTAGTCAGGTATGTCAGGAGATCGTCAGCAAATAAGTTTAGTTTGTATACATGTTTATCAATACTGATACCCGTTACGTTTGGGTCCTGTCTAACTCTTTCTACAAGAGGTTCAATTGCCAGTGCAAACAGCAGGGGGGAGAGAGGACATCCCCGTCTTGTGCCCCTTTCTGAAGCAATGTAATCAAATAATGTATTATTTGTGTATATTTTTCCTTTCGGATGTTTATATAATATTTTTATGAAATGTATTATTTCAGCTGGAAACTTGAATGCTTCCAAAGTTTTGAATAGAAAAGGCCATAGCAAGGGCGCACAATTGGCCCAGCTTCGTCCGTGTTAGGAAAGGGTTTGTCCGGGGGACCTTTACTTGGCTCATCGCGCTCTAGTGACTCCTTGTAGCGGGCCGGTTGTCTGCATGTTGACTTCAGTCATCAGTTGAACGGTGTTTCCTCTGACACATTGGTGCAGCTGGCAACTGGGTTAAGTGAGCGTGTGTTAAGAAGCACGGTTTGGCGGGTCATGTTTTCGGAGGATTCTTCCGAGCCTGTTGGAGAATTTGCAGCAATGAGATAAGATCGTATTCAGGAAATTGGGGATAAAAAGCGGGTCAAAATGAAATTTAAAAATGTCCTATCAAGACTTTTGCCATTCTGTTGCTTATGAGTTTTGTTACTATTTTATTGTTGCAATTTATTAAATGTATGGGTCTGTAATTTCAAGGGTATTCTCCAGATTTTCCTGGTTTTAATATAACTGAAATAACTGTTAGATACATGGGACATGGAAGCACTGAATTGAGTGATGTGCGTTGTCAGTTGAGTAAATAGGGGAGATACAGAATATTAAATAAAATGATATGGGAAAGCTGACCATCCATGATGCTTTTCTCCACACAATTGTTTTAACAGTGTCTAATATTTATTTTTGAGTGATTTCCGTGTTTAGTGATTAAGATTTTTATCTGCTTCAGGGTTATTGAGTCGAAGAAGGCTGTAAGATCAGTCCAATTCTGGTTTATATAGATTTTCATAGAATATTTTAAATTTTTATTATTTGCCTTGCTATTTCTAAGTAAAGCATTTGTATCCTTATCTTTTAAAATTATAACTGGTTTGGTGTGTATTCGTTTTGTGAGGACTGCGAAAGGATTTGCAAGGTTTGTTTGCCATTAAATAGTATGCTTTATTTGAGTTTAACCTGTAGTTGTTGGCTCTCTTCAAAAATAAAAGGCCATATTCCTGCCTAAGTTCAGAAATTGTATTATCATCTTTACCCTGTAAAGATTTTGATGGGCTTTTTCCAAGATAGTGATTTCTTTTTCATGTTAAACTCAGATTTAACTTTAGCTGAGTATTATATATTCATTCCTCTAATGTACGCCTTAAAAACATCCCAAATGATGTCAGAGGTCAGCTATTCTCTGTTCTCTATGTCTACATTTGTAGCTCTTGCAGGAAAACCGCATCTGCTGACAATCTCTTTAAATGTTAAAGAACCATGCTTTTTTGCCATCATGAAGCCTGTGCACATTCCATATAATAAGGTGGATTTTTATTGACTTGTATAGAATAGAATCAAAGTTAACATTTACTGTTCCGTCTGTTATGGTAGGACCAGATAAAACATTTTAGCAGACGTCACATGAGGGCGGTGGACATCACATGGATATGGAAAAGTCAGAGTATGAATACATATTGCATACATTACATATATAAAACATGTGAACATGTAGGCTGAGTAAACATTTAACAGAGAACACACAAAAAAAAAACAGAAAGGAGGTACTTCTTTGTTCTTTGATGGGCTATGCCTTTTTAGGACTTTAAAGATCCTACTCCTCCTCTAATGTACCAAGAATCTGTGGTTTATGTCATTGTAAATACATTGAAGAAAGACTGCCACTTAAATACAGTGGTCAGTTTGTAACATCTTGTGAATTAAAGCATAGTGGCAGGTGGGGCTCTATTTGGGGAGAGTGGGTCCACCGAGAGACCGAAATGAGTGGAGGCACCACACATACCTCAGGGAAGTGTCTGATGACCTCAAAGCTCCCCTGTCCTGATCCCTCGGATAGAGCCCATCTCCACTCTCGCCAATAACCATCATTTGATCTTAACTATAATGGCAAACAAAGAATAATGCTGACTTGACATCCTCTCCTAATTTGGCCAGGGTTTCCTGGGGTAACATGTAATCTCTTAAACCTGAAGGGCTTTTGTTACAATTACCACCCGCTATGGGTTTCATTAGGTAAAAAGAAACATTAAAGAACATTAAATAATCGGCATTGAATCTTGAGCTAGATGTCTGCATGCGACTGATTTATTCATCCAGCTCCCGCCTACACCAGCAGCTTTTCATACAACACCGCTGGCATTCTTTTTTGTTTATTTTGAAGGGAAAAATATACCCCCTTTTTCTCCCCATTTAAAAAAAATCTTGTCTCATCGCTGCAACTCGCCAACTGGCTCGGGGGAGGTGAAGGTGGAGTCATGCATCCTCCGAAACATGACCCGCCTAACCACGCTCCTTAACACCCACCAGCTTAACCCGGAAGCCTGCCGTACCAATGTGTCGGAGGAAACACACAACTGGCAACCGGGGTAAGCCCGCAGTCACCCAGCCCGCCACAAGGAGTCGCGAGAGCGTGATGAGCCAAGCAAAGCACCACCGACCAAACCCTCCCCTAACACGGACGACGCTAGGCCAATTGTGTGCCATCCTATGGGACTCCCGGCCACGGCCGGTTGGAAATAAATCTGGTCTATAGTAACGCCTCTAGCACTGCATGCGATGCAGTGCCTTAGACCGCTGATCCACTCGGTAGGCCACACCAGCTGGCTTTTTTAAATAGCCACAGATTCCTTCCAAACCACTCATTGTTGAATTTGCGATTTCCAACTTGTTGTGTAATGTGTATGTCCAATGACTGATGAGCACCGATATGTTCTATTTTTAATTTCTCTTCATATGACAAGGATTGAAAAACATTTGCCAGTAGATTGTCGCCGTGGTTCATGACGATGACTGCTTGATAGCTAAGATTTTGAAAGTATGATGTTGACATGATCAGTCCAATCAAAGCTACAGTAGATATAACGTGATGCGACGTCATTTTATCTGTGGCCAATGACCTTGAGCCTTCTTGGATGGGCACCTCAAATGTAACTCTATGGCAGCGCCCAAGGGGCTTGAATACTTGAGCTCTCCCCGTAGATTTTGTGGTGATGTAGTGTCCCCATGACTGACCGAACACTGAGTCACGGCCCAACTAGAGAACATTACCAAGCCCTACGCTCAGTATTTTCCGCTGGCCTACCTACCCTGAATGACGGGTTGGCATTGCAGTGGTGTCAAACTCATTCCACAGAGGGGCCTAGTGTCTGCGGGTTTTTGTTTTTTCCTTTCAATTAAGACCCAGACAACCAGGTGAGGGGAGTTCCTTACTAATTAGCGACCTTAATTCATTAATCAAGAACAAGGGTGGAGCGATAACCTGCAGATGCTCAGCCCTCTGGAATGAGTTTGACACGTGATCTACACTGATTGAAGTGGATTTAACAAGTGACATCAATAAGGGAATATAGCATTCACCTGGATTCACCTGGTCAGTCTATGTCCCTCAAACGCCACTCTGGACCTCGAAGCCTGTTCCACTGCTTGTTTTCATTGTTCCCCTCTAATCAGGCACATCAGGTGGGTGCAATGAATTATCAGGTAGAACAGAAAACCAGCAGGCTCTAGACCTCTTAGGGTAAGAGTGGAATACCCCTGGTCTATGTTGTGGAAAGAGCTGGTTTTCCTAATGTTTTGTACACTCAGTGTAGGTTAAATTACCAGACATTCTCATGTGGCCCATTATATTAGGCTATCAGTACTGGGCTATATCAACAAATAAGCTAGACGTAGTTTAAAGAGAGCCGAGTTGGAGAGACTTGCATTTTCTCTTGAGCCACGTTTGATAACCAACCTTTTTTACGAGTGGGACAATTTCCAGGTGGAGACAAATATGGGTGATCAATATCATTTTTGCCCTCAGAACAGCTAAGTTTGTTGCGGGCATGGATTCTACAAGGTGTCGAAAGCTTTCCATAGGGATGTTGGCCCATGTTGACTCCCAATGTTTTATCAAGTTGGCTGGATGCCCTTTGGATGGAGGACTATTCTTAATACACACAGGAAACTGTTGAGTGTGAAAAACCCAGCAGTGTTGCAGTTCTTGACACAAACCAGTGTGCCTGGCACCTAGTACCATACCCCGTTCAAAGGCACTTAAATATTTTGTCTTTGCCATTCACCCTCTGAATGGCACACATACACAATCCATTTCTCAAGGCTTAAAAATCCTTCTTTAACCTGTCTCCTCACCTTCATCTACACTGATTAAAGTGGATTTAACAAGTGACATCAATAAGGGATCATGACTTTCACCTGGTCAGTATATGTCACTGAAAGTGCAGGTGTTCTTAATGTTTTGTACACTCAGTGTACTAGGCACATTTGATCTTGCATGCCCAACTAGGAGAGGTAGGCTACTTCACTTGAAGCAGCAAATTCTGAGAGAGTGAATAATGTGACAAAGATGTTTTCTTAATACAATTGGTAGGCTAATGCATACAATGCCGTTTCTAAATCATCTGCTGGACATCCCAACAGCAGCATGAAATATGCTGACCGCACTGCAATGATCTCTGTTGTGGCTGCAGCCCTCTATCTTGAGCCTTGTTACAGTCTATCACCTTTAACGGGCTTTAGCTGTGGTTTAGTGTAACGTGTTACAGTTACCACCCATAATGGTTGTATGAGGTATTGTGCTGGGCTTTTGAACAAGGTCCTACTGCTCAGTCAAATGAACCAGAATCAGATGGGAGTTTCAACTATGGTCCTTGGCTCCCGCTGAAGCTACGTAGTTTCCTCCCTCTAAAGTTTGAACTTAAGGGTTTTCACCACCATTCCCCTACACCACATTCACACCAGGAGCGTCTACCAGTCACAAACATACACACGTATCAGTACATACTTAGGCATCAACTGGCACATGGATTTGGAATTTATTTAATATAGTAGTGTTGTGGATCCCCTTAACTTTCCAGGAAGTTATACAGAATTTTCACAGATTGCATGAGAGCAAGGAGGTTTACAGCTTTATTTTCCCAAACAAAAATACAGATATTCAATACATGAGTGCAATTGTCTAGAGATACAGTTTCTGTGTAAGTGGGTTCATTTGAATAACTTTAATTCCATTATAAATATTTTTTCTTGAATACTAAGAATATCAACACTAATTTTCTATAAATGTATACAGTGTAGCTAAGAAACTTCTGAATATCAAGCCATACTGAAAATGTGCCCTATACTACCAATATATTACATTTGTAGAATTCATACTCTTTATTGTCCATAATAATATTACCATGCTGTTGTTAACTTTTCATTCTCAGTTGTCTTTCTAAATGCTGATGCCTTCCTTGCAGTTAAGAATTCCAGATAATTTACCCCACCCCACCCCCACCTCACTCACCACTTAGGGCCACTTTGCTCTGAATTAAATGTACATTTGTATATGAGCAGATTTATGATTTAGTTCATCACTAATCTCAATAAATGTAAAGTGCAGTGGTACCCTCTCAATAGTCACTCTCACTTCCTATCCTTTCTCTCTGCTGCCAATATCAAGACAGCTTATAAACAGAAATAAAATGATCACAGAGTTGTCTGTATGTGGTTACAGTGAGCTCTCTTTTACATTGTGGGTCACCTTGAGTCATTGGTTAGAAAATCCGGTTGCCAGTGCAGACTTAGAAATACAAAGAACCAAGTAGACGTTGTCAGTTACCCCAAGATCTAGATGCAACACCACAGGAGGTTGGTGACAACTTAATTGGGGAGAACGGGCTCATGGCAATGATTGGAGATTGGAACGAAATCAGTGGAATGGTATCAAACACATGGTTTCCAGGTGTTTGGTGCCATTCCATTAGCGCCGTTCCAGACATTATTGTGAGCCTCCACTGTACAACACCTACATTTGTTAAAGGATTTAGCCGATTCATTATTGTCCTTTGAGTTTGGCCCACACAATCTCTACAATATCCGACACTTCACAGTGTTCACATTCATTTGACACTGATCTGGTTAGTGGAAGAGCATTTGTGAGATCTCCATGCCTAGATCCAGACACTCTGTGGCATGTATGCATGTGGCACAGACACAGCACTCAAATCCTGGACCTCCACACAGGCAACAGTGGGCATCCAGACACCCACCGCAGCCACAGTGATGGGACGTGTCCAACAGAGGCTCCAGGGAATCAGGCTCACAGCAGCACACTGTGGAGCATAGGGAAGAGCACAGGGACGAGGCACAGACATGGCATCCTTTCCCCGTGGCCAGTAAACAGTCCCAAGGCTGGCAGAACAGACATGCCAAGAGGATGGAGGCACACAGGCCTAAAGGTGTGATAAGACAGGAAGCAGGGAAACATGGATTGGAAGGGCAGAGGCATTTGGAAAGTACAACACTATAAATAAAAAACTAGATTTATACTATCTAAATCTATAAGCAATTAATTGCATCACATTCAGAATAGGCTCTCACCATCTCCTTCCACTTGGAGGATCTGTGCAGCAGATGTTTTGTGGCTGCTCTTGCTGATTGAAATGGATGGCTGTCTCATTTGGCATGGTGGGCAATGCTTTGTGGGGGTCAACTGTGGGGAAGTAAGCTGTGGTTGGGATTTTTCCACCGACCATTGTTGTGCGTCACTCATGTCGTCTGTTGGTAAGGTTATATGGATGTTCTGGTGATGAAATTCAGAATTCTCACCAATAGGAGTTTCTGAATGTGACAGACCTGATATAAAATGAGATCAAGACACAAGTGGTGGTCTGTTACGTTTTCAGCTAATGCAATGTACAGATTGTTTCAATCTTCATTCAAAGTAATCTTCATTCAAAGTAATCTTTTTGTTGGTAATACAGAATAAATAGGTAGCAGGTAGGAGCTCTCATTGGAAGAGACTTCAGTCAAAGATAGTTGACTGTCATTGTGCACCTGGTCTGACAAAGTCAAAGATTCTTTGATTGGGAAGAAATGACCACATACAACATGCAATATTTGTTTCCTGGGTGAGGGGAAGAAAACATAACACATAGCTATGAAATTACAATACACCCAGAAATACTGAACATTCACTTTGAAAGGCTAGCAATCTGTACACATGAAGCACATAAAGTACCTGTGTGGTCCAATCCATTAGGAGCATATTGTGCACTTAGGTCATCTATTACATAGCACAACTCTGATCTCTTTTTATTCACATCTCCAGACTCAAGGTTCCCATCCATGGCATCCGTCATGAAACATTTGTTGTCTCTAAAGCAGCTCAATCAATTTGAAATCTAAAAGGCATGAAAGAGACAAAGGATATTTCAGGTATTCACTAAATTGGTTGGAGGCAGCAGTTTCAGGTACTTTAATTTACAATCAGGACCTGGTGGAAATGCACAGATATGCAACAACTAGCATAGTTAATATATTATTAATCTACATTTTGAAAAAGACTTCTGGATACTGGCCAGGATGAGGAAATGCTGACATCCTTATGAAAGTATAAGAGCACACAATTTGCCTTTGCTAGTAATCAGCAAGGGTTTGAGAGTTCTGTAAGTGTAAGAATTGACCGTCACATCAGCACAACCCCCTTCCCTGGCCAAGAGTCTCTTTTGAGGTACGAGTCTTGACCACCAGGCCCCATATATGGCCCCGATCAGCCAGCAAACTTAATCTGTGCATGTCATTGATAAATACAATTTAAAAAAAACATGTATTCATTGTAGTCAAAGCAAAATGAATTTGCTTTGACTACAGTGAACGATAGAGTAGAATCCACATCACATTCAGAAGCAATTCTATTTTCATCTTTTTAAAGACATAATCCCAATGTACACTAAATGAAATATTAAAAAGCATATTGGTTTTATCAAATGCATAGCAAATATATTTTACTTATTGTGAATCTATTTCTAAATAGATTGAGAATTATTATTTTTTGTACGGGACAGCAGTAATCACACACGGCAATGAATTTTACTAATAGATTAATAAAAACTTTGCAATGCAACCACTGTAATTACATATTCTGCAATAATGAAATGTACCTACATTAGAAGCCTTAGCATGGATAGAAGCTCTCTGGCATTGTAGTTGAAAGTGGATACAGCCTACTGTACTAACAACCTAAACAACACCGAGGACTACCTCTCCCGTCCCTCCCATGCTTCTCTCCCTGGTGTTTGTTTGTATGTGTGTGTGTGTGTGTGTGTGTGTGTGTGTGTGTGTGTGTGCGCACTTGTGTGCGAGAGAGAGAAGTGACTGATGAGATGAAATAACATAAAGTGGGATTAGAGACTAATATTTCTAGATAATGGATTCAGAAACAATATATGGGGTGTAATGCTGCTATCTTGAATGTTACCCAGCCAAACAAGGTAAAATGTTTTACATTTGAATGCACCTGATTAAGTGACACATTGATGAATCACCGTAGGAGATTGACTTGACTGCACAGGTGTTCTGTTTGAAACTGACAGCATGTCGGTTGAAGATTCTTACAAAGAATGAGAATGGGTGGGCTACAGTGGCGAAAAAGAAAGTAAACAAGAGAAGTAAAGTTGCGCTGGAAATGAGGAAATCCAAGTCTAGTCTAGATGTGTTTTTAGTCGGAGTGAGGGTTCTAGACAAGTGTTATCTGGGAGCAGTGTGCCTATCAAGGGGGTTAGCGCATGAAATGCATGCAGATTAAATACACGAGGAAGTAGGTGACCCGTCATTTGACCCATATGGTGGATGGACTGAATAAATTCACTTCATCCATACTTTTGTTCTTTGATGAAGAGTCTCCCATCTCATTTAAAAATAGGGGTTATGAAATACCCTTAAAGAGTGACTGCCTTTAAAAAGCAACGAATCCATTTGAAAACGGCCTATGTGTGTCAAGTCCTGACCTTAGTTCCTTTTTTCTGTCTCTATTTTGGTTTGGTCAGGGCGTGAGTTCAAATCAAATCAAATCAAATTTTATTTGTCACATACACATGGTTAGCAGATGTTAATGCGAGTGTAGCGAAATGCTTGTGCTTCTAGTTCCGACAATGCAGTAATAACCAACAAGTAATCTAGCTAACAATTCCAAAACTACTACCTTATAGACACAAGTGTAAGGGGATAAAGAATATGTACATAAAGATATATGAATGAGTGATGGTAGAGAGCGGCATAGGCAAGATACAGTAGATGGTATTGAGTGCAGTATATACATATGAGATGAGTATGTAAACAAAGTGGCATAGTTAAAGTGGCTAGTGATACATGTATTACATAA
The DNA here is from genome assembly GCF_018296145.1 of Oncorhynchus tshawytscha. Lineage (NCBI taxonomy): Eukaryota > Metazoa > Chordata > Actinopteri > Salmoniformes > Salmonidae > Oncorhynchus > Oncorhynchus tshawytscha. The sequence goes on along the minus strand of NC_056435.1, from coordinate 32,039,036 downwards.
AGATGCAGTAGATGATATAGAGTACAGTATATACATATACATATGAGATGAATAATGTAGGGTATGTAAACATTATATTAGGTAGCATTGTTTAAAGTGGCTAGTGATACATAATTTCCCATCAATTCCCATTATTAAAGTGGCTGGAGTTGAGTCAGTGTGTTGGCAGCAGCCACTCAATGTTAGTGGTGGCTGTTTAACAGTCTGATGGCCTTGAGATAGAAGCTGTTTTTCAGTCTCTCGGTCCCAGCTTTGATGCACCTGTACTGACCTCGCCTTCTGGACGATAGCGGGGTGAACAGGCAGTGGCTCGGGTGGTTGTTGTCCTTGATGATCTTTATGGCCTTCCTGTGACATCGGGTGGTATAGGTGTCCTGGAGGGCAGTAGTTTGCCCCGGTGATGCATTGTGCAGACCTCACTACCCTCTGGAGAGCCTTACGGTTGTGGGCGGAGCAGTTGCCGTACCAGGCGGTGATACAGCCCGACAGGATGCTCTCGATTGTGCATCTGTAGAAGTTTGTGAGTGCTTTTGGTGACAAGCCGAATTTCTTCAGCCTCCTGAGGTTGAAGAGGCGCTGCTGCGCCTTCTTCACGATGCTGTCTGTGTGGGTGGACCAATTCAGTTTGTCTGTGATGTGTACGCCGAGGAACTTAAAACTTACTACCCTCTCCACTACTGTTCCATCAATGTGGATAGGGGGGTGTTCCCTGTGCTGTTTACTGAAGTCCACAATCATCTCCTTAGTTTTGTTGACGTTGAGTGTGAGGTTATTTTCCTGACACCACACTCCAAGGGCCCTCACCTCCTCCCTGTAGGCCGTCTCGTCGTTGTTGGTAATCAAGCCTACCACTGTTGTGTCGTCCGCAAACTTGATGATTGAGTTGGAGGCGTGCGTGGCCACGCAGTCGTGGGTGAACAGGGAGTACAGGAGAGGGCTCAGAACGCACACTTGTGGGGCCCCAGTGTTGAGGATCAGCGGGGTGGAAATGTTGTTGCCTACCCTCACCACCTGGGGGCGGCCCGTCAGGAAGTCCAGTACCCAGTTGCACAGGGCGGGGTCGAGACCCAGGGTCTCGAGCTTGATGACGAGCTTGGAGGGCACTATGGTGTTAAATGCCGAGCTGTAGTCGATGAACAGCATTCTCACATAGGTATTGGGGTGGACAGTCTATGTTTTGCATTCTAGGTTTTGTTCTTCTATGTGTTTGGCCAGGTATGGTTCCCAATCAGAGGCAGCTGTCAATCGTTGTCTCTGATTGAGAACCATACTTAGGTAGCCTTTTCCCACCTGTGTTTTGTGGGTAATTATTTTTCTGTGTGTGTGTGTGTGTGTGTGTGTGTGTGTGTGTGTGTGTGTGTGTGTGTGTGTGTGTGTGTGTGTGTGTGTGTGTGTGTGTGTGTGTGTGTGTGTGTGTGTGTGTGTGTGTGTACGCACGCGCGCGCATTTCGGTTGCGTCACGTTCTTTGCTGTTTACCTGTTTGTTTTTTGGTTATTTCACTTTCATTAAAAGATGTGGAACTACATACACGCTGCGCCTTGGTCGATTTATGACAGGGAGTTTGAGGATAGCGAGCGTGACAATGTGGCATCAATATAAGTCAGAAACAGTTATTCTAGTGTCAAAATTTACTACAACTTGTTTTCTTATAATGTCAGTATCGTCTAAAATGACGTTTGGAACATCCGTGTGTCACAACGGGTAAATGAAGGTTTGGTTTTGACTTGACGATGTCCACTTGACCACCAACATGAGGTGAACAGCTGCGCTGATTGCTCTCTATGCATAGATAGTGAGACAGACCTGCCCAGAAGCTCTGACTTTGTTTACTTAAGACAACACATTGCATTTTTTTTTAAACTTGAGAAATACTGCAACAAACACCTTAATTAGATGCAAAATAATGCAACTAAAACATTCTTGGCAAAAACTTCAACATTAATTCCAGATTTCTTGAGTTACCTTAGATTAATTCTAGGGATTTTAAAGAAGGGAAATAGGCTTCTGCATCTAGTGTCTCATGTGAAACAAACATCATTAACCAAATGCAGAATCGGTCAGGAAACACACATCCAAGACTGAAATTTCATTTTTCTGATGAGCAACAGAAAAGCACATGTGCTAGTCGGTGTGTTCAGTGGCTTTTTAAGAGCTTTTGTGCATAAACCCTTTCAGTGTCATAAGTGCAAAAGATTTGTTAATGTGGCAAGTGCATGCATACAGGAAGAGTATTGAGTGCCAGCGGAGGTTATACTGTATGTTGCAATTGTGGTGACGAACATGCACCCGAATTTCCTGATTGCCCTGTTAGGCTGAAGTAGAAAGATGTCACAAGAGTAAGGGCTGGTCAGCATGTCTCCTATCTGGAAGTGAAGAAAAGAGTTGAAGGAGTGAGTAATGTTGAGGATGCAATGGTAGTAGAGCCTGCACCAGTGAATGTTTCTAGGCATCTGAGGGATGTTAATATAATCCATGTTAAAAAGGTGGACTTTGTGTCATTTATTGCAATGGTCATAAAATGATCAGTGTAAATAGAGAAGAAATCAGAGAAAATTGGTATCAGCTGAATGTTTTTTAGGACTAAATGTTTTACAACTGAGGCCTTGCAAGGAATCCTGTTGAAGAATGTTCCACCCTCACAGGTCCCTGAGCCTGTTGGGATGTAATTCGAGTTGGACTGTGACTGAAGGAGAGGGATGATTTTTTTTGAATGTGTCGATTTTTCGAATTTGCATGATGTCTCCAGCCCCCCCCCCCCTTTCCCTTTCGTGCAAATAATTGTTTTCTATAGTTTCCTACACCATACAGTAGGTGCCGGCAATAGACCGTATCGTTGTAGTCTGCCAATAGACCTCAAAGAAGAAGAAGAACCAACTAATGGCTGGAGGAAAAAAGGAAGCGTGATTGTTGGTTTGATGAAGTTGGTTGAAAATGGAGGCGAGTAGTGTGGACGAAATGGAGGAAATGGAGCAAAGGTTGGAGAACAAAGAGCTGTGCTGGATTGTGAACAATATGGGTGTCAGTTCTGATGGTATGGAGTGGGAGGATGAGGGTTGAGGACCGGAACTGCCGGTAGTGGAAAGACATACGAAGAAAAGAGATTATGATACAGAAAGCAGTGGAGTGGGGGGGGCATAGTGCAGAATTTTGTTGATGTCAGGTGCAGAGAGAATCTAGAGCGGCACAGCGATATAGAATCAGTCATGATGCATCATATGCAAAGGCTGTAAGACAGAATGGTGAAACTACAGTGCAGGCTGATGGAGCTTCCATGACTGCTCCTGTACTAAGTGGACCTAATGTGGTAGCTGGTGCTTCTGCTGGGCCTGGCATGGTTTCGAGACTTGTTCAGAAATCTTGTGCTCATGAATGTGCTGTGTCAAAGGACACTTTGATAGTGAAATAAAGTTAACTTCATAGCTTTCATCTAATTTTATCAACATGCCTCAGGTTGTGGAGAGCAGAAATGGAAGGTTATTGTGGATAAGGCAAAATAGTTATTCAGGGTAACAGATGCTACTGCCGAAATGGTTGTTGACATGCTGAATAATCCTTAGGGGGGATTGTTTCAGCATAATATCAAGTCCAATGGTTGGGGGCTTGGGAGTTTTTTTGTTTGGGGGGGGTATAAATTATTAGGGATTTATCTGGTTTTTACATTTTCTTTTCTTAGTAGTACAGAATTAGGCACGCCATGACTGATCGCACACTCCAGCACAGTAGACGGGGGGATGCACATTCAACGTTTGTTTGCGGACCGCCACCGCAATGACATCATAGAAGAAGAAGACCCAACCAATGGTTGGCCAGCTATTTACCGAATCCATCCGAGTTCAGCCGATGATTTCCGGCGTCGTCGAACCAGATTTTGACCCGGAGCAGTTGTTTACTATCGTTGAAATTTGATCGAGGATTGCAAAGACATCACAAATGGTAATGTTGGTTAACTAAATTAATAAAGAGAGGCGTTTTATTTTATGTGAATTTCACGGTTAGTTGAGGTAGCATTGAGGTAGATTCGTGCTAGTCCCTGGCTAAGGTAGATAGTTAGCTAGCCAGTAATTTTGGGTATTAAGCAAAGATGGTGGATAAAGGAATATAGTTCACCCTGGCCGTTTACCATTGAAAAAAAAGGTAAGTTCCGGTCTACTTAACTGGGTGTGTCTCCCATAGGCACCAATGCAATAATGAACCAGAAAAAAACAGTGAGTGGGTTGTCTCGCTTCCTTTTTCGTCTGTGGTATCATCAAGAGCCATATTACTAGCGAATTTGCCATCTGGAACGCGGCAGAACTCGTTTGTAAACAAATGTCTCATTGCGCAGACCAGTACGACTCGATGTAGAGTGTAAGTAAAATAGTAGATATGACACAATTTAAAATGTTTATGTTGTGTTTGCCATCAGGGTAGTTGTTTTTAAAAATTATGATTAGCCGATCAGACCGAAACTCCAGCGGTATAAGATTCGAGAGATAGCTTTGCCCTACCCAACGATAGTATATTCTGACCCGGGATGTTTTGTTAAGAACCCAGGTGCTTGGTCTAATCCAGGCCCAGGGATGGGCAAATGGCCCACGGACCAATTAAAAATAAGTAAAAACCTAGTGTCGTAATTGTAATGTACATGGAGCCAAATGTGGGTGAATTTAATGGCTGAAAACTTTGCCCCAGTATCTGTGCTAAAAGTTGGTATTCACTGTGATAAATTAGAGGTTAAACAAATGAGAGTAAGGAACTCAGAGAGAGCCTATGGCCAATGCAGCAGAAGGCTGCGTCATCAACTAATTGAAATACATGGACCTAAAGTCGACAAAATAAAAAACAGTAGAAAATATCCTGGTGAAAATTCGTGTTCCTTCAATTACATTCATCTCTCTACTACGTCTGTCTGCCTCTCTTTCAATCTGTCTTGATTTGAGCTATTGCTAGTGAAGTGCAACATATCAAATTATCACTGAGTTGGGCCTGTTGCTAGCTAAATTGCAACATTGTATTAACTAGCGTATTCAGGGCCCTCAGAGTTTGATGTGCCAGTGAGCTCGGGACAGCCACTGGATATGTGGGATCGTCAGATCATGATATTTTTCTCTTTCACACCGAGGCTTGTTTGATTTATCGAGGCCGGCAGTGTTGGAAATATTTTTCAAATACTGAGGAACTATCATTCTCAATGGATGTTAAAAAATACTATTTACTTGTGTGAGGTGAAGAGAAAATGACTGAGAAGCTCAATTTATTAGTGGTGTATGTGTGTAAATGTCACTTTCCTATATATGCATGCATTCTGGAGAGACACACCGTATCTTTGACACACACCCATCCATCTTCTTGATGCAAAATTTTAAATGACACTCAACACATCTTTACACACATACTGAACCAAAATATAAATGCAACATGTTAAGTGTTGGTCCCATTTTTCATTAGCTGAAATAAAAGATCCCAGAACTGTTCCATACTAACAAAAAGCTTACTTCTCTCAAATTTTGTGCTGAAATTTGTTTACAAAGCTCTTAGTGAGAGTTTCTCATTTGCCAAGATAATCCATCCACCTGACAGATGTGGCATATCAGGAAGCTTCAAACAACATACTCTAAAATGTGCAGTTTTGTCAAACAACACAATGCCACAGATGTCAAAAGTTTGGGGGGAGCATGCAATTGGCATGCTGACTGCAGGAATGTCCACCAGAGTTGTTGCCAGAACATTTAATGTTCATTGCTCTACCATAATCTGGTCTAATGTTGTTTTAGAGACTTTGTCAGTACGTCCAACCAGCTTCACAACGGCAGACCACGTGTATGGTGTCGTGTGGGCTTGCTGTTTTCTTATGTCAACGTTTGAACTCAGTAAAAGTACCCCATGGTGGTTGTGGGGTTATGGTATGGGCAGGTATAAGGTACGGACAACAAACACAATTGCATTTTATTGATGGTATTTTGAATGCACAAAGATACCGTGATAAGACCCTCAGGCTCATTGTCGTACCATTAATCTGCCGCCATCACCTCCTGTTCCAGCATGAAAATGCACGGCGTCATGTCGCAAGGATCTGTACACACTTCCTAGCCGTTTCACATCCGTTACATATGACAGCGTATTCCACTTAGCACAGCCATTAGGAGTGGGACAACATTCCACAGGCCACAATCAACAGCTGGATTAACTCTATGTGAAGGAGATGTTGCGTTGCATGAGACAAATGATGGTCACACCAGATACTGACTGATTTTATGATCCATGCCCTTTAAAAAAATGCTATCTGTAATCCCAGTCATGTGAAATGCATAGATTGGGGCCTAATGAATATTTCAATTTACTGATTTCCTTATGTGAACTAACTCAGTAAAATCTTTGAAATTGTTGCATGTTGCGTTTTATATTTTACGTAAGTAGTCCGACCCTTTGCTATGAGACTCGAAATTGAGCTCAGGTGCATCCTGTTTCCATTTATATTCTTAGATTTTTCTACAACTTGGAGTCCACCTGTGGTAAATGTAATTGATTGGACATGATTTGGAAAAGCACACAACTGTCTATAAAAAGGTAAAACATTTGACAGTGCACGTCACAGCGAAAACCAAGCCATGAGGTCGAAGGAATTGTCCGTAGAGCTCCGAGACAGGATTGTGTCTGGGTAAAGGTACCAAAACATTTCTGCAGCATTGAAGGTCCCCAAGAACACAGTGACCACCATTATTCTTAAATGTAAGAAGTTTGACCGAGCTCTAGAGTTCCTCTGTGGAGATGGAAGAACCTTGCAGAAGCACAACATTCTCTGCAGCAGTCCACCAATCAGGCCTTTATGGTAGTGGCCAGACGGAAGCCACTCCTCAGTAAAAGACACATGACAGCCTGTTTGGAGTTTGCCCAAAGGCACCTAAAGACTCAGACCATGAGAAACAAGATTCTCTGGTCTGATGAAACCATGATTGGCCTGAATGTCAAGTGTCACGTCACGTGGAAGAGACCTGGCACCATCCCTATGGTGAAGCGTGGTGGTGGCAGCATCATGCTGTGGGGATGTTTTTCAGCGGCAGGGACTGGGAGACTAGTCAGGCTTGAGGCAAAGATGAACAGAGCAAAGTACAGAAATCATTGATTTAAAACCTGCTCCAAAGAGCTCAGGACCTCAGACTGGGGGCAAAGGTTCACCTTTCAGCGGGACTATGACCCTAAGCACACAGCCAAGACAACGCACAAGTGGCTTCAGGAAAAGTCTCTGAATGTCCTTGAGTGGCCCAGCTAGAGCCCGGACTTGAACCCAATCGAAACATCTCTGGAGAGACCTGAAAATAGCTGTGCAGCAACGCTCTTCATCCAACCTGCCCGAGCTTGAGAGGATCTGCAGAGAAGAAGGGGAGAAACTCTCCAAATACAGGTGTGCCAAGCTTGTAGCATCATACCCAAGTAGACTTGAGGCTGTAGTCGCTGCCAAAGGTTCTTCAACAAAGTACTTACTGAGTAAAGGGTCTGAATACTTCTGTAAATGTGATATCAGTTTTTTATTTTATTATAAATAAGCAGTATTGTGTGTAGAATGATGAGGGAAAAACTATTTCAGCAATTTTAGAATAAGGCTGTAACGTAACAAAATGTAGAGAAAGTCAAGGGGTCTGAATACTTTTCGAAGTCACTGTATATCACCAGAAAAGCATGCAAACCAGTGAAATTTCAATTACTTTTTAAAGTTTCTTCAAGTGCCGTCGCAAAAACCATCAAGTGCTATGATGAAACTGGCTCATGAGAACCGTCACAGGAAAGGAAGACCCATAATAACTGCACCTCAGACTGCAGCCCAAATGTTTCACAGAGACGCATCTCAACATCAACTGTTCAGAGGAGACTGCGTGAATCAGGCCTTTGTGGTCAAATTGCTGAAAAGAAACTACTATTAAAGGGCACCGTTAAGAAGAGGAGAGTTGCTTGGGGCAAGAAACATGAGCAATGGACATTAGACCGGTGGAATTCTGTCCTTTGGTCTGATGAGTCCAAATTGGAGGTTTATGGTTCCAACTGCAGTGTCTTTGTGAGATGCAGAGTAGGTGAACGGATGATCTCCGCATTTGTGGTTCCCACTGTGAAGCCTGGAGGAGGAGGTTTGATTGTGGCAGGGGGGATTTTGCTGGTGACACTGTCTGTGATTTATTTAGAATTCAAGGCACACTTAACCAGCATGGCTACCACAGCATTCTGCAGCGATACGCCTTCCCCTCTGGTTTGCTCTTAGTGGCACTATCATTTGTTTTTCAACAGGACAATGACCCAACACACCTCCAGACTGTGTAAGAGCTATTTGACCAATAAGGGCAGTGATGGAGTGCTGCATCAGATGACCTAGCCTCCACAATCACCCAACCTCAACCCAATTGAGAGTGAAGGAAAAGCAGCCAACAAGTGCTCAGCATATGTGGGAACTCCTTCAAGACTGTTTGAAAAGCATTCCAGGTGAAGCTGGTTGAGAGAATGACCAGCGTGTGCAAAGCTGTCAAGGCAAAGGGTGGCTACTTTGTTGAATCTGAAATATATTTTGATTTGTTCAACACTTTTTGGTTACTCCATGATTCCATGTGTTATTTAATAGTTTGTCTTCACTATTATTCTACAATGTAGAAAATAGTAAAAAAAGAAAGAAAAGCCCTGAGTATGTGTGTCCAAACTTTTGACTGGCACTGTATATATTACCTCAATTACCTTGTCTAACCTGTAGCCCCGTACATTGTCTCGGTACCGTATATAGCTGTATATAGCTTTAGGTTTTTTATTTTGCAATTATTTTCTTACTTCAAAAATATATATTTTCTTTAAAAATTCTGCATTATTGGTGAAGGGCTTGTAAGTAAGCATTTCACGTTAAGGTCTACACCTGTTGTGTTCGATTCATGTGACAAATACAATTTGATTTCACACTGAATAGCCTAGGCTACTATTCTACTTTGCTGGGATAGGAGGGTGGACATTTTTTTAGCCTCGTCTAGGGCCGCAAATCGGCCAGGACCGGGCCTGATCAGCGTTGATTAGTGTAAGTTAAGAAAAAATCTGTATCAAATTATAACATGCCAGGTTAGAGAGGATTGGCAAATTATCCATTTGACACAACATTAGCACATTTTAGGCCTCAGAGCCAGAACAACCTTTTTGACTGCTGTTGAATAATTAATGAATAGTCAAGACACGTACAACCCTTTTTTAGTGTGTATATATATATATATATATATATCAAGCAATGAAAACGTGCATTGTATCAAAGAAAGTCCACACATTTTTTTTACTGAAGTTGCCATAGCCTATAGCGCTCTGCATCTAGTGATTTAGCTGCTCTAGCATCAAAGGAAAGTTGGTAAGAGGAGGAGATGTAGAAAGTTTAACAGACAGGTTAGTTGTATTTCTTTGCCTATAATTAGTAAACATTCCACCTATTAGGTCAAGTTTATCTACATGAAAATAAAGTTAATACAAATATATCATAACATTTAATGTAGGCCTATTTTAAATGGTTTGATGGTTATTTTATTTTCATGACCGTCTTCATCCATAACCTTCAGTTACACGGTTATTCAATTACTGTCACAGTTCAAGCAACTGAAAAAATGCCTATTTGACACCTTCAATGTAAATCACCAATTACTGCCACGCACAGGTTCGGAAGTCTACTACAACAGCTCAATACATTGGAGGTGCCGAAGCATTTTTTTGGGGGGGTGGGGTTGCCTGTAAATGATTATTTTGACCTTTTTTGGAAGTAAATACCAGCCGTAACGGGAGTAAATTAATATAGTTGCTCAGTGTCCTGGAAACACGTCATACCCATCGCACAGATACTAAGATACGCACAAGCTAACGTAAGTTAATGTGATTAGCACAAGGTTGTAAGTAACAAGACAATTTCAGAGGATATAGACATATCTGATATGGGCAGAAAGCTTACATTATTGTTAATCTAACTGCACTGTCCAATTTACAGTAGCTATTACCGTGAAAGAATACCATGCTATTGTTTGAAGAGTGCACAGGTATGAACTTGAAAATGTATTCATTAAGCAATTAGGCACATTTGGGCAGTCTTGATACAACATTTTGAACAGAAATGCAATGGTTCATTGAATCAGTCTTAAACTGTGCACATACGTTGCTGCCATCTAGTGGCCGAAATATAAATTGCACTTAAACTGAATATTACATTTGGACCTTTCTCTTGCATTTCAAAGATGATGGTACAAAAACGAGAACAAAATGCATGCTTTTCTTTGTATTATCTTTTTCCAGGTCTAATGTGTTTTATGCTCCTACATTAATTTCACATTTCCACACATTTCTAAGTATTTCCTTTCAAATGGTTTCAAGAATATGCATATCCTTGCTTCAGGACCTGAGCTACAGGCAGTTAGATTTGGGTATGTCATTTTAGGCGAAAATTGAAAAAAGGGGTCCGATCCTTAAGTAAGAGGTTTAAATATTACCGTCTATTGAATGGGCTAGTTTAGCTATGAGGTTTGATCTGATTGGCAAGATGATTATGATCTTCTGATGTTTATCTCTTCCAGGACAGTGAAGTGTCAGACTTCGAGCCTGCACCGGGGCTTGTGAGCACTATGGAGGGGGAGAAGGCACCGGTGTACTGCATTTGTCGAAAACCTGACATCAATTGCTTCATGATGTGAGTTTATTCAGATGATCATACAAGTAAACATGAAATGACTTTAAAACATTAACCTTGGTTTCATAGGGCTCACATCTGTTTTCCTTGTAGTGGTTGTGACAATTGCAATGAGTGGTTTCATGGTAACTGCATCAATCTCACAGAGAAGATGGCCAAAGCTATCAGGCAGTGGTACTGCCTGCGATGCCAAGGTGAGGTTTTAATGGTTTACCATTCACTATCATTCACATTGGGTACTCACATGTGCTTTCTAACCTTACACAATGTCTGTTGCTTTTGATTAGACGACAACCCATCATTGGAGATAAAATACCGTCCAAAGAAGAGCCGTGAAAAGGAGGCAGAGAGCCAGAGAGAGTCAGAGAGAAATTTTGAAAGACAGAACAGCACTCCAGATTATAAATCTGAAAAGCGCCGTGGATCAAATGTTAGTTATTTTACATCTAAATGTTATGTCCCCACTTTCTTTCAATGTATCTTTGGAGCTACTCTGTTGGCAAACATACAGTGCTTTCAGAAAGTATTCATACCCCTTGACTTATTCCACATTTTGTTGTGTTACAGCCCGAATTCAAAATGGATCAAATCAAATGTTTCTCTCACCCATCTACACACAATATCCCATAATGACAAAGTGAAAACATGTTTTTAGACATTTGCGCACATTTATTGAAAATTAAATACAGTTATCTAATCTACATAAGTTTTCACACTCCTTTGATCTTTCTGGGTAAGTCTCTAATAGCTTCCCACAGCTGGATTGCGCAACATTTTCCCATTATTAATTTAAAAAAATGTTCCAGCTCTGTCAAGTTGGTTGTTGATCATTGCTAGACCAACATTTTCAGGTCTTGCCATATATTTTCAAGTAGATTTAAGTCTGTAACTGTAACTCAGCTACTCAGGAACATTCACTGTCTTCTTTGTAAGCAACTCCAGTGTAGATTTGGTGTTGTGTTTGGGGTAATTGTCCTGCTGGAAGGTGAATTCCTCTCCTAGTGTCTGGTGGAAAGCAGACAACCAGGTTTTCCTCTAGGATTTTGATTGTGTTTAGCTCCATTCCATTTATTTTCTTATCCTGAAAAACTCCCCAGTCCTTAATGATAACAAGCTTACCCATAACATGATGCAGCCACCACTCTTTTTCAAAATATGGAGAGTGGTTCTCAGTAATGTATTGGATTGGATTTGCCCCAAGCATAACACTTTGTATTCAGGACAAAAAGCTTTGCCACATTTTTTGTAGTTTTACTTTAGATCCTTGTTGCAAACAGGATGCATGTTTTGGAATATTTTTATTCTGTACAGGCTTCCTTTTCACTCTGTCATTTAGGTTAGTATTGTGGAGTAACTACAATGTTGTTGGTAGGTTTCTCCTATCACAGCCATTAAACTCTAACTGTTTTAAAGTCATCATTGACCTCATGGTGAAATCTCGGAGCAGTTTCCTTCCTCTCCGGCAACAAAGTTAGGAAGGATGCCTGTATCTTTGTTGCGACTGGGTGTATTGATACACCATCCAAAGTTTAGTGAATAACTTCATCATGCTCAAAGGGATAACACTATTATTGTTGAACACTATTATTGCACACAGTGATGAGTCCATGCAACTAATGTGACTTTTTAAGCAAATATTCATTCCTGAACTTATTTAGGCTTGGTATATCAAAGGGATTGAATACTTATTGACTCAAGACATTTCAGCTTTTCATTATTTTTGTTAAAATTTAGAAAAACATAATTCCACTTTGACATTATGGGGTATTATGTGTATGCCAGTGACACAAATCTTAATCAATTTTAAATTCAGTCTAACACAACAAAATGTGGAAAAAGTCAAGGGGTGTGAATATTTTCTGAAGGCACTGTATCTTTGTCTCTTTTGTGTTTCTCAGGTTAAGCGCTCCGCTCGTATGTGTGGGGAGTGCGAGCCCTGCTTGAGGACTGAGGACTGTGCCACATGCGACTTCTGCAAGGATATGAAGAAATTTGGTGGTCCCAACAAAATAAGACAGAAGTGTCGATTTAGGCAGTGTGATGTCCGAGCCAGGGTCAGTTTCCTAATGATGAGACTATGCCATCAATCTTATTTTTCCTCCTAACTTATTTTCAACTGGTCAATAAACAGTTGTAGTCTTACAAACTATGTGACATAATGTCTCTAAATTCTCTGCAGAAAATGTTGCGTGTGAAGGATGAAGAGTTTAATTTGCGTGAAAGGAGGGATAATTCCTACCACCGGCGAAGACGATATTCAGATGACTACGATAGTGAGGCAGAACTCTACGAAAAGTACAAGGTGGCAGGATACGACGAAAACATGGTATTACAATAGAATTTTCAGCCTAGTTTCTCATTTATCTAACAACAACAACAAATTGAAATGCATTCAAAATACACACAGATCATCTTTAGCTTGGGCAGCACTTTCAAGTATTTTGAATGTGGGTTCATCTATCGTTTTTTTTTTTAACCCAGCCATGGCTCAGTAATGAGGAGGACGGCCCTCCCTTCAGCCCTGTCCTGCGAAAGAAAGCTGTTAAGGTCAAGCATGTGAAGAGACGCGAAAATAAATTTGACAAGAAAGTAAGCAAATTTTATTTTTAGATCTAGCAAACACACAAAGATTATTGTTACTTGTATCCATGCAGTTGCCGTCCACATCTACCAAATATTTGAATATTTCAGCTTTTGTTTTTTATTGCATCATGGGAATATTACTGTTGTGACAAAATACATAGAAGTGGAATGATTTTACATGACAATATAATATGTGTACAATGGGATTTGTTTTTGTGAATTTACATCAGAAAGAGTCACGGCGGCACAAACAGAAGCAGAAGCACAAGGACAAACTTCGGCACAACAATAAGGGCGATGCCAGAGATGGAGGAGGACAGCGGCAGTGCCTCGGGCCCAGCTGTGTTGAGGCAGCACGCACCAACTCCAAATACTGCTCAGAGGAATGTGGCATAAAGCTGGCTGCCAAGTAAGAACACAAATTACAACACTGACACAATGCAACAGTAAGAAAATGTGTCAACAGTAAAATACTTTCTATTTTTGTCTGCAGCCGGATCTTTGAGATTCTCCCTCAGCGTATCCAGCAGTGGCAGCAGAGCCCCTGCGTCGCTGAGGAGCAGGGCAAGAAGCAACTGGAGCGGATCCGGAGGGATCAGCAGAACGCCCGCATACGCCTCACCGACATGGAGAAACGCTTCCACGAGCTGGAGGGCATCATTGCCAAGGCCAAGCAGCAGGTGGTACAGCAGGATGAGGAGGTGAGCCCCTTCAGTATAAGAACTTTTGTTGTTGCCCACTCCAGTATTTATCCAGTGAGGTCGATGCTCTTCAACTAGAGATATGTTTTTCCCGTTTGGGTTCAAATCTTTCTTTTGTTAATCTTTTGGTTCCTGTTTCAGGCAAATGAAGGGGATAATGAAGAAACAGATCTGCTGATTTTCTGTGTGTCCTGCAGTCACCCTATCAACCCAAAAGTGGCATTGCGACACATGGAGAGATGTTATGCTAAGGTGAGTCTATAGATCATCATAATATATGCGCAAACGTTTTGACTGGGAAACATGCGACAGGCTTCAGACAGAGACGTCCTGTTTAGTTTCTCTGATCTTGGTTCTGACAGTTTGTGGTATACATCCAGACTGCAGTACACTTGCCTGATGAGATGAATGTTTGCTTGCAGTTGCTGCAGCATCCTATATGGGGAGAAGATGAAACGTACAGAATGAACACTTAATATAGAGTACTTACAATACGAATATATAAGTTGCAAATATGCACTCCTACCAAAAGGACCAAGGAAATGTGTACTCTTTACTGTATAAACTGATAACATTCTGTATTTCGCTCTCTTTTGCGTTGACAGTATGAGAGCCAGACTTCTTTTGGTTCCATGTACCCAACTAAGATCGAAGGGTAAGAGAGTCAAGCACTTTGAATGGGTTTGCTAGAAGTGGACTTTGTTTCACAGAGGTATTCTATGTGCTTTTTGTTTTCTCAGAGCAACAAGACTGTTCTGTGATGTGTACAATCCCCAGAGCAAGACCTACTGCAAGAGGCTTCAGGTCTTGTGCCCAGAGCATTCCAGGGACCCAAAGGTCGGTGATGATTGGCAAGTCAAATCCCAAAGAACTTTGTCATAAAGCACACTAATTGTCCTGCTGTTTGACTTACGATTTGTACCTTGGCTTCTCTTGCCCTTCTCATGTTTTGTGGGTAGGTCCCAGGGGATGAGGTGTGCGGCTGTCCTCTGGTCCGTAATGTGTTTGAGGTGACGGGAGAGCACTGCAGGGTTTCTAAGCGCAAATGTAATAAGCACTACAACTGGGAGAAGCTCAGAAGGGCCGAGGTGGACCTGGAGCGTGTCCGAGTGGTTAGTAGTGGAATGCACCACATCAATCTCTTATTTTAGGCCACTTCATCCAGGTTGGGGTCAATTCCATTAGAATTTCTTTAGATTAGAATCAGAAAGATCCCAGAATTCTAGTTCATCTTTTGATTTCTAGCTAACTTGAATTGGAATTGACTAAGACCCTGGTTATAACAAACATATAATTGACCTTCATAAGTAGTAGTTGATACGATCGTGAAAGTGAATTTTAAACATTTGATTTCAAAGACAGTTTTCAAAAATGATTTTAGTATATTAATTACCTTGCTTTTCTCCCTAAATGTATTTGTGAACAGTGGTACAAACTAGACGAGCTCTTTGAGCAGGAGCGCAACATGAGGACTGCTATGACCAACAGGGCAGGTCTACTTGCTCTCATGCTGCACCAAACCATTCAGCATGACCCACTGACAACGGATCTCCGTTGCAACAAGGACAGATAGACAGCCACATCTGCATCTTCATGTTATTTCTGAGTGGCATTTTTGTACATTTGTCAGATTTATAGTATATCTTAGAATATAATCCTTTCCATCTTTTTGTTAGAGACTTCGGCTATTTTTATTAAGGATTTTATGACTTTTGTGCTGAAATTGATTAACTGAAATATTTGAATGGTAAATTAATATATTTTTCCTTGTGTCC
Organism: Oncorhynchus tshawytscha; assembly: GCF_018296145.1. Taxonomy (NCBI): domain Eukaryota; kingdom Metazoa; phylum Chordata; class Actinopteri; order Salmoniformes; family Salmonidae; genus Oncorhynchus; species Oncorhynchus tshawytscha. Next base: position 32,023,319 of record NC_056435.1, on the reverse strand, counting down.
AGTACTTTTGCTGCACTGTCACTGCTGGTATCTCTCTAGTCAAGAAAATAAAGGATATGTGTACAACACAAGAAGTTGATAATTTTCTGTTGCATTTATATTTGTGTTGAGTATTTTGCTTTGTAACTTTGTTTGATGTTTGTCTCACCATGTGTTATGTCATTCTGTTATCGCACCCACTAAGAAACAGGTACACCAGTGGTTTCAAACCCCTTTAGCTGCACTATACCACAGTCAACTGTTAAGTTATGAGATGGAATATTCCACACATTCACACCACAAGTTAGTTTAGTAGTCGTTAGCTAGATACTTTTTTTATTAAGAAATATAAAATATACAGTCATACTTTACAACACCAGTATACAAACAAAAAAAAGAGACGCGCGCTAGCTACTAAAAGCAGGCATTTCACGTGAGCGAGAAAGGATACGTCTAAACGGTATCGTTGGGACGTCCGAACTCTGACGTCACCCCACTGAAGTTCGGTTAAGTGAAGCGAGAGGTTTTACTCCGCCCAAAATCTGGCAACAAAATTAAGTCCACGAAGTGAAGATTTTTGTATGGAGGTCAGTGTCGAATTTGGTCAAAAATACATTGAATTACATTTTTTTTTTTACGTGAGGCTTATTTGATTGAATAGATGTTTTGTAATGGCTAGGTTGTTATGAGTGGATGCACGTGGCATTTCGGCAACTTTGAAAAAAATACTTTATTTTGGAGTTATGCCTGTTGTCATGGAGACAGAGGACTGAGTCATCATGGACATAACTTGATTTAGCATGGACAATTGCCATTGAGGGGTTCCACCATTTCAAAGTAGTCAACTAAGTGGCTATTCCTATGATTTTCAAGCAATCAGCTAATGGAGAAGAAAATTGCCTACTTTAAAATGGAGATAGTCTCTGGCACTGCCCATTCTGTAAAAGATGCTATAATGTCACAGATACAAAGACGAGTCCTTTATTCAATTCACGTGGATTTATTGGCATGGGAAACATGTTTACATTGCCAAAACAAGTGAAATGGATCAACAAAAGTGAAATGATCAAAAAGTGAGCAGTAAATATTAAACTCACGCTATTTTCAAAAGAATAAAGACATTTCAAATGTTATATTATGTCTATATATAGTGTTAATAGTTAATAAAGTGTTAATAAAATAAATACATGTTGTATTAACATATCTATCTCTACGGCATGTTGGTCACACAAGTATTTGCCCTCTTATTGGCTAGAATGGTCCCACCTGATTTCACCTTCTCCCGCCTGCCTTCCATCTTTGAGGACATGAATTTCCATTGTTTTAGCGGTCACGCGAATGTCTTGTCAATGTAATATACACTGGTTAAGGTACATTTGGGGTGAACTAACGTAGCAGTAGAAATAGTAAGGGGTAGAGGGTAGGGACGACCCAAGCATCCATGTTTGCGTTTCATTTGTGTTTCCTGTTATGTTGCATGTAATTTCCGGTTCTTAACCGTCGATGGTAAGTTTTCGATATTAGATGCTGTTTTGAAAATATTTATGCTGTTTTGTTTTGGAGCTGCGTCCATTTTTCACATGTATGTTTCTCCTCGTAAGTGGTGGGTGTGCTCGTTAGCTCTGTCCAATAAACAGTCAACGACATTTTTGCTAGCTAATGTGGCTAACTGATCTAGCTATACTTCCGCTTACACTGATTATATGAATAGGTAACGTTATCTATCTAACGTTAGCCCTAATATGTTTCATATATTTGTCTGTGGTATCTCGGTAGCTGTTTCGCGGTTTTGGTTTCAATATGTAATTGTGTTTGAAATGACTTTCGTTTTTTTGCCATGGTGGTCGTGACTTGTTTGCTTGTTAACGTTAGCTGCTATGTTAACAAGCTAGCTATCTAGCTAACGTTAGTTAACAATCAAAAGGCGACGAAGTATGGTAGCATTAGCTAGCTAACGTTAACTAGCTTATCTGTATGATGCTACTATGTCCACTTATGTCGTTCTTACCAAATACCTGTTAACGCCGTCACTAAAATAATCAGTACATAGCTAATGCGCCTCTCCTCTAACTGTTACATTGTTAGAGTTATTGATTAACGTTGGTTTGATTATTGTAGCTAACGTTACAGTAGATAGGAATTGACATGTCTGAATATATGACATTGTGGAGGATGCAATGTCTTGAATGATGCTCCATCTCGTTTCAAGTGTAAAAAAAAGTAGAAACAATAATATGGCAAATACTGTCAAATAATAATAATCAAATTTAAAAAATTAACAACAAAATGAAGTTGTTGTATAACTACTAAAAGCAATACAGCTAATAAAAACTACTAATACAACTAAGTACCTATTATTTTCATATATACGTGACATCATATATACGTTATGTTGCTAATGTTAACAAAACTTACCTACTTTCAACTACCGGACAGCTGACTGTCAAGTTAGAAATATATTCTCTGGCAATAGCAGACTGGTTTGATTAGGCTGAAACTTCTTGAACAGCTCAGCTGACTGTATTGGGATGGTGTTATGATGTGGATGCATTGATTCAGGGTATACCCATGTGAAATTCTGCTTACAGCCTGCGTAAAGCCAATGCTGTTATTTCTCAACTTTATCTTTTCAGGTCCTATACATCAATGGGAAGACTGGAGGTTTTGGGAAGCCCTGTGGGGATGCAAGCGCATATACAGAGAAGCAAAGTTTATGCTTGAGTTACTCTAGGACCCCACTGGATGTGAGCACTCCTCTGTATTGTTATGCAAGGTCTTGGATGTGTGAACCTTGGAAGTCGTTGTTCAAGAACATTTTGGAGAACATTTAGACCTGTGGCTTCATGAGTGTATAGAGCCACAGAAATGAATGAAGGACCGGTGGATAACCAAGGTTCCGGCAGAGGGCCAGGGGAGGAAGACATGGAGATAAACGGAGAGGTACTAAAACCTACAAATGATCTACTTATAGAAAGGGAGGAGAGGACTGAGGTTGGGGACAATGGGCTGGAGAGGACCTCTCAGGTCCTATCGCCACTGGAGGCCCTGGCTCCCTCGGACAGCCTTGACATTCAGGACCATGCCACCTCTGTTCCTGTGATGACAGGCCATGGGCAGACAGAGAAGATCCCAGGGGGAGTTGCGGAGGAACAACCTGTAGACTGGTTTGAGCCCCTGGAGGATGACAATTATGAAGATGACACACAGGGTTGGAACTTGGGCCTTGCGATGGGGGAGCGACGCGTCAATGGCAAAGGGGATGCCGAAGAGGAGAGTGTTGCAGGGAGCGAAAGGAGCGGTAGCGTGGCAGGCCTTGAGAAGAAAATCAACAGCAACAACCTGTATGTTGAGTGAGATGTGACACTTGATTTGACTAGCTTTGGCTGCTGTTGTATCAGTGTTATTAAAACATGTCAGGGTTTCTAGGGCCCACAAATCAATACAGAAGTTGGCTAATTTACTCTCCAACATATAAGTACCCAACTTTTTTAAAGAAGGATTTATCTGGGGCAGTGAATTGGGGCAGTTGTGTGTTTTTTTGTTTTGTTGTTGTCATGAATCTTGTCCTGGAGGTTAGCTGGCGCAGCCACAAAGTCATCCAATCAAATTTTAACATTAAATGATGACCTAAAGCACAACTTTATTTAGATATTTTTTGCAATATAGACAATTTTGTTTTTGCAGCTGGCCTATCAAGCAGAAATCGCTCAGTTCTGCCTACAGGCAAAGATTCATCACAATTAACGTCAACCTGCTGTAATGGGCCCCAAATGTCCTTTCTTGTAGCAAATATGTAGACAGTCAAACTATACAGACTAGCCAGTCGATATGCTCTGCTGTTATGTTTTATGCTCTTATGCTGATATACTTTGCTGACATGTGTTTTTATTTTATGCCAGGTTTTCTGTTTATAGACGGAAGAAAAGAGTAACAGTTGAAGAGGGCTGGGAGGACTGGCCGGCACTTGGAAAGGGGTGGAAGCGCAAAGCGGTTGTTCGTCGTTCAGGTTCTAGTGTTGGCCAGAGTGACGTTTATTACATGAGGTAAAAACATTCTGGCAAAACTCTATTCATTTTTTAGACCATGGGCCAGTCTAGATTTTTAACCATTGGTATTGTCTCATGACATGATGTTCATTGTTATTTACGAGAGCTCACTTGCTGTACCTGTTTGAATAAGCCGTTGGTTTGAAATAAAAACGCGGTAAAACCAATTTCTTAATAATACAGAGGCCCACAGCGCATTCATTTCATTGTCAGTATTATATGCTTTAAGGTAACTTTTTATAAATCATTGATGCCACTAATGGATCACACTATCTTTATTCCCTTCTCTGTGAACCTGAAGTCCGAGTAATGAGCGTGTGAGAAGTAGGGTTGAGCTTTCCAAAGTCCTGGCAGATACTCTGGACATGACAATGTTTGATTACAAAGCAGGGGTGTTCAGGGGTGCTGGACAACCCAAGCCCTTGCGTGCGAGAAAGACGGTAATAATAAAATAAAAAGCTCCCAGTATTTACTTGAAATTATACCTTTTCTTTCACTTCACTAATTTGAATGTATTTTCTAACAACTACCATCTTGTCTATTCCAACCCATGGTCTGTTAGAACATACAGAAGGATCCTCCTCCCTTAGTGGACTGTGGATTTTCCTCAGAGTCCAGCTTGAAGGACAGAGGGGACCGGGCAGACAGTCCTGACTCCCATCACAGACTGACCCCTCTGAGTCACAGCTCTATGGTTACGCCAAGCAAAGATCTCCAACATACCACTCCCCCAAGACCGAACTCGTCTCTCGCAAAGATTAGTTCAGCTTCTGTCGCTCATGATGTGGAAGATGTGAAGCAAAATGCAACTAAACTGCCCTTGAGCCCTGCATCATCACTTTCAGTCTCCATCAATGGGAAGGCTGGTTCAGAGCCCTTCTTTGGGTGAGTCAAATGCTTCCATGTTATCCTATAATTGTATCTCTGAGAATTTAAGTTTACAAATTCCTCATACATAATCATGGTTTAGGCTATATATACACTGAACAAAAATATAAACGCAACATGTAATGTGTTGGTCCTATGTTTCATGAGCTGAAACCAGACATTTTTCCATAAGCACAAAAAGCTTCTTTCAAAGTTTGTGCACATATTTGTTTATATCCCAGTTAGTGAGCATTTCTTCTTCGGCTAAGATAATCCATTCACCTGACAGATGTTGTATATCAAGAAGCTGATTAAACATCATGATGCACAAGGGACAATGAAAGGCCACTCTAAAATGTGCAGTTTTGTCTCGCAATACAATGCTACAGATGTCTCAAGTTTTGAGGTAGTGTGAAATTGGCATGTGGACTGCAGAAATGTCCACCAGAGCTGTTGCCAGAGAATTGAATGTTAATTTCTCTACCTGAAGCCGCCTCCAACGTCATTTTAGAGAATTTGGCAGTACGTTCAACTAGCCTCAAAACCACAGACCACATGTAACCACGCCAGCCCAGGACCTCCACATCTGGTTTCTTCACCTGCAGGATCGTCTGAGACCAGCCACCCAGACAGCTGATGAAACTGAGGAGTGTTTCTGTGTGTAAAAAAAGAACCTTTGGGGAAAAATCATTCTGATTGGCTGCCCCCCGAGGCCCACCCATGGCTGCGCCCCTGCCCAGTCATGTGAAATCCATAGATTAGGAACTAATGAATTTATTTAAATTGACAGATTTACTGTATCTCAGTAAAATCATTGAAATTGTTGCATGTTGCGTTAATATTTTTGTTCAGTACATATTTGTTAATTTGCTTATATTTGCCCTATTATACACATGTGTGAATTGGAAATGTTTTTTTTGCATGTCTGCTTGAGTGTTTTCCCCTTAGATACAGCTTTCTTAAATGTAAAATAAGCAAAGAATACATGGGAGTGATTGAAGGGGTTGATGTTAATATCTTGAGAATGATTGTGATATTATGCACTTGGTACTTTAGGTAACTTGCTTCGATACTCTTTATTTCAGCATCTGTGCCATTTGTGGTAATTCATATACAGGCTCAGAGTATGAAAGGCAGATGAAGAGTCCCTGTTGCACCATATGCAGGGGTATGTCAACTCTTTAGTGTCAATTAAAGGAAAAACATTTTACAAATTTGTTTTAAAGAGGAACAGAATTTACATATTTTTAAGTTTAAAAACATTGTAAATGTGCCTGTTTTTACTGTTTTATGAAGTATACGTTTAATATTGTGTTAACAGTATCCCTCTTTGCTTTTAGCCAACAATCCAACTATAGCCAAGATTCAACTTCATCAAAGATTCAGAAAGGTAAACAGGTGTTCCTCAACTAACGAGTCTACTACTCCCATTTCTGTTTTTAACATGCGTGCATGCTTCTCGACTTCCCGTTTTGTATTTTTGACTCTTTAATTATTTCAGTTTTACATAGTTAAACAAGGATTTATCAACATAAGTCTAAATGGATAGGAATACTCTAACTCCATAATTATTGTTGTCTGTTTTAGTGGATTCCTTGTGGTCACTGTAGGGCTTGCCTTACCACAGAAGATTGTGGGAGTTGTGCGAACTGCAAAAAAACACTGAACCCTGACACCAGAAAACTTGTCCGCTGTCGGAAACGTAAATGCAAATGTCCTATCCTCAAGGTACAGACTGACCAAAGAACAGACAGAGATTGAAGAAATCCAAGTGGTGATTTATTTTGATTGTTTATGTATGTGTATTTCAGTATAAACCCGATGGTCCCCAAATGTTGGATCCCTATCCCATGACGAATTTTCAGGTAATTTTCTAGAACCCCATTACCTAGGATATCTTAGTTTGCATGTATATGACAACTGCAGAAGGCTATTGTCTATTCAGATCTATTGTGCTTACTATTGTGCTTAGAGCAGTATGTCCCACAAGTCCACATATGAATATTGGCAGTGAATTTGGAATATTCTCAATGAAAATCTCCCATAACTGAATGTATAGCATTTGTTTTGCAGATTGACAGCAGAGAATTGCAGGTAACAATACCCAGCCCTCTCTAATAATACTCATCTAATCCTTATCTTAGTAATCATTTAATATGCAAAGGAAACTATGAATGTAATTTAATAATAATGGGGCTTTTTTCCCTGCGTTGTTTGTAACTTATATTGTACATAATGTTGCTGCTACCGTCTCATGACCGAAAAGAGCTTCTTTAATGAGTCCGACGCGAAGGATATACTGCTTCCATGAGACCAGGCCCAAATCCCCGTCATTCGCATGAAGACAGAAATACAGGGAGCCGAGGATGGGATGCCATGCTAGAATTCATTGGCGAGTGGGTAAACCGCCTCTACCATCCGTTCTATTGGCAAACGTGCAATAATTGGAAAGTAAACTGGATGATCTGTGATCGAGACTATCCTACCAACGGGACATTAACTTCTTATGGCTGAGATCCCATTAAACAGGATCGACTTGACAATAGCCAGTGGAAGTGCAGGGCGCCAAATTCAAACAGAAATCTCATAATTAAAATTCCTCAAACATACAAGTATTATACACCATTTTAAAGATACACTTGGTGTTAATCCCACCACAGTGTCCGATTTCAAAAAGGCTTTACGACGAAAGCATACCTTGCGATTGTTAGGTCAGCACCTAGTCACAGAAAAACACAGCCATTTTTCCAGCCAAAGGAGTTACAGGAGGAGGAGGAGGAGTTACAAAAAGCAGAAATGGAGAGACAATTACTGACTGAGCTCATGGCCTTTTGCCAGACCCCTTAGTCAAACAGCTCTTATTCTCTCCCCCTTCACAGAAGAAGCCTGAAACAAGGTTTTAAAGACTGTTGACATCTAGTAGAAACCTCAGGAAGTGCAATATGACACTATATTGGATAGGCAGATTTGAAAACCTACATACCTCAGATTTCCCACTTCCTGGTTGGATTTTTTTTTCTCAGGTTTTTGCCTGCCATATGAGTTCTATTATACTCACAGACATCATTCAAACAGTTTTAGAAACTTAAGTGTTTTCTATCCAAATCTACTAATAATATGCATGTTTTAGCTTCTGGGCCTGAGTAGCAGGCAGTTTACTCTGGGCACCTTATTCATTCAAGCTACTCAATAATGCCCCCAGCCATAAGAAGTTAATTGTAATATCTTATGTTTCACCGAGTCGCGGCTGAACAACGACACGGATCAATGTTTAATATTCAGGAAGTCTCGAGGTATTACTCGCCAGAAGTAGAGTACTTCATGATAAGCTGTAGACCATACTATCTACCAATATGTAGTTTATCTATATTATTCGTAGCCGACTATTTACGACCACAAACCGATGCTGGCACTATTACCGCACTCAACGAGATGCATTAGGCCATAAGTAAACAAGAAAATGCTGCACTCCTAGTGGCCGGGGACTTTAATGCAGGCAAACTTAAATCCGTTTGACCTAATTTCTAGCAGCATGTTACATGTGCAACCAGAGGGAAACTCAAGACCACCTGTACTCCACACACAGAGACGCATACAAAGCTCTCCCTCGCCCTCCATTTGGCAAATCTGACCATAATTCTATCCTCCTGATTCCTGCTTACAAGCAAAAACTAAAGCAGGAAGTTCCAGTGACTCGCTTCATACGGATGTGGTGAGATGACGCGGATGCTAGGCTACAGGACTGTTTTGCTAGCACAGATATGTTCCGGGATTCATTCAATGGTATTGAGGAGTATATCACCGCAGTCAGCGGCTTCATCAATAAGTGCATTGACGGCGTCGTCCGCACAGTGACCGTACGTACATATCCCAACCAGAAGCCATGGATTACAGACATCTGCACTGAGCTAAAGGCTAGAGCTGCTGCTTTCAAGGAGCGGGACACTAATCCAGACGCTTATAAGAAATCCCGCTATGCACTCACAAACCATCAAACGGGCATAGCTTCAATACAGGACAAAGATTGAATCCTACTACACCGGCTCTGATGCTCGTCGGATGTGGCAGGGCTTGCAAACTATTACGGACTACAAAGGGAAACCCAGCTGCGAGCTGCCCAGTGTCACAAGCCTACCAGACGAGCTAAATGCCTTCTATGCTTGCGTCGAGACAAGCAGGACTGAAGCATGCAAGAGAGAACCAGCTCTTCCGGATGACTGTGATTACGCTCTCCGTAGTCGATGTGAGCAAGACCTTTAAACAGGTCAACATTCACAAGGCCGCGAGGCCAGACAGATTACCAGGATGTGAACTCAGAGCATGTGCGGGACCCCCTGCCAAGTGTCTTCACTGACACTTTCAACCTCTCCCTGACCGAGTCTGTAATACCTACATGTTTCAAGCAGACCACCATAGTCCCGGTTGGTTCCCAAGAGAGCGAAGGTAACCTGCCTAAATGACTACTGCCCCGTAGCACTCACGTTGGTAGCCATGAAGTGCATTGAAAGGCTGGTCATGGCTCACATCAACACCATCATCCCGGAAACACTAGACCCACTTCAATTCGCATACCGCCCCAACAGATTTGCAATCTCAATTGCACTCCACACTGCCCTCTCCCACCTGGACAAAAGGAACACCTATGTGAGAATGCTGTTTATTGACTACAGCTCAGCGTTCAACACCATAGTGCCCACAAAGCGCATGACTAAGCTAATGACCCTCGGACTAACCACCTCCCTCTGCAACTGGATTCTGTACTTCCTGACGGGCTGCCCCTAGGTGGTAAGGGTAGGCAACAACACATCTGCCACACTGGGGCCCCTCATGGGTGCGTGCTTAGTCCCCTCCTGTACTCCCTGTTCACCCACGTCTGCGTGGCCAAGCACAACTCCAACACCATCATTAAGTTTGCTGACACAACAGTGGTAGGCCTGATCACTGACAATGATGAGAGAGCCAATAGGGAGGAAGTCAGAGACCTGGCAGGTGTGGTGCCAGGACAACAACCTCTCCCTCAATTTCGTGGTATCTAGTTGGAAGTTAGTCTTGTCTCATCGCTGCAACTTCCATACGGACTCGGGAGTGGCAAACGTTGAGAGCTGTGCATCTTCCGACACAACCCAACCAAGACGCACTGCTTCTTGACACACTACCCACTTAACCCGGAAGCCAGCCGCACCAATGTGTTGGAGGAAACGCTGTACACCTGGCGACCGTGTCAGCATGCACTACGCCCAGCACGCCACAGGGGTCGCTAGTGCGCAATGGGACAAGAACATACCTGCCAGGCCAAACCCTCCCCTAACCCGGACGACGCTCGGTCAATTGTGAGCCCCCCATGGGTTTCCCGTTCGCTGCCGGCTGTGACAGAGCCTGGACTCGCACCCAGAATCTCTAGTGGCACAGCTACCCTTTTGTTTTTACTCTGCTGCTACTCGCTGTTTATTATCTATGCATTGTCACTTTAACCCTACCTACATAGTCAAATTAACTCGACTAACCTGTACCCCCGCACATTGACTCGGTACTCGCACCCCCTGTATATAGCCTCGTTATTTTTACTTTTTGTTTTATTTTTTATTTTATTTAAGAAAATATTTACTAACTCTATTTCTTTAACTGCATTGTTGGTTAAGGGCTTGTATATAAGCATTTCACAGTAAGGTCTACACCTGTTGTATTTGGCACATGTGACAAATAAAATTAGATTTGGTATTAAATAAAGAGGAAAGGGCAGAATAGATAAATCTCATTATTCCCACAGAACTCCACTTCTCAATTCAGTGACCCTGAGGACTTCTCTGTGAATGTCGATATAGAAGATGACGATGAAGAGTTTGATGGTGATGATGCTGACTATGAGGTGAGCTCTGCTTCAAGATATCTTACCCCACTTCTATCGAGGAGTGCCCTCTGCTGGCCAATTACAACCTCTCCCACATTAAAACCCTGCTATTCCTAGTGAGGTCTCCATCTGAATTTGGTCATAGTTTGGGCCAACAAGCTACCTTATATCGGTCCACTGAATATCTAGACAGTGACATGTACTTGTTGGATTTTTAATTTACATTTTTAACATTTAACGATAGTAGTACAAATAATGATATGTATTTTTAAAAAACATTTTAATTATCATTCTGGCTTTCAGGCTTGGGTGAGGAAACGTAAGCGGCGCTCCTGTGGGAAGTGTGAAGCCTGTAATAGTAGGACAGACTGTGGCACTTGTGATTTCTGCATAGACAAACCCAAGTTTGGAGGCAGCAATAAGAAGAGACAGAAGTGTCGTCTACGGCAGTGCCAGAGACAGGCCATGGTAAGGATTGATTACTCACCTATGTTGAAATAATTGTCAGTTGTATGAGCATTTTGAGGGTGACAATATTTTTTTAAAGTACCGTTTGAATTGGTCCTTGTTTGGAATTAAGCAATGGCCGTACTCATTGTTATGCCATGAATGGACTCCTAACAACGCTTTCAATGGTGCTCTTATGTGTATGTATGTGTTTGACAGAGACACTTGTTGCCCTTTCAGTTGGGCCAGACTGATTTTGGGTCCCAAGAGGGGTGGGTGCAGCTTGGCAGGCCTAGGCCTCACTTTACATACAGTCGCAAGACAACCTCAAAGAAAAGAAAAACACCGCATCTGCAAGTGAACATGGAGTTCACTGATGATGATGACGACGAGCCACTGCAGCAAGAAGAGGATTATCGCTACATGGAAACAGTGAGTACTGCTATGTGGAGATGGAACAATAGGGAATGGCAAAGTTTATTGTTGTCCCATCTTAACGTCATATTGTCTTGAGTACAGGATTCCATGCAAATACTGATATGTGCATTAATTGTGTCTGTTATTGTTGTAGGCACATTGGCGCCCTATGCTTCCCAGCAAACGCCGGGATGAGAATTTCAGAAACCACATACCGACAGTCCAGGTTGGAATCAATTTGGATTCAAACTTAAAGAGAACATCAACTCAAACCTCAACTCAAACCTATCTTTTGGTCTTTTTTCATTAGTCCACTGTTAATCCCCAAAAATGTTTTGCATGTCAGCAGTCAGGTTTTCAAGATCTAGAAGTGTCACTGACCACATCATGATGGTGCAAAATGCAATGGTTTTTTCCTTTTAAGCTTCTGTTTAGGTTTACTTTTGTGGCATTTGCCTTTTGGCATTTTATATTGGTTAAAAATGCTCTTATCTTTCAAATGCACAATATTTTCAACAGATGTTTCATATTTTACAGGCTCACAAAGAGACTGTGGAAATTGTCAAAAATAATTCACTTCTGGAGCATGTCCCAGATATCCTCAACCTTATAAGTTCTCCAGCAGTGAGTCACCCTTCTCTACCTTATTGAAATTCTCTTAAGCATGTAATGTTTTACAGTATAATAAAATCCCATGACTCTTGTGCTCTTCAGTGTTCACCTTTTTTTATATTTAGACTGGAGTATGATGTAATGGTGTATTTCTTTCTTATTGCCCAGTATTGCACACTGTTCAAACCGGCAGACCCCGCGGTGAAATATGTTGGACCCCCAGTTGAGAGTACATCCTCAGCAGCTCCGGACAGACAGAGTGGAATGAATGGAGGAAGGCCAAGTGTGGACATGGATGTGGAAACGCCGTCTGTGGAGCCAGAAGTGGAGGAGGTCACACCTATGGTAAGTGACCACTTCCTGCTTTGGTGCATAAGTACACTTTACAACATTGTAACTGATATTTAAGGCCAATAATTACCTTTTCAATTTCAAACTACAGGAAGTAGGGATTACATTGGATTGCTTGGATTTTAAAATATTCTATAGGAGATGCATGTGAAAGTAAATCTGTAATTGACTCGGAATTGATTCCAACTGTAGTTTGTTACCCCTATTATTTTCTGTGTAGATCACTCAGATCTTCAGTCTTGCTGACAGTGCAGGAACAAGTGGGATCGACCAAGAACATGAGCTGTTAAAGCTACTGAAGTCCATTCACAGCTCTGCACTCCCCACACTCTGGTTTGCCATAATGGTGGAGGGCCCGACACTACAGCTACTGCAGTGCTCTAAGCTCTCCCACATGGTGGACACAACCGTGCAGATTGACCCGAGCTTCTACTATCAGATCTGTGTACAGGGCCAGCCGCTGCTCCTCACCCACCCGCTGTATGAAGTTCACCCATCCTGCTTGACATCTGTGCCCCAGGTGGCAAACCTGCTCCTGGATCTAGAGAAGTACAATGTGTGCCAGGGGGTCCCGACCAAGGAACAGCCATTCAGCCAGGCTCCAATTATCATTGAGCGGGCATCAACCTGTGACTTTCTGGTACTTAAAGAAACCGAGCACTGTGTGAGGTGTAAGGCCTTATCCTGCAGCTATTAAGGCCAGACACCACACCGTAATAGGGATTCCCCCCCTTAATCATATCACAATCAACTTTCTACAGTTGAATGTAGACACAAATAATATTTTTTTGTATTACAATTTCAGATTTAAAAAAAATTGAATTATACAAACTAGGTGACATCTCAATTAAATATTTGCATATCCCACACACAAAAAAAGTCACTGGATTAAGTCAGCCTAAATATTTTTGGTTTCATATTGTTAAGACACTCCAGGACCGGACTTACTCAGTGCATTGTGGACAAATAATTTAAAAATATTTTTAATTTGTAAAATACTAAAGACATGAAAGTAAAATGCATTTTGGCACATTAAAAAACAAACATATTTAGAATATTTGGGCAAGTATGAGAATATATCTAAGATTCACTATTTGCTTCTGAAGCTGGGGGAAATGAGTTGGCGTGTGGAAAGAGTCTTGACTTTTCGGAATTGGCAGTTAGACAAGTACACTGAATTTAGACTAACAAACACCTATTTAGACCCAATCACCATCTCTTCAAAGTAAGTTACTACATATAGTTCAGTTTTTTACATTTTCTATGAAATGGGCTTATAAATTGTGTAATCCAATGTAGTGGGCTTTGAAATTATGGATGTTTGTCCATTTTAAAGTGGTTAAAATTAATGACATTTTGATGACTGTAGTATGATAAACTAATGAAAATATGCACTATCAAGATTGTCATTTTTGTTTACTTTTTGAAAATACTAATGTTAATGGACCAAAATACCAACAAATCTAAAAATTGATAGGTAGATGCTGTGATGTCATTTCAGCCTGTGGTGCCTGGCCTTAAAAACATTTGGTGCCGCAGGGTTAAGAGTCACCAGCACTTAGCAGTGTCACAGTACAGAGCATCACAGCTCTGCCCTTAAAGAACATTTCAAGTCTGCTGGCAATGGACAACCAGGGCTGTAGTATTTTACGCTTTTACCACTAGACTTTGCAATTATATTTAAGAAATTGAGGAAAGTGTTTTTTATAGCCCATTTTGTTAGTCTGTCTTACAAATAAATGTACAAATCATGAGGGTTTAAAGCCTGTTTTTTTCCAATAGGTGTTCAGGTTGATTGGAGAACTAGTACAAAATACAGATATAGCTTTCAGCTGCTCTCTGACATCCAATGTGAGCCGTGTGTCCTTTTTATTTTTCTTCTGTTTAGTGCTCGAGGTGGAAGGTCGGTGTGTCCACATTTCCTCATGTAGATAAACCACTGATTATCTTGGGAAAGTAAGAAACCTTCAAACAAGTTATTGACCATTAGCACATGAGTATTGTTTGATTAGATCATTGATTTGCAAATCAATATGTGAAACCAATGCCCTAAATGAAGACCTACATGGATGGGATTCACAGGAGGCTGCAGAGGGGAGGACGGTGCATAATAATGGCCGGAATGGAGCAAATGGAATGGCATCAAAAACCTGTATTTGGTACCGTTTCCCTGAATCCTCTCCAGCCATTAACACAAGCCCATCCTCCAATTAAGGTACCACCAACCTCCTGTGGTGGGATTATCACATTGTCAATCATTTAACACAATGTTGTTTTTGAGAGAAGGGCTTCCAGAACCTCTTCCAGAGGGTGACAGACAGTGTGATAATTCTCAAGCATTATCTTCCTATTGCCACTGTCAATCATCATCTGAAGAGAACCACAACCAAATGGCTTGCTTGATTTGAATTAAGCATGTTATGCTGTATCTTTGACAGTGCTCATGGAAACGTTGCTACATAACTACAGTCAGGTCTCTCTCTGTTGAAGATGTACTTTTCAGATATACATCTGAAAAATACAGATGTGCTAAAATTTAAGCACTATTTCGTTTTCTGTACAGTTATTTTATATAAGTAATATTTGTATTTAAAAATAAAAAAAATTATTCACCCCGATATTATTCTATCATGATTGAAAAAAATCCCTCTTTTATTTTATTTTATTTGCCCCTTGTTTGAAGCATGTGAATTAAATTCCTATGGGGCTGGTCAGTGTTTTTTTTTTTCTTTTTTTTTTTTCTTCTACTTCAGTTATTCCATATGGTTTCTTTGTAACTGTTGGTATCGTGGAGAAATCTGCATCTGTAAAGTGGGAAATTCTGGTGATATAATAAAGCCAATTTAAAAAAAAAAAAGTGGTGGTTTATGATGAAAATATAAGTATTTTGGCCATTAGTTTTGTGGCTGTGATTCATTATACGAATTTATATAGTATTTAGGGCAAATACATTTTTTTTTTATCAGGATAGGATTCATTGTAAAATGTCAGTTAGGCTACAACAGGAGGCAGTGAAGGAACGTATGAAAATAAAAACTTGCTATTCTAGCTACAAGCCTGTTTGCTTCTTTATCAAGGACTGAGCACGCTACTAATTTACATACAAGGTGTGGTGACCATGGTTTGTGAATTTAGCAAACAGTATAGGCTATAATGTAGGACGACACGGAGCGCGCCACGGATTGGAAATGTAGGCAAAACGCAGGTATTTATTTAATTCTGAAACATGACTGATAGTGAAATTATACTAATAGGTCTGTGTGATAGGAAACCTGCTATTCAAAACGTTCTATATCTTGTCCGTTGCACTAGGTAGGACAACCTTTTCCGTGCAGACAGATTTCACGTTTGAGATGCGGAAGGCGTCGACGCAAGGGAGAATGGGGGTTTTAGACGCGCGAGCAAGGGGCAGCTGATGCATTTCAATTGGAATATGGAGCCACATTGGATAAGCAGACGAAGAATATCGTGAAATTGTAGCGAATGGTCCATTGATTGCTACACTAACATTTTAGTCAAAGAACATAACCTCGAGCGCTTTGATCGGGCCGTCTCCCGTGGTATTACCACATTGAACAGCACCATGGAGATCTCCGCACACACCGGTCATACTCCCAGTGATGGGGATTCTATAGGCTCTAATGTGTCCTCTTCGTTGTAACAGTATAGGCAAGTGTACATCATGGAAAATATTAGCCTATAGCCAATAATATACTCAAGCCATGAGTTCATGGCACGTCTTAATTCATTTGAGATTCAAATCTTCGTCATCACGGGGTTCCCTTTCAGGCAAGTAAAACCTTCTGCAATATCATTTTGTAGAATTACTTTTCAACAAAAACGTGCATTCAAAGTCTTTCCTGACGCAATGCAATTAAGAAATGCAATATGAGATGCTTTCATCAACCCACAGCTGTTTTTGATTAGGCTGTACCAGTCTAATGTGTCCATCTGCAGCATCTATGCAGATGTAGGGTAGGCTCCTGCTCTTTTAGCCTATTAAGATGGGCTTAATTGAATGGGGACGTGGCATGCTCTATTTTTAAATATAATTTTTATAATTATATATCTTCTATTCAACAACCTCACCACTGCTACTGTAATATTTGTGTAGCCTTTCCACTGTTCCTGTCACATGAAAAACCAAAACATCTGCCTATTTTTGGTTGTGATTTCTTCTAGTTGTACCTTACGTTTTGACATTTCATCATGACACATTGATGAATTCCCATATCATGTTGGACACATACTAAATTTAAAAAAGATATCAAGATTTTATTCTGAATACTACGAAACTCTATGTTTGTAGGATTTACTGAGGCACATGTATGATGGGGGGGGGTTAATGTCCTCGAGCTGTTGCTGCATATGATGATGATATGGAACATACATACATACATACATACATACATACATACATACATACATACACTGGGCCCATCAATAGTTTATACAGTTACTACCTAGAGCCTTTACTTGTTCTCAAAAGCAATTTTCATGTAATCTGTCCCTGTTATTGTCTGCCTATCCAACATAATTAAATATTTCTTTATTTTCTCAACCTTTAAGATGGTTAATTATGTTATATATATTTAGGATACATATTTTTGATATTTTCTCAACCTTTAAGATGGTTATATTATGTTACTTATATTTATCATTTCAGCTTTAACAGTGGAGTTGTTAGAGACGAGGTCTGTAGGTTGTGCATGTTCCCACACTCATTGACCGGCACTGATATTAACACTATTATAGAAACATTCATGAACAAGGATATCCAGAGTTGCCAGGATCTGAGGTACTTGTCCAAATCTGTTCACCCGGACAGCGCCTCGGGGTAATTCACTGCTGCTGCCGCTTTGGTCTGTCTGGGAAACACTGCAGTGTTCTCAGAAAAGGATTTTCTATATTGTTGCAAATGCAGTGATGCTTGGCACTGATCACTTTAGAAGTGATCCTTTTCACATGGTCTTTGAGTTCATTGAGCACGGCCATTAGAGGATGGTCACAGTACATCCATGAAGTTAAAGAATGGTCTGGAAATCAGTGGGCGGCATACAGTAAACCTTTTTGAATGCTTGTCTAGGAGTATCGTTTGTGCACACTGTTTTCTTGTAGCCAAAGTTAACTAGAGCTGCAGGTTGGTTTGGCCTTCTTCCCCTCATCATGTCATTGTTTCATATAAATCAAGTATATCAAGTATCATTATTATTCTACTTTTCTATAAAGCTTGCTCTGACCTTGTGTACAGTTTTCAGACTAAGGTGAACACAAACATTATAATTGGCTGTTGCGCCAAGGAGACACCATGTCCATGCCATTTATTGGATGTTGAACTGGAACGGACTGACAGGATTTGAGAAGCTGGCTTGATGTTCCATGAATGTAGTTATCAGCTACCAGATATACACTGAGTGTACAAAACACGAAGGACACCTTCCTAATAGGGATGCACAATATATTGGTGAAGATATCGGAGTTGGCCGATATTAGCTTAAAATGCCAACATCGACATCGGCCCGATATCTAGTTTAACGGCGATGTGCAAAACCAATGTCAAAGCTGACGTGCATACCTATATAACGTAGGTACATGACGTAATGACGCCACATAAGATTTAGTGCTACATATGCAACACCGCATTCCTAACATAGCCAACAATGTCTGCTGTGTGGATCGAGCAGTCAACAAGTTGAGCAGTCATTTGAATGAGTAAGAACATTTCAGCGAGACAACTCAAAAGGCAAAATCCATTAACGCCAAGATAATGGAATTCATTGCCCTTGACAATCAACCGTTCTCTGTCGTGGGTGATGTTGGCTCGCCGAGTGGTCGAGCACCGGCACACACTAAGTTCCCAAGTGCGCTATTTGTCAGATGTTGCCCTACCGGAGTTACACAGTAATAGCGTCACTGCTATTAGCTTCAGGATTGACATTTGGACCAGCGATATCAGCCCCATGAGCATGCTGAGTCTGACAGCACAGTGGGTCATCGAGAATTTCGTACTGGGGAAAGTCATATTTCATGCTCATGAATGTGCTGGTTGTCATACCGCTGCTGCCATTTCAATGCATTTGAGAACATGCTTGAAACTTGGAATCATGAACACACTAGCTAGCTCCATTTGAACAACTGACTCTAGAAATAAGCTCATCAACTGCACCTGCAGCAGACGTGATACCCTCTGTCATGGCATTGAAACACCTGCTCAACAAGCAATTCGGTGGCATTCTCTCTTCACTGTGTCACCACCATGCTCGATGCTATGTCCAAGGACCGCTGCTTCGATGGGGACAAGAAACAGGGTTTACGTGAAATGTTAGACACAGCTGGACAAGATGGAAACGGACACAGTGACAGTGGGCACCGAGGAAGAGAGGCCACGGACAGACAGAGCTGAAACTTCACTGCTTGATATGTATGATGAAATCCTGGTTGAGAATGAAACGACTGAACAAATGAACAGCAAGTAAGTGAGAGAAATAGGTTTTGATGATGTTTTACTGGTAATGGGGAAATACGTAAATGCCAACAAAATTACTTTTTGGTCAGTATGATGTGTGTGTGTAACCTTTATTTAAAGAGGCAAGTCAGTTAAGAACAAATTCTTATTTACAATGACGGCCTACCCCGGCCAAACCTGGGCGACGCTGGGCCAATTGTGCGCTGCAATATGGGACTCCCAATCATGGGCCGGATGTGATACAGGGACTGTAGTGACGCGTCTTGCACTGAGATGCAGTGCCTTAGACCGCTGCGTCCATGTGTGTGTGTTAACTATTTAACTGTACTAGAATCCTTAAAAGGCCGCAACATTTTTAAGTATCAGTATTTATTTATTTTTGCCAAGGAAAATATTGGATATCGGTATCGGCCAAATAATGTTATATCGGTGCACCACTTTTGCCCTCAGAACAGCCTCAATTCTTCAGGGTGTGGACTCTACAAGGTGTCGAAAGCGTTTCACAGGGATGCTGGCCAATGTTGACTCCAATGCTTCCCACAGTTATGTCAAGTTGCCTGGATGTCCTTTGGGTGCTGGACCATTTTTGATACAAACGGGAAACTGTTGAGAGTGAAAAAGCTAGAAGCATTGCAGTTCTTGACACAAACTGGTGCACCTGGCACATACTACCATACCCCGTTCAAAGGCACTTAAATCGTTTGTCTTGCCCATTCACCCTCTGAATGGCACACATAGTGCCTTCGGAAAGTATTCAGACCCTTTGACTTTTTCCACATTTTGATAGTTATAGCCTTATTCTAAAATTGATTCAATCGTTTTCCCCCCTCATCAATCTACACACAATACCCCATAATGACAAAGCAAAAACAGGTTTTTAGAAATTGTTGCTAATGTATAAAATGTCACATTTACATAAGTATTTAGACCCTTTACTCTTTACTTTGCAGCGATTGTAGCATCAAGTCTTCTTGGGTATGACGCTACAAGCTTTGCACACCTGTATTTGGGGAGTTTCTCCCATTCTTCTCTGCAGATCCTCTCAAGCTCGAACAGGTTGGATGGGGAGAGTTGCTGCACAGTTATTTTCAGGCCTCTCCAGAGTTGTTCGATTGGGTTCAAGTCTGGGTTCTGGCTGGGCCACTCAAGGATATTCAGAGACTTGTCCCGAAGCCACTCCTCTGCGTTGTCTTGGCTGTGTGCTTAGGGTTGTTGTCCAGTCTGAGATCCTGAGCGCTCTGTACTTTGCTCCGTTCATCTTTCCCTCAAACCTGACTCGTCTCCCAGTCCCTGCCGCTGAAAAAAATCCTCACAGCATGATGCTGCTACCATCATGCTACACTGTAGGGGTGGTGCTAGTTTTCCTCCAGACGTGACGCTTGGCATTCTGGCCAGAGTTCAATCTTGGTTTCATCAGACCAAAGAATCTTTTTTATCATGGTCTGAGAGGTGCCTTTTGGCAAACACCAAGCGGTCTGTTATGTGCCTTTTACTGAGGATTGGCTTCTGTCTGGCCACTCTACCATAAATACCTGATTAGTGGAGTGCTGCAGAGATGATTGTCCTTCTTGAAGGTTCTCCTATCTCCAAAGAGGAACTCTAGAGCTCTGTCAAAGTGACCATCGGGTTCTTTGTCACCTCCCTGACCAAGGCCCTTCTCCCCCGATTGCTCAGTTTGGCCGTGCGGCCAGCTGTGGAAGAGTCTTGGTGGCTCCAAACTTCTTCCATTTAGGAATGATGGAGGCCACTGTGTTCTTGGTGACCTTCAATGCTGGAGATATTTTTTGGTACCCTTCCCCCTGATATGTGTCTCGACACAATCCTGTCTCGGAGCTCTACTTATAATTCCTTTCACCTGATGGCTTGTTTTTGCTCTGAAATGCACTGTGGAACCTTGTATAGACAGGTGTGTGCCTTTCCAAATCATGTCCAATCAATTGAATTTACCCCAGGTGGACTCCAATCAAGTTGTAGAAACATCTCAAGAATGATCAATGGAAACAGGATGCACCTGAGCTCAATTTCGAGTCTCATAGCAAAGGGTCTGAATACTTACGTAAATAAGGTATTTCGGTTTTATTTTTTATAAATGTGCAAACATTTCCAAACATGTTTTCACTTTGTCATGATGGGCTAGTGTGTGTGTGTGGATTGAGGAAACATTTATTTAATCCAGTTTAGAATAAGGCTGTAATGTAACAATGTGGAAAGGTCTAGGAGTCCGAATACTTTCTGAATGCACTGTACCTTAAAGAAAAAGGGCCGTGGATCAGAACCTGTCCGTATCTGGTGTGACCACCATTTTTGCCATGCAGCCTGACACATCTCCTTTGCATAGAGTTGATCAGGATGCTGATTGTGTTCTGTGGAATTTTTTCACACTCTTCAATGGCTGTGCGAAGCTGCTGGATATTGGCGGGAACCTGAACAAGCTGTTGTACACGTCAATCCAGAGCATTTGTCATTATGGGGTATTGTGTGTAGATGGCTGAGTACATGTTTTTATTCTTTCAGAATACTTTCCGAAGGCACGGTACACAATCCATGTCTCAATAGTCTAAAGGCTTAACAATCTTCAATATAACCTGTCTCCTCCCTTTTATCTACACTGATTGAAGTGGATTTAACAAGTGACATCAATAAGGGATCATAGCTTTCACCTGGATTCAACTGGTCAGTCTATGTCATGGAAAGAGCAGGTGTCCTTAATGTTTTGTACACTCTGTCTAAAGTAGCCTATACAATAACATTTTTGGGTCCCACCCACACACTGACCCAGACTCAGCTGGAAAGGTGAAAGTGCCGAAAGTGTTACCTTGTATCGTACACATTGTGATGTGTCAATGAGACTCTGTGTCATCCAACAGCGAGGATTTGAACCAGTATAAAGGGCTTGGGGATTAGGACAAAACATTTTCACTGCAAGGATTTGGAATAGATACAGAGATGTGGGAAAACAGTATAGTAATAATCTCTATTGACATAGGGCCACATTCCATTTTTTATTACATTCTGTTCTACCTTGAACCTACCAGAAATCTAGTAGTAGGAGGACTCACCAGATTGCTTTCACCTATATTATTGTTTCAGATCTGCGTAGGGTAGCGAGCCATCAAGGGCAGAGGGGAGGGAGTAGGATTTCAAAATGGGAATACTGCGCTAGCCATAGGATTGGCCACCATGTGCAAAGCTGCTCTGGGTCTTGCTGATAAGCATGTTATAATCAGTAGTTCAGGGAGGCACAGAGAGTGAGACGATATCATATTGGAAGGTCACCTGACCCTCCATAATCTCTCCACAGGGTCCAGCTGGTGGCTGGCTGTTCAGGTGCAGCTTGTTGAATGAGAGACAGAATGACTGTAATAAATCCTGAAGACTGTATTTACAATATCTTTTTTTAAATCGAAGCCTCACTCACCCACCAACGAAATTGCTTCCCTCCCTCTGCCTACAGTTGTGGCCAAAAGTTTTGAGAATGACACAAATATTAATTTCCACAAAGTCTGCTGCTTCAGTGTCTTTAGGTATTTTTGTCAGATGTTACTATGGAATGCTGAAGTGTAATTACAAGCATGTCATAAGTGTCAAAGGATTTTATTGAAATTACATGAAGTTGATGCAAAGAGTCAATATTTGCAGTGTTGACCCTTCTTTTTCAAGACCTCTGAAATCCGCCCTGGCATACTGTCAATTAACTTCTGGGCCACATCCTGACTAATTCTTGCCTTACAAAATACTTTTAAACTGGAAGAACTTGTAATGATGAATTGCAAAGTCCCTCTTTGCCATGCCAATGAACTGAAACCCCCAAAAACATTTCCACTGCATTTCAGCCCTGCCACAAACGGACCAGCTGACATCATGTCAGTGATTCTCTCGTTAACACAGGTGTGAGTGTTGACTCACACCTGTGTTAACGAGAGAATCACTGACATGATGTCAGCTGGTCCGTTTGTGGCAGGGCTGAAATGCAGTGGAAATGTTTTTGGGGGTTTCAGTTCATTTGCATGGCAAAGAGGGACTTTGCAATTCATCTGATCACTCTTCATAACATTCTGGAGTATATGCAAATTGCCATCATACAAACTGAGGCAGCAGACTTTGTGAAACTTAATATTTGTGTCATTCTCAAAACTTTTGGCCACGACTGCACACTCTTAAAAAAAAGTGCCATCTAGAACCTAAAATGGTTCTACCTGGAACCAAAAAGGATTATCCTATGCCATGGGGACAGCCGAAGAACCCCTTTGGAAACCTTTTTTCTAAGAGTGTACTTAAAACATTACGAGTTTTCGTGCACCAATGTAGCACACAGCCATGCAATCTCCTTAAATAAACAAACATTGTCATTAGAATGGCCTTACTGAAGATCTCAGTGACTTTCAACGTGGCACCTTCATAGGATTCCATCTTTCCAACAAATGTCTGCCCTGCTAGAGCTGCCCCGGTCAACTGTAAGTGCTGTTATTGTGACGTGGAAATGTCTAGGAGCAACAATGGCTCAGACGCGAAGTGTTTGACCACACAAGCTCACAGAATGGGACTGGCGAGTGCTGAAGCACATAGCGTATAAAAATTGTCTGTCCTCAGTTGCAACATTCACTCCTGAGTTCCAAACTGCCTCCGGAAGCAATGTTAGCAATAACTGTTCCTCAGGAGCGTCATGAAATGGGTTTCCATGGCCAAGCAGCCGCACACAAGCCTAAGATCACCATGCGCAATACCAAGCGTCGGCTGGAATGGTGTAGAGCTTGCCACCATTGGACTCTCGAGCAGTGGAAACGCTGTAGGCCCCTTAGTTCCAGTGAAGGGAAATCTTAACGCTACAGCATACAGTGACTTTCTAGACGATTCTGTGCTCCCAACTTTGTGGCAACAGTTTCGGGAAGGCCCCTACCTGTTTCAGCATGCCAATGCCCTCTTGCATAAAGCGAAGTCAATACAGAAATGGTTTGTCGAGATCGGTGTGGAAGAACTGGCCTGCACAGAGGCCTGACTTCAACCCTATCGAACACCTTTGGGATGAATTGGAACACTGACTGCAAGCCAGGCCTAAACGCCAAACATCAGTGCCCGACCTCACTAATGCTCGTGGCTGATTGGAAGCAAGTCCCCGCAGCAATGTTCCAACTTCTATTGGAAAGCCTTCCCAGAAGAGTGTAGGCTGTTATGGCAGTAAAGGGGGTACCAACTCCAAATTAATGCCCATGATTTTGGAATGAGATGTTCGACAAGCAGGTGTCCACATACTTTTGGTAGTATATCTCTTGCAAAAGCAACAGGAGTCAGGGACCTTTAGAGGGGTACGCAAATGAAAATGACAATAAAATGAACTAAACGGAAAACATATTTTCGGCCAAAATGCATATGGTAAGATATACATTTCAAACTCTGCATTTTCAATTGAAGTTCCTTCCCAGGTGTGGACATTTCCTCTGGTATATTGTTGACTTTCTATCCCCCACCCCCTGTCTTATGCTAAAGGTTTTGTCTCCATAACTGTCCTCCAGGAATACTGCATACTTACTATACTATTATTATTATCTGAAGTCAAGTCAGGAAAGTTACACAAATGAATATAGAGAAAATGTGCCAGAGCTACAGAAGAGAGCAGGTAAATTCAATACATCTGTTTGATACAGCAATGCTTACTTATGAGAGAGATCTCTTCTAAAAAATAAAAAGAATGCTTGTCCTTTAAAAAAATAAATATTGTTTAGTTATTATTAAATTCTGATGCTGAGTATATATATTTATAGTATGTCTGTTGAGGTGAGTTTGTGTGTCATTTGACAATTCATGACAGGAGCAGGCAGCAGCTGTGTAAACAATGGTTGTAGCCACCACCAGGATTGAGTGTGTCACTGTAGCATCACCGATGGTCTATCTGCACTGGAGCCGAGGACACATTTCAGCTGCTCTTCTTTGCGTCTCTGCTAGTAGCATCAACATTATAATGGTATCAAAGCATTGGGTACCTATAAATAAGAAACCATTTCCATTTGTCAAAGATATAGTAGCCTACATCACAGTATTCAAAGTAGTATGCACAAAAATATGCAAATTAATACGTATTTGGACTATCCGTGCTACAGAAGAAAACCATTTTAGTATCTTTAAATGGGCTGGAATGACGCATTGTTTACTGAGCTGTGATGGATTTTTGCCTGCCCTGCAGTGGTGGGGCTATACGGCCTGTGAATATTATCATATAATAGGCTAAGCTTGTAAAGATGTGTGGACATAGTAGAAGAGAAAGAGAGGCCTGCCCTGCAGCATTGACTATGTGGCCCCCCTGGACTTGAATATTAAACTCCTGGCTGATTTGCATTTTGCATGCGTGTGATGTGAGCTGCACACGGGCTGCCTGCCTGCGCTCAAAGCTCATGTTTTAATCAGCGTGTTTCTCTCCACAGCTCATCTGTATCACGATAACCATCGTCTCACTCCTAGCATATTCCGGCTGGGTCTCCCAAGTGTCCATCTCGTTCTTATACTGTCAATAGTCACTCCGTCTTGTTTCTCTGATCATCCCACTCATCTCACTGTCTCTTACCTCATTTGGTCTGACTGGTGATTTTCCTCTAAACCTTCTTTCTTTCCCGTAGGATTCACTCAGGAATGTGAGTTTAGTGCTGAGTTATTGTACCTGTGTCTCTGAACACATCTGCCCTCCAGATGTGCCAGTACGGTAGTTACCTCTGACTCACACCATCGGATCAGCAGACCTTTCAGGTGTGCTTTATTTGGTTCTAGGTTCAAAAGGCAGTAAATCCAGAACAGTAAGATAGGAGTCCTGTTGTATTTTACCAGCTCCCCCGCTCCTCATCCCTCTCATGCCATGTTTCCCTTGATTATTTATGAACGTACCTTCATTATTTATGAACTTTCTGAACTGATTGTGGAAAGTAGAGATCTAGCTGCTCACACTGCCTTTCTGTGCTGTGTGTATTACTTGGTTTGTGTGGAAGAAAACCTTCCTAGATGACGTGCCGGCCTTATGGCTCCAGGCATCAACTCACCACACTTCCGTCCAAGTGGACAACCAACTGTTCCTGTCTGTCTCGCCATTTTTCCTATCAATCTCTCAGTCTTGCCCCTTTCCCCCCATGTTTTTAGACTGTTGAATGGCACATTTATTAATAATTTTGGTCGAAGTTTGGTACACCACCTCCCTCTGGTCAATAACATGATGTCCTCTTCAGTGCACATTAAGTTAAATGAAGAATAATCGATTGACTAGGATTGGAGTGGATTCATGCGATGGGTTGGGTCAGACTATCAGTGTCAATGGACAGTGAATCATTACCGTGTCAGTTGTTTGTTTAAGACAAACAACTGAATCCGTTTGCTTCTGTTTAAGAAACGGTGTCTATCAATGGGAAGTCACACAAGGGGAATTTCACACTAGTACGCGCAAACTGGACCGTCTCAACTCCAGGACTGGACCCCATGTTAAATGTGTGAGGTATTTGAAGCATGAATCTCCCATATGGTATGAATGAGGTGGTAGATACATGTTTTTTTTTTACGATGATAATATGGTGCCGTTCTCTGTACACATCTTAAAAATGTTCCAACCTTACTCTTAGCTCTTGAGGCATTCTGTGTTGTTGATGGTGTTTTGCTTAGGAAAGAAGGATGTGGTTATTTAGTAAACTGCAAGGAGCTGCCTGTTCTTTATGATTAAGATTCTGGAGTGCGAGATGCTCTGGCACTGAAGAGAATCACTATTGTTTGTTCTCTATGCAGCATAAGGGAATAAGGCCTGATTTGGAACAAGCTTGCATGGAATTCTGAATAATACCATAAATAAAAATGATAGGCTACCCCTGACTTCTTTAGACTGAGATGAGCAACCTCCTGCTTTGGCCATTGCTAGCAGGCTTTAAAATCCAGGCAGTAGATAATGGACCTTATCTGATGTTAATTTAGTTGGTGCTGTATATGAACTAATATACAGTGGGGCAAAAAAGTATTTAGTCAGCCACCAATTGTGCAAGTTCTCCCACTTAAAAAGAAGAGAGAGGCCTGTAATTTTCATCATAGGTACACTTCAACTATGACAGACAAAATGAGAAAAAAAATCCCAGAAAATCACATTGTAGGATTTTTAATGAATTTATTTGCAAATTATGGTGGAAAATAAGTATTTGGTCAATAACAAAAGTTTATCTCAATACTTTGTTATATACACTTTGTTGGCAATGACAAGAGGTCAAACGTTTTCTGTAAGTCTTCACAAGGTTTTCACACACTGTTGCTGGTATTTTGGCCCATTCCTCCATGCAGATCTCCTCTAGAGCAGTGATGTTTTGGGGCTGTTGCTGGGCAACACGGACTTTCAACTCCCTCCAAAGATTTTCTATGGGGTTGAGATCTGGAGACTGGCTAGGCCAGTCACTTTTGTTATCGACCAAATATTTATTTTCCACCACAATTTGCAAATAAATTCATTAAAAACCCTACAATGTGATTTTCTGGATTTCTTTTCTCATTTTGTCTGTCATAGTTGAAGTGTACCTATGATGAAAATTACAGGCCTCTCATCTTTTTAAGTGGCAGAACTTGCACAATTGGCTGACTAAATACTTTTTTGCCCCACTGTATATCATTCCTTCTCGCATCGATTTACTCGCTATCCTCCTCTCACCTTTTCCCTTCGCTTGTGGACTTCAGTGCCCAACACATCAGCTGTCTGTGACCTGGTGAAACAACCTTTCCAAGCCAAACCTTCATATCATGGCCACTAACCGCTACACAGCCTACATCGTTGTCACGTCATAGTCAACATAGCTACTAGAACTAACGCGTTACTAAACCCGCTACAATCATGAAGTACTGTGTACAGTCAGCAGCAAGCAGTTAAGCAGTTACACCGGCAGACCCCAGTGGCAATAAATTAATAAAACTAAAAGCTTACCTTGACTTGGAAGAGTTCCAGTGTTGGATAGCCATAGCCAGCTAACTAACATGTCACCCATCTCTGTTTGAGCCAGCTATTTGTGTAGGCTAAACTAGCTAGCTAAGTAAGTGAAAGTTTAAAAAAAAAATATATACTATGAAATATAACTAGCTCTCTCTCTCTTGCTTCTCCTTAATTTGTTCAAAACTTTTCAACTATTGTCTTTCTCTCTCTTTGAGTCAATTACTCACCACATTTTATGCACTACAGTGCTAGCTAGCTGTATCTTATGCTTTCAATAATAGATTTAATTATCTGATCCTTTGATTAGGTGGACAACATGTCAATTCATTCTGCAAGAGCTCTGATAGGTTGGAGGATGTCCTCTGGAAGTTGTCATAATTACTGTGTAAGTCCATGGAAGGGGGTGAGAACCATGAGTCTCCTAGGTATTGTATTGAAGTCAATGTACCCAGAGGAGGAAGGAAACTAGCTGTCCTCTGTCCTTTAGTAGAGTCTTATCTAAAAAGGATACCTTTAATGTTTTACTATTTTTATTTTTCATTGAGGAGGATGGTCTCCACTCATATATACAGAACAAAAATATAAATGCAACATGCACATTTTTTTACAGTTACAGTTCATACAAGGAAATCAATCAATTGAAATAAATGCATTAGACCCAAATCTATGGATTTCACATGATTGGGCAGGGGCACAGCCATGGGTGGACTTGGGAAGGTATAGGCCCGCCCACTTGGAGCCAGTTTTTCCAAACAAAAGGGCTTTATTACAGACAGAAATACTCCTCAGTTTCATCAGCTGTCTGGGTGGCTGGTCTCAGATTAACCCGCAGGGGAAGAAGCCGGATGTGGAGGTCTTGGGCTGGCGTGGTTACACGTGGTCTGCGGTTGTGAGGCCGGTTGGACGTACTGCCAAATTCTCTAAAACTGTGTTGGAAGCAGATTATGGCATAAAATGAACATTAAATTATATGGCAACAGCTCTAGTGGACATTCCTGCAGTCAACATGCCAATTGCATGCTCCCTCAAAACTTGAGACATCTGTGGCATTGTGTTGTGTGTCAAAATTGCACATTTTAGAGTGGCATTTTATTTTTTATTTCACCTTTAACCAGGTAGGCTAGTTGAGAAACAAAATTCTCATTTACAACTGCGACCTGGCCAAGATAAAGCAAAGCAATGTGACACAAACAACAGAGTTACACATGGGATAAACAAACGTATAGTCAATAACACAAAAGTCTATATACAGTGTGTGCAAATGTAGTAAGATTAAGGAGATAAGGCAATAAATAGGCCATAGTGGCAAAATAATTACAATTTTACAATAAACACTGGAGTGGTAGATGTGCAGACGATGAATGTGCAAGTAGAGATACTGGGGTGCAAAGGAGCAAAAAATAAATAACAATATGGCAATGAGGTAGTTGGGTGGGCTATTTACAGATGGGCTATGTACAGGTGCAATGATCGGTAAGTTGCTCTGACAGCTGAAGCTTAAAGTTAGTGAGGGAGATATAAGACTCCAGCTTCAGTGATTTTTGCAATTCGTTGCAGTCATTGGCAACAGAGAACTGGAAGGAAAGGCGGCCAAAGTAGGAGTTGGCTTTGGGGATGACCAGTGAAATATACCTGCTGGAGAGCGTGCTACGGGTGGGTGCTGCTATGGTGACTAGTGAGCTGAGATAAGGCGGAGTGAGCTTTACCTAGCAAAGACTTATAGATGACCTGGAGCCAGTGGGTTTGACGACGAATATGAAGCGAGGGCCAGTCAACAAGAGCATACAGGTCTCAGTGGTGGGTAGTATATGGGGCTTTGGTGACAAAACGAATGGCACTGTTATAGACTACATCCAAATTGCTGAGTAGAGTGTTGGAGGCTATTTTGTAAATTACATCGCCCAAGTCAAGGATCGGCAGGATAGTGAGTTTTACAAGGGTATGTTTGGCAGCATGAGTGAATGACGCTTTGTTTCAAAATAGGAAGCTGATTCTAGATTTAATTTTGGATTGGAGATGCTTAATGTGAGTCTGGAAGGAGAGTTTGCAGTCTAACCAGACACCTAGGTATTTGTAGTTGTCCACATATTCTAAGTCAGAACCGTTCAGAGTAGTGATGCTAGACGGGCGGGCAGGTGCGGGCAGCGATCGGTTGAAGAGCATGCATTTAGTTTTACTTGCATTTAAGAGCAGTTGGAGGCCACGGAAGGAGTGTTGTATGGCATTGAAGCTCATCTGGAGGTTTGTTAACACAGTGTCCAAAGAAGAGCCAGATGTATACAGAATTATTGCCCCCCCAGCACAAGGTGCACCTGTGTAATGATCATGCTTTTTATTGAATTTCTTGATATGCCACACTTGTCAGGTGGATGGATTATCTTAGCAAGGAAGAAATGCTCACTAACTGGGATGTATCCAAATTTGTGGACAGAATCTGAGAGAATTTAGCTTTTTGTGAGTTTTTATGATCTGGGATCTACATGTTGCATTTAAATTTTGTTCAGTATACATGGGTTCTAACTTTAAAATTATTTGTTAGTTTACAAATTGTACAATTTATGCTCCCCACATATAAAAACCATGTAGACTGCCGGAAAACCCAGAACGCAAGATTGTAATTTCTCAAACGGTGGAGGAACATGTTGCCTGTAAGCTGGGGCGCACCAAGTGGAACTTCATTTTTTGTATGTAAAATGGCTCTGAGGATTTTCAACAATATTCACAACATATTGATACAATTACAATCTTTATAGAATAAAAATATAATTTCAATAATTAAATGTGTAAAAACAGATTTGAGTGAACACCAGAAAGCCAGCTGCAGATGAAACAGAAAGTGAATTCTCTCCTCCCTCTATCCAAAGGTTTAGCTTGCAGCTATCACTGTTTAACTGGCTAGGTTTAGGATATTTACTAGCCCATACCAGTGATAAACTTCGCTATGTTATCGACATATGGTAGTACACAAACAAAATCTAGCCAAAAAGTCATCCAGAAATGAAGTAAGAGGATAGCAAGCTAAAGTTATCTGCTGCCTCTTCAACAAGAAACAACTGTGACTACATTGATCCTAAGATCCAAAAATAAACTTTCCCATGGACCAAAATCCACCCCTCCAAAGAAAACATGGTTCCCGGGCTTATCTGAAGTGACACCCGATCCGCGGTCCGAGCCATGGCCAAAGCATAGCATTTCAGTTTAGCCCGCACTCAGCAGGCCGCATAGAAAACTCCCCCATAGCCACAGAGTGACAAATTACCGCAACACGCAGCCCCCCAAAAGACCTTGAAAACTATTTCCCATAGTACAAGCCTATCTAGGACAGCATCAGCAGTTAGATGATAGATGTGTTTACATGTGCGTAGTTTTATCAGTGTTATTTAGATAAAAGACGTCAGCTAAATGCGGTAGCTCTACAGCTAGCTAATGTTAGCATAGAGGTAGCATGCTAGCTTGCTCTTTCAATTACCTGGTTCACTTCCATGCCAGTGATCATACTTGCGGTCTCTGCTGGTGTTGCTAGCTGTCTGAGATGCTTAAGAAGCAACATTAATGGTAGGTGCAGCATCCACTTTGAGAAGCACATTTTTGCTGAAGCCCTCCATCCATTGTTGATTGCCATGGAAGTACTCGGATGAAATGTGCCCGCATAAATACTGGAGGCTGAGACAGGAGGGGTCAGGAGACACTGTGGCCCCATCCGATGATACCCCCAGACAGGGCCAAACAGGAAGGATATAACCCCACCCACTTTGCCAAGCACAGCCCCCACACTAGAGGGATATCTTCAACCACCAACTTACCATCCTGAGATGAGGTAGAGTATAGCCCACAAAGATCTCCGCCACAGCACAACCCGGGGGGAGATCACGTCAGTGACTCAACACACTCAAGTGATGCACCCCTCCTAGGGACGGCATGAAAGAGCACCAGTAAGCCAGTGACTCAGCCCCTGTAATAGGGTTAGAGGCAGAGAATCCCAGTGGAGAGAGGGGAACCAGCCAGGCAGAAACAGCAAGGGTGGTTCGTTGCTCCAGAGCCTTTCCGTTCACCTTCACACTCCTGGGCCAGACTACACTCAATCATATGACCCACTGAAGAGGTGAGTCTTCAGCAAAGACTTAAAGGTTGAGACCGAGTCTGCGTCTCTCACATGGGTAGGCAGACCATTCCATAAAAATCAAATCAAATCAAATTTTATTTGTCACATACACATGGTTAGCAGATGTTAATGTGAGTGTAGCGAAATGCTTGTGCTTCTAGTTCCGACAATGCAGTAATAACGAGCAAGTAATCTAACTAACAATTCCAAAAAAAACTACTGTCATACAGTGTAAGGGGATAAAGAATATGTACATAAGGATATATGAATGAGTGATGGTACAGAGCAGCATAGGCAAGATACAGTAGATGATATCGAGTACAGTATATACATATGAGATAAGTATGTAAACAAAGTGGCATAGTTCAAGTGGCTAGTGATACATGTATTACATAAGGATGCAGTCGATGATATAGAGTACAGTATCAACGTATGCATATGAGATGAACAATGTAGGGTAAGTAACATTATATAAGGTAGCATTGTTTAAAGTGGCTAGTGATATATTTACATCATTTCCCATCAATTCCCATGATTAAAGTGGCTGGAGTAGAGTCAGTGTCATTGACAGTGTGTTGGCAGTAGCCACTCAATGTTAGTGGTGGCTGTTTAACAGTCTGATGGCCTTGAGATAGACGCTGTTTTTCAGTCTCTCGGTCCCAGCTTTGATGCACCTGTACTGACCTCGCCTTCTGGATGGCAGCGGGGTGAACAGGCAGTGGCTCGGGTGGTTGATGTCCTGATGATCTTTATGGCCTTCCTGTAGCATCGGGTGGTGTAGGTGTCCTGGAGGGCAGGTAGTTTGCCCCCGGTGATGCGTTGTGCAGACCTCACTACCCTCTGGAGAGCCTTACGGTTGAGGGCGGTGCAGTTGCCATACCAGGCGGTGATACAGCCCGCCAGGATGCTCTCGATTGTGCATCTGTAGAAGTTTGTGAGTGCTTTTGGTGACAAGCCGAATTTCTTCAGCCTCCTGAGGTTGAAGAGGCGCTGCTGCGCCTTCCTCACGATGCTGTCTGTGTGAGTGGACCAATTCAGTTTGTCTGTGATGTGTATGCCGAGGAACTTAAAACTTGCTACCCTCTCCACTACTGTTCCATCGATGTGGATGGGGGGGTGTTCCCTCTGCTGTTTCCTGAAGTCCACAATCATCTCCTTAGTTTTGTTGACGTTGAGTGTGAGGTTATTTTCCTGACACCACACTCCGAGGGCCCTCACCTCCTCCCTGTAGGCCGTCTCGTCGTTGTTGGTAATCAAGCCTACCACTGTTGTGTCGTCCCCAAACTTGATGATTGAGTTGGAGGCGTGCATGGCCACGCAGTCGTGGGTGAACAGGGAGTACAGGAGAGGGCTCAGAACGCACCCTTGTGGGGCCCCAGTGTTGAGGATCAGCGGGGAGGAGATGTTGTTGCCTACCCTCACCACCTGGGGGCGGCCCGTCAGGAAGTCCAGTACCCAGTTGCACAGGGCGGGGTCGAGACCCAGGGTCTCGAGCTTGATGACGGGCTTGGAGGGTACTATGGTGTTGAATGCCGAGCTGTAGTCGATGAACAGCATTCTCACATAGGTATTCCTCTTGTCCAGATGGGTTAGGGCAGTGTGCAGTGTGGTTGAGATTGCATCGTCTGTGGACCTATTTGGGCGGTAAGCAAATTGGAGTGGGTCAAGGGTGTCAGGTAGGGTGGAGGTGATATGGTCCTTGACTAGTCTCTCAAAGCACTTCATGATGACGGATGTGAGTGCTACGGGGCGGTAGTCGTTTAGCTCAGTTACCTTAGCTTTCTTGGGAACAGGAACAATGGTGGCCCTCTTGAAGCATGTGGGAACAGCAGACTGGTATAGGGATTGATTGAATATGTCCGTAAACACACCGGCCAGCTGGTCTGCGCATGCTCTGAGGGCGCGGCTGGGGATGCCGTCTGGGCCTGCAGCCTTGCGAGGGTTAACACGTTTAAATGTCTTACTCACTTCGGCTGCAGTGAAGGAGAGACCGCATGTTTCCTTTGCAGGCCGTGTCAGTGGCACTGTATTGTCCTCAAAGCGGGCAAAAAAGTTATTTAGTCTGCCTGGGAGCAAGACATCCTGGTCCGTGACTGGGCTGGGTTTCTTCCTGTAGTCCGTGATTGACTGTAGACCCTGCCACATACCTCTTGTGTCTGAGCCGTTGAATTGAGATTCTACTTTGTCTCTGTACTGGCGCTTAGCTTGTTTGATAGCCTTGCGGAGGGAATAGCTGCACTGTTTGTATTCAGTCATGTTACCAGACACCTTGCCCTGATTAAAAGCAGTGGTTCGTGCCTTCAGTTTCACACGAATGCTGCCATCAATCCACGGTTTCTGGTTAGGGAATGTTTTAATCGTTGCTATGGGAACGACATCTTCAACGCACGTTCTAATGAACTCGCACACCGTATCAGCGTATTCGTCAATGTTGTTGTCTGACGCAATACGAAACATCTCCCAGTCCACGTGATGGAAGCAGTCTTGGAGTGTGGAGTCAGCTTGGTCGGACCAGCGTTGGACAGACCTCAGCGTGGGAGCTTCTTGTTTTAGTTTCTGTCTGTAGGCAGGGATCAACAAAATGGAGTCGTGGTCAGCTTTTCCGAAAGGGGGCGGGGCAGGGCCTTATATGCGTCGCAGAAGTTAGAGTAACAATGATCCAGGGTCTTTCCACCCCTGGTTGCGCAATCGATATGTTGATAAAATTTAGGGAGTCTTGTTTTCAGATTAGCCTTGTTAAAATCCCCAGCTACAATGAATGCAGCCTCCGGATAAATCGTTTCCAGTTTGCAGAGAGTTAAATCAAGTTCGTTCAGAGCCATCGATGTGTCTGCTTGGGGGGATATATACGGCTGTGATTATAATCGAAGAGAATTCTCTTGGTAGATAATGCGGTCTACATTTGATTGTGAGGAATTCTAAATCAGGTGAACAGAAGGATTTGAGTTCCTGTATGTTTCTTTCATCACACCATGTCACGTTGGCCATAAGACATACGCCCCCGCCCGTCTTCTTACCAGAAAGATGTTTGTTTCTGTCGGCGCGATGCGTGGAGAAACCCGCTGGCTGCACCGCTTCGGATTGCGTCTCTCCAGTTAGCCATGTTTCCGTGAAGCAAAGAACGTTACAGTCTCTGATGTCCCTCTGGAATGCTACCCTTGCTCGGATTTCATCAACCTTGTTGTCAAGAGACTGGACATTGGCAAGAAGAATGCTAGGGAGTGGTGCACGATGTGCCCGTCTCCGGAGTCTGACCAGAAGACCGCTTCGTTTCCCTCTTTTTCTGAGTCGTTTTTTTTTTTTTGGTCGCTGCATGTGATCCACTCGGTTACACTGGTTGTAAGGCAGAACACAGGATCCGCATCGCGAAAAACATATTCTTGGTCGTACTGATGGTGAGTTGACGCTGATCTTATATTCAGTAGTTCTTCTCGGCTGTATGTAAAGGAACCTAAGATGACCTGGGGTACTAGTGTAAGAAATAACACGTAAAAAAACAAAAAACTGCATAGTTTCCTAGGAACGCGAAGCGAGGCGGCCATCTCTGTCGGCGCCGGAAGTACGGAGCTCTATAGGAGAAAGCCCTGCCTCCAGCTGTTTGCTTAGAAATTCTAGGGACAATTAGGAGGCCTGTGTCTTGTGACCGTAGCGTACGTGTAGGTATGTACGGCAGGACCAAATCAGAAAGATAGGTAGGAGCAAGCCCATATAATGCTTTGTAGGTTAGCAGTAAATCCTTGAAATCAGCCCTTGCCTTAACAGGAAGCCAGTGTAGGGAGGCTAGCACTGGAGTAATATGATTAAATTGTTTGGTTCTAGTCAGGATTCTAGCAGCCGTATTTAGCACTAACTGAAGTTTATTTAGTGCTTTATCCGGGTAGCCGGAAAGTAAAACATTGCTGTAGTCTAACCTAACAAAAGCATGGAAAGTTTCTGATTTTTGCAATGTTACGTAGATGGAAAAAGCTGTCCTTGAAACAGTCTTGATATGTTCATCAAAAGAGAGATTAGGGTCCAGAGTAACACAGAGGTCCTTCACAGTTTTATTTCAGACGACTGTACAACCATCAAGATTAATTGTCAGATTCAACAGAAGATCTCTTTGTTTCTTGGGACCTAAAACAAGCCTCTCTGTTTTGTCTCAGTTTAAAAGTAGAACGTTTGCAGCCATCCACTTCCTTATGT
Source organism: Oncorhynchus tshawytscha (assembly GCF_018296145.1). Classification (NCBI taxonomy): domain Eukaryota; kingdom Metazoa; phylum Chordata; class Actinopteri; order Salmoniformes; family Salmonidae; genus Oncorhynchus; species Oncorhynchus tshawytscha. The sequence goes on along the minus strand of NC_056435.1, from coordinate 31,987,070 downwards.
CTAAAACACAGGCTTCTAGCGAGGGCAATTTTGGGGCTTCACCATGTTTCAAATGTACAGCTGTGTGTCATCCGCATAGCAGTGAAGGTTAACATTATGTTTTCTAATGACATCCCCAAGAGGTAAAATATATAGTGAAAACAATAGTGGTCCTAAAACGGAACCTTGAGGAACACCGAAATTTACATTTGATTTGTCAGAGGACAAACCTTTCACAGAGACAAACTGATATCGTTCTGACAGATAAGATATAAACCAGGCCAGAACTGGTCAGTGTAGACCAATTTGGGTTTCCAATCTCTCCAAAAGAATGTGGTGATTGATGGTATCAAAAGCAGCACTAAGGTCTAGGAGCACGAGGACAGATGCCAAGCCTCGGTCTGACGCCATTAAAAGGTAATTTACCACCTTCACAAGTGAAGTCTCAGTGTTATGATTGGGTCTAAAACCAGACTGAAGCATTTCGTATACATTGTTTGTCTTCGGGAAGGCAGTGAGTTGCTGAGCAACAGCTTTTTCTGCAATTTTTGAGAGGAATTCGATATAGGCCGATATTTTTTTATATTTTCTGGGTCAAGGTTTGGCTTTTTCAAGAGAGGCTTTATTACTGCCACTTTTTTTGTGAGTTTGGTACACATCCGGTGGATAGAGGGCCGTTTATTATGTTCAACATAGGAGGGCCAAGCACAGGAAGCAGCTCTTTCAGTAGTTTAGTTGGAATAGGGTCCAGTATGCAGCTTGAAGGTTTAGAGGCCATGATTATTTTCATCATTGTGTCAAGAGATATAGTACTAAAACACATGAGTGTCTCTCTTGATCCTAGGTCCTGGCAGAGTTGTGCAGACTCAGGACAACTGAGCTTTGGAGGAATACGCAGATTTAAAGAGGAGTCCGTAATTTGCTTTCTAATGATCATGATCTTTTCCTCAAAAAAGTTCATGAATTTAGTTCATGAATTTATTACTGCTGAAGTGAAAGCCATCCTCACTTGGGGAATGCTGGTGTAAGTTGTATTCACTGAATGTGTGCAACTGGGCATAAACAGAGCAGGTTGTGTCTTACTTTCAGTGAAAAGTTATTGCTGTTACTTTTCATTCATTATTTTAATTTGTGTTGGTTACCTTTGGAAATTGAGACATGAAACACAGTTTAGGTTTCTCTCCATCTGTTCTTCTCCATACGTTATTAATTCTGTTTCACTCTCACTCCTCTTCGAAGACATGATTGTCAGAGCTAAGAGATGCAGGCAGGCAGGCTATGCCCTCGTACAATTGCTTTAATATTATTTATTATGTTGGCACAGTCTACACTATCATGTTAAATACTTATGTTATTTAATTTTTGAATCACTCTATTAAGCACACTTTTGAATTATCCTGTTAACATGAAGCCATCCTATGCCACCAAGCATACATTTTATATAATGCACATACGATGGACATAGACAGGCTAGGCCTGATAGTCTATCATTGAAACAACACACACGGTTCTTATTCTATATTAACTGTAGGCCTATTCGTTTTTAGTCACATTACCAAAAATTTAAACTCTGCCTCTCTGTTACAGGATTTAGCATTAGACACCTGAAAAGAGTCACAGAGGCTCCCCCCACTGGCGGTGGCTGGGATCACTTTATTGTTTTTGACTAGTGGAAGACACATTCTTACTGGTTTAACAAAAATAGATGGCTAACCAAACTACTGGAGAACACATGCTTGAAGTTGCTAGGTAAGATGAATGTATTTAAACCAACCTGTGCTCTAGGCCCACATTATTTGTTCCATTTCTATTAGGTAATCACAGTGCTCTCTCTCAACAGGTGAGGTTTTGATTGGCTGAGGTTTGAGAAGCACGACCTCACAAATCAGACCACATGGAGGTCAAAGGGCGCCTCATCACATCCATGAGTGTGGGGGCTCCAGGTGAGTTTTACACCTCCACAGAGAGATTTGGGGTTACTTACTAATTTCTTGTGGACAGACACATGTAACATAAGATGGTATCGTAGCATCTGTCAACAGTCTGTGGGATGTAACGACTAACAACTAACTTTGTTCCGGTGCACAGATTTTTCCGTCACTGATCCTTCAGACAAATCCCAATTTCGCAGGTGTTCACATCTTTCGGGGAGGGGACATTTGGCCCATAGACTTGCCTGGAACTTGCAGAGACAGGGGGGTGGAACTACCGCCCTGCTTCCGCTCCTCATTCTAGTATCTTTTCTAACACATCTGCCCCCAGAATTTAATTGATAATCTGATGCAATTACACAATATTTTAAGTGCTCAGTAATACTGTAATTACCTAGTAACACCATTGTTGCAACAAAGTCATTGTATAAATGGTTGTTGTCTCAGCTGCATGTGTTGATGTGTGTGTTGGTGTGCAGATCAGGACAGCAAGCTGCAAGCTGAACGCATCTCTGCACTGCAGGAGAGAAAGCAACTCCTGGAGGACCTCCTCAGCAGCCGAGTGGGAGAGCTGAGACAAGTGTGTCTGCTGGAGGCGGTCAGTTCCTCTTTCCTACCTTTTAACCATTGTAGGTCTCAGGTCAGTTCCTCTTTCCTACCTTTTAACCATTGTAGGTCTCAGGTCAGGTTAGAGGGAATGGCTCCATTCACCCAAGCCATGATATAGAGACGTGTGCTTTATCAGATTATTGAAAAGCATAAACCAACTTTGGGTTTGTTTTCTGTATCTGACTCAGTACGGAGCAGCTCTAAACCCCTGTAAACCTCAACCACCTTAAATTGTAAATCAGGCTCACTGAGTTTGGCTACAGATGAAAGAACAACATTTGGCAACTTTTGTTACATAGCGAAGTTTAAAGCTTTCCCCTTCCAGAGCCGCATGAGTCAAGAATATGTAGCGACAGCGTATCAATGTTAGCCTGATTTTCTCCAGAGGCAGAGCCAGACATACCAGGCAGCAGCTCCAGCTTTTCACTCACAGCTGTTTCACACATCCCCCTGCTTTTGGTTTGAAATTGAACACAGATGTGTCTCAGCTTCTCTCTAGAATAAGATTATTAATGCATGGGAAACGCTCTCTATATACTCTCTATATACAGTACTTTTGATTTGGTGGTCGGATGTACCACCATTCAAATGATACTATTCTTGAACAACATAGTTTAATCTTCATTGGACTATTATCACATTAGTTCTAGCACATGTATTCAAGCGCAACAATCAACTATTTTAAGATACAAAGACTGGAGACTAACAGGATATGTATCGGTGTTTATTACATTTGTTTCTATTGCTCAATTATATAACTATATTATATAACAGACAGTATGACATTTGACTTGGCATTGGCTGTATAAAAACAGTGTTCACTTTTTAATCTAACTAGGCTAATTCTGTGGCATGTATTTTGTCTGCAGGAGCTGACCGGGAAGGTCCCACATGTTTTCCCCCTGGAGACAGGAGAGAGAGCTCCCGTTGTACAGCGCAGGGCTGGCCTGCCACATAACAACACCAGGGGAGAGGTCAGAGGACTTTCTCAAATACTATGACACTGGTCACAGAGGTCCTGAATGTCTGTTAATACTGGTTATCAACACATCACTGACTAAGCTATTGCTTTGTGCAGGATGAGACAGGTCAGCGAAGGCAGATGAAAACAATCTTCAGTGGTGCTCTGTACAGGCACTCAGAGTCAGACAGGAATGTCCCCAACAGCAGGAGGACCGTTCACCGGGGATGCCACACAGGTAAGGCAGTGCTGTGTACAGCAGAGTTCAAAGACGTGTTCACAGCTATACATACATATCTTGTTAAATGTTTCCATGATATCTATCTAGGCCAAACAACTGGGTACTGGGTAGCCCTTTCCTGCAGTCACATTACCTAGTGGCTTCATTGGTGGAATGTTATTCATATTTTTCATCATTTGATAATTAATCAAATAAATACAAATTTACTGCTGGAAAGCCGGTGATTCTATGTCAATTCTTTGTTATATTTCAATCTTCTGTGATGTATATAAAGTGTAATATTGGGATGCAAACTCAAAATGTGATACATTTCAACTCTATATCCGACATGGTACAGGTGGCTTCTTGTTTTAAAGCCTCTAACCATGTGTGTCAGGTGTATTTGTTTAAGACTACCAAGAAACTCTCTGTGTGACCCTGATTTAGCCCACTGCAGTGAAAGGTTAACCTCACAGAAGTTCACTTTGATATGAGCCAGTTTCCTCTCCTGTCCCCTCCAATGATGTGATGGTACAGTATGTGTATTTGGTCTCTACTCCCTGTGATACAAAGAGGTTGTGTTTGTTTTTCTTGCAGAGGACACGGTGATGTCAGAGAGCACTAGCTCCATGTCAGATTCAACATCCCATGACAACGGTGAGCTAGCCAGAGCTGCAAAAACAATCATAACAACCAAATCTGTTAATGCTAGTGGGTAAAAATCATTGAGCAGTTATGTTTGTCTGTTTCACCCAAACACTGAAGTCTTGCAAAATATTATCCAAACGTCTAGACAGAGTTTGTTTTCATTGCGTTATTCGGTGAGGCTACATAAAAAGAGAGATTGGATGATTGGTACTGTGCATACTCAGTTTATAATCAGTTACTAGATGACAGATCACATACATTTCAGTACCTATCGTAAAAATGAGAAGAGCGAAGACTTACATTTGTCTTCCTTAAATTCTGAATTACACGGCTGCTGTCTGATTATGTTCATGAAAGAGAATGTTCTGTTTACTGTATTTGCGTGTCGATTGTGAGTTGGGGTGACTCAAGTTGACCAAACCTCATCTTCTCCCTCCCTTAGAGGAGTCCTCTCCCAGTGTGGCAGCAGACCACCGCTCCATGTCCCAGCCCCGTCTGTCCCTGGGCAGCCCAGAACACCAGGTCTGTAGGAAACTGTCCCCAGTGGAGATATACTATGAAATGAGGACGCGCCGTAACTCTGTGACCAGCTCCATCAGGTATTGTCAGTGTGTGTGTGTGTGTGTGTGTACACGTGTAACGCTCTCCTTCTTCTTGTGTCTAAAGCTATGAACTCATGTTTTTTTTCCTAGCCCTAGTCATTCTCTACCAAGGAGTACATCTAATGTTGAAGGCAGAAGTGTTCCTGCTACCCCCCTCATCGCCCGGACTGCCCCAATCAGTGTTCATGTCAGGTAATAATATTCCTCCTCTGGTCCAGTGCTTCTGCTTAATGCAGCACATCCACTGCTACCCACCCACTATGATGACAGAGAGGCTGACAGAATAACAGATGAGTGCAGCAGGTAATTAGACTACAGAACATGCCAGCCATGGTAAACATTGCATCAACATTTGCTTCAACATTTTATCATCAAAGCTCTCAAGATGATTTATTTTGTGAGAGGTCAGATGCTTAGTGCCATAGATACTTATATCATGTTCCCTTTGATATCACACATTCAATCAATGGAATATGAAATGTAAAGATACTGTGTTTACATTAGGACTAACCTATTACAATAAGCTCCTTGCTCTCTTTCTCTCCTTCAGATCGGATGGCTCTGGTGGGATTGCACTAAAGCAGTGGTCTGGCAGCCTGGATGTACCTCATATGGTGCCCTTAACCCAGGAAGGCTCCTCCTCAGAGCGCAGAGGCTGCCCGTACAGCTCCCGTGCCCGGCGGAGCAACAGTTCTGAGGCCTTGCTTGACCGCTCCAGTCTCCCTGAGGACCCAGGCCCCAGGAACGGGATGCCCGCCAAAGGAGGGCCTTACAAAAGCTCAGAGACCCTCACTGATGGCAAGCTGAGGCACATCCACCTGGGCAGTCCTGAGAGACACATGGACGGCTCTGTGGAGCAGGGCAACATGCGGCTGTCCATGGGTGGGAGAGGAGAAGCAGGGGGAGGGGGTTACAACGAGCTCCTAATGGATTACATCTGGGGGAAGCAACAGAGGATTCAAGTGCAACATCAGCTGTACCAATCAACAGGTAGAATCTGGCAGGACATTTCCTCTCCTCGATCGTCCACTGCTGCAATGCCTCCTCAAGCCAACGGCTTCTCCCTATCCCAGGTGCATCTACCCAGTGCTGCCCCACCCTACAGCCCCATGGTGATCCGTGGCTCCCAGGCTGAGCCTCACAGAGTCAAAGTCACGCGGACCAAGTCCTGTGGACCCTTCATCCCCCTGCAGCATGACACCATCCTGCTCTCTGCCTATGAGTCTCCCCACCCTGCCCCAAGCTCCACTACCTCCTCCATTCCCAACCTGCACCCCTACCAGACTGAGCTGTCCGGCCCCTCATTCAATCACAGGCCTCCCCAGTTCTCTCGCCCAACCCCGGAGGACTCTACGAGGAGTCTACATAAAGCTCTGGCGCTGGAGGGTCTCAGAGACTGGTACCTGAGGAACGCCCTTGGCTACCCTACTACCACGTCAAAGGGGCATGATTCAGGGGTCTCCCGCCTCTCACACCCCCACCCTTTGGTGCACCAGGCTCAGTCTATACAAGGTGATCCACTCCATAGGTCCCAGATGTCTCAGTCAGCCAGCTTCCATGGCCACCCACTGCATGGAAGGTGAGTATTTCTGTACTTTGTAATGATTGTTGGTAACATTCACACAGGTGCAGATTCCGGTACTTTTGAGTGCTGTGATGATTTGTGCTCTCTCTATGGCAGGTCAATGGAGTTCTCACTCTATCAAGAGCCCATTCATCCTCAGATGCAAGACATGACTCCGAAGGAGCCCAGCGCTGACCCTGGCACATTGGTCTAATGTAGCTGAATCATTTTTTAAACGCATACTTGCACACACACACACACACACCCACACACACACACACACACACACACACACACACACACACACACACACACACACACACACACACACACACACACACACACACACACAGAGATCCAGACAATGTAAAAGGAGCTAATATAAGGTGACCTCACAAGCTAAAAAAAACACATTACAACCCCAGCAGAAAAAGACTGTAAAGCCGTTCTGAATGCCCTGTTATTCTGTAGCTACCGTATACTGTATTGTATTCTATCGTTGGTCAGACCCAAGCCACATGTAACAAACATCCTCCTTGTTTAACCTAACAAATCTCCCAAGATATAATTTTTTTACAGAATATAGTATATGTATTCTAAATAACTATTTTGTATCTTATGAGGTATAAAGAATAGATATAGAACAGGTCATTTATTGCTCATTAGTCTTGTGATTTACAAACATATGTAATGAACTCATATGATCTAAAAAGTATTTAGACACCAGTGAATGTGTAAATGTACATGTTTGTAAAGATGAATATATTACATCTGTCTTATCTTTTCATCTGTCCATCAAACATGCATTGGCTTGCTATTTCTCATTTTTGTTAAATGAATGGGGACTTACATTGCAATATCGTAGACTGAGGAACAGGAGCTGTGGCTCTGTGTTTAAAACAGAACCCTACCTTTTGTAAAAACGTTAGTGCTTTCTAATAATCTGCAATGCTAACACTAATCCTTTCAAAGCTTGGTCTTCAATCAACAAATGAAAGTAATGCCTGTTGTTGCCAAATTGAGTTGTTTCATGCAATCTCATTTTTCTGCATTTTCTGAGTCCAGCTGCTGAAATGTCATAATAGTAAAGTTCAGAGGGCTTTTACTGGTCTAGGACAGTCGTTTAATGAACTTTCTAGTCATTTTTATTCATTCAGTTGCGTAGCATGTTTTCTTTCAGAGCACTTTATGAATGTCAAAAGCCTTAACCCCTCAAAAGCAAGTAGAACAGTGGGATGGGACATTTTCCCCAAGAGAGAACACTTGAAAACCAGAAAATGGTTGACAGGGTATCAAGTTTGAGCAAATAAGAAAATGTGTGGCCCAATTGGACATTCAAGATCAACAATAAACCACATATTTGGATCTGTATATATCATGATAATGAGAAAGATTTGACAATAAATTCCTTTTAAAAGGATCTAACATGAACAGGGCTAGGGATGGCACTGCTGAATGATGGCATGAGCAGGCCTTATGTCAGAACTGTGCTAGTAGGAGATTCCATTTCCAATGTATCATGTTGTCATACGCTACTCCTAGTGTTGGCACAATGTGATCATAATGATAAAAATATTTTAAGTCATTAATGCCACCACAATTCAAGAATGACCCTTTTATAAGCTTCCCATGATGTGCTACGTGACCAAAACTATGTGGACACCTGCTAATCGAACGTCTCATTCCAAAATCATGGGCATTAATATGGAGTTGGTCCCCCTTTGTTGCTACAACAGCCTCCACTCTTCTGGGAAGCCCTTCCAATAGATGTTGGAACATTGCTACTGGGACTTTCTCCCATTCAGCCACAAGTGCATTAGTGAGGTCGGGCACTGATGTTGGGCGATTAGACCTGGCTCGCAGTCAGCGTTCCAATTCATCCCAAAGGTGATCGATGGGGTTGAGGTCAGGCCTCTGTGCAGGCCAGTGAAGTTCTTCCACACCAATCTTGACAAACCACTTCTGTATGGACCTCGCCTTGTGCACAAGGGAATTGTCATGCTGAAACAGAAAAGGGCCTTCCGCAAACTGTTGTCACAAAACCGGATGCACAGAATCGTCTAGAATGTCATTGTATGCTGTAGCGTTAAGACTTCCCTTCACTGGAACTAAGGGGCCTAGCCCAAACCGTGAAAAACAGCCCCAGACCATTATTCCTCCTCCACCAACTTTACAGTTGGCACTATGCATTGGGGCAGGTAGCATTCTCCTGGCATCCTCTAAAACCCAGATTTGTCCGTCGGACTGCCAGATGGTGAAGCGTGATTCATCACTACAGAGAACGCGTTTCCACTGCTCCAGAGTCCAATGATGGCGAGCTTTACACCACCCTAGCCAAAGCTTGGCATTGCGCGTGGTGATCTTAGGCTTGTCTGCGGCTGCTCAGTCATGGAAACCCATTTAATGAAGCTCCAGACTAACACTTATTGTGCTGACATTGCTTCCAGAGGCAGTTTGGAACTCGGTAGTGAGTGTTGCAACCAAGAACAGACGATTTTTATGCACTACGCGCTTTAGCACTCAGCGATCCCGTTCTGTGAGCTTGTGTGGCCTACCACTTAGCTGCTGAGCCGTTGTTGCTCCTAGACGTTTCCACTTCACAATAACAGCACTTACAGTTGACCGGGGCAGCTCTAGCAGGGCAGAAATTTGATTAACTGACTTGTTGGAAAGGTGGCATCCTATGACGGTGCCTCATTAAAAGTCACTGAGCTCTTCAGGTAAGGCCATTCTACTGCCAATGTTTGTCAATGGAGATTGCATTACTGTGTGCTCGATTTTATACACCTGTCCGTAATGGTTGTGGCTGAAATAGCAGAATCCGCTAATTTGAAGGGGTGTCCACATACTTTTGTATTTATAGTGTATGTGCTTGTCTGTTCTTGTGTATCATAGGTTCATGATTATACCATTATAAAAGTGCATCATTAACTAAATTAATAGTAGGAAAGGAATACCTCTGGAATAATATTGAAAGTGTAAGTGTATTTCTTCATTGATCATTATGGTGCAAACTGTCATCTGAAAACAAAAAAAAGTATGTACGTAGCTAATAATGATCTTTCATTTTTACTGAGGATAATAGACTCATGAATGCCATGGCTTTTCATCTATTGACATGTTTTACAGCTGAAAATGTTCCTTTCTTCTCAAGTACCTTTAGTGGAATGTTATATGGTTTTAAATGTTGCTGTTTTCCCATTCAGTAGTTAGTGTGTGAAATTCTTCCAGCTAGTCTAAACCTGAAACTGATGACCAAACTGCTGTGCATTGGGGGTCGTAAATGTATTTTTCAGGTGATGTAACTTATGTCTGTAAAACATAAATGAATATACACTCAGCTCAAAGCAAATTTATCCAGAATATATATTGTATATTTATGAACTTATAATATTTTGTATCTTTTTGTGAAATACACTTCTGTCATAAAGCCCATACAATTCTCAGCACCAGCAAGATAAGTGTGGTGTTAATTGACATTTACAAATGTATTCGTTTTTCGATTTTTAGAGTAATGCCACAAATGAGTTATATTGATTGACTGGAATGAGTTGAGACATGTTTTTTTCATCCCATTACACGATGACCATATTTCAAAGGGGTGAGACATACTGTACATTTTCTGTGGGAGGTGGATGGGGTGCATTCATTGATCTTTTTTTAATAAAGTGTAATCATGGTTAATTAAACATGTTGAAATGGAATCATTCAAAAAGAAAACTACAGTATATTGATTTTCATGTATTTACAATGTAATGACTGTGAGTGATTTGCCTCAGTTAAATAAAGTATGTATCATAGGACACTTCATCAGTTCATCCTTATTAGCCTAATTCTAATGGCTTTGGCTTTGCTTGAAGAATGACACAATTTGACAGATTGCTTTTTTTACAGAGGTGCAAAGTAACTAATTGCAAATAGTCTTGTTACTAAAATTGAATAGCTTTTCTGAGTAATTTTACTTCTACTTGAGTAAAATGATATTAAAGTAACAGTACTTGAATAGGATATTTCACTACTCATTCCACCCCTGGAGGGAGTTTGTGAGTGAGGGAAAGAGCGCATGAGTGAGTTAAAATGTTAAACCTAACCTTAACCCTAACGTTTAACACACTGCTAACCTTATGCTTAACCCAAACCTTAAATTTAGACCAAAAAGCATGAATCTTTATAATATAGCCAATTTAACTTTGGCTGTGTTATCTAGTGCAGTGGTCTTTAAAAAAAAATTGCCCAGGGACCCCCTCCCAGGCAAACCAGTGACCCAATCATGTTTTCTCATCAGGTGAATGATAATGGGACGGAGAAGTAATCAACATTTTAAAATGAATAGATTTGGTAGACCATTTTTCATTATTTTAACCACCCCACATTATAATTGGAAGCGGAATTGTACACTCAAACATAGCCTATTAGCTAGAAAGATAACTCCTAAACACATTTTCACTAAGAGCAGCTGTTTAGCTGGTTAAACAAAGGTTAGCCATGTGTTGGCAAAAATGTATGTCCAAGTTAAGAAACCTTACCAGCAGGCAGCGGCACATACACTTGTAGGTTTGAAATTCCAAATGAACGTATTCTGTTGTTTCTAGCAATATTCATAAAAACATTGAAACGCCCTACAGCGGGCCGCGGAGACCCAGTTAAATACTACTGATTCTAGTGGAAAGTGGAAACCAGTGTGCTGCCAGCCACCAGCACAGCTCAGCTCACGTCATTTTCAGAACATATGGGCAGGCACGCAGAGCAAACATTGACGAGGGAAGAACGGTCCCTCAGCTGCCAGAGAAATCGGTGGACACCGTTTTTCACTATTATATGTAAGTATTTGGGTAAATATTTAAAAAATAATTTCACAGTTACAGAGTGTAATCAAGTTTAGAACCAATTGTTATTTAATATGTCACCATGTAATAACTCCATGAACTTGAAGTTGTTCGCTGATATCAGCTTCAAAACAATGACAAACTGCAACATATAAACAACTTTTGTCGAGAACAGACTCAGGCTACCTAACGACTATTATTAGCACGCTAATTTCTGTTTTGCCTTAGATAGTTACTTTTATAAATCAGTTACACAAATGTAAATCATCTGTTACGTTTTTTAAACATTTGTTTTATTTAGAGGACAGGTTTGCTGTACTTGGCAGTGCTGAGGTCTTACCAAACAACTCAAACTGGAGGTTGTGTTTGACACCTTCATGACTTGACTGAGAGAATGACTTGACAGACGGCCCTATCTAGCTATAGTTGTGACATGTTTACAAGAAGGATTCTGCTAGAGAGCATGCACCCAGTCAATAGTTACAGGCCAGCTTTGAAGAGCTATTTAAGTTGACAAGCCATTCATCGAAACCCAGCTAAAAATAAACTCTTGCACATTCACTGGACCCTGAAAATGTAATTGCAGACAGTATCTAGAATGATAAGATTTACTAAATTTAGAATTTGAATAGGCTGTACTCTTTTGTAGATACAAGTAAGTGCCAAAATAAAGGAAAATACTTCAGTAAATGAGGAATACGAAGTGCAGTGCCTTCAGAAAGTATTCACACCCCTTGACTTACTCCAAATTGTGTTGTTACATACAGCCTGAATTCAAAATGAATAAAATAAAAATCTCACCCATCTATACACAATACCTCGTAATTACAAAGTGAAAACATGTTTTGCAGATTTATTGAAAATCAAAAGTAAATACCTAATTTACATAAGTATTCACACCTAGGGCTTTTGTGGTGACCCTATTACCGCAACACCGTGTGCCACCAGTCATGAAGGCAGTCAAATTCCACGTGACCTTTCAGTCACTGTTATTGGGCTTCTCCAATAACAGTGCCATTCTAAATCAAAGCGAATTTCACACATATATTATTTATTATATGTCAAGACAAGATTTTTGTGTGACTGTTTCGAATCAGAGTCGGACACCTCATGTAGCCTAACCCATAGGCCTATATGTTTTGATAAAGTTTGTAATCACAACTAAAGTGGCCAAAAAACTTCTTAAAATTAAGTAAATTAATCCTCTTTACAAGGGGTGCAGAGCCTAACGGGCATACACATACTGTATGCAGCGCGTGAGTTTCAAGTTTGGGAAAGATAATTTTCACCATAAAAATGCATCTTTATAATAAAAGCATTACATGCATAATCGCATTCATGGTCACTTTTGATAATGGTGTTTTCCCGCTGATGGAACATTTGCGCTTATAACCTACTGCTGTGTGTGCATTACTGTACTTATAATGGGAAGATATAGCCGAATAGTTTATCAACATTTTTAGCTAAATGTTCTGATCTGTTGCGTCAGCCTCATTGCGTAAAAAATCTTTTTTTGGATGCTAGTGGTTATATTAATTTGGGATCTATCACATCTTACAACTGTCCCAGAATATGTTTGGAATATGTATTTATCCCAAAGAGTAGAATTTGTACTATGGGGGATAGTAGATTGACATAGGCTAGTGCTTTTGCAGTTCGTTAAGCCTATTCATCTTGTTGGCTATATCTTCAATATGCACCTCAGAATTGGATAAGGACACGCAAAGTTGCGTCTCCGGTGCTTCTGATTTTAGGGTGCATTATCGCCACACAAAGGGGAGGCCGCCGGGAAATTCGAGGCATAATCAAGTGCTTCTCAATTTGTAATTTAGAGACTGACAAAGAGTGTACAGACTGCGCAAAAAAGACAAAGCAGAGCTCATGTCTTTCAAGCAACTTTTTAAAAATCATCATTAGAGTCGATTCATTCAGCCTTACAATGTATTAAAAATCCAAACATATAGCCCAGCGTTTGTAGAACAACTAAAGTTACATTAATAACTATAAAGAAGCATATAGGAGTACATATTTCTTTGTTAACCGCTCAACAGAATAGCCACATGTGTGCGTGCAATCCCTCAAATCGGTTGGAGAAAATATCCTGTCTATTTTATTCAGCTTTGTTCAATTGTATTCTTCATATTACAAAATAATATTAAATAATGCCACGGAATTCTAAGTAAGTCTTGTCTGTTAAATGAACTAGTGTAGCCCACAGCCATTTGGCATAGCCAGATCAGGAACTAATTAAGGACAACTCAGAGTATGCTATTCATTCTTCTGAAATAGGCTACATTTTCTTCATATCATGTTTCTTTAGACCTGTCTAAAATAAATAATGGATTAATTGTGAAGGTGTAAGCTATATTACATGTATTTTATCAGACTTTTTAAAATGTAGATTGTCCAAAGGTCTGCATCAGTGGCTTAGGGTCATGTATGAAAATGCCCATTGTTTTGACTACCATGGCTAGAAGAGATCTCATGACTTTAAAAGATGGGTTTGTGGTGGCCAAACACCCTATTAAGACACTTTATGTTGGTGTTTCCTTTATTTTGGCAGTTACCTGTACATTGGCCACGTTGTGTTGCCTGATTTAATCTCATATATCCTATGTATGAATGCTTAGGATGTCAATTTATAATAGTGTGAAAGTGTTTAATGAACAGTTTGTCTGTTTTTCTTTTTGCCGTAGGCCTTCTGCGTGTACCATCTTCATCTCCATTTTCTTCAACCCCACACTTGCATGACCTGTGCTGTCTAGGCTAGAAGGCGTCGACTCCCTGTTCTGTTGTGTGTCCCTTGTCACAATGTCCAATGTGCCTTCATCTAGATATGCTGCTGCAATATCAGCCCTTTCCCTCAGTTTACCTGCTGTTAACCCCAACCCACCGCTTACCCCCAAATCATCCCTTACCCACAAATCCCTGACCCCTAAACCACTAGTTGACCCTACCCCCAAACCACCCCTTACCATCAAACTATCATCATATCCCCCTTCACCTGAGATTTTTGGATCAGATGATGAGGAACAGGAGAATCCATCTGATTACTGTATAGGTACTTCACCAGTGTGCCAAATATCACCAAACAACAATACAATATTGTGTGGTAGGAGTTTTTATACAGTTTATTGTTGATCGGAAAGAGGCTTCAATGTTCATTGTAGGTGGCTACTACCCGGTGGAAATTGGAGCAATATTCATTGACCGTTACCAGGTGGTGAAGAAGTTGGGATGGGGCCACTTCTCCACTGTGTGGCTAGGCTGGGACATTGAGTAAGTATAATAGTTACAATATACTGATAACATTGTTTTTGTTATTGATTGACCTTCGGTTTCATATTGTGATTATGACAGTTAAAGCAAGTGATTCACATTTTTTATTTGTATGAGCAGGAAGAGGCGTTTTGTGGCTCTGAAGGTGGTAAAGAGTGGTCCAACCTTCACAGAGACTGGTTTGGATGAGATCAAGCTTCTGAAATGTGTTAGTATTGTATACCCATGTTCAACCTTTTATTCTCTGCTACATAGGCTTAATCAGTCTAATACCTTGCTTGTTCATCAACCAGAGCCAAGCTTATTAGGAAATATTGCCTTTTATTAGTTACACAATGGTGATAATGAAAAGTCACATGTTTACTCCCCAGTTATGTCCTGTTATCAATTGCATTTAGGTAAGGGACAGTGACCCATCTGACCCTAAACGAGACACTGTTGTGCAACTTATCGATGACTTCAAGGTCTCCGGAGTCAATGGGGAGCGTATCCTTTTAAAAGTCCTCCACGTGTTATCATTTTACCCGTGATCTATTTCTCATACAGTATGTGTCGTATGTTAACTTGCACATCTGAGTGAAATGGTTTCTCCTTAATTCAGCTATGTGTCAGATGTATGCATGGTTCTTGAAGTGCTGGGTCACCAACTGCTGAAGTGGATCATCAAATCAAACTACACTGGCCTTCCCCTGCCCTGCGTTAAGAGCATCCTCAGACAGGTGGTGTCTTTCCCCTGTGATCTCTAAATCCTGTCTCTACCGTTTTATCATCCAGAGCAGCTTTTGTGAAAGGATGATCTACTTTGTGTGTTCCCTGGTGTCATGTAGCCATAGTATATCACCATTGTTGTCTCATATCACAGGTTTTCCAGGGCTTAGATTACTTGCACACTAAATGCAAGATTATCCACACAGACATCAAGCCAGAGAACATCCTTTTGAGAGTGGATGATGTTTACGTCCAGGAGTTGGCAGCCGACACCAACCTACAGGAGCTGCCAGTTTCTCCTGCTCCCACAAGCTGTTCAGGTTAGGATTGCTCTCTATTCGAAGTTGGCATACATGTGTCATTAAGTACAATTCCCTCTTGTCTTTTTTAAACGTATTTTATTTTTTAGATGGAGGGAAATGTTAAAGATTTGTTACAGAGAGATGGAGATGCAATAACAATGTTGAATATTAGGAGTCAAAGTTTAATATTACCTAATGTTATTATTTTTGTTCTCTATGATTTGATTTCATGCTCTCTTGTGCCTTGCTGATCTCTTCATCTACTACTGATGCCAGAAAATACCAGTCTAAGAGAGAAGCAGGTATGGCAATCAACTCTTTGTCTTGTCTCAAATCATGAACCAACCATATTGCTACAAAGGCGGAAACATAGTTTCTGGTAATCTTTTGATGACCTTTCACCTATGTCTTTCTGACCCCTCCTATCATAATTTTGGTATTAGATTGTGTCAAACTTTTTGGGGAAGTTGACTGTGGCTTTCCAGACTCTTGGGGTTTGGGTAAGATGGCCTTGGCATTGTGAGTGTGTGCTGATTCACTGCATCTTGGCCCTATTAAGGTTCTTCTGGAGGAAAGCATTGATCTGTGAATCTGGCTGTTGTCAATAGTTACAGTATTGTTTCAGGTGTTCTACTCATTCAACCTTTAAAACAGCAGTGGTGTGTGTGTGTGTGTGTGTGTGTGTGTGTGTGTGTGTGTGTTATAACAAATGTGTATTAATCATTAACTTGCACATGAACAGCATTTCTGAATGAAGATGCACAGTTTACTAATTGCTATTTGTATACATTCAGTATGTACAACTATACCTTTTTGTTTGTAGTGAAATTGTTCACCTTGAACAATTCATTGAAAATTAGCATGCACTGCATGCAAAAGGGATTTGTGGTACTAATATTTAAAGAAATGTACCTTATTTGCAGAGATTGGTTTAAAATATATTTAACACTGTTGCATGCTGCAAAATGAGAGACGTCTCATTTTAAGTTTCCCATCAAAGTCCTGTGACTGTGCTCATAGACTTTGATGGGAAACTTAAAATGAGACGTCTCTCATTTTGCAGCATGCAACAGTGTTAAATATATTTTAAACCAATCTCTGCAAATAAGGTACATTTCTTTAAATATTAGTACCACAAATCCCTTTTGCATGGGAAGGTTTCCAGGATCCCGAGGGCCAGGTTGTCGAGAAAGGAGAACAAACATCAACAGCCGCAACAGGGCGAGGACACTTTAGTTGACCGTCAGAAGAGGGCAAAACCTCATGTGTCATTCTCCAATATCACCACTCCCTGTAGCACTCCCAGTTCCACCTCTCCCCCTAAGCCTTCAGGTCCTGTGCGTACTACATGGATACGGAACCTGCTGCATGAAGAAGCAATGGGCTCTGACAGCAAGGAGTCAGTCTCGTCACCGATAGAAGATGCACCATCATTGACTACAATGTCTCACTGCTCTAGACAATCTACAGTGTTGCATCCTTCTACCCAGAGAGACAACCAGCCCTCACCACCATCACATGGTCAGTCTTGATCTGGAGCCCCCTGTATAGAGTATATTGTCACAGCATATTTCCGTGTAGTATATGTCAGAATACCTGTGCAGTGTTTCAATTGAACTTTCATGATTTGCATTACAATATTTCATGCATATGCTGATGATTAAGTTACACTAAGTGTACAAAACATTAGGAACACCTTCCTAATATTGAGTTGCAACGCCTTTTGCCCTCATAACAGCCTTAATTCGTTGGGGCATGGACTCTACAAGGTGTCAAGCATTCCACAGGGATGCTGGCCCATGTTGACTCCAATGCTTCCCACAGTTGTGTCAAATTGGCTGGCTGTCCTTTGGGTGGTGGACCATTCTTGATACACAGGGAAACTTGAGCGCGTTTTTGCCCATTCACCCACCGAATGGCACACAAACACAATCCATGTCTCAATTGTCTCAAGGATTATAAATCTTTCTTTAATTGAACCTCTCTCCTCCCCGTCATCTACACTGATTGAAGTAGATTTCACAAATGACATTAATATGGGATCATAGCTTTCATTTCATATCTATGTCATAGAAAGAGCAGGTGTTCCTAATGTTTTGTATGCTCAGTGTATATGAATGATATTTATGTTGTAATACATCATACATAGCATCCATTTTACACCAGAGCACTCACGGCACATCCATCATCCATAATATCTATCTGCACCATCTGTCTTGTATTTTGTTTCAGGGTTCAGTGAAACAGATATGTTGGTGAATCTTCTGAAGCCACAGAATGCTGATGAAATCAGCATCAAGATTGCAGATCTGGGCAACGCCTGCTGGGAGGTGAGTTACTATCTGACAGACATTATGTATATGAATGACTACAGTACCAGTCAAAAGTTTGGACACCTACTCATTCCAGGGTTTTTCTTAATTTCTTTTACTATTTTCTACATTGTAGAATAATAGTGAAGACATCAAAACTATGAAATAACACATATGGAATCATGTATTAACCAAAAAAGTATTAAATAATTCAAAATCTAAATATATTTTATATTTGAGATTCTTCAAAGTAGCCACCCTTTGCCTTGATGACAGCTTTGCAGCTTTATTGGTCAAATAGCCCAACAGGTCATTGTCCTGTTGAAAAACAAATGATAGTCCCACGAAGCGCAAACCAGATGGGATGGCGTATTGCTGCAGAGTGCTGTGGTAGCCATGCTAGTTAAGTGTGCCTTGAATTCAAAATAAATCACAGACAGTGTCACCAGCAAAGCACCCCCACACCATCACAATAAATCACTGACAGTGTCACCAGCAAAGCAACTCCACACCATAACACCTCCTCCTCCATGCTTCACGGTGGGAACCACACATGCGGAGATAATCCGTTCACCTACTCTGTGTCTCACAAAGACTAGAACCAAAAATCTCTAATTTGGACTCATCAGACCAAAGGACAGACTTCCACTGGTCTAATGTCCGTTGCTCATTTTTCTTGGCCCAAACAAGTCTCTTATTGTTATTGGTGTGCTTTACTAGTCGTTTCTTTGCAGCAATTCGAACACGAAGGCCTGATTCACGCAGTCTCCTCTGAACAGTTGATGTTGAGATGTGTCTGTTACTTGAACTCTGTGAAGCATTTATTTGGGCTGCAATTCCTGAAGCTGGTAACTCTAAATCTAATGACATTATCCTCTGCAGTAGAGGTAACTTTGGGTCTTCCTTTCTTGTAGAGATCTTCATGAGAGCCAGTTTCATCATAGCGCTTGATGGTTTTTGTGACTGCACTTGAAGAAACTTTCAAAGTTCTTGACGTTTTCCAAATTGACTGACCTTCATGCCTTAAAGTGATGATGGACCGTCATTTCTCTTTGCTCATTTGAGCTGTTCTTGCCATAAAATGGACTTGGTCTTTCACCAAATAGGGCTATCTTCTATATACCAACCCTACCTTGTCACAACACCCTTGATTGGCTCAAACGCATTAAGAAGGAAAGAAATTCCACAAATTAACTTTTAACTTTTAAGGCACACCTGTTCATTGAAATGCATTCCAGGTGACTACCTCATGAAGCTGTTTGACAGAATGCCAAGAGTGTGCAAAGCTGTCATCAAGGCAAAGGGTGGCTACTTTGAATATTCTCAAATATAAAATATATTTGTTTAACACTTTTTTGGTTACTACATGATTCTATGTGTTTATTTCAATGTTTTGATGTCTTCACTTTTATTCTACAATGTAGAAAATAGTGAAAATGAAGAAAAACCCTGTAATGAGAAGGTGTGTCCAAACTTTGGACTGGTACTGTATAGGTATTAAATATGGTACCTTAGATGACAAAATACATTAATATAACATTCAACAGGCTAATATCAAGTCATTGCTCATAGTATGGAGGGCTAATTCTTCATGTCTGCTCTCCAGTACAAACACTTCACAGAGGACATCCAGACCTGTCAGTACCGTTCTGTGGAGGTCCTGATTGGGGCTGGCTATGGCACTCCTGCAGACATCTGGAGCACAGCCTGCATGGTGAGAACCCAGGAGCACCACATCCACCCTTATGACTGTACATAATATCTATTACTAAGAACTCTTAACATTTCCATACAGGCATTTGAGCTGGCCACTGGGGAATATCTGTTTGAACCCCATTCAGGGGACAACTTCTCTCGAGAGGAAGGTAAGCCTTGTCCTTTCTCCTCTCTGTCCTGTGTTTTTCCTGGTGATTGGTCTTGCTCATAAAAAAAGGAAATAAAATAAATGCTATAATATTTATTTCACCTGCATAGTCCAATGTCTCCTTTCAGATCACATTGCTCACATAATTGAGTTGCTGGGACCCCTTCCATCCCAGTTTGCCCTCTCAGGGAGAAACTCCAGGCGATATTTCAATCACAAAGGTATATCTATTCACAATGACTTGTGAACTGTTGTTTCCACAAAGGGTTTCTTGTAGCATCTGATTCATATTTATGTGAATCACCCTTGTTTTAATTTCACCCACACAATGACTATCAAATTCATTTGACATATTCTGTTCAGTCAATACTAAGACTCTTTCCCTTGTTTGCTAACAGGGCATCTGAGGCGCATCTCAAGGCTGAAGCCGTGGAGTTTGTGTGAGATCCTGCTGGATAAATACGAGTGGCCACGGGAGCAGGCAGTCCAGTTCAGTGCCTTCCTCCTCACCATGCTGGAGCCCCTCCCAGAGAAGAGAGCCACCGCTGCCCAGTGTCTAAAACATCCCTGGATCTCCTCATAGACATCATACTGTTACCTAGTGTCTGAACCCCTCTGGATCCCCTCATGGACACAGAGTCGCCATCACTGCCCAGTGTCTGAACCACCCTGGATTACATCACAGACACAGCCGTCTCACCGAGGCCACAGAGGTTACAGAGGTGAAGTCCCATAATATGATGATGATTTCAAGGGCAATTCCACCCATTTTAAACCTCATGTCATTATCTCAAGCACAATGCCAGTGTCTAAATATGAAATTAGCGTATTTCTACTTTTTGTAGAACAAAATATAAATTTAAAAAGTTAAACGCGATGACATCATCAGAAGTTGAAACATAAAAAAAGAAAAAGTGATTTTCTAACACTGTGAGATACGCGGCAACGTGTAGCAAGAAAATACCCTCCCTCTGACTAGAAACTTGTTGCAGGTTTAGAAAATCCGTTTCTCTTACTTTTAATCCTACCCTGTGATGTCACAGAGAAGTCTTTTTTAGGACCTTATCTGTTTAACCACAGATCATAGAAACGTGCTGTTTTCACATACCGTATGTAGACATTGGCTTGGTGCTGGTGATAATTATGAGGTTGAAAAGTGGCAGAATTGCCTTTAAAGTGGGGGAGGGGGTTTTGTGGGTCACGTATGAAATTCAGCAAGTGTTATTTTTTTCAGCTGATTTTCATCATGTGCTATTTTTCTGTTTGCTCTGCGAGAGCAATCAATTATCTATATTTTGTCGGGTGATTTGAAGCGTTTGATGTGGAGAAAATAACTTTTGATATGGCGAGATGACATGAGAAACAAATCCAGTTTATGTAAAACTGTCACTGTTTAATTTTACAGCTCTCTTTAGATATTCATTTGATATTCCAGATTATTTCTGATGTGATGGCCTGTGTTCAGATTATTCAAATTGGAGCACATCAATGACCAAAATCATAAAGAAGGCAAGACTTACTGGAATACTGCCTTTTCAAAAGGACACTGGGAACATTACTTTTGTTGTTGTCTTTCATTGAATAAATGCTATTTGTTTATACAAGGCTTTCATTATCTACCACGTTTCTTAAAACAATTAATAGAAATCGGGTTAGAATTAGACCTTGTGTTAATTTAGCCAATTCATGCATGAATTCATAATACTCTGATTCACCTGACTCCTGTGATGAGATCTCGTGGAATGACAGAGGAGGAGTGGCTTCAAAGGGGATTAGGATACTGATGAGTAGGGTTCAAAACTGCAGCCCGGTCACCCAGTCCATGCAAGGTAAGCCATACCTCCTCTCTTTTCGTTGCTTCCTTCTGTGTTGTCCCTTCTGATCCAACTTATGCGTGAGGTGGGCTGTGAGTGTGTTGATGACTGAAAGTGGGCTTTCTCTAGTGAGACCTCCACATCCCAGTGGGCACGCACTGGTCGATTCAACGTTGTTGTTTCCACATTTCAGCGAAGTTATGTCGATCCAACGTGGACCAGATGTTAAATTGACGTCCGTGCCCAGTGGGATTCCTCTCTGTTCACACTAAGGGTTAGCTATTATTCAGCAGCGGAAAGTGAGGGGGAGGGTTGGCAAGTAGGGAGGGGTTAGTCTCGTGAAAATGTGCGTGCGCTGGTGTGTGAGACGAACTGTGCTGGAAGGTGTGGAACAGTTTTATGGCGAGAGAGGTGGCATCAAGAAGGAGAAGTGTAAGTGAAGAAAAGGAAGAATATCTCCATCCTGATTGGAGATTGACAAGCTTCAGATGTAAGTATAGCCATGTTATTATGCCATTGACATGTCTTTAATCTACCTTTGCATGCTGAAATAGTATAAGAAATAGCTGCTACTTTTTGCATGCTTACATTGTTGGTTTCAACTGTGGTTTCATGATAACAGTGCAGTAAATTGTCTTCTCCCTTTTTAAAAAGCTTAAGATGTTGCGGAGCATTCTGATGTTTGACTGACTGAATTATGTAGATTTAATTTGAACTGTTTAGATTCCATAATTACATCAGAGGGGATTGGGTTAAATATGTGTGGCATGTGTTTTCTATCATCTGATTCGCATGCCCCTCTTCACCTCATGATGTCCTGGAACGATCTTCAGAGTTGTTTTATTGAGCTCTCTCTCTGTACACTGCAGTTTATACTTATTTAGTGTAAGCGGATGTTAATATTTTGTCTTTATACGTTTTATTTTGTCTTTATACATTTTATACATCTCAAGCACCTTGAGGGTGCAAGGCCCACTGGAATATGGTACAGTTAATCTGCTTCATCAAACAATTTGCTGTATATTTGCCATCTAATTAAGGCACTCTCTCAAAGCGCCTGACTACATTTCCAGAAGCTTTTATGTGTGTAGCTACAGTACACGTACGTGTAAGAAAGGCTAAGTAAAGATGGTCTCAGCCCAAGTGCCATGGGTTTTGTCTCACAGCTTGACCTGTTCTGCCCGTTGCTATGCAACGCAAAGCCCATCTCGAGGCATTACCTCCGCTCAGCCTCTCCTGGGCTTATAGACATGAGTTGCATTCTCTATGAAAGGTTCAAGAGTCCACCCTCCCACCCCCCCGCCTCCATACGTGCAAATCATTTGTTTTGTAGTGGATTTAGGCTTTGTTCCTATCCTTTTTGCACTTTTCTCAACTCAACCACCATGTTTCAGAGGTGTTTTTGATTTTCAATATGTGCGCTAGGTTGTTGACTTTTCTTCATGAATAGACACTTGTTGTATTTGTTGTTACTTTGTCATAGTCCAGTGTGATTTAGTTAGTATTATTTTGAAACACATGGACACATGAATGTATTTGTTAAAAATATTAATATAAAGTGCCAATCATGAAATACATTTCCTCTTGATGAGTGATGGTGAGAGTGATGGAGAGTAATGAGTGGATATGACAACAGTGGTTGAATGATAATGAGAGGGGGACATGTTTGAGTGTCATCTGCTGCATAGTAAATACCCATTTCATTAGCCTAGTACAAAAGGAGGAATGAAAGGAGAGATACAAGATGTGATGGACGTGGGCATTGATTTCCATAAGTATTCATTTCATTATGATCACACAGATTTCTTGTTGTTTATAAGAGGACATACTGTATTGCAAAATCTTTTAAAATGGGTACAGTGTGTCTATGGTTATTTATCTGTTTATCCATCTTCATAACTAAATTAGAAATAGTTTATATTACAGTGAATTCATTTTTATGACAGCCATCTTTGTGTGTCCTAGGATGTTGCTGAGCCTTCTTTCTGGTTTGATCATGGGAGCGGCTGTCCTCTTTGTTCTTTACCGCTGGGTGATCCCCATGGCTGTGCAGTATCATGGAGGACTGGCACTACTGTGGCATGATGTCATCGTGGAGCGTGCACTGGACACCTTGACCCGGACTTCACGTCCTCAAGTGAGCTCTCTAAACAGATGTATAGTTCAGTCTTTGGTGTTCACCATTGTTACTATGGTATTGTGGTTCTTCCAGAGACCTGTCATGAAAGGTATAACGACAGCGTTTCCCTTTGAGAGTTTTCAGAGTGAAATGACAGGGTGTGTGCCATCTCTTTAATGCAAACAACGCAATTATCATTTTTTTGGGGGCTTCGCTTCGACAGTGATTTTACCAATGCACCGCTACTGATTTTTGCATGAGTTAATATTAAAACTATGTGAGAGGTTATAGACCTACAGTACCAGTCAAAAGTTTGCACATGCCTAGTCATTCAATCGGTTTTCTTTATTTATACTATTTTCTACATTGTAGGATAATAGTGAAGACACCAAAACTATGAAATAACACATAAGGAATCATGTAGTAACCAAAAAAAGTGTTAAATAAATTAAAATATATTTGAGATTTTAGTTTCTTCAAAGTAGCCACCCTTTGCCTTGAAGACAGCTTTGCACGCTCTTAGCATTCTCTCAACCAGCTTCATGAGGTAATGAAATTCAATTAACAGTTGTGCCTTGTTAAAAGTTTATTTGTGGAATTTCTTACCTACATGCATTTGAACCAATCAGTTGTGCTGTGACAAGGTAGGGGTAGTATACAGAAGATGGACATATTTGGCAAAAGACCATGTCCGCATTATGGCAAGAACAGCTCAAATAAGCAAAGAGAAACGACAGACCTTCATTACTTTAAGACATGAAGGTCGGTCAATCCAGAAGATTTCAAGAACTTTGAACATTTCTTCAAGTGTAGTCGCAAAACCATCAAGTGCTATGACGAAACTGGCTCTCATGAAGACCGCCACAGGAAAGGAAGACCCAGAGTTACCTTTGCTGCAGTGGATAAGTTGATTAGAGTTACCAGCCCAAATAAATGCTTCACAGAGTTCAAGTAACTGACACATCTCAACATCAACTGTTCAGAGGAGACTGCGTGAATCAGGCCTTCATGGTTGAATTGCTGCAAAGAAACCATTACTAAAGGACACCAATAAGAAGAATAGACTTGCTTGGGCCAAGAAACACGAGCAATGGACATTAGACCAGTGGAAATCTGTCCTTTGGTCTGATGAGTCCAAATTTTAGATATTTGGTACCAACCACTGTGTCTTTGTGAGATGCAGGGTAGGTGAACAGATGATCTCTGCATGTGTGGTTCCCACCGTGAAGCATGGAGGAGGAGGTGTGATGGTGTGGGGGTGCTTTGCTGGTGACACTGTTGTGATTGTTTTAGAATTCAAGGAACACTTAACTAGCATGCCAAGAGTGTGCAAAGCTGTCTTCAAGGCAAAGGGTGGCTACTTTGAAGAAACTAAAATCTAAAATATATTTTCATTTGTTTAACACTTTTTTGGTTACTAACACATGATTCCATGTGTTATTTCATCATTTCGATGTCTTCACTATTCTACAATGTAGAAAATAGTAAAAATAAAGAAAAACCCTTGAATGAGCAGGTGTATCCAAACTTTTGACTGGTACTGTATATATATATATATATATATATATATATATATATATATATATATATATATATATATGGTCAAGTGTCGCAAAGAAGGGCATAGGCAAATTACAGTTGGCCCAGAACAGAGCAGCACAGCTGGCCCTTAAATGTACACGGAGGGCTGATATCAAGAACATGCATGTCAATCTCTCCTGGCTCAAAGTAGAGGAGAAATTGACTGCATCACTACTTGTCTTTGTCAGAAGTATTGACATGTGGAAAGCACCCAACTGTCTGTTCAAACATCTAACAAACTGCTCAGACACCCATACATGCCCCATAAGACATGCCACCTGGGGTCTCTTCACAGTCCCTAAGTCCAGAACAGAGGCTGGGAAACTTACTGTACTATAGAGCCATAATTACATGGCACTCTCTTCCACATCAGGCTACTGAAGCTAGCAGTAAATTCAGATTAAAAAAAAGATAAAACATAGCTGCCACGATTGTTATAAAGATAGGACCAAGGCACAGCTTGGTATTCGTACATTCTTTATTATTATAAGAATGAACACTGAACAAACTAACCAAGATAACAAAACAACACGTGAAGCTATACAAATGAGTGCTGACAGGCAACTACACATAGACAAGAATCCACGAACACAAAAGGGAAAACGGCTACCTAAATATGATCCCCATTCAGAGACAACGATAAACAGCTGCCTCTGATTAGGAACCATATCAGGCCACCATAGACATAAATATTACCTAGACCTACAAAACCCCTAGACATACAAAAACCCTGAACAATACAAAAACTAGCATACCCACCCTCGTCACACCCTGACCTAACCAAAATATAAAGAAAACAGAGATATCTAAGGTCAGAGCGTGACAGTACCCCACCCAAAAGGTGGGAATCTGAACCTATAGGGGAGGGTCCGGGTGGGCATCTACCCTTGGTGGCGGCTCTGGTTCTGGACGCCGTCCCCCCTCTTCACAATGATCCCGCCGCCTTTGTAGAACTAGACCGTGGATCATCACCGGAGGCTCTGGACTGCGGATCATCGCCGGAGGTCCCGGACTGGGGACCGTCGCTGGAGACCCCGGGCTGGGGACCGTCGCTGGAAACCCCGGGCTGGGGGTTCACCTCAGGGCGAGTGTGGGGAGGAGGCACAGGACGTACTGGACTGTGGAGGCGCACTGGAGATCTGGAGCGTAGAGCTGGCACAATGCGTCCTGGCTGGATGCTCACTTGAGCCCGGCAAGTGCGGGGCGCCAGCACAGGACGCACTGGGCTGTGCAGACGCACTGGAGACACAGTACGCAGAGCCGGCGCAGGATATCCTAGTCCAAGGAGGTGTACTGGAGACCAGGAATGCTGACCGGCACCATCCGTCCTGGCTGGATGCCCATTCTAGCCCGGCAAATGCGAGGATCTGGAATAGAGCGCACCGGGCTATGAATGCGAACCGGAGACACCGTGCGCATCTCTGCATAACACGGTGCCTGACCAGTCACACGCTACCCACGGTAAGCACGAGGAGTTGGCTCAAGTCTCCAACCTGACTCAGCCAATCTCCTCGTGTGCCCCCCCCCCAAAAAAAAATATTGGGGCTGCCTCTCGGGCTTCCGTGCTAACCGTGTCCCCTCGTATCGTCGCCTTTCCTCCTGCTCTATCTCCACCTGCTTCCATGGCAGGGTCTTGTCCCCTGCCATTACCTCCTCCCAGGTCCAGGATGTCCTCCACTCATCTTTCTCCCGGGCCCATGATGTCCGCTCCTCATTAACATGCTGCTTGGTCCTTTTGTGGTGGGTTCTTCTTTCACAATCGTTATAAGGATAGGACCAAGGAGCAGCGTGGTATGCGTACATTCTTTATTATTATAAGAATGAACACTGAACAAACTAGCCAAAATAACAAAACGACACGAATGAGTGCTGAGAGGCAAATACACATAGACAAGAACCCACGAACACAACACAAAAGGGAAAATGGCTACCTAAATATGATCCCCAATCAGAGACAGCGATAAACAGCTGCCTCTGATTGGAAACCCAATTAGGCCACCATAGACATACATATTACCTAGACCTACAAAACCCCTAGACATACAAAAACCCTAGACAATAAAAAAACTAGCATACCCACCCTCGTCACACCCTGACCTAACCAAAATATAAAGAAAACAGAGATATCTAAGGTCAGAGCGTGACAATAGTGGACTGTGAAGAGATACGCACACACACCCATTGCCACGCATGCATGCACGTACACACACACACACACACACACATTGTATTTGTGATATTGTATTGTTGTAATGTTGTACATGTTATATTGTACATTTGTTATGGTGGACCAGTGTAAATGTGTATAGTGCACAATGTATTGTGTGATGTGTTGTTTTATTTATGATGTAGAGTTGACTATTGTTTTGTTGTGATGTGTCGTTTTATTCTTGTTTGGACGCCAGGAAGAGAAGCAGCTGCCTTGGCAGCAGCTAATTTGGATCCTAATAAAATAGTAAATACTAAATGTAATGTAGGCATTATCGTAGGTACAATACCATCTGTAATTTTTCCCTCTGAAATATCTAGCGTATTCTGAAGGCAGTGCAGACGAAAGCCACTGTAGGAGACCCCCAGAGTGTGATCACGGCCATTGACCACTTCTGCAGACATAGAGAATGGGCCATGAATGTGGGGGATGAGAAAGGTACTCTACATGTGCTTTGAATGGGTTATTAATAATAATAACAAATGCCATTTAGCAGACGCTTTTATCCAAAGCGACTTAGTCATGTGTGCATACATTTTATAATCAGGTGGCCTCAGATAACCAGCTAAATGAGAATAAAAGTCTTTAATTGATCTTTACCCTATCATCAGTCTGCCTGGTATTTAAAACCTAAATAATAATATATATATATATATATATATATATATAGATATACAGTGCCTTGCGAAAGTATTCGGCCCCCTTGAACTTTGCGACCTTTTGCACATTTCAGGCTTCAAACATAAAGATATAGAACTGTATTTTTTTGTGAAGAATCAACAACAAGTGGGACACAATCATGAAGTGGAACGACATTTATTGGATATTTCAAACTTTTTTAACAAATCAAAAACTGAAAAATTGGGCGTGCAAAAATATTCAGCCCCCTTAAGTTAATACTTTGTAGCGCCACCTTTTGCTGCGATTACAGCTGTAAGTCGCTTGGGGTATGTCTCTGTCAGTTTTGCACATCGAGAGACTGAAATTGTTTCCCATTCCTCCTTGCAAAACAGCTCGAGCTCAGTGAGGTTGGATGGAGAGCATTTGTGAACAGCAGTTTTCAGTTCTTTCCACAGATTCTCGATTGGATTCAGGTCTGTACTTTGACTTGGCCATTCTAACACCTGGATATGTTTATTTTTGAACCATTCCATTGTAGATTTTGCTTTATGTTTTGGATCATTGTCTTGTTGGAAGACAAATCTCCGTCCCAGTCTCAGGTCTTTTGCAGACTCCATCAGGTTTTCTTCCAGAATGGTCCTGTATTTGGCTCCATCCATCTTCCCATCAATTTTAACCATCTTCCCTGTCCCTGCTGAAGAAAAGCAGGCCCAAACCATGATGCTGCCACCACCATGTTTGACAGTGGGGATGGTGTGTTCAGGGTGATGAGCTGTGTTGCTTTTACGCCAAACATAACGTTTAGCATTGTTGCCAAAAAGTTCAATTTTGGTTTCATCTGACCAGAGCACCTTCTTCCACATGTTTGGTGTGGCTTGTGGCAAACTTTAAACGACACTTTTTATGGATATCTTTAAGAAATGGCTTTCTTCTTGCCACTCTTCCATAAAGGCCAGATTTGTGCAATAAACGACTGATTGTTGTCCTATGGACAGAGTCTCCCACCTCAGCTGTAGATCTCTGCAGTTCATCCAGAGTGATCATGGGCCTCTTGGCTGCATCTCTGATCAGTCTTCTCCTTGTATGAGCTGAAAGTTTAGAGGGACGGCCAGGTCTTGGTAGATTTGCAGTGGTCTGATACTCCTTCCATTTCAATATTATCGTTTGCACAGTGCTCCTTGGGATGTTTAAAGCTTGGGAAATCTTTTTGTATCCAAATCCGGCTTTAAACTTCTTCACAACAGTATCTCGGACCTGCCTGGTGTGTTCCTTGTTCTTCATGATGCTCTGCACTTTTAACGGACCTCTGAGACTATCACAGTGCAGGTGCATGATTACACACAGGTGGATTGTATTTATCATCATTAGTCATTTACGTCAACATTGGATCATTCAGAGATCCTCACTGAACTTCTGGAGAGAGTTTGCTGCACTGAAAGTAAAGGGGCTGAATAATTTTGCACGCCCAATTTTTCAGTTTTTGATTTGTTAAAAAAGTTTGAAATATCCAATAAATGTCGTTCCACTTCATGATTGTGTCCCACTTGTTGTTGATTCTTCACAAAAAAATACAGTTTTATATCTTTATGTTTGAAGCCTGAAATGTGGCAAAAGGTCGCAAAGTTCAAGGGGGCCGAATACTTTCGCAAGGCACTGTATATATATATACATATATACATATATATATATATATATATATATATATATATACACAAACACAGTATATAGTAAATATCTTGTATGTTTATTGGATAGATAGAGGTGAAAGGTAGGGGAGAGTGCTGAAAGAGCAGTCAGATTGAATTAACCCATGTTGCAGCCGTATATACAGGATGTGTTCTTAGACCTCTAGACCACCCCAGGCCACATGTCTGCCTGGTCTTGACTGTGTCCACATCTTCGTGCGTGTGTCTATATATTGTGACTTCATTACAGGCTCCATTCTGGACTCGGTGGTCAATGAAGTGAGTCCAGTCACTGTCTTGGAGTTAGGCACTTACTGTGGCTACTCAACAGTACGCATAGCCCGCCTATTACCCCCTGGAGCCTGTGTCATTACCTTGGAGTTCAACCCAGATTATGCTGCCATTGCTCGTCAAGTCATCAAATGGTCAGGACTGGAAGATAAGGTAAAAGGAGATTAGGATAGATGAATATAATTACATCTGATGATGAACGTGATGTACATTCATGTAAATATGGGTGGGTAGTAGATGTTAAAAGATACGGGTCAGTTGTAACTCAGAAGCTTAGATGAGATCTCATTACTGTTGTCCAGGTGCAGCTAGTGGAGGGAGCCTCAGGAGACTGGATCCCTTGGATGAAGGAGCATTTCGGGGTCCAGGCGTTTGACTTAGTTTTCCTGGACCACTGGAAAGAGCGCTACCTTCCTGACACAAAACTGCTGGAGGTAAGTAAGATAACTAGTCTGATCATCCTGTGATGATAGTGAAGCATTGATAGTCCTACACTCTTACCCCGATATGAATAAACAAAACACATGTCATTCTCTCTTTTCTCCCTCTTTCTCCCATTCCCCTAACTATATGTCTTC
This sequence comes from Oncorhynchus tshawytscha, assembly GCF_018296145.1. Classification (NCBI taxonomy): domain Eukaryota; kingdom Metazoa; phylum Chordata; class Actinopteri; order Salmoniformes; family Salmonidae; genus Oncorhynchus; species Oncorhynchus tshawytscha. Next base: position 31,956,367 of record NC_056435.1, on the reverse strand, counting down.
CCATCTCCCTCTCTTTCTCCCATTCCCCCAACTATATATCTTCCTATATCCCTCTCTCTCTAGGAGTGTGGTCTCATACAGAAAGGCACAGTGCTGCTGGCAGACAATGTAATCTGTCCAGGAACCCCTGACTATCTGGAGTACGTCCGCAACAGCCCTCACTACAACAGCCAGTACTACAGATCCCACCTGGAGTACACTAAAGCAGAGGACGGCTTGGAGAAGTCTGTGTTCTTAGGGTACTAGCCAAACATTGAACCTCTTGTTTTAAAACACTGTAACTCTCTTTGTAATGTATTTTTTTGTTTGTTTCAATTTTAAGTGCTGCCTTACATCTGAGTTATGACATACTGTAACTTACTGTGCTAAGCATTTCTTTCCCTGTATATTTATCTAGAGTAAATCAATATGTCTTTGAAAAGTATTTCTGTGTGTTTTGACTTTGTCACAATGCTATCTAGCTATGCAAATTGTTAAAATGTCAGGTCTTGACAGTTACATTTAGTGCTGTCAGTTTTACCGCTGCCGGATTACGGTAGTGTGATGTCAAACATGGATCTAATACACTAGGTGGCAGTAGTGTGCCTTTTTAGAGATTCCAATCAAACAACTGCAGCTTGCAAAGTGGCCCCATCATGTCTTCATAGCATGTATAGTGTTCTTTCAGCTACAGGCAGACAGAAAACGGACTAAAATCTCACACCCTATCTAGCAACTGTAAATAATTATTTATCGTTTGTTATGAATCTGTATCAGGTCTCCATTTAGTTATTAAATATTATGTGAGAAAGGTCTGTTGCACCAAAATCGTTGATTTGATCAAATCCAATGGGTATCGAACAGATCACTAAAATATCAATTTAAGCCGTGGATTAACAGTACTATTTAATGTGACTGATCCTGGGGATGCTATAGAAAATGATTTTGTCTATACAGCAGAGAAACAGATGCATCTTTTTTAATTTCCATGTGATTGTGTGAATCACTATTGTTTTAGTTGAACATGTTTCAGTAGTTAGAACATGATATTCTACAGGTGTGTATGAGAATGTATTCTCATGTCGCTGCCTTTCTAATCTCCCCTGCAAAGTGAGGGAGTTCCATCATAAAAGGGGGAGGGTACTACATATAGTACAGCAGCATACAAATATAAAGGCTAGTCCACCTAGGGATTTCTTCACAGACGGCCGCATGATAATCTCAATCCGTGCCCATTAGTGCACTGAGAGAGAAGAGGGTTCAACAGAGAGAGCGAGGCAGAGACATAAACAGAGAGCAAGTGGGAGAGAACTTTAAAGGGATTTGGCAGTGATTTGTAGAATCTCAGTGGCATAATATGGTGTTTTTTCTACTTTTCCGTGATTCAGACAATGCTATACACTAAAGCCTCGAAAGCCAAAATGTTCTATCCTTTTTTGCTAACTAAAAAAAATGTTATGTTATTGAAGATTTGAGTCCATTCCAGTTATTTTTTTAGAAAATACATATAATATCTGAGATGTTAATGGATTTACTTTTTGCTAAAACAATGAAGAATCTGGCACTGAACATCATCACATATTGAATATGGGAATAGACCTGTTTGGGAGTGTTGGAGTGATGGATGAAATCAAGGCTGGTCCAAATGGAATGTTCAGGTAAGCAGTCAATTCTTATATTTATTACACCCATAAACCTCTTTTCAGATTTCAAGTACCTAGGTCACATTTGGCTCTTTTATTATATGTGTCATATACGTGTTAAGCTTGCTACCCATACTGTGTATTGAACATTTAATCTCTGTGAGGCATATCTCTCTTTCAATGCATTGCATCATTTGTGTAAACTTCATGCCAGTATCCGATGCAGTTTTTTCATTGTTTGCACAATATTGATATGTTGCATCAAATGATAGAATATAATGTTTGGTTTGATGCTAATCATACAACTAAGATTAAACTCTGTTTCGCAAAAAAACGTGAACAGATACAACTTTAATTAAACTTACTCGGTGGAACATCATATTTATAATTTCAATATCTTTAGTCGGATTTGTCTTAAACCAAATCTTTTACATCATATGCCATTTTTCAATACTGTTATAACCTAATTGGATGACACAGTGAAATTGGAAGGAAAGTAAGCTGGATAGGCAGTCAAACTGAGCTATAAATATTTCAGTATATATTTATATTCTTAGCTTCATATCAGGATGAAATTAATCAGGATAAGACTTGATCTTTGCGTAACACATATTTGTATCTTGATCATGCCCCTTAATTCTATTTCTCACCCCAATGTTTCCCTTATGTTTCATTAAACCTAAATAGTATTACAGAACATGAAAAATATTCATAAAACACATATCTGTCCACGTTATCTTTTGTGCAATATTTATGAGATGTTATCACTATGCTCTTTGCTGCTCTCTTGGCTGTGTTTTACTTGTCCAACCATGCAGATACCATTTACTTAGATGACTCTTTGCTGTGGGGTTTGAGTGTGACTATGTTTAAGTCTAGAAGCAGTAGATCTTCTCTTACACAGACACATGTTTATTCCCATTTTGAGATTGTGGTGAAAAATTTAAGTGGCATGTCCTATATTGTCCGATTGAATGATAATGTTTGGTAGTATGCCATTGATGCCAAGACATACTGTATAGTAATTTCTGATGTCATGGTAAGAGCGCTTGCAGATCCATTTGTATGATTAACAGTTATTTTATTCACTCAGTGTTAGTCTAAAATTGATGTAACAAAAGCTATAACTGAACTTAAACCAAAGACCAACATGTCCTCATTACTGTTCACAGGTATCACATGTAGAGGGAGAAGCCTGGTACTTTAACACTGGATACAGGAACCTTTGGTGGCCAGAATCATGATATCACAGTGCCACACATCACCGTTCTGCTGTCGGTTTGGTCCACTGTTTGGATGCCATGTAACTACATTGCTCAGGTTACTGTGGATGCTGTTTCTGGGTCTAAGTCCATATGCATGGGCTCAGCAGGGCACACAACCACACTCCATCAAGATCAAGGGGGACATCACCCTGGGTGGCCTGTTTCCAGTGCACTCCCGTGGGCCAGCCGGTGTGCCCTGTGGGGAGATCAAGAGGGAGAAGGGGATCCACCGAATGGAGGCCATGCTGTATGCGCTGGATCAGATCAACAGTGACCCTGACCTCCTTCCTAACATCACCCTGGGGGCCATGGTCCTGGACACCTGCTCCAGAGACACCTACGCTCTGGAGCAGTCACTCACCTTCGTCCAGGCCCTCATCCAGAAGGATAACTCAGACGTGCGTTGCTCCAACAATGAGCCACCCATTATTCGCAAACCAGAGAGGGTGGTGGGAGTAATCGGGGCATCAGGCAGCTCTGTGTCCATCATGGTGGCCAACGTGCTGAGACTCTTTGCGGTGAGACTCCTTCCTGTGCTGTGCATTTTTAGCCCTCCCTATACTATAATCCCATGCTGAATTCTCATCCTCACACACATTTTCTTCATCAGAGTTAATATACAGTACCAGTCAAAAGTTTGGACACACATACTTATTCAAGGGTTTTTCTTAATTTGTACTATTTTTTACACTGTAAAATAGTAGTGAAGACATCAAAACTATGTCGTAACCAAAAAAGTTAAACAGAACATTTCAATTAACAGGTGTGCCTTAAAAGTTAAAAGTTCACCATTGTTACTATGGTATTGTGATTCTTCCAGAGGCCTGCCATGAAAGGTATCACGACAGCGTTTCCCTTTGAGAGTTTTCAGAGTGCAATGACAGTGTGTGTCATCCCTTTAATGCAAACAACGCAATTATCACAACATGTAAGTTGTAATATGTTTTTTTTTTTTTTTTGGGGGGGCTAGACTTCCACAGTGATTTTACCAATGCACAGCTACTGATTTTTGCACAAGTTAATATTAAAACTATATGAGAGGTTATAGACCTACAGTACCAGTCAAAAGTTTGCACATGCCTACTCATTCAAGGGTTTTTCTTTATTTTTACTATTTTCTACATTGTAGGATAATAGTGAATACATCAACACTATGAAATAACACATAAGGAATCATGTAGTAACCAAAAAAGTGTTAAACAAATGAAAATATATTTTAGATTTTAGTTTCTTCAAAGTAGCCACCCTTTGCCTTGAAGACAGCTTTGCACACTCTTAGCATTCTCTCAACCAGCTATCTGTAATGAATTTCAATCAACAGGTGTCACTTGTTTAAAGTTTATTTGTGGAATTTCTTTCCTTCATGCATTTGAACCAATCAGTTGTGCTGTGACAAGGTAGGGGTAGTATACAGAAGATAGACATATTTGGTAAAAGACCAAGTCTGTATTATGGCAAGAACAGCTCAAATAAGCAAAGAGAAACGACAGACCTTCATTACTTTAATGCAGGCTTTGGCAACTCCAGCTCTCGAGGGCCTGATTGGTGTCCATCCCCCACAGCTGATTCATCAAATTGCATTCTAAACTGATGATCATGATTAGGTGATTATTGAAGTCAGGTGTGTTAGCTGGGTCTGGGGCAAAACTGTGACACCATTCAGGCCCTTGAGGACTGGAATTGCCCACCCCTGCTTTAAGGCATGAATGCCAGTCAATCTGGAAAATTTCAAGAACTTTGAAAGTTTCTTCAATTGCAGTCGCAAAAACCATCAAGCGCAATGATAAAACTGCCACTCATGAGGACCGAACACAGGAAAGGAAGACCCAGAGTTACCTCTGCTGCAGAGTTCATTAGATTTACCAGCCTCAGAAATCGGCAATTAACTGCACCTCAATGCTGTCATCATGGCAAAGGGTGGCTACTTTGAAGAATCTCAAATATAAAATATGTTTTTAATTGTTTAAACCTTTTTTGGATACTACATGATTCCATATGTGTTATTTCATAGCTATTATTCAACAATGTAGAAAATAGTAAAAAAAAAAAACAAACACTTGAATGAGTAGGGGTGTCCAAACTTTTGACTGGTCCTGTAGTTTAGAGAACATTAAGAAAAAACATTAAGAACATTAAGAAACATTAAGAAACAACAGTACTTCAGAATTTCAGTACTTCAGCATAACCTTTCCTCATGATTCTATTTAAAGTCATGTTCTCATTGTTCCAAGAATGTTAAGAAATAATGTTATTTTGTGGGAATTTCAGTACTTCAGCATAACGTTCCCTACAGGTTTCTTCATTGTTCTATTTTAAAGTCATGTTCTCAAATTGTTCAGAGAACGTTAAGAAAACTATCCATAAAAAAACCACAATAAAACTTTAATTACGTTCAGAGAACGTTCTAAGAATGTTATATAAAAACATATACATTCCATTATCAGCATCAAGAAATCTCTGTCTATCCTCTAATTTGAATCAACTAAAATAAACAGCTTTGCATACTTAAGAAAACATGGCATGGTATCTCTATTCTGGTGGTGCAGTGGTCTAATTCCACAGACAGAGACCAGAAGATTATAGGTGTGAATCTCAATGATGCTGTTTCACAATAAAAAAGAAATGTGTTTGCAGGAAACGTATGATTTTGTTCCCCCAACCAATGTGAAACCAAAAATATATGTTCCCATAACTTCCAAAGAACCAAATGTGCTAAAACAATATTGTGGAAAAAAAACAATATGTGGCTTTCGGACACAAGTGACAAATGACAAATGACATCTTTCACATGAGTCAGACATGTGGTTTTAGGACATGTGAAGTTCCACATGGATTTTCACATGCAATCAAGTTAATCGTAGGATTTGCTGTGATTAATTAAGATTAATTGAAATTTCAGAGTTTGCTCATTGTGCTGTAATTTTAAGATTTAGTTTTTATATTTAAAGCATTAAACAATACTGATGTTTTTGTCCAAAGTAACGGTTAGCAAAATTAGGTCAATTGATATAGTACACGTTCTTAACCTCAATGTCAATACCATTGTTATTTTTAGCTGTATAGATTATGTAAAAGTATATATTTACATTCAGTCCAATAGCAAACATTTTCACATATTTTCACATACACTGAACAAAAATATAAACGCAACATGTAAAGTGTTGGTCCCGTGTTTCATGATCTGAAATAAAAGAACCCAGACATTTTTCATACACACAAAAAGCTAATTTCTTTAAAACGTTGTACACAAATTTGTTTACATCCCTGTTAGTGAGCATTTCTCGTTTACCAAGATAATCCATCCACCTGGCAGGTATGGCATATCAAGAAGCTGAAGCATTATCATTACATAGGTGCACCTTGAGCTGGGGACAATAAAAGCCACTCTATTATGTGCAATTTTGTCACACAACACAATGCCACAGATGTCTCAAGTTTTGAGGGAGCGTGCAATTGGCATACTGACTGTCAACCATAGCTGTTGCCAGATAATTGCATGTTCATTTCTCTATCATAAGCCACCTCCAAAGTCATTTTAGAGAATTTGGCAGTACGTCCAACCGGTCTCACAACAGCAGACCACGTGTAACTATGCCAGCCCAGGACCTCCACATTCAGCTTCTTCACTTGCGGGATCATCTGAGACGAGCCACCTGGACAGCTGAAGAAACTGTGGGTTTTTACAAAAAACTGTCAGAAACCGTCTCAGGAAAGCTCATCTGCGTGCTTGTCAATGTCACCAGGGTCTTTACCTGACTGCAGTTCGATATCATAACCAACTTCAGTGGGTAAATGCTCACCTTCGATGCCCTCTGGCACACTGGAGAAGTAGGCTCTTCTCGGATGAAACCCGGTTTCAACTGTACTGGGCAGATGGCTGACAGAATGTGTGGTGTCGTGTGGGCGAGAGGTTTGCTAATGTCAACGTTGTGAACAGAGTGCCCCATGGTGGTGGATTGAGTTATGGTATGGGCAGGCATAAGCTACAGACAACAAACACAATTGCATTTTATCGATGGCAATTTGAATGCACAGAGATACTGTGACGAGATCCTGAGACCCATTGTCGTGCCGCCATCACCTCATGTTTCAGCATGATAATGTATGGCCCCATGTTGCAAGGATCTGTAAACAATTGGCGCAAGTAAGATGGAGCCGGAGAGGATGGCTGCCGTTTCATGGGCTCTTAACCAACCGTGCAATTTTGTTAGTTTTTTTCACATTTTTTGTAACTTATTTTGTACATAATGTTGCTGGTACCGTCTATGACCAAAAAGAGTTTCTGGAATTCAGAACAGCGATTTCTCACTTTGAACTGGACAAATAATTTATTTTTAATGAGTCGAACGAGAGGGATTTACTCCAGACACTCGAACAGACCCTCATCCCCGTTATTCGCAGGAGAAAGAGACGGAAAAGATATCGCAGAAAGAGATTGGGGTGCCTTGTGCGGATCCGCCAACGAGTGGCTAATCTGCCCTTGCCATCCGTACTACTGGCCAACGCACAATCGCTGGATACTAAATTGGATGAGCTACAAGCACATATATCCTACCAATGGGTCATAAAAAACTGTAATATCTTATGTTTCACCAAGTCATGGCTGAACAACGACATGATTAACATACAGCTGGTAGGTTACACACTGCATTGGCAGGATAGAACAGCAGCCTCTGGTAAGACAAGGGGTGTGGTCTATGTATATTTGTAAACAACAGCTGGTGCACGATATCTAAGGAAGTCTCAAGGTTTTGCTCGCCTGAGGTAGAGTATCTCATGATAAGCTGTAGACCACACTATCTGTATTTTTCGTAGCTGTCTACATACCACCACCACAGACCGAAGCTTTCACTAAAACCGCTCTCAATGAGCTGTATACCACTATAACCAAACAGGAAAATACTCATCCAGAGGCAGCATTCCTAGTGGCTGGGGACTTTAAATGCAGGGAAACTTTAATCTGTTTTACCTCATTTATATCAGCATGTTAAATGTGCAACCTGAAGGAAAAAAAACTCTTGACCACCTTTACTCCACACACAGAGACGCGTACAAAGCTCTCCCTCGCCCTCCATTTGGCAAATCTGACCATAATTATATTCTCCTGACACCTGCTTACAAGCTAAAATTAAAACAGGAAGTATTAGTGACTCAGTCAATGAAAAAGGGGTCAGATAAAGCAGATGCTAAGCTACAGGACTGTTTTGCTAGCACACACTAGAATATGTTCCGGGATTCTTCCAATGGCATTGAGGAGCACATCACATCAGTCACTGGCTCCATCAATAAGTGGATCTATGATGTCGTCCCCACAGTGACTGTACGTACATACCCCAACCAGAAGCCATAGATCACAGGCACTGAGCTAAAAGGGTAGAGCTGTCGCTTTCAAGGAGCGGGACTCTAACACGGAAGCTTATAAGAAATCCCCCTATGCCCTCCGACAAACCGTCAAACAGGGAATGTGTCAATACAGCTGTTACGTCCGTTGTTGGAATGAGACCAAGGCGCAGCGTGGTAAGCGTACATCTTTCTTTCTTTTTTATGAACACCAAAAAAAACAAAAAAAAGATAAACAAACATAACGTTCTGCAGGCTACACAATAACTGTACTAAAACAAGATCCAACAAACTAGGGTGGAAAACAGGCTGCCTAAGTATGATTCCCAATCAGAGACAACGATAGACAGCTGCCTCTGATTGGGAACCATACCTGGCCAACAAAGAAATAGAAAACTATAATGCCCACCCAAATCACACCCTGACCTACCCAAAGAGAGAAATAAAAAGGCTCTCTAAGGTCAGGGCGTGACAACAGGACTAAGATCAAATTAACAAATCAAATTTTATTGGTCACATACACGTGATTAGCAGATGTTATTGTGGGTGTAGCGAAATGCTTGTGCTTCTAGGTCCGACAGTGCAGTAATATCTAACAAGTAATATCTAACAAATTACACAACATATACTCAATTCACACAAATCTAAGTAGGAATGAATTAAGACTATATACATATGGATGAGCGATGTCAGAGCGGAATAGACTAAGATACAGTAGAATAGTATAGAAAACAGCAGTATATACATATGAGATGAGTAATGCAAGATATGTAAACGTTATTAAGTGACTAAGATATCGTAGAATAATATAGAATACAGTGTATACATATGAGATGAGTAATGCAAGATATGTAAACATTATTAAGTGACTAAGATATCGTAGAATAGTATAGAATACAGTATATACATATGAGATGAGTAATGCAACATATGTAAACATTATTAAAGTGACTAGTGTTCCATTCCTTAAAGTGGCCAGTGATTCCTAGTCTATGCCTATAGGCAGCAGCCTCTAATGTGCTAGTGATGGCTGTTTAAGAGTCTGATGGCCTTGAGGTAGAAGCTGTTTTTCAGTCTCTCGGTCACAGCTTTGATGCACCTGTACTGACCTCGCCACTGTCTGTGTGGTACTGACCTCGCCACTGTCTGTGTGGGTGGTCCATTTCAGTTTGTCAGTGATGTGTACGCCAAGGAACCTGAAGCTTTTCACCTTCTCCACTGCGGTCCCATAGATATAGATAGGGGGGGCACCCTCTGCTGTTTCCCGAAGTCCACTATCATCTCCTTTGTTTTGTTGACATTGAGTGAGAGGGTGTTTTCCTGGCACCACACTCCCAGAGCCCTCACCTCCTCCCTGTAGGCTGTCTTGTCATTGTTGGTAATCAAGCCTACTACTGTTGTGTTGTCTGCAGACTTGATGATTGAGATGGAGGCGTGCTTGGCACGCAGTCATGGGTGAACAGGGAGTACAGGAGGGGGCTAAGCACGCACCCTTGTGGGGCCCCAGTGTTGAGGATCAGCGGAGTGGAGGTGATGTTTCCTACCTTCACCACCTCGGTGGCCCGTCAGGAACTCCAGGACCCTGTTGCACAGGATGGGGTTCAGACACAAGGCCTCTTAATGATGAGCTTGGAGGGTACTATGGTGTTGAACGCTGAGCTATAGCCAATAAACAGCATTCTTACATAGGTATTCCTCTTGTCCAGGTGGGATAGGGCAGTGTGCAGAGTGACGGCGATTGGATAGTCTGTGGATCTATTGGGGCAGTAAGCAAATTGAAGTGAGTCTCGGGTGGCAGGTAAAGTAGAGGTGATATGATCCTTGACTAGTCTCTCAAAGCACTTCATGATGACAGAGATGAGTGCTACAGGGCGATAGTCATTAAGTTAATTTACCTTTGCCTTCTTGGGCACAGGAACAATGGTGGCCATATTGAAGCATGTGGGGACAGCAGATTAGGATAGGGAGAGATTGAATATGCCCATAAACCCACAAACCAGCTGGTCTGCTCATGCTCTGAGGACGCGGCTAGGGATACTGTCAGGGCCGGCAGCCTTGCAAGGGTTAATAAATCTTCTTCTGGATTGGTGTCCTTTCCTTGGGACGGTTGAGCTAACGTAGGCTAATATGATTAGCATGTGGTTGTAAGTAACAAGAACATTTCCCAGGACATAGACATATCTGATATTGGCAGAAAGCTTAAATTATTGTTAATATAACTGCACTGTCCAATTTACAGTAGCTATTACAGTGAAAGAATACCAGGCTATTGTTTGAGGAGAGTGCACAATTTTGAACATGAAAAGTTATTAATCATCAAATTAGGCACATTTGGGCAGTCTTTAAAAATTTTGAACATAAATGCAAAGGTTCATTGGATCAGTCTAAAACTTTGCACATACACTGATGCCATCTAGTGGCCAAAATCTAAATTGCACCTGGGCTGGAATAATACATTATGTCCTTTCTCTTGCATTTCAAAGATGACATTTTTTTTTAAATACAAAAGAACGGCTGCTTTTTTATTTATTTGATCTTTTACCAGATCGATTGTGTTATATTCTACTACATTCCATTCACATGTCCATAAACTTCAAAGTGTTTCCTTTCAAATGTTACCAATAATAGAGAGCCCACAGTCCTTGGAGAGCCCACAGTCCTTGGTAGCGGGCCGCGTCGGAGGCACTGAGTTATCCTCAAAGTGTGCAAAGAATGTGTTTAGCCTGTCCGGAAGCAAGACGTTGGTCTCTGCGACGTGGCTGATTTTGCTTTTGTTGTCCGTGATTGTCTGTAGTCCCTGCCACATAGGTCTCGTGTCTGAGTCGTTGAATTGCGACTCCATTTTATCTCTATACTGACGTTTAGCTTGTTTGATTACCTTGCGTAGTGAATAACTATACTGTTATAATGTGGTGGTTCGCGCTTTCAGATTCGCATGAATGTTACCATCTATCCACGGTTTCTGGTTAGGGTAGGTTTTAATAGTCACAGTGGGTACTACATCTCCTATACACTTTCTTATGAACTCAGTCACCATATCTGTGTATGCGTCTAGATGATTTTCGCAAGCTACCTTGGACATATCCCAATCCACGTGATCAAAACAATCCTGAAGAGTGGATTCCGATTGTTCAGGCCAGTGTTGAATAGTACGAAGCACGGGCACTTCCTGTAAGTTACTGTCTATAGGAGCAAGATCAGATCGTCAGATTTTCCAAAGGGAGTGCGGGGGAGGGCCTTGTAAGCATTCCGGAAGTTTGAATAGCAATGGTCGAGAGTCTTAGTAGTGCGAGAAAGACAGTCAAAATTTTGATAGAGCTTCGGTAGCCTAGTCCTCAGATTTGCTTTGTTAAAATCCCCTGCTACAATAAATTGAGCCTCAGGATATGTGGGTTCCATTTTGCATAAAGTCCAGTGAAGTTCTTTGAGGGCCATCAAAGTTTCGGCTTGAGGTACGATGTAAACGGCCGTGGCGATGATGGGGGAGAATTCTCTTGGGAGATAATAAGGTCGGCATTTAATTGTGCGATATTCTAGGTCGGGTGGACAAAATGACTTGAGTTCCTGTATGTTCCTAGAATTACACCATGAGTCGTTAATCATGAAACACACCCCTCCACCCTTCTGCTTCCCGGATAAATATTTATTCCTGTCTGAGCGATGTACTGAGAATCCTGCTGGCTTTACCAACTCCGACACAAAGTATGTTACAGGCCCCGATGTCTCTCTGGAAGAAATCCTTGCTCTAAGCTCATCAACTTCGTTATCCAAAGACTGAACATTGGCGAGTAATATACTCAGAAGCGGTGGGTGGTATGCGTGTACCAGTAGACCGCCTTGAGTGCCTCTCCACTACCAGTGATGTTTTGGGTTGGCCTCTGGAATAAGTTAAATTGCTCTGGGGAGAGTAAACAAAGAATCTTCGCCATGGAAGTTGTATTCCTGGACATAATGCTGGTAGTTCTGGTGAGTTACCGCCGCTCTAGTATCCAATAGTTCTTCCCAACTGTATATAAAGACACAAAACATTTCCTAAGCTAATAATGTAAAAAATATTTAAAAAAAAATAAAAATACTGCAAAGTTTTCTAAGAGCTAGTCGCTATGCTGCCATCTCAGTCGGCACTGTCATACTACACCGGCTCCGACGCTCGTCAGAGGTTTCAGGGTTTACAAACAATTACAGACTACAAAGGGAAGCACAGAAGCACTGCCCAGTGACAGGAGCTTACCAGACGAGCTAAATTACTTTTATGCTCGCTTCGAAGCAAGTAACGCTGAAACATGCATGAGAGCACCAGCTGTTCTGGACGACTGTCTGAACACTCTCTCCACAGCCGATGTGAGTGAGACCTTTAAACAGGTCAACATTCACAAGGCCGCAGGTCCAGACGAATTACCAGGATGTGTACTATGAGCATGCACTGATCAACTGGAAAGTGTCTTCACTGACATTTTCAACCTTTCCCTGTCTGAGTCGGTAATACCAACATGTTTCAAGCAGACCACCATAGTCGCTGTGCCCAAGAATACTAAAGTAACCTGCCTAAATGACTCCCGACCCGTAGCACTCATATCTGTAGCCATGAAGTGCTATGAAAGGCTGGGCATGGCTCAAATCAACACCATTATCCCAGAAACCCTAAACCCACTCCAATTTGCACACCACCACACTCCACACTGCCCTTTCACACCTGGACAAAAGGAATGTGTGAGAATGCTATTCATTGACTACAGCTCAGCATTCAGCACCATAGTGCCCTCAAAGCTCATCACTAAGCTAAGGACCCTGGGACTAACCACCTCCCTCTGCAACTGGATCCTGGATGGGCTGCCCCCAGGTGGTAAGGGTAGGTAAATTCACATATGCCATGCTGATCCTTAACACTTTGGCCCCTCAGGGGTGCATGCTCAGTTCCCTCCTGTACTCCCTGTACTTTGAAGAATTTGAAGAATTTTAGATTCTTCAAAGTACCCACCCTTTGCCTTGATGAAAGCTTTGCACACTCTTGGCATTCTCTCAACCAGCTTCACCTGGAATGCTTTTCCAACAGTCTCGAAGGAGTTCCCACATATGCTTTGCAATTGTTGGTTACTTTTCCTTCACTCTGCGATCTAACTCATCCCAAACCATCTCAATTGGGTTGAGGTCGGGGGATTTTGGAGGCCAGGTCATCTGATGCGCACTCCATCACTATCCTTATTTGTCAAATAGCCCTTACACAGCCTGGAGGTGTGTTTTGGGTCATTGTCCTGTTGAAAAACAAATGATAGTCTCACTAAGCGCAAACCAGATGGGATGGCGTATCACTGCAGAATGCTGTGGGATCCATGCTGGTTAAGTGGGCCTTGAATTCTAAATAAATCACTGACAGTGTCACCAGCAAAGCACTCCAGCACCACCACACCTCCCCCTCCATGCTTCATGGCGGGAACCACACATGCGGAGATCATCCATTCATCTACTCTGCGTCTCACAAACACACAGCGGTTGGAATAAAAAATCTCACATTTCCACCAGTCTAATGTCCATTGCTCGTTTTTCTTGGACCAAGCAAATCTCTTCTTCTTAGCAAGATGGCGCCAACAGAGAGGGTCACCTCACTTCAAGTCCTTAGGAAACTATGCAGTATTTTGTTTTTTTATTTATTATTTCTTGCATTGTTAGCCCAGAAAATCTGAAGTATTATTACATACAGCCGGGAAGAACTATTGGATATCAGAGCGACATCAACTTACCAGCACTACGACCAGCAATATGACTTTCCTGAAGCGGATCTTTTGTTCAAACCACCTAAGGCATTCAAAATGTTTCCAGAGGCTGACCCAAAACAACGTCGCCGCAGGAGAGGTAGACGGAGCGGCCTTCTGGTCAGACTTCGGAGGTGCGCACACCACCTACCGCTTCCGAGTATCTAACTCCCTAATGTCCAGATTCTTGATAACAAGGTAGACGAAATTAGGGCTAGGGTTGCTTTCCAGAGAGTCATCCGGGACTGTAACATACTCTGTTTCATGGAAACATGGCTCTTTGGGGACATGCTGTCAGAATCGGTACAGCCACCGGGAATCTTTGTGCATCGCGACGAGAGGAATAAACATCGGGGGTGGGGGTGTATGTTTCATGATTAACAACTCATGGTGTAATTGTAACAACATACAGTATAGGAACTCAAGTTGTTCTGTTTACTGGACCTAGAATTCCTCACAATCAAATGCCATCCGTATTATCTCCCAAGAGAATTCTCATCGGTTATTGTCACTGCGGAGTATATCCCCTCCCAAGCAGACACCACGACGGCCCTCAAGGAACTCAACTGGACTCTATGCAAACTGGAAACCACATATCCGGAGGCTGCTTTTATTGTAGCTGGGGATTTTAACAAAGCAAATTTGAGAACAAGCTTACCTAAATTCTATCAGCATATCGATTGTAGTACCCAGGCTGGCAAAACACTGGATCACTGCTACTCTAACTTCCACGATGCATACAAGGCCCTCCCTTGCCCTCCGTTCGCCAAATCCGACCACGACTCCATTTTGCTTGTCGCCTCCTATAGGCAGAAACTCAAACAGGATGTACCCATGACTAGGACCATTCAACGCTGGTCTGACCAATCGGAATCCACACTTCAAGATTGTTTTGATCACGCAGACTGGGACATGTTCCAGATAGCCTCAGAAAATAATATAGGTTTATACGCTGATTCAGTGAGGGAGATTATAAGGAAGTGCATAGGAGATGTTGTTTTCTCTGTGACTATTAAAACCTACCCTAACCAGAAACCGTGGCTAGATGGCGGCATTCGCGCAAAACTGAAAGCGTGTCCAACCGCGTTAAACCATAGAAAGATGACTGGGAATATGGCCGAATACAAACAGTATAGTTAATCCCTCCACAAGGCAATCAAACAAGCGAAAAGTCAGAATAGGGACAAAGTGGAGTCGCAATTCAACGACTCAGACACGAGACCTATGTGGCAGGGTCTACAGGCAATCACGGACTGCAAAAAGAAAACCGCCACGTCACGGACACCGACATCTTGTTTCCAGCAAAACTAAACACCTTCTTTGCCCGCCTTGAGGATAATACAATGCCACTGATGCGGCCCGCTATCAAGGACTGTGCCCTCCCCCTCTCCTTCTCCATGGCCAACGTGAGTAAGACATTTAAATGTGTTAACCCTCGCAAGGCTGCGGCCCAGATGACATTCCTAGCCTCGTCCCCAGAGAATGCGCAGACCAGCTCGCTGGTGTGTTTATGGACATATTCAATCTCTCCCTATCCCAGTCTGCTGTCCCCATATGCTTTAAGATGGCCACCATTGTTCATGTACCCAAGAAGGCAAAGGTAACTGGACTGTCGTCATGAAGTGCCTTGAGAGACTATTCAAGGATCATATCACCTCCACCTTACCTGTCACCCTAGATCCACTGCAATTTGCATACCACCCCAATAGGTCCACAGACGATGCAATCGCCATCACACTGCACACTACCCTATCCCATCTAGACAAGAGGAATATCTATGTAAGAATGCTGTTCATTGAATACAGCTCAGCATTCAACACTATAGTACCCTCCAAGGTCATCATTAATCTTGAGGCCCTGGGTCCCAACCCCGCCCTGTGCGATTTGGTCTTGGACTTCCTGATGGGCCGCCCCCAAGTGGGGAAGGTAGGAAACAACATCTCCACTTCGCTGATCCAACACTGGGGCCCCACATGGGTGCATTCTCAGACCCCTCCTATACTCCCTGTTCACCTGTGACTGCGTGGCCATTCAACTCGATCATCAAGTTTGCAGACGACACAACAGTAGTAGGCTTGATCACCAACAACGATGAGACAGCCTATAGGTAGGAGGTGAGGGAACTCAGAGTGTGGTGTCAGGAAAACAACCTCTCACACAACGTCAACAAAATGAGATGATCGAGGACTTCAGGAACAGCAGAGGGAGCACCCCCCTATCCACATCGATGGGACAGCAGTGGAGAAGGTGGAAAGTTTCAAGTTTCTCGTGGAAAGTTTCAAGTTTCTCCACTGCTGTCCCCTTCAACCTCAGGAGGCTGAAGAAATTTGGCTTGTCACCTAAAACCCTCACAAACTTCTACAGATGCACAATTGAGAGCATCCTGTCGGGCTGTATCATCGCCTGGTATGGCAACTGCACCCCCCACAACCACAGGGCTCTCCAGAGGGTGGTGCAGTCTGCCCAACGCATCACCGGGGGCAAACTGCCTGCCCTCCAAGACACCTACAGCACCCAATGTCACAGGAAGGTCAAAAAGATCATCAAGGACATCAACCACCCGAGCCACTGCCTGTTCACTCCGTTACCAACCAGAAGGTTGGTTCCAGAAGGTTGGTTCCAGTTGTTGCAGCTTGTTCCAGTCACTAGCTGCAGCGAACTGAAAAGACAAGTGACCCAAGGATGTGTGTGCTTTAGGGACCTTTAACAGAATGTGACTGGCAGAACAGGTGTCACCCGATATGGATGAAAATACCCTCAAATTAAAGCTGGCAGTCTGAACTTTAACCTCATAGTCATCATATAAATTCTAATCCAATGTACTGGGGTACAGACCCAAAACAACAAACAAATGTGTCATTGTCCCAGTACTTTTGAGGCTCACTGTTCATAAACACAATGTGATCCTGTTAACCCACCCTGTTTGCTCATGTTAGCCCACCTTACAGTATATTAGGTTGCCTTGGACCAGAAAGGACGCATTTACGTCTGCATCAATGTCATATCGCTGACTCTACCTTTAAAAGTAACATTAAAATAAACAAATTCCAGAAAGTTATTTCAGTCTTAGCCTCTTCCCTGGGTGAAACAGTGGGAGTTCCCATCAGATCTAAGAACCTGTATTATACTGTATTACTAGGCAGAGCTCTACATGCTCTCGTTTAAACCTGGGGTGGCATCGGTAGTCAACACACTTATCCCTCTACAGCTAAATATATACATTCACTTGACAGTTTATTGGCCACACCCATCTAGTAATGGGTCAGACCTCCAGAACAGCCTGAATTCAGAACAGCCTGAACAGCCTGTCCCATTGACACCAGGCAGGATGGGGCCATGGACTCATACTGCTTATACCAAATCCTGACTCTGTCATCAGCATGACACAACAGGAACCGGGATTCGTTGGACCAGGCAATGTTTATCCACTCCTCAATTGTCCAGTGTTGGTGATCGCGTGCCCACTGGAGCCACTTCTTCTTGATTTTAGCTGATAGGAGTGGAACCCAGTGTGGTCTTCTGCTGCAATAGCCCAACCATGACAAGGACCGACAAGTTGTGCTTTCCGAAATGCCGTTCTGCACACCACTGTTGTACTGCATCGTTATTTGCCTGTTTGTGGCCTGCCTGTTAGCTTGCACGATTCTTGCCATTCTACTTCAACCTCTCTCACCCGCAAGCTGTTTTCGCCCAAAGGACTGCCGCTGACTGGATGTTTTCTGTTTTGTCGCCACATTCTTGGTAAACCCAAGACACCGTCCGTTTCTGAGATACTGGAACCGGCACGCCTGGCACCAATGATCATATCATTCACAAAGTCTCTTAGGTCACTCGTTTTGACCATTCAATCGAACAGTAATGGAATGCATCGATGCCTGTCTGCCTGCTTTATATAGCAAGTCACAGGGACGGTGTACTTAATGAACTGGCCAAATTCAATAAAATACCACAGAGAACATGTAGTTCAGACCTGGCAGAGTACACAATTTATGATGTTGGATCTGGCACTGAGATCAAAATCAATGAAAGAAAATGTATGAATTTATTTGTAATTCTTGCCATTTTAACCAACTGTCAACACAGGAATAACAACACAACATAGCTCACACAGATGTTTATGTAAATGATTAATGAGATACACAGAATGAAACAGCATGGGAATGGTGATGTTTTTGGGGCAGTATTAGCAATACATTCAGCTACAAGTGCCATATAATACTAACCTAGAGACAGCAGTCAGGATTTATTAAATGGCATCAAGAAAGGGTAACACAACATGTAGGCAACATGTAATTAATGAATCATTAGTTTATGATAAAACAGTTTCAATAAATGTACTTTTTTCACAGTTTTTAGTCGACCTTGTGAGGGATTGTTCTGGTGGTTTCCTTTTGATAAACACATTGTCAAACAGACAGCCCCTTGTGTAATTGTGTCATTTGAAGCATTTGGGTCTGGCAAGCCTCTTCACAGCAGTGCGTGTGTTTTCCTGTCACTTTGGAGACAGTTCTAGACACAACATGGACCAAAGCTGCGACCACCTCTTTCAGTTCAGCTTGAGTTAGTGGTGTGGCATCCACCAGGCTCACCCATGCAAAATAGTAACAAAAAAAAGCAGTATGTGTCAACACAGTGATAATGAGAGCATCAACATGTTTTACAATATTTTCCAGACTAAACAAAAGTTGTGGGTCTACCTAAAAGTTGGCAACAGTAGTTAGACAAATGTAAAATGATCAACATGGTAACTGGGTGATTCTGCAACTTCGGGCACTTTGGCCCTGCAAGATTTCAGAAATGAAAACTTATTGAAACACCATTTTACCAGTATTATAATTGTCTTTGATTTGTCTAGAAACAATATCTGATAATGGCTGTGATCGTACTATTCAGGAATTTATATATTTTTGTCATTTTCCCCAGACAGCCATGGACAAATGTCAATTCCATCACATCATTAAAAATCCATTTAAGTTGAAAATGAAATATCATACAATTTATTTAGAACACATTTCTTATACATTTGTACATTAACTTGTATTGAATATTATTTTAAGTGACGTTTAAGGTTTTCCTAATACTAATAATTCAATAAATTTGCCTTTGAGACAGGTGAAAAGGTTTATTTATCCTGAAAAATAAAATATTTCCACCCAAACTTTTTGTGAGATTATGATATCAACCATCTATCTAAAACAAACCAATCAATGTAAATGATATATACTATACTAATTTACCCAGAAAATATGGGTGTGGTGGAAATGACATCTACAGTATGTTAAAACAAAACGTATGAACACAATATTTTATTGCAAACATTTTGAACAACAACCATTGTTAAACATTGAATTAATTTAAGACAAAGTAAGATTCCAAAAGTAGCCGATGGGCAGAGCTCAAGGAAGTAGGCCAGTGTTTCTAAGTGATGGGCCCAGATAGCTGAGGGGTCATGCTGCATAGCAGAGCTCAGTGAGCAAAGTGAAACTGTATAGTTTGTGGTATATCCAACACAGGTGTGGAGGGTCACCTGCTTGTGAGAATCACAAACGTGAACTGCCTGGATTTCACTGGTGTATTTACAGAAGTGGTTCTCTGCAAAGTCAATATGCACAATGATCTCCTCTTTATTGATGTTGAATATTGTACACGTGTTTCCCAAAGTTCTCTTTCATTCCTTTGGAGAAGTCCTCCAGTAGAGTCTGTAGTGTGCCGCACACATTTTATTTTAGTGTCAAATGTACCGTGAACTTCTCCATGTTTCCCTCTTTGTTTGTCTTCTCTCTGTCTCTTCAGCTTTGTTTTTCCACCTAAACCAGCATGTCTGCTCACCAGCATCAAAGTCAGATGTTTAAGCTCTTTTGCTTGGCAAAGGGAGCACTCTGTGTACATGCACTCTTTCTTTAGGTCCTCACAGCAGAAAGACTCAATAAGGTTCTCAATGTTGTTGCAGCTGATCACATTGTGATACTGTCGTTTGTCCACCATGAACTGGAGGTTGACGTGGATTTTGCAGAGGCATGTGTCCCTATCCTGGACTGTTGGCTTGACAACTCAAATTCTTCTTTTGAAGAATTCATAGTAGGACATTTTAATCTCTGAATATTCCTTCTTAAACTTATGATAAAGGTTCTGAATTGTACCATTCAAGAAGCATATATTTTTCTTCTTGTTCCTCGTTAGTGTGTCCTTTTTCCCGGTTGTTGCTCTGTTGTCATCACGTTCATAGAATCTAGTGATTTTGTCTCCTGTGGCTGTAATACATCTGTTTTTAAATGGAGTATTGAAGACTTGTTGGCCTGTTTCCCTTTTCCCCCATTCTCTGTTTGTGGCTTTGACCAGGCCATACTTTCTCAGGATGTAGCCTCTGAGCATTTTTGAAGCCACTTGTTTGTCCTTGGCACTGAACATGTTTTGATACTTTTGCTTTAACTCTGCAATGATGGAATCTTGAAACAATTAAATCCTTCTCAAATTATTCAGAGTTCCCTTCATTTGCTGTTTTGTCTTTGTCTTTGGGGAATACCTTTTTTTATTTCTCAGCTATCCGTAAAGCATTATGAAGTTTGACATTTGACATTTGACATTTCATGCAAAGATCTCTGTATGTTTTTGAGCGACCTCTT
Source organism: Oncorhynchus tshawytscha (assembly GCF_018296145.1). Classification (NCBI taxonomy): domain Eukaryota; kingdom Metazoa; phylum Chordata; class Actinopteri; order Salmoniformes; family Salmonidae; genus Oncorhynchus; species Oncorhynchus tshawytscha. The sequence goes on along the minus strand of NC_056435.1, from coordinate 31,935,767 downwards.
CCAACCTTTTTCCTTCCTGCGAGTATTCGACTTTTCATTCCTCTTGCAGACAATGAGGAAGGGGTATCAGGGCATGCATCGGGGTAGGTAAGTTAGGGGCAGTTATGTTGACCTCTGGCTGCAAGTCATCTGGTGACTGAGGTGGTGTGTTGCCTGATAGGTAGGTCTCCATTGCAACTTGTATCTTTAAAGCCTGTCTTCTATTCCATTGGTTGCATTTCTGTATTCTTCGCTTGCTTCTTTGTTCTCGCTTTGTAAATTCAGAGATAGATTTCACTTCTCCCTTCTCTTTTTTCTTCCAGTATCTCTCCCTGTCTGTTTGCAGATGTTCCTGGTATCGTATAGGATCATTTTTTATTTTGTTTCTATGTCTGTGCTGTTTTATGTGGCATCTTCTAATTAATTTAAAACATGATTAAATAAACCTAAAGTAAAAAACATAATGGATCATTTGCACCACGTTCTGTCATTTCCACCACAGTTAAGTTTGTAACGGAAATGACTGTGGTGGAAATTATGCTTAATACAGTTTTTTGGAGAAAAATGACAGACTGTTTAATATGCTTTGGCTAGTATTACAACTAGCATATAGTTTACAATAAATACATAAAAATGTACAAAATTCTACCACAAATTAAAGAAATTATAGCCTGTTAAGAAATGTCTGACAAAAAGAAAATTCTCTACACAAGCAAACTTCTGGACATCACATCTGGAACAAATGTCTGCTGCAGCCATCTGCTTCAGTGTCACATTAAGTTTCCATGGTAACATTCTCTTGAAAAAAGTTTATCAATGAGTTATTTGTCCTCAGTGGTGGAAATGACACCACTACCAAAGGACAGGTATATTTTGTGTGAAAAAATATATAAAGTGCATACTCAAAATAAATATTGATATAGATTTTATGCCATTGACTCTTTCTATAGTAGATAACATTATATAATGTGTAATTATTAATGTCTTCTCATAGAAAAACATAGTAGAAGCTCAAATGTCTGGGTCAGGGACAAGAGCAAAACAGTGAAATGTAGGTATAAAATTTATCTGAAAAGTAGCTAAAATACTTGATAGAAAGGTGTTTAAAAAAGTCTGGGGTGATTGTTGTGTGAACTTAACATATACAGTACCAGTCAAAAGTTTGGACACACGTACTCATTCAAGGGATTTTCTTTATTTTTTACTATTTTCTACATTGTAGAATAATTGTGAAGACATCACAACCATGAAATAACACATATTTGGTTAGGTCAGGGTGTGACTCGGGTGGGAGAATCTATGTTTTCTATTTCTTTGTTGTTTTTGCCTAGTGTGGTTCCCAATCAGAGGCAGCTGTCTATCGTTGTCTCTGATTGGGGATCATACATAAGTTGTGATTTTCCATATGGGTTTTGTGGGGAGTTATTTTCTGTTTAGCTGTTTTGTTGCCTGACAGAACTGTGCGCTTTTGTTTTTCTGCTTTGTTATTTTATTGCAGTGTTCAGTTTATTAAAAATCATGAACGCCTACAACGCTACACCCTGGTCTCCTTCTTCAACCCACGAGCGTCGTTACAATATGTAATCATGTAGTAACCAAAAAACGGTTAAATAAGTCATTATACTGTATATTTTAGATTCTTCAAAGTAGCCACCCTTTGCCTTGATGACAGATTTACACACTCTTGGCATTCTGTCAATCAGCTTCATGAGGTAGTCAACTGGAATGCATTTCAATTGACAGGGGTGCCTTGTTAAACGTTAATTTGTGGGATTTCTTTCTTCCTTAATGGGTTTGAGCCAATCAGTTGTGTTGTGACAAGGTAGGGTTGGTATACAGAAGATAGCCCTATTTGGTAAAAGACCATGTCCATATTATGGCAAGAACAGCTCAAATAAGCAAAGAAAAAGCACAGTCCATTACTTTAAGACATGAAGGTCAGTCAATATGGAAAATGTCAAGAACTTTGAAAGTTTCTTTAAGTGCAGTCGCAAAAACCATCAAGCACTATGATGAAGCTGACTCTCATGAGGACCGACACAGGAAAGGAAGACCTGCCACAGGAAAGGAAGACCTTTGCTGCAGAGGATAAGTTCATTAGAGTTACCAGCCTCAGAAATTGCGAAAAAATGCTTCACAGAGTTCAAGTAACAGACACATCTCAACTTCAACTGTTCAGAGGAGACTGCGTGAATCAGGCCTTCGTTGCTGCAAAAAAACAGCTAAAGGACACCAATAAAATAGGAGACTTGCTTGGGCCAAGAAACACAAGCAATGAACTAGTGGAAATCTGTCCTTTGGTCTCCAAATTGGATATTTTTGGTTCCAACCGCCATGTCTTTGTGAAACACAGAGTAGGTGAACAGATGATCTCTGCATGCGTGGTTCCCACCGTGAAGCATGGAGGAGGAGGTTTGATTGTGTGGGGGTGCTTTTGCTGGTGACACTGTTGTGATTTATTTAGAATTCAAGGCACACTTAACCAGCATGGCTACTACAGAATTCTGCAGCGATATGCCATCCCATCCGGTTTGCTCTTAGTGGGACTGTCATTTGTTTTTCAACAGGACAATGACCAAAACACACCTCCAGGCTGTGTAAGGGCTATTTGACCAATAAGGAGAGTGATGGAGTGGTGCATCAGATGACCTGGCCTCCACAATCACCTGACCTCAATCCAATTAAGATGGTCAGGGATGAGTTGGACCGCAAAGTGAAGGAAAAGCAGCCAACAAGTGCTCAGCATATGTGGGAACTCCTTCAAGCTGGTTCAGAGAATGCCAAGAGTGTGCAAAGCTATCATCAAAGCAAAGGGTGGCTACTTTGAAGAATCTAAAATATATATTGACTTACTTAACACTTTTTTTGGTTACTACATGATTCCATATGTGTTATTTCATGGTTTTGATGTCTTCACAATTAATCTGCGATGTTGAAAACAGGAAAAATAATGAAAAACCCTTGAATGAGCAGGTGTGTCCAAACGTTTGACTGGTACTGTGTATGAAGAAAAAAATGTTGTGAAATAAAATCCTCAACATTTACCCAGAGGACATACAGTGGGGCAAAAAAAAAATATTTTCCACCATAATTTGCAAATAAATTCATTAAAAATCCTACAATGTGATTTTCTGGATTTTTTTTCTAATTTTGTCTGTCATAGTTGAAGTGTACCTATGATGAAGATTACAGGCCTCTCTCATCTTTTTAAGTGGGAGAACTTGCACAATTGGTGGCTGACTAAATACTTTTTTGCCCCACTGTAGAAGTGTCCGTAGTTGCAGAATCACCCAACTAAAGTTGTGATCACTGTAAAGTTATCTCGTACACTAATATTGAAAAAATACATGCTGAATTGAATGGTAAAATGCCTCGTTGGTGGTTTATCAAATTATGTTTTGACATTGAACATTTATGAATTGGAGACATTAGAACAAATGACACATTTTCACATAGCAAAGAGCCAACTGGCTACATGGACAGACTGGAATCCAAATAACTAGGCTAGATGAGTAGGGTCTATCAGGGGTGCACGGCATGTGGGTCGCAATGTGTAGTGACGATCAACTACACTCCGTGCCCACCAAGTAGTGCCAAGCAAGAGTTGGGTTCAGTAGGGTCTGGCTCAAGCACATATGTGTACTAGCAAGTGTTGTACTAGCTACATATCAAGTGTTGTATTGTGCTAGCTAGACAAACCCAAATAGCTAGTGTTGCATTGTGCTAGCTAGCTAATGTGTACTAGCTAGCTAGCCAAACCCAACTAGCTAGTGCTGTATTGTGCTAGCTAGATAGCGAGTGTGTATTAGCTAACTAGCTAACCAAACCAGTATGATTGTTAGCTAGCATGCTAGCTAGCCCAACTGCTACAACCAAAACAAATGTTTGAAACAATAACAATTGTTTCAATTGTTGAACTGCATCCAGTTCAACATCCATTCGAGGGTTCCTCCTGGCGGGTCCGTCCAGTTGCTTGCTATACTGTCCATCTCGGTGCTCTATACAGTCTGTCCCCGTCCAACTCAGTTATAGCTGACTCTATTATTTTACATTACCCTAAACATGATGGAATTCATTGCTGAATTAACTCAGAAACCACACTTGTGTGGAAACACCTGTGGTTTCGATATACTTTCTATCCCTCATTTACTCAAGTGATTCCTTTATTTTGGCATTTCCCAGTAGGCACTTTTTTAGAGTATGCACAGTTACTCAGTTAAGATCTGACCCTTTTTTCCAAATTTGTCTAAAATGACATACCCAAATCTAACTGCCTGTAGCTCAGGACCTGAAGCAAAGATATGCATATTCATGATACCATTTGAAAGGAAACACTTTGAAAGGAAACACTTTGTGTGTGGAAATGCTTGTGGAAATTAATGCAGGAGAATATAACACATTTGATCTGGTAAAAGATAATACAAAGAAATAAACATGCTTTTTTTGCACTATCATCTTTGAAATGCAAGAGAAAGGCCCAGGCGCAATTTAGAATTTGGCCACTAGATGGCAGCAGTTTAGACTGATCCAATGATCCAACCATTGCATATCTGTTCAAAATGTTGCATCAAGTCTGCCCAACTGTGCCTAATTGGTTTATTATATACATTTTCAAGTTCATAATTGTGCACTCTCCTCAAATAATAGCATGGTATTCTTTCACTGTAATAGCTACTGTAAATTGGACAGTGCAGTCAGATTAAAAATAATTTAAGCTTTCTGCCCATATCAGATATTTGAATGATTGTTCTCTTTAATCACATTACATAATATTTTAACATGACATCTGAACTAAATGTTCTTTGTGGTATTTTATTGAATTTCAGCACAGACATTTGAATTGTGACTACACACACATTGAGATTGAATTGTAAGAGCTTCTATAGGATTCTATAAATGGAGAGTGCTAGCGCATTTACGAAACAATACTTAGCCTACTGATGCTTTGCCATCAGTAATTTCAGTATATTCTGAATGAAAATGGTTTGCACAGAAGAGGAATGTGTCAGAACACCTTGAAATAACATGTCAGCTACTCTAGGTCAGTTAAGTTATGAGTGTTTTATGCCAATGATAAGGATTACAACAACATTTGAATGGAAATCTAGATAATTATGCTCTAAATGTTCCTGTCAGAAAAAGGTTAGGTTTGTCTATGGGGTTGAGGTCAGAGATCCTTGGATATGTCATGGAACTCAACACGCATGGCACTGAAATGTACATGGCAGGGCCAAAGAACCAGTTTGGGTTGCAACATAGCATAACAGTCTACAGATGTATTTTCTTTTATGGACTGTCTGACAGCCATAATTACTTGATTTTGAAGATAAATTATGCCATCCTTGTATATTGGATTAAAGGAGGCTTCATTTTGCTTTAGGAATTAGTGACGGAATGTAAATATTTGAAAATTATGTTATCATTGATCACATCAATGTTTGGTGTATCGAATTTCACCCTCCCAGACAGAAGATTATAAACTAGTAGGAGCCATACCTATCACAGTAATAGATGAATGTTCTAGAGAGAAAGAGTTCAAGTAAAGCAGCAAATGTAAGTTGCACGTGACCATCAGAATTAAATATATTGTATGGCTTACAGCTGAGATATGGTAACCTTGTCTCTTGATCTCTGTCTCTGTCCCTCTGTGTTCAATGTAATTAGACTAAAACCCATATAATCCTTCCAGATAATCTGTGAAATGGTTCTCTCCCTCTTCTCTTCTTCTCCCTTCACAACCCTTTGTTTGTCTACCTTTCTCTACTCCCTCTAAAGAACCTCTCATCAAGCCATGGGCCGGCATTAGTGGGATCAGAGTCAAGCCCACTCACATAAACTATGTCATTAAGGAAGTAGCACACCAGTAAATTAATCCTCTAATCCATTAATTTTTTTCAAACAAATGCTTTTACAGCAGTGAAATTTACCATCTGTATTTCACCATGACGTTGGTTTTTATGGCCGACATAGACCAGTAGTAAAGCTCTAGAAATATTACAGTGGATGATTGTCGCCATGTCCTAGTGGATTACATTGGCTGGACATGTGAGAACTATTCAGTACTCTCAATTACTGGCAACGTATCATCATAAGGTATTAAGTGGTTAGTTTACCAACTGTGTCTGACTTATCCCGACGAAGATTGATTTGATAATAACACATGGTGTCTGGTTTAGTAGCTGTCCAACGTCCATTAACCCTCCTTTTGAATCTAATGACTGTTTCCGATCTCTTCTTAAAACCATGCAGCCGTTAACATCATGTAACGTATGTATCTTTCAGATCCCCCAGATTAGTTATGCGTCCACGGCTCCAGAGCTGAGTGACAAAAGTCGTTATGAGTTCTTCTCCCGCGTGGTCCCTCCTGACTCCTACCAGGCCCAGGCCATGGTGGACATCGTCAAGGCTATGGGGTGGAACTATGTATCTACACTGGCCTCAGAAGGAAACTACGGTGAGAGCGGCGTCGATGCCTTCCTCCAGATTTCACGAGAGGCAGGTTTGTACCGAATTTAGTGGGGAATTCAAATGTTCTGGTGTAGCCTAACCATGGCCAACATGCTGTTGGAACTGATGGTACTATATGGGGAGGACATGACGTCCAATGGAGGAGCAGCCTTGGTTTGGGTCTTGTCTTTCTTCTCCCTTCATTCAGGAGGTTTATGCATCGGCCAATCCATCAAAATCCCTCGAGAGCCGAAACCAGGTGGATTTGATAAGATCATCAAGAGACTAATGGAGACCTCTAATGCTCGTGGGGTCATCATCTTTGCCAATGAGGACGACATCAGGTTAGTGGCAAACTAATTCCTTTCCCTAGGACTGTTGTCACATAACCACCATGCTACTTGTTCTCTAAGCACCACAGTACCAAGTTCCTATAGACTCAAAGCTAATGAAGGTCCAGTGTGCTAATCCATTATCACCACTTATCACAGACGTGTCTTGGAGGCAGCAAAGAGGGCTAACCTGACGGGTCACTTCCTGTTTGTGGGCTCTGACAGCTGGGGGGCCAAGAGCTCCCCCATCCTGGACCAGGAGGATGTGGCTGAGGGGGCTGTCACCATCCTCCCCAAGAGGGCCTCCATCGATGGTAAGGCAAACACATGAAAAAGATATTGCAGAGATACATTGTATTTTGGTGTTCAATATGAATTTAACTTTCGTGGGGGATGGGAAAGTCTGGGAAAGTCTTAAACATAAAGTGATAGTGATGCTCTGTTGGTCCTTTGCCAAGGGTTCGACAACTACTTCACCTCGAGATCTCTGAAAAACAACAGAAGGAACATCTGGTTTGCAGAATACTGGGAGGACGACTTCAAATGTAAACTCACTCGACCAGGTATCAAGTACGACCTTGGTAGAAGAAAATGTACAGGTAGGAAAAGAGGTTATTTCTGACATATTTCAAAGGTTTATCTCAAATAAGCAGATTTACTTACAGGCTACACAGGTTTTATCCATTGTATGCCACCCTTCCTCCCTTCTTCAGGGGAAGAGAGAATCGCACAGGAATCTCAGTACGAGCAGGAAGGGAAAGTACAGTTTGTGATAGACGCGGTGTATGCCATGGCCCATGCCTTACATAGCATGCACCTGGACCTCTGTCCGGGCTCCATGGGCATCTGTGAGAAGATGGACCCAGTGGAAGGGAGTCAGCTGCTCCATTACATTCGCTCAGTCAACTTTAATGGTGAGTTGGAAATGTACAGACCAGGGATTGTTAAAAAGCGTCTTGAGAAATTTCGTTGGAGCAGCAGTTAATCAGGTCTGGGAACGTTCAATAAACTTTGTTTGGATCGAGTTTGAAATTGTATCTTCTATCCTGACTTTTCTTTTTGTTGTGGCTGTCAAGTCAGATAATACTCTTGATAATTGAAATTATATATTTTTATAATTAAAGCCCAAACAGAGGAAATGTCCTGGTTTCATGAAGCCTTTTCCACTACTGGTTCCCATCACATCCCATCAGAGAGGTTAGTCTGAGAGGTCAGTCACTCCAAAAAAGTGTGGATGGAAGTCAGTCTGAAGACATCACTGCACTCTGTGTTAACCTCTTCAATGCACTATTCTTCCACAGGGCAGCCTCTCTTCTTTCTTCATACACAAGAAACACTCCTCTTTTCATCTCCATCTTTCACAAAAAATATTTTTCTTGGAGTACAAGGAGCTTTCTATGAAAAGCAAAGCTATTTCCTTTTCCCTGTTTGTGGATGACCTTTGCTTGTGTGGAAGCCCTCTGATTGAATGCTTGAAGTGAACAGAGATTACCGAAATAGCGGCATGTATGGAAAGGAACCCTCAGCAGGAAGAATCTTATGCTCAGCTTTGCACTGGTTGCATAAGACATGAGCTTTAGGTTCACCGTAGGTTTCATTTTTCTTTGTTCAAAGGTAAAAGCATTGCACGGCCCACTTGCGGGTAGCCCTGTTAAAAATCCTTGCTCCTCTATCCAACAGGCAGTGCAGGGACTGGGGTAATGTTCAATGAGAATGGAGATGCTCCTGGTCGCTATGACATCTTCCAGTTCCAACTTTCCAACACCACCAACCCTGGGTACCGGTGTATTGGCCAGTGGACAAACAATCTGCGACTCAATGTAAACATTTGTTTTGGTCTATTTTATTTTTCAATGATGTTCACTTTATCAGTGTTGCTATTGCATTGAGGAATGTACTGTTTGTGTTTTGAGTTGACAACCTTTCAATTGAACCAAACTCATTCCAGTTATTCATGCACTTTTATTTAGCTCCATTTAGTCGTTCATTCTCTTTCCCCCAGTAATGACATGATGTGACTACTTCAGGAGTTGACTTGATGTTCTTCAACATTGTCTCTGTCTCTGTTAAAGGCTGAGGAGATGCAATGGTCGGGCGGGGACCGTGCAGTCCCTGACTCTGTATGCAGTTTCCCCTGTGAGCTAGGAGAGAGGAAGAAGATGGTGAAGGGTGTACCCTGTTGCTGGCACTGCGAACTGTGTGACGGATATCAATACCAGCTGGATGAGCTAAACTGTGACATGTGTCCCTTCGATATGCGTCCCATGCCAAACCGAACGGGCTGCCGGTCCACACCCATCATTAAACTGGAGTGGAGCTCCCCCTGGGCCATCATCCCTGTGTTCCTGGCTGTCCTGGGCATCCTGGCCACCTCCGGATGCATCATCACCTTCATCCGCTTTAACGACACCCCCATCGTCCGAGCCTCCGGTCGGGAGCTCAGCTATGTTCTCCTGACAGGCATCTTCCTCATCTACCTGATCACCTTCCTCATGATCGCAGAGCCCAGCGCCCCAGTGTGTGCATTCCGCAGGCTGCTGCTGGGCCTGGGCATGTGTATTACCTACTCAGCTATGCTCACCAAGACAAACCGCATTTACCGTATTTTTGAGCAGGGCAAGAAAGCAGTCACGCCACCTCCATTCATCAGCCCTGCTTCTCAGCTGATCATCACCTTCATACTCATTGGAGTGCAGGTGAGTGAGTTGCTGCCTCTCTCCTATTGCATTTGATGAACACAAGGCAGTAATACAACAGTGCTTGTTAAAGACACAGGAAATGGTATCTGGAATGGTATACAGGAGAATTAGATTGATCTGCTGAATCATGGGCCACATCAATCTTTGGATCATTCTCTGTATCTCCACAGTTACTTGGCATTTTCATCTGGTTCGGAGTGGTGCCCCCACACACCATCATAGACTATGAGGAGCAGCGGCCGCCCAACCCAGAGTTTGCACGTGGGGTCCTGAAATGTGACATGTCCGACCTGGCCCTGGTCCTCTGCTTGAGCTACAGTATCGTGCTGATGGTGACCTGCACTGTGTATGCCATCAAGAGCAGAGGGGTGCCAGAGACCTTCAACGAGGCCAAGCCCATTGGCTTCACCATGTACACCACCTGTATCATCTGGCTGGCCTTTGTGCCCATCTTCTTTGGTACAGCACAGTCTACTGAGAAGGTTTGAAAATCAATCACATTTCTATATTTGCTGGTATTTATCCATTGGCAGAGAAAGACAATTTTTTATATACTTAAAAAAGCAACCCTAGAACTATCAGTATGTTTTCTAGAATAGGTTCTAGACTGTTATCAAATGCTTGTTTGTTACCTTTAATATCAGATTTCTTTCCATGAGGCACTCACAGTATGTTCAGCATCCTCTTCATTGACTTACAGCGGAACAATGGTCAGGATTTAAAAGGAAGTACACTATAAATACAAAAGTATGTGGACGCCCCTTCAAATGAGTGGATTCGGCTATTTCAGCCATACCCTTTTCTGACAGGTCTGTAAAATCGAGCACACAGCCATGCAATCTCCATAGACAAACATTGGCAGTAGAATGGCCTTACTCAAGAGCTCAGTGACTTTCAACGTGGCACCATCATAGGATGTCATCTTTCAAACAAGTTAGTTCGTAACATTTCTGCCCTGCTAGAGCTGCCCCGGTCAACTGTAAGTGCTGTTATTGTGAAGTGGAAACGTCTAGGAGCAACAACGGCTCAGACGCAAAGTGGTAGTCAACACAAGCTCACAGAAGGGAACCACCGAGTCCTGAAGCGTGTAGCAGGTAAAAAATCGTCTGTCCTCAGTTGCAACACTCACTACCGAGTTTCAAACTGCCTCTGGAAGCAACGTCAGTGTCACGGCTGGCTGAAGGACTGGACCAAGGTGCAGCATGGTAAGCGTGCATTTTTTCTTTATTCAAAAATGACGCCGACAAAACGAAGAACAAAAACCAAACCGTGACGCTTTGGGCTCTGAACAAAGACAAAGTTAACTTCCCATAAAACAGGTGGGGGAAAAGGGTACCTAAGTATGGTTCTCAATCAGAGACAATGACAGACAGCTGCCTCTGATTGAGAACCACATCCGGCCAAACACATAGAAATAGAAAATCATAGAACATAGACTGCCCACCCAAATCACACCCTGACCAAACCAAAATAGAGACATAACATTCTCTCTACGGTCAGGGCGTGACAGTCAGCACAATAATTGTTCATCGGGAGCTTCATGAAATGGGTTTCCATGGCCGAGCAGCCACACACAAGCCTAAGATCACCATGTGCAATGCCAAGCGTCACCTGGAGTGGTGTAAAGCTCTCCACCATTGGTCTCTGGAGCAGTGAAAATGCCTTCTCTGGAGTGTTGAATCATGCTTCACCATTTGGCAGTCTGATGGACGAATCTTGGTTTGGCGGATGCCAGGAGAACACTACCTGCCCGAATGCATAGTGCCCACTGTAAAGTTCGGTGGAGGGGGAATAATGGTCTGGGGCTGTTTTTCATGGTCTGGCTAGGTCCCTTAATTCCAGTGAAGGGAAATCTCAACACTACAGCATACAATGACATTCTAGATGATTCTGTGCTTCCAACATTGTGCCAACAGTTTGGGGAAGGCCCTTCCCTGTTTCAGCATGACAATGCCCCCGTGCACAAAGCGAGGTCCATACAGAAGTGGTTTGTTGAGATCAATGTGGCAGAACTTGACTGGCCTGCACAGAGATCTCAGATCTCAACCCCATCATGCACCTTTGGGATGAATTGGAACACCAACTGCAAGCCAGGCCTAATTTCTCAACATTAGAGCCCGACCTCACTAATATTCTTGTGGATGAATGGAAGCAAGTCCCCGCAGCAATATTCCAACATCTAGTGGAAAGCCTTCCCAGATTAGTGGAGGCTGTTAAAGCAGCAAAGGGGGGACCAACTCCATATTAATGTCCATGATTTTGGAATGAGAGAGTCTACGAGCATGTGTCCACTTACTTTTGGCAATGTAGTGTATGTTCAGTTTAGTAGAGTATGTTGTTAAATCAGTCAGCCTAAATTAAGTCTTTAAAGTCTTTTCACCTCTGTAAATCGAGATTAAATTAATCAAAGAGGTCAAAAAAGAGGTCAGATAAGCTCAGTGATAAAATGGGTCTCTGAGAGACAAATAAATATCCACTACATGCTATTCAATTACACACTTACAGCTTAGAACATCTAAATATAGCATCAATAACATTTAGTTCTCAGATCGCATTAGTTGACATTTTTGACCAGACAGTATTACAACATTACAGTAACAGGGAAGGAGTGTTCTTAGATTGGATGCAAGGTTATTGATGCATTAGACTTTGAGAGGTACTCAGAAAAGTGTAAAGAATTGCAAGTTGATCAATAGGGAAGTGTGAATGTAAGGTGTTGGCATACTTAGGAGGTTGGCTATTTTTCTTACATTTTTCTACTGACTTCCCTCAATGTGTGAATTATTATTATATATATATATATATATATATATATATATATATATATATATATATATATATATATATGTTTTTATTTTTATTTTTTACTTTACCCCCTTTTTCTCCCCAATTTCGTGATATCCAATTGGTAGTTACAGTCTTGTCCCAATCCTAGACAGGATTGTGTCTGGGGAAGGGTACCAAAACATTTCTGCAGGATTGAAGGTCCCCAAAAACACAGTGGCCTCCATCATTCTTAAATGAGCAATCGGGGGAGAAGGGCCTTGGTCAGGGAGGTAACCAAGAACCCGATGGTCACTCTGACAGAACTACAGAGTTCCTCGGTGGAGATGGGAGAACCTTCCAGAAGGACAACCATCTCTGCAGCATTCCACCAATCAGGCCTTTATGTTAGAGTGGCCAGATGTAAGCCACTCCTCAGTAAAAGGCACATGACAGCCCACTTGGAGTTTGCCAAAAGGCACCTAAAGACTCTCAGACCATGAGAAACAAGATTCTCTGGTCTGATGAAACCAAGATTGAACTCTTTGTCCTGAATGCCAAGCCTCAAGTCTGGAGGAAACTTGGCACCATCCTTACATTGTAGCATGATGGTAGCCGCATCATGCTGTGAGGATTTTTTTCAGCGGCAGGGACTGGGAGACTAGTCAGGTATGATGGAAAGATGAATGGAGCAAAGTGCAGAGAGATCCTTGATGAAAACCTTATCTAGAGTTCTCAGGACCTCAGACTGGGGTGAAGGTTCACCTTCCAACAGGACAACGGCCTTAAGCGCACAGCCAAGACGACGCAAGAGTGGCTTCAGGGCAAGTCTTTGAATATCTTTGAGTGGCCCAGCCAGAGCTCGGACTTGAACCCGATCGAACATCTCTGGAGAGACCTGAAAAAACCTGTGCAGCGACGCTCCCCATCCAACCTGGCAGAGCTTGAGTGGATCTGCAGAGAAGAACGGGAGAAACTCCCCAAATACAGGTGTGCCAAGCTTGTAGCATCATACCCAAGAAGACTTGAGGCTGTAATCACCTCTAAAGGTGCTTAAACAAAGTACTGAGTAAAGGGTTTACTTGTGATATTTTTTATAGATTTGCAAAAATGTCTAAAAGCCTATTTTTGCTTTGTCATTATGGGGTATTGTGTGTAGACTGATGAGGGGAAAAACACAATTCAATCCATTTTAGAATAAGGCTGTAACGTAACAAAATGGGGGAAAAGTCAAGGGGTCTGAATACTTTCCAAATGCACTTTAGGTCTTTGTTAATTAATTTTTTTATGGCATGTATTTCTTCATTTATTCATGACATGTACTGCGTTTGAATTGTCAGTGCATCGGACTCAGATCACAAGTCTGTTCTCAGTATTGTTGTTGCCAGCCTGACAACAGAGGAACAACACGTGAATAGACATGTTGAAGGCCCATAAATAGAGCATCACTCCTCAGTGCTTATACTGGGATATAAATCATTCATCCCAGGCTAAAAACACAACTGTCTCCTTGAGCATTCAGATGAAGAAACAATGTCTGTATACTGTGTACCTCCTATTTGACCTGCTGTCGATCAATTCTTCATACAATAATTAGGTGTAATAAAGGTATGTCATGGGGATTGCCATGGAAAATATTATGCAAGACAACCTCCATACAATATTATCAATATTTATTGAATGTACAGTTTTACTGTATTCTCAGAATATTATCAGAATACTATATTCTCATTCTCAGGGTATTATCAGAGGAATAGATGGAAGGATGGGCATAGGATAGAAAGGAAAATTAGGAAAATGTGTCTTTTGAATTGTGAACGCAACACAAACAATTTGTTTAGTACTCAGCCAGGCAATCCAAACCCTATTGTAAAATGTCTAGGTGTATACTCAGGTATTTATTATTAACCTTCATCCTGCTTTCCCTCTGCTCTAGATGTTCATCCAGACCACCACCCTGACGGTGTCCATGAGCCTGAGTGCCACTGTGTCCCTGGGCATGTTGTACGTCCCTAAGGTCTATGTCATCATCTTCCAACCGGAGCAGAACGTACAGAAACGCAAGCGCAGCTCCAAGGCTGTGGCTTCCACAGTGACCTCACAACTCTCCCAGAAAGACGACAAGCAGAACGGAGAGTCCAAAAGTAGTGCCATAGTGCCTGACCGATCACAGTGAGTAAAGCAGCGGTGGTATCCACTGATCCCTCACCTGTGCTACCTTATGTATTCACAATGATATAGAAACAGATTAGTGTTCATTTTTCACTAAAACAATTGGTAATTGTCTCTCTCTTCAATCACTTTAGATAATCCAGCAGGAAACCAGAGATGAATACGACACCTGGCACCTAACAGACGACAGTTTATAATGGTCTCCCTTGGCAAAGCACTCCCTCACATGCAGAGAGGGGGCTCCCGAGTGGCGCAGCGGTCTAAGGCATCACTACAGACCCTGGTTCGATTCCAGACTGTATCACAACTGGCTGTGATCGGGAGTCCCATAGGGCGGCGCACAATTGGCCTAGCGTCGTCCGGGTTAGGGTTTGGCCAGGGTAGGCCGTCATTGTAAATAAGAATTTGTTCTTAACTGACTTGCCTAGTTAAATAAAGGTTAAGTAAAATTCAAATAAATAAATAAAAGGAGACCGTTTTTGATCAGTGGTGAAGGCTACATTGTCTCATGGGTGGAATGGAAATAAAGGAAAATGGAGATGCTACCTTTTCTGTAATTTGAAATACACACTCACTGACTCGCCACAGATGCTGTGACCTGACTGTAAATGGAACAGTCGACGCATTGGATCATCCTGGATCATCCTGAATCCTGAACAGAACACAATGAACATTGTGGACAGCTTTGCTAGATTTCAGGACAAAGTCTCCTTTTACATTAGGATATGTCTAAGCGACCATGGCAATGAATTAGTTCTCTTTGATTTCTCTCAGGACAATTAGTTGGATCAATAGTGAATAAAATGTTAAACCTTTTCCTGACTGGAGGACCTAAAGTAGGATCCTTTGAGAACAAGCTTTGTTGTTTACGTGATTTATCAGCACTGCATGGGTTGTGAGTTTGTGTGTACATTATACGAATGTTTCCACAGTACTGTTTGTATGGGTGTCACAACTTTGACGCGTGGTCATATTTGACTGATTACACTGGAAGGAACTAGCTTCTCTATGCACCACTTTATCCTGGAATAACTAGTGTTGGGTTCTTGAATGACATAGTGATAAAGATAAACAACTGTAGGGAATTCGGATTACTGACATCAATACTGCCAGATCTCATGTAAGGTACCATTTTAATATTATAACATTTTCTGTTATGCTTTGGTTTAGTTTGCTGTTAATTGCTTTAGCAGTAATAACTTCTATACGATGCTACTTTCTAAATTGAGAAGCAGTGGTTCTGAACAGGATATTGTGTTCTGGGACAATTGTTGTTAGAATCACAACACATGGTAGACACTAGACAGCAACGTATGGCATTTCCGTAGATTGTTCCTAATTTCTTTATAGTGCTGCTGGTGTTGCGGTTGTGAGAACAGTTGATGGTAAACACTTGAGTTCACTGAGAATATCACTGGTTTTAGCATCAATGATCACTTGTGTTCTTCAATATTGTGCCATTAAATCACTCTTTTGTGTTCTCAAAATGTATGTTACATGTATGTTTCCCTTAAAATAAAATTACTATATCATTTAAATTATGTAAACGTATTTGAAAATGAATACTTTGGCACTGTAATGGTACACAAAATGACGGTAGCCCAGTTCAGGTCACACTCCAAGCAGTCCTACATCGCATGATTGTAGCATTCACTCTGTGCCGAGCGGTATTGCGTTCTGATTTGTCAGAACACAATGCAGTGGATGCGGCACAGTTTCCATTAAGTTATTTGCAGTAAGATTATTTTTTGGCTTGGCTGGGATTATGCTCAAGTTCAGGAAACAAAGTTTTTAATTAAAAAAATAATAATTTTAACTTAAAAATACTGTGAAAACGAAAATATAGATAAAACCCAATAATTCCACCTTCGTACTATTGCACTTCTGTAACTGTAGCCATTGTGAGGCTGCCATCATCCTTACACTGCCCCCTGCTGGAGATTTATTAAAAATGTACAATAAAACAGCAACGTGCTGGCAAAGGAACTTAATGAACCATTCTGAAGCATGGAGAGTGGACTGTGGGACACATTACTGGACCATGCAGTGGAGAGGACGTCTCTGCTACAGTATCATAGTGAGATGCATAGTGTGAAAAAAGAAAAACATACATTAACATACCCCACTCAAGTTAAGGAAACTATAGTTTATTATTTCACAAGCATAAGAGATCTTACACAATAATCACAAGTAAAAGTATGTATGTATGTATCTAAAATAAATAGCACTAAAAAGACAAGAGTATGATGTTCTGGGCAAGTGGGAAACAAATATTCAATACAGTGCTGTATTACAATATTCAGACAGTGTTAGTAAAACAATAAATGTTCAAGTGCGAAAGAGATTTTTTTTGTAATGTGCAACAGTCAAATGGCTGACATTTCACAGATGCTCATAATACAGGAAAGTTCCTAGAATAACTCTGTACCGCACACTTAATTACAATGAGATGAAACTGAAACACCTCAAAACAAGATTACTACACAATTTCATGATGAGACAAAAGAAGTCTCAATACACCAAAACAAATATTCTACACCAAACCATCTGCTGTGCCCATTCATGCCCAAAGCCTGGAGCAAGCCCTCAAGTAAAGAAGTGCAAACCAAAGTAGACCATAGTCCTTTTACTGGACCGGTAGACCTATTCAGGTTGCTCCTCTCTCGATTGTTCCAGACCGGCTGGCCCCTAGTGTCAGAGGTGCATCTGACACGTCTGTATTAGTCAGGGATGGACAGGTCATAGGTCACTCCAGATAACTGTCCAGAGTAAGACAGGTGGAGATCTTGGGAGGAGCTGGTCGGGAAACCTTTTTTCTCTTTGCCTTCATCATGAGTGGGCGAATATCTGACAAAGGAGACTGGTGTGAGTGGCCGAATTAAGGAAAATGGCATTCCATAACAAATGGCATTTTCCTGTTCCTCCCTGATTGTTTCCTATGAGATTAGTTACAGTAATGTATAACAGACATTTACCAATAGACATCATAGAGGATATAATACAGTCACAATATGTACTTCAACACCCGCTTCAATGAGAAATACCAGTCAGGAAACCTGAATTGTACAGTTTAAGAAAAGGATACAGGTTGGAAGAATTTGGTTCTCCCTCCAAGTCCATCATAACCACTTCTGACCTGGAATATGAGATAGTCATACATTTTGTTATTTCATTGACAGGAACAAGACAGGGAAGCAAGGGCAATTGTGGGTCATGTTTTGGAAGTCATTAGGTGGAATGCACTGTACTTCACTGTAATTGAGGGTGTGAAAATGTGGAACAGGCTCATAGTAAGAAAAACACCAGAACAATCATACAGTAACTGTAGTGTTGTGAGGGAAAGAGAATAGAGTCAGGTTACTTACAGCTCCCAGTTTACTCCTCTGGGGGTCCAGCATGCTGCCAAAGGTCTTCTTCCTGAACAGAATGGAGTTACGGAAGAATGTACCCATTGGCACCTCCTCCTCTCTGGCCTGGGAGAATTCATAAACACAGAAGCTTATGGCATGCCATGCACACTAAAGTACAACACGTCTAGCTTTAAAATGTATCCAAAGCAATGTGGTCATCACAAAGTCAGTACATGTGGTGCATGTGTTAAGTGAACCCTTGGAAGTGGTAAAATACCTTGCTTCCAAACGAGGCGCTGTCACGGTGTTTGGTTGGCGAGGATGACAACCTGAGAAAGAAAGAACATAAGATAAATATGATCAATACTTCAGAAACGTTTAACAAATAAGTGTCAGGAGCATGTGTCCCTCGTCAATGACACACTGTAGAGGGAGACTCACGTGACTGGATCCAGACGCATCTTTTTGGATGGGACCTGTGACGCCCTCTTATCCACCAGGTCAGGTGTGGTGATGTCAAAGGTCATGTTAAGGTCAATGTCCTCACTGTTGGCAGGCTGGTGGAGACGGGGCTGTTGCAGCTCCACTGGGGCAGGGCTGAAAGACAAGGGGGAAAGACCCCAATCAGTGACTAACACCAGATCTACCAAGAAGGTATCTATATACTAAGTAGCACGAGCTGTGTAGAAAATCGATTGGTGATGTGACACACCTCTCGAAGACTAGTCGGCTCAAGGCTTCGTTAGTGCGGGTTGGTGTGCTCAGGGTCTTTTGAAGAATCTCAACTTTTTTCTTCAGACTCTAACAGTGTTCAAAACACAAAGTAATGGAATAGTAAACTCAGATTTTCAAATACATTAGTATTTTTAATTACCCAAATATAACATAGCTTTGCAAATTGTATAGTGCTCATAATTTATAGAATTGAGGGCTCCTTACAGTGATCTCTTTGTCTGCGTTGGTCAAGTCATTTTGGACAGCTTTCATGTCATCATTGGTCCTGTTCATCTCCATTGTGGCTTTCTGCAACTACAGAGATATGAGAAACTGTGTCAGTCTCAGATTAGAAGTAGGTGAGACATCCCACATTATCACAGAACAATTCAATTAATGTGTTTCTAAAAAACAAATATATATTTTTTACATGTATTACCTTGTTGTTTGAAGCAAACACCTCCCTTTTGAGCTTTTCAGACATTTCATTTGAATATCTGAGGCTCCCTTTTAGGTTCTCATATTCTCTGCAAAGGATAATAGGAATTACTTGATAAATATCCTTACAAAACACTGTTGCCCTGACAATGTAAACTGAAAATGAAAAACATTAAGAACACATGCTCTTTCCATGACAGACTGACCAGGTGAAAGAAGGATTTTTAAGCCTTGAGACAACTACGGCATGGATTGTGTATGTGTGCCATTCAGAGGGTGAATGGGCAAGACAAAACATTTAAGTGCCTTTGAACGGGGTATGGTAGCAGGTGCCAGACGCAAGAACTGCAACGCTGCTGTGTTTTTCATGCTCAACAGTTTCCTGTGTGTATGAAGAATGGTCCACCCCCCAAAGGACATCCAGCTAACTTGACACAACTATGGGAAGCATTGGAGTCAACATGGGCCAGCATCCCTGTGGAACGCTTGGCACCTTGTAGAGTCCATTCCCTGATGAATTGAGGCTGTTCTGAGGGCAAGGGAGGGATGCAACTTGATATTAGGAAGGTGTTCCTAATGTTTGCTATACTCAGTGTATAATGTAAATGTTTGACATTCCTTACTTCTTGAGAGAGATGCAGTAGATGGAGAGCTCCTCCATGGCAGCCTGGCCAACACCCATGTCACTGATCATGGATTCCACCTCAGCCCTCTGACCCTGTAACACCACATCCAGACTGGGAAGGACAAGGACACACACACACAAATAAAATATACAAGCCAGCACAGTATGGTTTGGGTTGGCACAAAAGTCAGAAAATTATTATTGTGAGTCTGTGGGCTACCTCTCATATGTTTTCATTTTGGTCCTGAGTCGTCGGGCCTCCTCCTTAGCAGCCTGAGTCTCACTCTGCTGGTTCTCCAGGTATTTCATCTGTTTCTGAAAGTTCCAAAACCCTCAAAATGTTAGAGATGTCAGGTAGAAAGGAGAATGTAAATACATTTGGCTTTATGTTTGACAACTTAACATCCTACCCTGAGAACTGAGCAGAGCATATCTTTCTCGCCAATCTCCTTCCTAACAATGTCCAGGTCTTTCTTCTGCCTGTCCACAGTCTCCTTCAAGCCCTCTACCATCTTCAGTCTGTCCCTCCAGTCTCTCTCTGAGGATAGAAATACAAGTCAATGTTTCAGCCGTCCAAATGGCAAAAACAGTTACACCATCATAATGACACGTGGTCTATCAAAGCAAGCATCAGTTGTGTTCACTGGCCTCTTACCTTTGGTACTTAAAACAGCTTTCATTCTATCGAGCTCGTTCTGCAGAAGAAAAAATGAAACACTGAATCCCAAATTCACACGCCATGACAATGTTCTATTCAATGTTGCCACAACGTGAGTCAAGATGGTAGTCCTCCTGGTGTAGGCCTACCTGCAAACACTCTGGATCCGCAGAGGATCCCTCTCCTTCACCACCAATGTCAAAGAACAACTTGTTGATAATGTGTCTGGTGCTAACCTGAGGGGAGAGTCCAGACAAAGATAAACATGTAGAAAAAGTATTTGTAGGGTATTTTGAGATGAATGGGATTGATGTAACGTGTACAGAATGAAACACCAGTGTTCAGAAGGGGTCAGCAGTATAGCAAGTTAGTCCTACCTGTTTTCTACATTGTGGACATGTCTTGTTGGGGGCAGTCTGAAACCACTGAAGAAGACTGTAATCAGAGGAAAGAGTGAAAAGTTACACACAACTGACATTTAACAATAGCTAGACTACTAAATTTGGCTAGGGCCACAAGTACTGGCTAGTCAAACTATTTCCTTAATGTAGAGACGGATTAATCTGACAGTCATTGGTAACTCACCATTCATAGTGGAAGGTGTGCCCACAGTGGATGGCAGCCACATCTCTGGAGTGATCGAAGAAATCTGAACAGATGGTACAGTAGGCACGAATAGGCATTTTTGAAGACCACCCTGTCAAGAAAAAAGCAAGTTATCATGTTTGTGTTAAACATAGTTATGTTTGCTGGTTCTAATGTTGATATCAGCTACCGGTAGCTAAGTTGCTAGCTAGCTTTGTTATTATTGCCAATAGTTATCTAACCAGTAGTTAGCGACCTAGCTAGCCGGCTAGCTCGCGTTAGCCAACTAGATAGCTGTTAACCCTCATTGTCACCTACGATACAGCAGGCTGTGTTGCATACATTCGCCCGTATTTACCTTAAAGCTATCGAGTATTTGTTACATTAATACGTATATTATTCATTGCAGTTCGAATAACTATGAAATCCTGTTTACGCCTAGCTAGCACGCACAACACTCGCGCGGCGCAGTTCGAACATAAAAGTCCCCGCCCCTTGCGTGTACGTAATCATCTAAATGGTACGTTCAGATATCTTCCTGTCTGCTTTCTTTTAGTCTGAGTTCTGCGGTAAAAGAGATTACTCTGAGATAAACCGTGGCATTCTTTCAACCCTGAAATAGTTTTAACCGCAACACAAATAGCGAGCTAAGCCCGCAGAAAATATGAACGAATCTGTGGCAATCAAGGCCATGCAAACCCTCGTGAAGTGAACATATAAGCATTCGGGAACGTATCCAATACGAGCGAAAATGTGGAGAAAATACTTAATTCCACAAGATTCAATGATAGCGAAACAACTGGGGCGTATTCATTACGCCGATTCTGTTGCAAAACGTTTCTTGAACTGAACGAAACGGGGAGGAACATACCTGAATTTGTCGAAAATAAACTCGTTTCTGTTGCAAAACGAAACTGTGTACTAATGATTGCACCCCTGTACCTTCTCTGTCAGAAAATGATGTGCTAGCCAGCCCAAGCGAGTGGTATTATTTTACACAGTGATAGTCAACGGTTAACGTTACAACATTCAATATGCATTTTAACTCGACTCGAAGAAATTAGAGGTAGCTATGATTTAATAATATGTTGTGTAACGTTACACGCAGGAAGATTCTTCAGCTTCTTAACTATTATATTTAGCTGCATATCTAGCAGCTAAATGATGTTCATAACTAACTCAAGATAGACCACGGCCTGTCGTTTCCAATGTGAACAAATGTGTAATAGTGGGCAGAACAAGCAAGGAGAGGGGCAGAGCCAAGCAGGATCTAGCGAGATTGGAATCTAGCACTTTTTGGAAACTTTAACTGAGTAAAGTCGACAAAACGGTCCACCCTGCTCGTAACAGATTTGAATTTTGGACCAAAACTGTATTGAGATCACATGTTTCATCAATGAGAACATTTGAAGAATGTAGCAAGGCCAAAGTTCCATCATTTCCCACTGCCGGCAACTGGGCTTCCTCTCATCACCATATTTGGTAGTGAGTGGAAACGCCAATCGGATGCTTCACATTTATACATCTGGTGAAATATCTGTCATTGTTCTATCTGTTTTCCGTCTCAGCAGATCAGGAACAACTCAATGAAGTTCAGCTCAAGTTGTTAACATTGTGGTTTTACATTATTGCTATAGAGAATGATAGAGGCCTCTAGTGGCAAAAGGCGGTCTTAGCATTGGCACCGCAGCGCCATCGAGCGCTTCCACCATTTTAATGTAGTCAACAGTGTGTAATTTCCAACTTCATTGGCTGATCCCTCCTGGTGACCCTGTTGGAGTCATGTCCAACTGGGTCATCAGGGGGGATCTGCCAATCGTGAAGAAGAAAATGTATTCCCTAAAATGGAGATCAATGGCATTGCTCATGCTGTCACATACACCATAATGGCACAGGTACAATGATGAGGCCTCTTTCCATCTCTATGACCATAGCCATTGACTGAAGAGTGTTGTACCAGTCATATTTCCCTTTTATTTTTTTTATCATGATAGCAACATAGTCACACAGAAAAACTGTCAGTGTATCATACTCAAAACTGAGGCAGGATGCACAACGACGCTATTGCTCATCTGGAAACTCACTGTTTTGTAAGCAAATGTTGACCTTCACCCCATCTGTGATGTTGACAGACTTGGTATCTACTAGCTTGTGTTTCAGGTGGTTGTCCCTTAGTTACTTAGGTAGCAGTGATGGCTGGAGACGTCCACAACAGGGGTGTTTCATGGGAGGTCCAACAGAATGGCACCAATGGACCGTCTCTGCAAGGACAGGACTGAAAGCCAGGCCTGGTGGAGGGCACAGAACCAGGTGGGCAAGGCAACTCTAATGGTGGCATTGTGTTCCAGCAAACAATGTCCACTTGTAGTCTACCTACTGTAGATGTCATGTTACTACAGAACAGCTCCCTTGTCGCAGATACAAAATCCAGTGGTTGTCCTGAACAATGAAAATGAATAGTTCTCTAATTGAAATATATGGCCACTTGAACATAGGCTAAATTTCCTCCAATGACAACAGGAATTAGAATAATTATTTTAATATTGGATATTTCCTTATTGGAAATAGTTTAGAATAAATACTGTACAAGCCACATTCGCAATTGATTACGGTAACGGCTCTCGCTGTGTCATGGTTTCCCAAGAGAGACAGCAGCAGTGAAAGAACTGTTGCATCCATAGTCGCGTGAGTAAACGTTTTTTGCACCCCACTTTTTATTATTATTTTTACCAGAAAATCATAATCCATTGGGTCATTTGTCATATTCTATTATGAGTAATGTTTTGAGATAGTATGTATTAAAATAGATAATTAACAGATTGCATTTTGCACCCCGTTGCCTCAAGATGAATGGTTTTGACCACTGAGAAGTTTTGCTTCACTCCCACGCGCCACTATTTTAGTTCAGTGCAATTAGAAAGCACTGGTCGCGCTGCTGGTGTATACAATGAAAAGGCACCTGCAAAAGAAAATTGTTTTAAAAAAAATATATATTTTGTTGTGCTGTTGTTACATTTGTTTTGTTGTTTGAACAGCGTGCATCATGAGCTAATTCATTGTATAATTTCCTAATTGCCTGTAGCTGTATATTCGTGCAAATGCGTCAAATGAAAAAGCACAGGGTAATTTATACCTCGTTAAAACCTTTTAGGGATAGGGGGCAGCATTTTCACTTTGGATGAATTGTGTGCCCATAGTGAACTGCCTCCTACTCTGTCCCAGATGCTAATAGATGCATATTATTATTACTATTGGATAGAAAACACTCTGAAGTTTCTAAAACTGTTTGAACTATGTCTGTGAGTATAACAGAACTCATAGGGCAGGCAAACTTCCAAACAGGAAGTGGAAATTCTCATCATCTATTCACATCCAAATAAGATATGGATCTGTTCGCACTTCCTACGCCTTCCACTAGATGTCAACAGTTAGTAGAACTTGGAATGAAGCCTCTAGTGTGATGTGGGACCGGATGGCAGCTATTTGAGTCACTGGTCTGGCAGAATGCCAGTTCCTGGTTACGTGCAGTAGTCATTATATCGCCTTGCGTTCCATTACTCTGTAGACAAAGACGAATGCTCCGGTTGGAACGTTATTGGATATATATGATAATAGCATCCTGAAGATTGATTCTCTACTTAGTTTGACCAGTTTATTCGACCTGGAATATAACTTTTTGGAGTTTTCGTCCGAGTTCGCCTGGACCAGCGCCAGCTTTTGGACATGTGAACTAAACGTGCTAGTGTCACACCCTGACCATAGTTTGCTTTGTATGTTTCTATGTTTGTTTGGTCAGGGTGTGATCTGAGTGGGCATTCTATGTTGTGTGTCTAGTTTGTTTGTTTCTGTGTTTGGCCTGATATGGTTCTCAATCAGAGGCAGGTGTTAGTCATTGTCTCTGATTGGGAACCATATTTAGGTAGCCTGGGTTTCACTGTGTGTTTGTGGGTGATTGTTCCTGTCTTTGTGTTTTGCACCAGATAGGGCTGTTTTGAGTTCTCACGTTTATTGTTTTCGTTAGTTTATTCATGTATAGCGTCTTCATTAAAGAAACATGAATAACCACCATGCTGCGTTTTGGTCCTCCTCTCCTTCACCACAAGAGAACCGTTACAGCTAGCAAAAGTAGCTAATTGGACACTAGTAATGGACATTATGGAACAAAACATCGATTTATTGCGGAACTAGGATTCCTTGCACTGCATTCTGATGAAAGATCATCAAAGGTAAGGGAATATTTATGATGCAATTTCGTATTTCTGTTGACTCCAACATGGCAAGGTGAAATATATTTACTTCTGAGCGCCGTCTCAGATTATTGCATGGTATGCTTTTTTTCATAACGTTTAAAAAAAATCTGACACAGTGGTTGCATTAACAACCAGTGTATCGTTAATTATATGTAAAACATGTATCTTTCATCAAAGTTTATGATGAGTATTTCTGTTATATGACGTGGCTCTCTGTAATTACTCCGGATATTTTGGAGGCATTTCTGAACATAGCGGCAATGTAAACTGAGATTTGTGGATATAAATATGCTTATTATCGAACAAAACATAACTGTATTGTGTAACATGATGTCATATGAGTGTCATCTGATGAAGATTATCAAAGGTTAGTGATTCATTTTATCTCTAATTCTGCTTTTGTGACTATCTTTGGCAGGGAAAAATGGCTGTGTTTTTTGGATTTGGTGGTGATCTAACATAAATATATGTTGTGTTTTCGCTGTAAAACGTTTAAAAAAATCGGACACGATGGGTAGATTAACATGATGTTTATCTTTCATTTGCTGTATTGGACTTGTTAATGTGTAAAAGTTAAATATTTCAAAAAAATATTTTTGAATTTCCAGCGCTGCCTTTTCAGCGGAATGTTGGGGGGGAGTTCCGTTAGCGGAACCTGTGTCCTAGACAGGTTTTTTAAAACAAACAGCGCTGCATGGCTTGGTAAGTAATATCGAAAAAAATAAACAATATCTACCCTCGTTGCATCAAATATGTGTGCTACTGAGACAATTTAAAAGATGTTCATGGTGACCGTTACAGTGCTTCAAACAAAAGTGGCAAAAAAAGTACATGTTGGGGGGAAAACAGAACGGTCAATTAATACACGTTATTCCTCATACTTTTCATAATGATTATTTTCCTTCACGATTTATTATCAAATACAGTATGTAGCAAACTCAATGTGGTTGTTGAAAATGACAAAATACAAATAATTGATAGTAGCCTAGTCCTGTAACTGCAGGCTACAGATTCAAATGTAAAACCCATATATTTTCTCTCATTTTAAAAAGGCAAGATTCTCAAGGGAGGCTAACAGTAGAATATTTTTTGTTCAAATCAAAACGCAATTACATTATGTATGCAGTACTGTTTTTTGTTTCTATTTATCAAATTAGGCCTGCACAATAACAAAATATGCAGGCTGTTTGTAGCTTGTGATTTCTGTTTTATGAACTAACCTATTTTAAATAAATGGTTGGAAACTCAGGCTGCTCTAGCCCAAACATGTCCAATATTATCGGAGCAACATTTTATAATTTATATTGCAGGTTCAGGGACGCAATTTATGGATATACAGTACCAGTCAAAAGTTTGGACACACCTACTTATTCAAGGGTTTCTTTATTTTTACTATTTTCTACATTGTAGAATAGTAGTGAAGACATCAACACTGTGCAAAAAAAACCACATGGAATCATGTAGTAACCAAAGAAAGTGTTAAACAAATCAAAATATGAGATTCTTCAAAGTAGCCACCTTTTGCCTTGATGACAGCTTTGCACACTCTTGGCATTCTCTAAACCAGCTTCATGAGGTAGTCACCTGGAATGCATTTCAATTAACAGGTGTGCCTTAAGTTAATTTGTGGAATTTCTTTCCTTGATGCATTTGAGCCAATCAGTTGTGTTGCGACAAGGTAGGGTTGGTATACAGAAGATAGCCATATTTGGTAAAAGACCAAGTCCATATTATGGCAAGAACAGCTCAAATAAGCAAAGAGAAATGACAGTCCATCATTACTTTACATGAAGGTCAGTCAATACGGAAAATGTCAAGAACTTTGAAAGTTTCTTCAAGTGTAGTCGCAAAAACCATTATGATTTATGATGAAACTGGCTCTCATGAGGACCACTACAGGAAAGGAAGACCCCGAGTTACCTCTGCTGCAGAGGATACGTTCATTAGAGTTACCACCCTTAGAAATTGCAGCCCAAATAAATGCTTCAGAGTTCAAGTAACAGACATATCTTAACATCAACTGTTCAGTGGAGACTGTGTGAATCAGGCCTTCGTGGTCAAATTACTGCAAAGAAACCACTACTAAAGGACACCAATAATAAGAAGAGACTTGCTTGGACCAAGAAACATGAGCCATGAACATTGGACTGGTGGAAATCTGTCCTTTGGTTTGATGAGTCCAAATTTGAGATATTTGGTTCCAACCACTGTCTTTGTGAGACGCAGAGTAGGTGAACAGATGATCTCTGCATGTGTGGTTCACACTGTGAAGCATGGAGGGGGGAGCGGGGGGGTTTGTTTTGCTGGTGACACTGCCTTACTTCTTCATTTCTCAAAGGAAAATCATCAACCAATTTCTAAAGACTGTTGAAATCCAGTGGAAGCAATAGGAACTGCAAGCAAGTGACTTAGAAATCTAGATCTCCATAGAAAGTTCATTGAAAAGAGTGTGACCTCCAATTTCTTTTCCCTGGATGGTTTGTCCTCTGGGTTTCGCCTGCCAAATAAGTTCTGTTATACTCACAGACATCATTCAAACAGTTTTAGAGACTCCAGAGTGTTTCTATCCAAATAATATGCATATCCTAGCTTCTGGGCCTGAGTAGCAGGCAGTTTACTTTGGGCACACGTTTCATCCGGATGTGAAAATAGTGCCCCCTAGCCTTAGGAAGTTTTAACCACTCTGCCTACATGTACATATTACCTCGACTAACTGGTGCCCCCGCACATTGACTCTGTACCTGTACCCCGTGTATATAGCCTTGCTATTGTTTTACTGCTTCTGTTAATTATTTGTTACTTTTATTTTCAATTTTTTAAAAACTTATCTATTTTTTATTAAACACTTTTTTTTTCTTAACTTCTTAAAGCATTGTGGGTTAAGGGCTTGTAAGTAAGCATTTCACTGTAAGCTCTACACCTGTTGTATTCTGCACATGTGACAAATAACATTTGATTCTTCTTGACCTACCAAGTGCAAAATTCTAACCGTATTATAATATTATTCCTCCCATTTAAATTTTTTAAATTTCCTCATTGTTATTCTGGCCACATTCTTAACAGTTTGGCCTGTCAATCGAGCACTGTGGGTGGGATTGTCAGAGGAGGATCAGGATATTTGTGAGTCCCTGAGTTGGTAGGGTTTTAGACCTGTCAATCAATCACTATGGGTGGGATTTTCAGGGAAAGGGTGGGATGTTTGAGTCACAGGGTTCGTAGGGTTTCAGACCTGTCAATTCATTATTAGGGGTGGGATTTTCAGGGAAGGGAGTAGATTAGTAATCTAGTCATTAAAACACGTTTTCAATGTAATTTAGTTTGACAAAACCTACGGAAATTGTGTTCTGTTCATAAATATGGATTCTCCCTATTAGGAAACACTATAATTACAGGAAGTTAACTTAAAAAAATATATATATTTCACCTATTTCACCTATTTAACCAGGTAGGCTAGTTGAGAACAAGTTCTCATTTGCAACTGCGACCTGGCCAAGATAAAGCATAGCAGTGTGAACAGACAACAACACAGAGTTACACATGGAGTAAACAATAAACAAGTCAATAACACAGTAGAAAAAAAGAGTCTATATACATTGTGCAAAAGGCATGAGGAGGTAGACGAATAATTACAATTTTGCAGATTAACACTGGAGTGATAAATGATCAGATGGTCATGTGCAGGTAGAGATACTGGTGTGCAAAAGAGCAGAAAAGTAAATAAATGAAAACCGTATGGGGATGAGGTAGGTAAATTGGGTGGGCTATTTACCGATGGACTATGTACAGCTGTAGCAAGGTCCTTTTCATAACGGTGTTATCTCAAAGCTCTACTGAGGTAAAAACAACATACATTTAGAATCAAGCCAGGTAAAATAGCAATAGTGCGCTAGGTGCTCAATACGTTTTGGATTGAGACTAGGTAGCAGTGATAGCTGGAGACATCCATGAAAAAGACAGTCAGTAGAAATGGGTTTTAAAAGTTCAGAGTGGTCAGGGAGAGCATTCCATAGGCGAGGGGCAAGGGAGCAGAAGGCTCGTACCTTCATAGTTCGGAGACGTGTTTGGGGATTTGAAGCAGTAGGAAGTGGCTGGAGCGGAGAGTGCAAAGTAGCTCGCTGATTAAGATGAGGTTGCTGATTTCGGTTGGCCTCAATCCGTTCAAGGCTTTAAATACAAGCATGAGGATTTTGAAGTTGATCCTGTAGTTGACCGGTATAAGATTATTTTGAAGATAAATACACATTGCAGAGTTTGAGAGGACTAAAAACTAGAGTACTAATGGTCAATAGGGAATTGTACATAGGAGATGGGTTTCAGTTCAACAGCTGTTTAGAATCTGTGGAATGTCACTTCTGAACTCAGACCTACGTGTGCTACGTTCTGTACATTGAGTCGGGAGCAGGATACTTGTTATTTGGACATTGGTCCAGTCGTACTGCAAGGACTTCTGATTGGTTAATCCCAGGCTACCGTGAGGGGTTAAAAATGGCATCCTGTTCCTTTGTTCAGTGGAGAAGCTGAGGACAGAGGAGACTGAACATCTACCTCCCAGCATCACATCTTGATTTGTCCTTCTCAAGTAAACCTATTTTTCTCCCCCTGATTTGTTTTGGGGCTTGTGTTATTGAAGAATAACAGCAATTGCTAACACCTGTAGCCAGTGGAGTTGGCCCAGGATCGGGTTGATTTGGTCTGACTTCTTGGTCCAGGTAAGGACCCTGGCATCACTGTTCTGGATTAGTTGGATCCTCTGTAGTGATTTGGCTGGGAGCCCCACAAACAGCGCATTTCTGAAGTCGATCCAAAAGAAAATTAAGGCGTGGTTGAGATTCGCTGATGGGATGCATGACCCGGGCAATGTTTTGAAAAAAATGTTTTACATATTTGTTTTATGTGGGCATTTAAAGAACTGAGAAGGATCAAACTTGACTCCTGGGTTGGAGATAACAGGTGAATGGCCTGACTGTTGATTGTAGGGCAGATGTTTCCAGCATTGGTGACCTGCTTGGGTGTCCCAATAAGTATAGCTTCAGTCTTGCTTCTGTTCAACTGGAGGAAGTTCTCTTTCATCCATGCCCCAATGTCCTCTAGGCAGCTGCTAAGTTTTGTTAAGGCAGAGATGGTGTCCGGCTTGGTGTTGATGTGAACCTGGGTATTGTCAGTGTAGCAGTTGATGTTATAATCTCTGAGGATTTGGCCAAGAGGGAGCATGTAAATTAAAAACAGAGTGAGAGGGTGGGGTATGCAAAATGGGCTAATTTAGAGCATTTCTGTCTTCTTAATGTTTTGGCATTCAGGTCCAGAAAGTTAATGGGCAAATATATATGGGAAGTTTTCAAGTCAAGGGGTTCAGTCAAAAAGTGATTGAAATCAAATGTGAAGAAACCGTCAGTGTGTGTTGGCTGGATAAGGGGGAGTAGGAATGTCCGTGTACAAGGGGTCACATGTATCCTTTCTCATCCACATACTTTTTTTTTTACTGGAGTTAGAATAAGTGGTATTTTAAATAAGTGGTAGGTTTTGCTCTGTTTTAGACTGAGAGTTTCAACTTTCTTTTCATTGATTTTATATTTCCAGGGGAGAACTTAAATCATTATCTGACCTGGCAAAAGACTTGAACTCTTTTACGGTAGATGCAAGTGTCATCTAGATTAGATCAATATCCTAATGGGATATGACTTGCTGTCGTTCAATGAAAGATGGCCTCCCTCTTTTTCCCATTCCCCTTAGGCACCCACGTCATAGTGGTGTTATGATGCTCCCCCTGTATTCACCTTTTTTTGTTTTTACGAGAATGGGTTTATGTCAAGATTCACTGTTTTAAAAACATCTAATCTCCACAGGTGCTGGCCAGGAGAGTGTTTGTTCATGCACAGTCCTTTGAGGACCTGACTGCTGACAGTGAGGTGACTACTGAGATGGAAACTGAAAGAGACTCTGTGCTTTGGGAGTCAAGACAGTCTGTAAAGGAGGAGGCTCTGTGTCTGGGGGCTGAGGAGGAGACCCAGAAGGAGCAGCAGCCTAAGGTGGAGGTAGAGGAGGAGGTGTGCCCAGAAAGCAGGATTAAGGACGAGGATGTGTGCAGTGAGACCTGTCGTAGCCACAGGAAACATGTGTTTGTACTGAGCGAGGCAGGCAAGCCCATCTACTCACGCTACGGCACAAAGGAGGCCCTCTCCAGCACCATGGGGTCATGATGGTGCCTGGTCTCCGTCGTGAAGGCAGACAACAGTATCATTTGCTCCATTCACGCAAGTGAGTAGAAGATTTGGGGAGTATCTCTGTGGAGTGGAAAATTAGAGTTAGAGAGTAAAGTAGCTTTGTCATAGTTTTTGTCAGTGAATCATAGTGAACAACTATAAAGTAGGCTATGCAATTCATATCTCAGTCAGTAAGATATGCCATATTGCAAAAAAAACGATCTGTCTGTACTGTACTGTACTGTGTCATTGCCCTCTCATTCAAATCTTCTGTTCAAGACGGTTACAAAGTGGTGTTCCTTCGCAAAACTCCTCTGGTCCTGGTGGGCGTATCCCAGACCTGTCAGTCAGATAGAGAGCTGACGCGTGAGCTGCAGTACATATACTACCAGATCGCCAGCCTGCTCAACCTCACCCAGCTCAACCACATCTTCCAGCACAAGTAGAACTATGACCTGGGCCGCCTACTGACAGGCTCCGAGCATCTCACGGACAACCTGCTGCGTTTGTTGGACCGTGACCTGGGCCTGCTCGTCAGCACTGTCACTTGCCTCCCCCTTGCCAGCTCCACCAGCGACTTGGTCTCCTCCAGGCTGCCAAGACCAAGAACCTGGTCTTCTCCATCCTCCTGGCTGGGGACTGCCTGGTCACCCTGGTACGCAAGAAGGACCAGTACCTGCACCATATGGACCTGCACCTGCTCTTCAACCTGGTGGGCGTCCTCTTTCCACGAGGGTGAAGGCTGGACGCCCATCTGCCACCCTAAGTTCAGCACTGCTGGCTTCTTCCACACCCACATCTCTTACCTGGAGCCGGCCTCTGACCTTTGCCTCATCCTGGTGTCCGCCGACCGGGAGGAATTCTTTAACCTTTCTGATTGCAAGCACCGCTTCCTGGAGCGGCTGAGCAAACGCACTGCCTACAAGGCCTTGAAGGAGGCACTGAAGTGCCCCAGCTACTCTGTCAGCCAGGTCGGCATCCCAGAGCTCAGGCACTTTCTGTACAAGTCCAAGACCTCTGGAATCTACACAACGTGAGTATGGACGATTTATGTAATGTACAACAGGGGTTCCCAAAGTTTTTCACTCAGGCCCTCCTTTCAAGTATTGGGGAACATCCCACGCCCCCCCTGCGTTCCATGTCTATTTCTATTAGCACAAGCACCTTTCATGGTACAAACTGTTCACACCCCTCATGTTGGTGAATATATTTTTTTCAGCTTTAAAGCTTTCCTGTAATTATACACATTTTTGTCATGGGGTGCAGAGCAAATGTAGCAGTTTTAAAGGTAATTTTCTTGCAATTCTATACATTTTGCCATGTCTAATGTGTGATATTTAAGTGACTCAAACATTACAACAAATTCTATGGGCTAAAAAACCCAGCTAAAAATGTTAGCCGACATGGACTAGTTGATGTGGACATTTCTGACAAGTTATAAATAGCTCTCTATGGTATGCATGACTGACATGACAAGAGGAAAACACTACGCAATTTTGAAATTGCTCCTTGTGCATTCTACTATTAAAACTTTCAAGAGTAAGTTGAAAGCCGGACTGAGTTCCTTTAAAAAATAAACAATAATATACATTTTTGGGGAACCACAGTTTGGAAGCCACTGGTTGGGGAACCACAGTTTGGGAGCCACTGGTGTACATCATCACGGCTTATACGGTTTATAGTCCTTGATACCCGTCTTACCTCTTTTTTTCCCCCCATTCTGTTTCTGTGTCTTCCACCAGGCCTGAGCTGCCCCTGGCCGCTGTTAATAAGCTGCTGGAGTGGATCAAGAGGGAGGACGACTGCCTCTGTCCTCAGTCCCCTGACATACTGAGCCCACAGCTGACCTAGCTACAGTACTAAGAAACCCTGGCCCTCTAAACCTGCTGCCTCGTGACCTTGAAGTCGGATGGACACTATTGTAGATCATGGATGTAATGCTAACAAATCATCATGCATCACTTTTGTGCATATGCAGTCTGTTTGCTCTTTGCAGATTCTTCAGTCTATGGTCATCAGGGGGTAAAATTAGGTAATCACAATGAGGGTAAAGCTATGTTTTATCAAACAGAATTTCATGATTTTAATTGGTGGTTGACTTATGGGAATTGAGAGATATGCAGCAGACATTTCTATTAATAACAATGCCGAAATCTGTGATGGGTGTCCCAATTGCTATAAGATGATGATTATTTGAAACTGTAATAGACCTGTCATTAATTTGCCATATGTTAATAATTATAATGTGCCCTGCCAATGTATCGCCATGGTCCGTGCCATGGTAAAACGTGCACTCCTGTAGATCTGAAATAATTGCATAGTGAACGTTTTATCCAGGTGAGCCAGCCAACCAGAAAAACAAGGTGAAGCAATTCAGGCATTATTGAAAGTCAGGACAATCCTTGTCCAGGAAGAAACATAATGTGTATAGTTGAGAAAAAAAGATTAAGCAAGCAGTAGGGATTTATAATTAAATGTGGAGTGGAGCTTTAGCTATATTTACGTGATCACAACGTGCCCGGGTACCTTCAAAATGATTCAGCAATCATAATTTATTCGAAAAACAGTTTCCATCATTTGTTGCAATTATGTCAGTTGTGCAGAGGTGAGGACGGAGTCAAGCGCAGAACACAGAACTGAGTAAAATATATCAGCCAACATAATCCACGCAGGGATAACAAACACAAACCAGGAATAGTCACGCGTAAAACATAATGGGAACCAGAGGGTTAAATAGGGAAATAATAATAACAATGGGAATCAGGTGTGTACACTCAAGACATATCAAATGGAAAAAGAAACATGGGTCGGTGGCAGCTAGAAAGCTGGTGACGACAACCACCGAACGCCGCCCGAACAAGGAGAGGCACCAACTTCAGAGGAAGTTGTGACAAATTAAGAAAGCCAGACAAAATAAGAATCTACCCGTTGAGCAGATAAAAATGACGCTGTTTAGAACAGTTCTCTTATAGTTGCCGTTTCCATTACACGTCCTAATGTTGTTTTTTGCGACTTGCTGTTGTCAAATACACATGGGTCAATGGAAACCTGCCTTCTATTGTCAAAAGAGTCCGTAATGGTTAGCCCATTAATTGATGAAACCAAGAAAGATTAATCTCACTTTCTGACTGTAATGCAGTTAGCCCCATGCACTCTACTTACAGTACTGTATATGCACCTACTTTAAACACGTACTTCTATTCATTCCACTCTTGTTTATCTGCATACTCCAAGGGGAAAAGTCTCCCATGATTACAGTTGTGTCGCTCAGATGAGTTATTTTAATTATTATTTGTGTCTTTATTTGTTGCTTGGGTTTTGGATGAAGGATTTCACCGTCGAAGGTGATCTGCTTGGGAAAGTATCTTGTGGTATAGTGGGCTAAAGCTGAATGAGAGCATGCAGGTCATGCAAAATAATGTTATCAGGTACAGTGCCTTGCGAAAGTATTCGGCCCCCTTGAACTTTGCGACCTTTTGCCACATTTCAGGCTTCAAACATAAAGATATAAAACTGTATTTTTTTGTGAAGAATCAACAACAAGTGGGACACAATCATGGAGTGGAACGACATTTATTGGATATTTCAAACTTTTTTAACAAATCAAAAACGGAAAAATTGGGCGTGCAAAATTATTCAGCCCCCTTAAGTTAATACTTTGTAGCGCCACCTTTTGCTGCGATTACAGCTGTAAGTCGCTTGGGGTATGTCGCAAAGTTCAAGGGGGCCGAGTACTTTCGCAAGGCACTGTATATACTGAATGTCCCCCCTTGGACCCACATAGGGATGCAGGACTTGTTGCCTTTGGAGTCCAGAGTGGACCAACTTAAACTTAATCATATGTTTGACATCTTAAATGATTGTGCCCCAGGTTACATGAAAAACCACATTAATATGGTCTATAACCAACACAGTCACAATACCAGCCCTAGTGTTATGTCTTGTAAAATCCCAAGAGTAAACAGTACTGCGAGGAGCATTTTTTTCCATACAGGTATTTGTCTGTGGAATAGCCTTCCCTTGGAGATCAAGCAAATTAAAAGTAGCTTTAAAAAGCAGGCAAAGGTTTTCATTTGGACAAGTTCATTGGACAAGTGTTAATCTCTGAATACAACACAGTGTGAGGATTTTGTCTGTAGTCTATCATAAGACAACTGGCATCAGATATGACCTTTTCTGCTTAAATAGTTACTAAATAAAAAACAATCTGCTTGCCTGGCTACCCAGACTCCTTGCTCCGGCCAAACGCTAGGCTACGCCCAGAGACGTTAGTTTCTTCTACGCAATGAGCCTGGATCTGAGTACCTCTCCAACCCTTCACCGAATGCAAACACTTTCTGGGCCATCTGATTAGTCCAGAAACTGATGGGTTGGGCCAAAGCCAGAACACACGTGGGAAAAGTGGTGGTTTGAAAATTCTTCATTGGCTTTGATACTCTGATTGGTTAGAGACGATCCAATCGCTGATTCATTTGTTTTGTACAACGCCCTTCTTGCCCTTCGTCACCACAAACGACTTCAATGATGGCAGTCTCAGACTAAAGTATGTAGCGAACGACAGAGCAGCGCAAGATTTTAGTGTGAGTTGTCAGGCTACCAATCTGCAGTAGCTACATCAATTTTTGGACTTGTAATATGAATGATATGTACCCATTGATTCTTAAAGGATTTAATTTATAAATGCCCCATGAGCTTAGTTCAACTGTCGTATTCAATCTGAACACAAACTATAAGCTTGTTTTACTCCAATGTTTCTAAACAAAGTAAATGTAAACAAACACTATATTGCTTCAAAACATGGTTAAAACTATAATGTTGATATCATGGATGGTCAGTCCTTGTATCCATAGCTCTGTCTATAAATGTGATAGTGGTTACATTTCTCTCCTCAGCCTTTTAGCGAAGCAGTGGCAGGGGACACTTATTGTTTCATCTGCTGTTGCTACTTTAACCACATAGGCTACTTACAAGAGACAGTATAGACTACATATGGGCAAATCAAATTCAATTAATAAAAAGGAAAGTTTTACATCTTCTTAAGTCTGATAGTGGTTATAACCTTCCAGACTTGGAATGGTATCAACATGCCACCCAAGGCTTCTACTTGCGACATATAGTTAAATGCACTAAAGAGGAGTAATGGGTACATATTGAAGATGCACATGCTCATCCCCAGGATCTTTTTATGTGGATAAACGATAAAGCTAAGAACATTAACAACTTAATAGTTAAGAACAATATAACAACATGGAAGAAAATTAAACGTATTCTCAAGAACCAATATAACACCCTAAAAAACAAAACCTTTCTGGAGCAATCCTTGGATAGCTTTTCAGAATTCCCCAATACATTGGTCCACATTGAAGACTAAAGGCATAGAATCCGTAAATTACTTGGTAACAGGAAATACATGTATTTCCATGACAGAATTAAAAAGGCGTTTGGACTGACCAATAGTTTCAAATATTGTACATGCAACTTAAAAGTTACATATCATAATATTTTGATTTGAAGTATTTTGGATAACAGAGCAACCTTGAGGGACTCTCCAGAGGAGCAATGGAACTTCCTGTACTACTCTTGGCAGGAATCCAGATTATTTTAATGATTCCCATTCCTGTGTATATGAAGATACAGTATAAGATAATGTATATTCTATATGTGATATGATTTTTAGATGGTATTTTTCATGATGTACAGTGTGATCTATTAAATGGGTCAAGATTGGCATCATACTCAAGTGCATGAAATTGAACAGTTTTTGGGTGTCATCCATTCTCTTGCTGACTCAGGGAGTAAGGCTAGGTATATTAAGACTCAATTGAATTTCGTGGTGGTAAGTCTAGGATTATGTTTTCTCTTACAGTAAGTGTATGGACTTGACTAGGATGTCATACAAAACCAGGGTGTCAGAGTTTAAGGGTCTGTATTTAATCAAGCAATGGTTTGTCTCAACCTGCTCAATTTGGTTTACCACAGAAGCAGAGGAGGGTTTATTTTGATTCCAACATACAATAATCACTTATCACTAAATATATATCCTTTAACTGTGTTTTCATGTGCAAACGGGTATCTAGACACAGATAAATCCATTGACCACATAATGCAAATCCACAACATTTTTCTGGCCTGGAGATACATGTATTGCCCAGTCCAAAGCAGAGACATTATTGTGTGTTCAAGTTATTTTTCTTATCTGCTTGGGGGTAGTTGATCCCATATGCACACCTTCTTTATATCTCACATGATCCAGATTACATATCCATAAAAGGATGATTTAGGATTCATCAAAAATGATTTAGTTGTCACCTTATATTTAGCAGCAAGCTTTATTTGAAATCTTATTTGAGTCAGAAAAGGATGTTCATATGACAGGGAAGATATATAAAATCTTGCAGAGAGCATATCCAACTGACAATATCTTAGAACTCTTATTCTCTGTCCCCAACGCTCTAGGCGACCAGTTTTGATAGCCTTTAGCCGCACCCTCATACTACTCCTTCTCTGTTCCGCGGGTGATGTGGAGGTAAACCCAGGCCCTGCATGTCCCCAGGCACCCTCATTTGTTGACTTCTGTGATCGAAAAAGCCTTGGTTTCATGCATGTCAACATCAGAAGCCTCCTCCCTAAGTTTGTTTTACTCACTGCTCTAGCACACTCTGCTAACCCTGAAGTCCTTGCTGTGTCTGAATCCTGGCTCAGGAAGGCCACCAAAAATTCAGAGATTTCCATACCCAACTATAACATCTTCCGTCAAGATAGAACAGCCAAAGGGGGAGGAGTTGCAGTCTACTGCAGAGATAGCCTGCAAAGTAATGTCATACTTTCCAGATCCATACCCAAACAGTTCGAACTACTAATTTTGAAAATGACTCTCTCCAGAAATAAGTCTCTCACTGTTGCCGCCTGCTACCGACCCCCCTCAGCTCCCAGCTGTGCCCTGGACACCATTTGTGAATTGATCGCCCCCCATCTAGCCTCAGAGTTTGTTCTGTTAGGTGACCTAAACTGGGATATGCTTAACACCCCGCCAGTCCTACAATCTAAGCTAGATGCCCTCAATCTCACACAAATCATCAAGGAACCCACCAGGTACAACCCTAACTCTGTAAACAAGGGCACCCTCATAGATGTCATCCTGACCAACTGGCCCTCCAAATACACCTCCGCTGTCTTCAACCAGGATCTCAGCGATCACTGCCTCATTGCCTGTATCCGCTACGGAGCCGCAGTCAAACGACCACCCCTCATCACTGTCAAACGCTCCCTAAAACACTTCTGTGAGCAGGCCTTTCTAATCGACCTGGCCCGGGTATCCTGGAAGGACATTGACCTCATCCCGTCAGTTGAGGATGCCTGGTCATTCTTTAAAAGTAACTTCCTCACCATTTTAGATAAGCATGCTCCGTTCAAATAATGCAGAACTAAGAACAGATACAGTCCTTGGTTCACCCCAGACCTGACTGCCCTCGACCAGCACAAAAACATCCTGTGGCGGACTGCAATAGCATCGAATAGTCCCCGGGATATGCAACTGTTCAGGGAAGTCCGGAACCAATACACGCAGTCAGTCAGGAAAGCTAAGGCCAGCTTCTTCAGGCAGAAGTTTGCATCCTGTAGATCCAACTCCAAAAAGTTCTGGGACACTGTGAAGTCCATGGAGAACAAGAGCACCTCCTCCCAGCTGCCCACTGCACTGAGTCTAGGTAACACGGTCACCACCGATAAATCCATGATTATCGAAAACTTCAATAAGCATTTCTCAACGGCTGGCCATGCCTTCCGCCTGGCTACTCCAACCTTGGCCAACAGCTGGACCCCCTATTTCTGAAACTTTCCGCCGCCATTGTCGCAACCCCTATTACCAGCCTGTTCAACCTCTCTTTCATATCGTCTGAGATCCCCAAGGATTGGAAAGCTGCCGCAGTCATCCCCCTCTTCAAAGGGGGAGACACCCTGGACCCAAACTGTTACAGACCTATATCCATCCTGCCCTGCCTATCTAAGGTCTTCGAAAGCCAAGTCAACAAACAGGTCACTGACCATCTCGAATCCCACCGTACCTTCTCCGCTGTGCAATCTGGTTTCTGAGCCGGTCACGGGTGCACCTCAGCCACACTCAAGGTACTAAACGATATCATAACCGCCATCGATAAAAGACAGTACTGTGCAGCCGTCTTCATTGACCGTGCCAAGGCTTTCGACTCTGTCAATCACCATATTCTTATCGGCAGACTCAGTAGCCTCGGTTTTTCGGATGACTGCCTTGCCTGGTTCACCAATTACTTTGCAGACAGAGTTCAGTGTGTCAAATTGGAGGGCATGCTGTCCGGTCCTCTGGCAGTCTCTATGGGGGTGCCACAGGGTTCAATTCTCGGGCCGACTCTTTTCTCTGTATATATCAATGATGTTGCTCTTGCTGCGGGCGATTCCCTGATCCACCTCTACGCAGACGACACCATTCTATATACTTTCGGCCCGTCATTGGACACTGTGCTATCTAACCTCCAAACAAGCTTCAATGCCATACAACACTCCTTCCGTGGCCTCCAACTGCTCTTAAACGCTAGTAAAACCAAATGCATGCTTTTCAACCGATCGCTGCCTGCACCCGCATGCCCGACTAGCATCACCACCCTGGATGGTTCCGACCTTGAATATGTGGACATCTATAAGTACCTAGGTGTCTGGCTAGACTGCAAACTCTCCTTCCAGACTCATATCAAACATCTCCAATCGAAAATCAAATCAAGAGTCGGCTTTCTATTCCGCAACAAAGCCTCCTTCACTCACGCCGCCAAGCTTACCCTAGTAAAACTGACTATCCTACCGATCCTCGACTTCGGCAATGTCATCTACAAAATGGCTTCCAACACTCTACTCAGCAAACTGGATGCAGTCTATCACAGTGCCATCCGTTTTGTCACTAAAGCACCTTATACCACCCACCACTGCGACCTGTATGCTCTAGTCGGCTGGCCCTCGTTACATATTCGTCGCCAGACCCACTGGCTCCAGGTCATCTACAAGTCCATGCTAGGTAAAGCTCCGCCTTATCTCAGTTCACTGGTCACGATGGCAACACCCATCCGTAGCACGCGCTCCAGCAGGTGTATCTCACTGATCATCCCAAAAGCCAACACCTCATTTGGCCGCCTTTCGTTCCAGTACTCTGCTGCCTGTGACTGGAACGAATTGCAAAAATCGCTGAAGTTGGAGACTTTTATCTCCCTCACCAACTTCAAACATCAGCTATCTGAGCAGCTAACCGATCGCTGCTGCTGTACATAGTCTATTGGTAAATAGCCCACCCATTTTCACCTACCTCATCCCCATACTGTTTTTATTTATTTACTTTTCTGCTCTTTTGCACACCAATATCTCTACCTGTACATGACCATCTGATCATTTATCACTCCAGTGTTAATCTGCAAAATTGTAATTATTCGCCTACCTCCTCATGCCTTTTGCACACATTGTATATAGACTCCCCCCTTTGTTTTCTACTGTGTTATTGACTTGTTAATTGTTTATTCCATGTGTAACTCTGTGTTGTCTGCTCACACTGCTATGCTTTATCTTGGCCAGGTCGCAGTTGCAAATGAGAACTTGTTCTCAACTAGCCTACCGTGTTAAATAAAGGTGAAATAAAAAAATAAAAAAATAAAAGAACAAATATATAAACTATTAGAACCAAGACTTAAAAAGAACTGATGTTGGCACAAGATGGAGGGAAAGTTGGAACATGTTATCCAGTATAAACTAATGTATAGAATGTATTATACAAGAGACAACATTCACAAATTCTACAGCACACTAGTAGTAATGTCTTAAGTGTAAAACCAATAATGACTCAATAATCCAAGGTTTCTGGGAATGCTATAAAGTCTGGAAATTGTGGGTGGAGCTAGGACGTTGGCTGTCAGAAGTATAACCAAAGATATTTATCGCTAACCTAAGACAGTTCACCTGTGTCATTTACTGTGGGAGAAGCATAGTGAGCAGAACAACAAGGAAGTGGGCAAAGCCAATCACGAGCTTCTGAGATGCAATTGGCGTGTTGTAGCATGAATTGCATATTTCCATTAGGGAATGCCTCCTCAGTGAAGTGTGCATGTGCACAAACTTAATTCAACCTTGCACTCCTTCTAAACAACACTTTTAAAAAAATTAAAAACTTTGGCAAAGCGTCAAGTCTATAAAACTTAGTGTAATGTGTTTGTAACAGTTTCTAGTTTTGGAAACAGAAACATTTATTGAGATCAGATGTTTCATTGATCAGAAGATTTGCAGAATGTTGGCCCAGTTTCACAAAAATCCATCCTCTTCCATTACCTGGGACTGGACTTCCTCTCACTACCATATTTGATGGTGAGAAAAAAACCTTCTTCTTCTTTGGGATTGGACCCCATTCCACTATTTAGCCCTATCTAATCCTATTCAAGGCCAATGTTCTGCAAGGACATAACACTACCACTTAACACCCCCAACAAATCTTCTGCAGTAAAACCTTGCAATCCCAAGTAATTATATGCAGTTGTCACCACAACCTCTATTTTTTGTGACCCTACGTTCCATTTCTGCAGTACTGTTGACAAACATAGCTATGAATGCTAAGAAACCCACCTGACCGAAGCACATATTATTCCCATCCCTCTCTATTGGTCTCTGACTACTCACAGGAATCCTCTCAGGATCCCTTACCCTGTACCCATCTTCCTCTACCACTCTCTTCACTGTTTCAGCATATGACACTTTCTGTACTACTGTAACCCTGGCAACCTCAACCTG
Source organism: Oncorhynchus tshawytscha (assembly GCF_018296145.1). Taxonomy (NCBI): domain Eukaryota; kingdom Metazoa; phylum Chordata; class Actinopteri; order Salmoniformes; family Salmonidae; genus Oncorhynchus; species Oncorhynchus tshawytscha. The sequence goes on along the minus strand of NC_056435.1, from coordinate 31,893,764 downwards.
CCTTTCCCTCACCAGACACCTCTGATCTCCAGCCCCATGGGTACCCCCACAGCTTACAGACACACAACTTTCTCCACCGATACTACACGTTCCTTAATCTCATGCCCTCCCACACACTTCTCACATCTTGTAATCTCCCACCTGCACACTGCTGCACCATGAACATAAGAATGGCACCAAAAACACTGTAGTATCTTCGGAACAAAAGCTCTCACAGGATAACGAGAAAACGTTCTAAACGGATGGTTCAGCTTTATAGCCATGTGACCCATCTGGGTTACCCCTTCTGTCTGTGGTATTACAATGCATATTTCAAGACATGGCATATGGGGGTGTAGTGAGATACCCAATGGGCTGGATGATTTTCTTCTCATCACACATCTTGAAAAAACTTTTACAAAAAACGTGGAAGTCAATCAATCTGCCATCATTGACACAATGGAAAATCTAATGATTTATTATTGAAATAGCATGAGTGCCCAAGGAAAAGTAATTGGCACAATTTAAGGCCAGGTGGCAAACAATAATGCAGGCACTAGTGACGGGGGTGTATAGGATATATGTATGTGTATATATATATATGATTTTTTAGAAAAATAAATAAAGACACATTTCAACCACACGTGGATACAATGTATGTAAAAACCATTGAATATAACACAAACAAAGTGTTGAAACATATTTCCATTGTGGTCCTCTTGTCAACAAACTACATCATCCATCAATGAACAACAAATTAAACATAGAAAACGAATGGAGTTGAGGCAGTTTGGAAAAGTCAGTATGGCTTGAGCAGAGGGTGCATCGATGGTAAGCCAACATTAGAGCCATGGAGCACGTCAGTCTGTCAGATAAGCCAGGAGCTCTTCATCAGGGCCCATGGTTTTGTCCAACGTTCCCAGTTCCTTCAGTACCGCTCCTCCCTAGGTAGCTGATCCTTCATTGCCAACAGTAGCACCCAACTGGGTGATTTATCAGCTGCAGTAAAGAACCAGAAACAGTCCCTCAACATCTCAGACACATCAGCGGTGGTCAGGAACAAATGTCCTTTAACTTTGACCATATATCAAGACAGATGTTTTTTTCCAAAATAAAAACAAATCATTTTTGATCTTGTTGGAGATCTGTGGATGTACCCTTGAGCAGGACAGGACGTTGACCCTGGATGCTTCTGTGGGTCGCACCGGATGGGAGTCTGTTAGATGACTGAATGTAATGTAAATGTTGAGTGTCTTCACTGCAAGTAGATTGTATGTTTTAATATTCTACAAAAAAGAGATTTAGCAACGAAAAAATTATGGATTTGAAAGTTTTACAATTTTATTTTTTACAAGAGCTCTCAGCCTAGCCCTAGGCGATCTCATGGCACCATGTCAACCACCAACGCATGTAAGCCTGCGTGTCCGGCCAGATGAGATGTAGTCATTGTTTGTGTGTCTGTAAATTGTTGTTCGTTTGTATCTGGAGTGTAACAAACTATTATGTAAAATAAAAAGAGATCGTATAGATTTTGTTTCTTTTTTTGTAAGATTTTCATTATTCCAAGAACAAGACCGAAACAAAGTACAGTAGGCTTATAACCATTTATGTTCAACCAAAATGTCCGAATATATCCAACAGGAACTGACAAAAATGACATTGACTATTTTAGAATAATGAAATTGGAAATAAATGTTTTAAGTGAAGTGGCAAGTTGCATTATCTACTTCACTGTCATTTTATGCACTTGGAAGTTGGCACGCTGTATTATGCGCGAAGAGGAGGTGAATGCGTGCGCTGCAGTCTATGATTCACCTTTCGCCTGGAAATAAAAACTGTTTTCATTGTTTGAAAAATAGCGTAGGCTACGCATACAGCACATTCTCCATGAAAATAAATATTGGTGAAGGAAAAACTTTCCGAAGTCCGCGCGTGGTCAAGGAATTGTCAGTTATCCTGTCAAGAGGACAACTCTGAGATTCGTGACGTTCGTGCATGACCTCAAACAGGTAAGTAGCGAAAAGTTATGGTTTAGTAACATGCGTTACATACTTTGTTATGGTTTAGTAACATGCGTTACATACTTTTGCTGAGTTCTGAGTTTATTCGTTCTTTGTGGTTCTCACCCAAAAATCTATATTGTGATTTTTAGACAAAATCATCGAATATATTCAACTTTATAGTGAATTAAAATGTATATTGTAAACACTGATTGATTTAATAATCTGAAACATTTCCTAACGTGTCAACTCCATTCTTTCTGTTTATATGGTATTCTATATTCTGTTTATATCTACTCCACTTGAATGACAGAACATTTATTCGGTTTGTTGTTTTTGTCAGTCTTTGAATTTGATTGATAGTTGCTGAAATCCCCAAATTATATATTATCAGTGTATTGATTACGACCGTATGTGTCGACCTGAATATATGAGGAATTGTGTACCTTATCATAACTGTTTCAATATGATATACACATGGCATTTCCTGCAAGCCAGATAAGCTCATATTGCGTTATTGCATGTTTAACAGGGTGTCTGTGGGAATTATAAACCTATTAATCACGTCTCTGTAGTTTTGAATAGCTAAAACATGTATTAGCGCTATTGGACATGTTCACAAGCTCAGACAGTAGACCAAGCTGCAGAGACAAATCATGGGTTTCTCAGAACTACTGAACTCCACTCTATTCATTGATACATATTGAAATGCTCTACTCTTCAAATGACCTTTGCAGAAAGCACCTGAATGAAGATAATGCTATTTGTGACTTTTCGATGACCAAGACCAGATTGCAATGCGTTGCATGCCTACCTGTAAATGGCAACGAATGGAAACTAAATTTCAAACCTTTGGTTTATTAACCATGAGCATGAAGAAAGTCACTCAGTCCTTACACCCATGTCCCTGCTGCTTTTAAACACTAAACCTCTGCGTGTTTGACATGAAGTTGAAGGTGTTAAAATGTAACATGTATGCCAATGCTAGTCTATGAATTATTGATGAATTATTGATATACTGTATATATATATATATATATATATATATATATATATATATATATATATATAAATAAATAAGATTTCCAACTTTTCATCAAGTCTAAAGGCTAATAACTTTATAATAGGTATTTCTTTGTAGACTGTCTTGAAGACTGTTATATAACCACATTATAATGCTTCTGTTGAAATTCCCACTTTCCATGTGGGACTTAAGAGTCACGTATTGTATGGCCATCAGTCCGTGTGCATCTTTTTCCCTGAAAGGCATGTAGTGGTTGTGACAGGAATGCAAAGTAGAGAGGCCCAGGTTCCTGAGTGCTACCTGTGACCTGGCTGTGATATGTCCGGTTAATCATCAACCCAGGGGATGTGGCTCAATGCAAATGCACAATGTCCGGGACATGGAGTGCTCTGGTCAACTACCCGGGAAAATGAAGTGCTCTGGTCAACTTCAGCAGTAGCTACATGTATGTCATGTCATGGCTCAGTATTGATTAGCAATTAGAATGTGTTTAACTCATTCATCATTCGAACGTAAAGACCTCTAGGGAAATTAAAGCTTCTAGGGAAATCGCTATTCTCTTGCATTAGAAGATGTCTGGATTATTGATCTGTATTGCACTGGAAAGACAGAGGGTTTGAATGACTTTTACCTGCTTTGTATGAGAACATGGCACAATTTGGGGTAGATGCTTCGACACTACTAGGGCTTTTACGTTATTAGGTTATTAGGTTGTGCTTTAGCAAGGCATTTTCAAGCGCAAAGGACAGAGCATAACATTTTCAGGCACTTTGAAATACTTCAGATTGTTAATTAAAAAAAGGCTTTTGTATGTCATGATGGAAGAGGTTTCACAGACACATACTGTTAATACCAACACAGCTCTTTTTGGCTACCGGTATCTAAACATTTCCTATTAGGCTGTTGTTTACTATGAGACAGCGGAAGCTTTTAACATTGCTTCCTTATGACCACATTTCTTCATCACTGTCTCTCTCATACTTGTCTCGACCAGAAAGTACTATACTCTACGTTATTTTAGATAGAATCCCATTATGTTTATAGCTTAGGAATCATATTGATTGCAATCTTGTGGACAGTCAGGACCACTTTAATCATTTATAATGTTTTATTTTCATCAGAGATCTGCAGCTGGTCTCAATAAGGATGACATTGTCCAACAATCAGACCTGGAGGTAACGCAAGGACGTCAGTCCCCCCTTCTCTCTGCATCTGAGAGTGGAGATGGTCCACTGGGCCACACAGTGGTTGACATGTGTCTGGCTCCAGACTGTCTTGACCTCCACATTGGACACCTGCCCCTCCACAACCCCTAGCCCTGTCAACTTCTCTGTGGTCTACACCATGCCCTTCTTCCAAACAAAGAGCCCCATCCAAAACATAGTGACCAACTCAATGTACCAGGAAGTGTATGTGGCATCTCAGAATGTGATCGAGGCTGTGAACATGAGTTTGGAGAAGGTGTGGGAGCTTCCTACAGGCCCAGTGGGCGGCCCTGAGTGTAAGATTTGTGATTTGTGTGACGTTGACAAGGATCCCAACTTCCTAGAGAACACTGACAATGAGGTATTATTGTTGGATACATTCTTTATGTATTTATACTCTTGTGGGAGTTCTCAATATGGTGTATGCCATTTCCACCAACTTAAGACAGATGGACAACCACCCAATAAGAATTCATCTAAATGTTTATTCAGAAAAGAATCTAACTCTGCTGCCTATTGTCCTGACTGCCTTGCCAGCCCGCTGGGCACCAAAGTCACCATGGTGGAGGAGGGACAGACTGTATACTTTTTTGTGGCTTCCACTGTAAATGATAGCATGACACAGAGATATGACAGGAAGTCCATATCAGTGCGCCGACCATTGGCGTCAGAAGACGGTTTTTACAATGACGTGCGGGGACTGACCGTTCTGCCTAGCCTGCGCCGGACCTACAACATTGAGTATGTCTACAGCTTTTTCACCCAGGAGTTTGTCTACTTCCTGTCCGTCCAGAGAGAGAGCCCTTACCAAGAGTTCTCCCCGTTTCAGACGCGGCTGGGCCGCCTGCCGAGGAATGAGTGGGAGATGAGGAGGTACCGGGAGGTGGTTCTGGAGTGCCGGTTTGAACCCAAACGGAGGAGGAGGAACACGGTAAGCGGGAGTGAGGCCTTTAAGGATGTGGTGTACAACATGGTGCAGGCCGCCCACTTTGGGAAGGCAGGCAGTGAGCTGGCGGATGAACTTGGAGCAGAGGAAGAGGATGACATCCTGTATGGAGTGTTCGCTGTCACAGATGACAATAGGGTCACAGAGCACGACTCAGCCCTCTGTGCCTTTCCAATGGACAATGTGAACAAGGCCATCGATGACGGGGTGGATGACTGCTGTAAGTCTGGCCCAGAGCAGCTGTCCCGGGGACTTTGCCACTTCCAGGCCTGCGAGAGCTGTCCTCATGAGGTGAGCCCACCAACTCAACACTCACTCACACAGGTTGATCCAGAGAGGTGTTGGTAAATTGTGTTATATACATTATGCGTACACAGTCTGTTCAGGTTGTCTTCACAATGCATAGATAGCATGAGAGTTATTCCCTCACTTCACTGTAATATCTGTGACAGACTGGGTAAATGTTAGTTAGTTTGGCTACTTAATAGGGGTGAAACGATTCACAAAACTCATGGTTCGGTACGATACTGTACTGTGGTGTCACGGTTCGATACATTGACAAAATAAATGCCTGAGAAATATGTAATTTGTATTTAGATTTTCCATTTATTATAATAGTAAACATGGGTAGCTTGAATTGTCAGGAGGATATGGAAACAAAGGGACAACAAAAATCAGCAGTGCCTGCCTTATAACATGAAATAATATAGTCATTTAAAACAGAACTTCAACAAGTGTTTAGTCCAGCAGCATATATCAAAATGAAGTCACATAGCAGTGCTTTAAACAAAATAGGACCTCTTGAGACTGGTTACTTGAAAAAATAAATAATAATAATAATCAGATTTTCTAGTTTTTATTTCAGAAGATTAGTCTATCCACATTATCTGTAGTGAGCACAGATTGGCTTACTGTGACAATGTCAGCCCCTGTGGAAAATACCCTCTCGCTAGGGACAGAGGTCCCAGGCACAGCCAGGTAGCGCCTTGCTAACATGGTAACATGAGGGTATATTAACTCTTTGGTCTTCCACCATGTAAGTGGATCAGCATCCAGAGGAATGAGGTCCACTTCCCTGTATGAGGTCACCTCCTCCTCTACGACCTTGACCTTTGACTTTGTTCCCTGCTCCTGGCTCGTGAGCAACTCCCCAAAACGCTCGGCCATGGCAGACTTATTTTCTGGAGGAGAACCCCTGTCGTCTGTCGTCTCTGGAGAGGGGTTGGCTCCTGTGGTACTGTGGCTTGACCCGGCAGAATTAAATTAGATGACAATCTCTGAAGTGGCTTTAAAAATATGATTTGTTGTTAGAAATATATATATCAGACGCTATTATGACCATTACAATTATTGCTTTATAATGAATTGTTAAATCACTAAATAATCAAATAAACGTCACATTAACAAAATAATTACAATACCTGTTGTATATTGGTCACAATCTCTGCTGTGAGTTCATTGTAGACTCTCAGACGAGCAGCAGCATCCAGGTGCAGCAGGGACTTGAACCGGGGGTCCAAAGCGGTGCTCTTGTGTCAGAAGTCTTGGACACCAGGGTCAGCATACTAGGCTCCAGGTTAACTCTGATAGCAGTCTTGACATCCCTTACTACGGGTTCATCTTTATCAGATGCCACCGTTGATTTCAGGATCATTGTTTTCATAGGCAGGACCATGGAAACTGATGGAATGCACTGTTTTGAGAGGTTTGCACACTTTGATTACTTCCTCTGCTAGTCTTATGTCATTTTCAGACAAAGTCACAATATCTTTGACATTGTTCCTCACAGCTTGATCAGTCAGTGTAGAATACACCGCAACTTTCTGCTCAAGGTATCTCTCAAACATGTCATGGCTTGAATTCCATATAGTAGGGACATCTTGGATTAGTTTGTGGTTTGGCAGCTCCAGCATCTCCTGTTTTGTCTTGAAAACATGTGCAACAGTTGTGGTTTTATGAAAGAAGGATACCACCTTCCTGATCTTTGCTAAGAGGCGAGAGATTGGATTCACTGACATTGCTTTTTGAGATGCTAGATGAATAACGTGAGCAAAGCATCCTATCTGTGGCCCTAATCCAGGTAGCGCAACTGCATTTACAATATTTCTAGTGTTATCAGTGGTCACAGGAATCATTACATTATCCATCTCCAACTTCCACATTGCAACTACTTCCCTTAGCTCTTCCCCCAAGTTTACACTGGTGTGACTACTCTTAAGGGGACGTGTTTGAAGGATATGGCTTTTTATCTCCCACTCTGCCGTAATGAAATTAGCCGTTACAGGAAGGTAGCTCTAGATGTCCAACTGTCTGTGGTTAGAGCAACAGACCACGTTTCTGACAACTCGCTCTCAAGTTGTTATATTTTTTGTTGTTGTGTAAGGCAGGTATTAGTGTACGGGAAGGAGTAGTGAAGTGCGGCTCGACCACTTTAAACATTTTTCTGAACCCCGCATTCTCTACCACAGAGAAGGGTCTCATATCTGCCGCTATGAATTTGCGGAGGGAGTCGAAAAGAGAACACACAGAAGAAGGCTGTTGTATAAAACCCTTCTCTCCGGATGACATCTTCAAACTAAGGGCAACCATAGCATCCATGACAGAGAGGGAGAAGCGTTCATCCATGTATACGTGTAAAAAAAGCTATATTATCAGATATTATATGTTTCTAATTTAGTCAGAAAGTCGTTTTCATTGCAAGTTAAAGCGTACTGTTAGCTAGCTAGCTAACGTTAGCTTGCTGGCTCGCTAGCTAATGTTACGTGTATGATCTGTGTACTAATATTATTCGTATCTCAGAGCCATTTGCATTTCTAGTTATAGCCTAATGTTCGCTAGCTAGCTAGCTCACATTGAACCTAGCTAGTTGGTTAGCTTTAGCTACCAGTAGATTAATACAGGGTAGTAATGTTATGAGTTGGGATTATGGTTCATTGTTAAACTAGCTACATGTCTAAACAAAAGACTCCACTATGCTACTAACCATTTCACTGTACTGTTTACACCTTCTGTGTCCTGTGCATATGACAAATAAATGTTGATTGTATTTGATATAGTGTGTGTTTACCATAGAAGGTAATGTGAAGAACAACATGACCTGCATCAAAGTCAAATTAGGATATAACATTAGGTCAATGAGACAGTGTCCAAGTTCTAAAATTCTCCAGTAGGAGGCCCTGCTTTTATTTAGTCAGTCAACACCCTTTAAAAGTTCACTACATAAGACCGAATCTAGACGGTCGGTCACATATGGTAGGCTTACCACATAGATCGGCATTCCTAAAATACTTTTGAACGTCCTTTTTTGGTGCAGTCCGGACCAGCCTTGATTTCCACGTCCACAGACGTTTCGTTCAGATTTTGTCCGTCTGGACCAGCCTTGATTTGGCCCAAACATAAATGTTTATAAACAGAGTATTTTCAGCTTTAATTGAGAACCAAAAATGAACCTGATTTCAACATTCGGAAAATACGTATTTTCAATGTCTGAAAAATAGGTATTTTCAACTTTCATTGAATCTGATCTCAATGCCCGGGAAAATACATATTTTCAATGTAGGGAAAATACGTATTTGCAACTTTCATTCTGAACTGAAAATGAACCTGATTTCAACGTCTGGAAAACACATATTTTCACATTCATTCAGAACCTAAAGTGAACCCAACTTTGATATCTGGAAAATATGTATTTTAGATATCTTTTCAACGTAATTTTGCTTACTGGGACTATTCTAGTAGGGGCTGCAATTTATTTGTCTTGACTAGGACGGACTGGCCCTGAGCCTAGATGCGTTACGTACATGTCTGGCTGGACTGGTAAAATGGAGACTTGGATGTCTGTGGAGTCAGCGAGAGTGGCTGATCCAGTGATAAAATAAAAAAAACAACTGTACAAAAGTGTGAGCTATTTTCCATCCAGGAAGAAGTGGACTCTCCAGAGGAGTAATGGAACATCCTGTACTACTCTTTCGGCAGAAAAACAAATGATTTCAATGACTCTCATTCCTGTGTATCAGTGGAGGCTGCTCAGAGGAGGATTGGGAGGACCAGGCTCCTCAGTGAATTTCATAAAAATTAAACTAGTGAAACATTAAAAAATACATCCTTTTTAGATATCCTAAATATACTCATGTCACCAAATAATTGATTAAAACACACTGTTTTGCAATGATGGTATACAGTAGCCTCAATAGCACTCCGTAGGGTAACACCATGGTGTAGCCAGAGGACAGCTAGTTTCCATCCTCCTCTGTGTACACTGACTTCAATACAAAACCTAGGAGACTCGTGGTTCTCTCCCCCTTCCATAAACTTACACAGTAGTGATAACAACTTCCGGAGGACGTCATCAAACCTATCAGAGCTCTTGCCCACCCATGAAAGGATCAGATAATTAATATAGTACAGAAAACATAAGCTACAGCCAGCTAGCACTGCAGTGCATAACATGTGGTGAGCAGTTGACTCAAAGAGAGAGAAAGACAATAGTTGAACAGTTTTGAACAAATTAATTTCTTCAACAATTAAGGAGAAGCAAGAGAGAGAGAGAGAGAGCTGTATTTTGTATATTCACTTTCTTAGCTAGCAAATGCAGCTAGCTTGTTTAGCCTACTCAAACACCTGGCTCAAACAGAGAGGGATGCTATGCTACCTAGCTGGCTATGGCTATCCATCACTGGAATTCTTCCAAGTCAAGTTAAGCTTAACTTTAATGTATTGTCACTGGAGCCCGCCAATGTATTGTAACTGCTAAATTGCTTGCAAACTGTACACTGTACACTGTACTGTATGATTGTAGCGGCTTTACTAACACATTAGTTCTAGTAGCTATGTTAGCTAATATGGTGACAACGATGTAGGCTGTGTGTAGGGGTTAGAGGTTATTATATGAAGGTTTGGCTTGGAAAGTTTTTTTTGCCATGTCACAGACAGCTGATGTGTTGTGCACGGAAGTCCACAAGCGACGGGAATAGGTGAGAGGAGGAGAGCGTGTAGATTTGAGAAGGAATTATCCCAATGATAAAAGGAATCATGCTATTTGTTTGTGGCTGCTATGAAAGTGAACTGTGTTTGCGTGTGATCAGGGGTGTATTCACTCTGCCAATTCTGTTGGAAAATTTTTTTCTTAAACGGAAGCAAACGGAATGAAACGGGGATAAACATACGTGAATTTGTCCAATAGAAACTCTTGTTTGCAACTTTTGGACTAATGATTACATCCTAGATCAGCTAGATGAAGGCAGGATTGTGCAAGGCAGTATTGAATGTGTCAATGTCTGTCCCCTTGATTACTCAAATTTCTCTCAACCTGTGCACCTACACTGAAAACTTTAATTCATAGGCTCATTTGTCACAATCTCATGATGGGTATAGGCAATACTTGAGTAGCATGTAGTAGCCTAAACTTATCAATGTTACATTGAACTGGGTGAATGGAGTTTGAATGACAGTCATCCAGTATGCTGTAATAGAAAGAAGGCCATGCTCCCCAAAAAATAATTGTCCTCCCTCATCTTAAATGACACCGACCGCCACTGTAGGCTAGGTATAGTAAGAGCCAATGGAATTTCTTGTGGGTGGTAAGTAAAGGGTGATGTTTTCTCTTACAGTAAGTGCAATGACATGACAAGGATGTTAAACAAAAGCAGGCATGTCAGAGTTTAATGGTCTCTATTTAATCACGCAATAGGTTGTCTCAACCTGCTAAATTTGGTTTACACAGGAGCAGAGGAGGGTTGAAAGGAAGGAGTTATTTTGATTCCGACAGCAATCACTAATCACAACAAAAAATCCTTTATCTCTATTTTCATGTGCAAACAGCTATCTAGGCACAGAGAGAAATCCATTGACGTCATAATGCAATTGCTCCACAAAATGTTTCTGTATTGCCCAGTCCAAAGCAGAGACTTTATAGTGTGTTCAAGTTATTTTTCTCCTCTGCCTTGGGTAGTCGATCCACTATGCACACATCCTCTATATCTCACATGATCCAGATGACATATCCATAAAAAGGAAACTGTGATTTAGGCTTAATCAAAATTCTTTAGTTGTCAGTTTACATGTATATTTAGCAGTAAGCCAAACAGTGTCTTTGAAATCTAATTAGGCTGTTATCCTTTTTATCAGGTTCAGGATAGACAAGGCCATGACACAGTTGTAACATGATTCCTGTAGCAACCAATAGCATTCACTGGCTCTTGACTCCTCTAGAGAGCAATCCATTTGTTTGGAAGCTTTTTTTGTGGGATGGAAAACTGCTTCATGGAAAAAGGACACAACAGTTTGCCAACAAAAGAAAACAGCCAACATAAGATAGCAACACAAATAGCTGAAAAAGAACATGATTTTGGACAGAGGCCAATGTATTTGGGAGTTAGTTAGCTTTTAAACTTGTTTCCGGATATGCGTCTTTGAATAAATCCCTCATGGAACGGTGCCTTTGGCAATGTTTTATTGTCAGTCAAATGAATTGTATGCCTCATTTATCTGGGAATGAACATGTTTTAATACTGTGAAATTGAACTGCGTGTCTGCCATAACGACCATTTACATTTTTGACTGTTCTTTTTACATTTTTTATTCACTCAGCAAATAGCTGAAAACGTGCCAGTGAGTGTTACTACTCTGAGATCACATTTGACTCCCCAAATATTCCCCGACCTCTACAGATCTCTGGCTCTGAAATTCTTTAGGGGGGCTAATTTGAATCAACAGCAGATTTTGAGGGATTTTTACATCCGTAACCCAGTACGACCAACGTAACTGCAGTTTCACAGTACTTGGCTGTTTCATTGTGTTTTCACAATTCAGGACAGGAGTGGCCTGCCAGCTGGAATTTACAGGAATCTGAAATCCGGGTCCCTCCCTCTCCAACATCAGCTCACAGCTGCTACCAACAACCCTGCTTCTCACAAGAACAACTACACCTCCCATGAGTGTCATTGTCTATATAATTCTTATATAATTTGAAGCCTATTTATGTGTACTTTTACTGGCTCCTGGCATTGAGTGCTTATTGTTGTCTGGTCTTTGCCACACTGTCTACCTCCAGCATGCTCAGATGTTATGAAGCCATGGAAACAAATCCTCCTTCGCCAACCTTTTTCTAGTACAGTATTGTGGGAGAAAACATATACATACAGAGTGTCATAAAAATACACTGATAAGGCATATTCCATTTTGGCATCAGTATCAGTAGTACAACTTCTGATTCCCAAATAGCACCAACAGTTCTGTTGAACCTGAACTAATAATCACATACTGTTCCTTGGTTATATCCTTGTTCTTCTAGTTTTTGTGCATATTCATGACAATGACTGTTGGAACTTGAGATCTGAGACAATTGATTATGGTTTTTTTAACATGTTATTTGTACCTCTTTAGATGGAGTTTCTTTGCACCAAGTCAGTATGATAAATATAATATAGTAGCGAGAGCTATGAATCACCATGGGTCTTTGGCATCTGAGGTCAGACGCCATTGTGGTTCATTCAGGAAAGTTTCTGGTCCCATGAGGAAGGTGGGCAAAACCAGTCAATAAAGTTGCACAGTCTATAGCTGATATAATACTATCAGAGCTGTGGAGGAACTCATTGGTCAGTGTGTTCTCAAAGTGTTCCCTTCTAAAGCATTACACAAGCTAGGGTGCATTTGCTTTAAAACCTTTTCTTCATTTTTCACTTGGCATCAGGTAAGCTGCTCACCCAGTTCCTTGTTCCGAGAACATCTGTTCACGAAACAACAGCAGTAGGCTTTAGTGCCTCAAGGCCTGATGTCAAGTACCAGATGTAATACCCTACATTTACTATTGCACTTTAACAGGTTGTAGATAGAGAGCTTTTGTAATATTTATTTTTTTCCAAAATGTGAACACATTGTACATGGATCAAGATAACACTAAATTACCAAAAGCTGAAAAAGTATTATCTAAGTATTGTGTAAGTAGTTTTGAATATGTTATTTGAATAGCACAAGTAGATTTAATAACACATGCCCCTATGAGTCCTTGGTTTGCAGCCCAGAATTATTCTGATTAATCTTGACCAGAAAAAACTCTGGGAGCTAGGGCCCAATTATTTTCCCGCTCTAGGCTCGTGACCAGAAAAAACTCCTGGCCCTACTCAGAACGTACATCTCCCTATTTACTATGCCCCATCTCCCTGTGACCAGAGCATGGAGAACAACGCCACCTGCAGGGACCACCCCACCATGGTGTCTAAGCCCTATTACAGAGTGGACCTCTTCAACAGGCAGATGAATGACATCCTGCTCACCTCCCTGCTTGTCACCACCATAGAGAACAAGACCGTGGCACACATTGGCACCTCCACTGGACGGCTCCTCCAGGTATGGAGGGGGACAGCTCACAACAGAGTGTGATCCTGAACCAAGATGATCTAATCCAAGATGGAGTTAAATGAAAAATGTGAACATACTATAGTTCTGCTCTTCTTCGATAGATTATTAACGATCTGCTCTGTCTTTTTGGCAGCTTGTTTTGAGAAGATCAAGCCCTATTATCTTTGCCAATTACACCTTGGTAGAGAACCAGAGGGTCTCCCCAATTGCTGCTGTGTACTCGTCAGAATCTCTACTGTTTGTGGTTGGAGACAAGGTTTGGAAAAGCCAGTTCAAAATCAGTTACAGTTAGCAAAAACAGCAATCAAAGTGACTCTTTTTTTAAAATCAAAGTTAATCAAATCGCTCTCTTTGGCTGACAGGTGATCCAGGTGCCTCAGAGGGGGCCAGGCTGCCAGCACTTCATGACCTGTGCCATGTGCCTGACAGCCCCTGAGTTTATGGTCTGTGGCTGGTGCTCTGGAGAGTGTTCCTGGGAGGAGGAGTGCAGTGGCTACTGGAGGAACGAGTCTTGCCCCCCTGGTATTACCGGGGTGAGAAGAACTGGGGAGAGGAATGTGTTTGTTTTGTGCAGGGAGGTTTGGATTGGAGCAATTAGCTACCCTACCATACAATGGATCTTACTGCTGGCTAGGTTCAATGTGGAATAATGTGTTGATGAATTCAAAGAAATACCAAACATATCTTTATGGTTATCATAAAGATATGTTTGAGATTGTCCATAGTCACAGATTACCTGGGCATAACCATAACGTGACCATAACTTTGTATAGTATTTGTATGTTGTGATAATGATAGGTTGTGATTGAAAGTTCATATGCAGAATCTGTTTGTTCCTGTTTGGCATAGTTCTTCCCTAAGACAGCTCCCCCTGATGGTCAATCAGAGCTGACTCTGTGTGGCTGGGAGTTTCAGTCACCCCTGAGGCCTGCCATCAGCTCCAGAACCCACCTGGTGAGACTGGGACAGACAGCCTGCACCGTGCTGCCACTGAAGAGCAACAACACACAGTGAGTACCACTCACAATGACAGAGGGTCGGCAACAACACATCCACCATGCTGACCCTCAACACGTGGGCCCCTCAGGGGTGCATGCTTAGTCCCCTCCTATACTCTCTGTTCACACACGACTGCGTGGCTGCACACATCTCCAACACTGTCATTAAGTTTGCCGATGACACGATGGTGGTAGGCCTGATCACAGATGATGATAAGACAGCCTATAGGGAGGAGGTCAGAAACCTGTCAGTGTGGTGCCAGGATAACAACCTCTTCCTTAACGTCAGCAAGACAAAGGAGCTGATTGTAGACTACAGGAAATGGAGGGCAGAGCACGCCCCTATTCACATCGATGGGGCAGTAGTAGAGCGGGTCGAGAGCTTCAAGTTCCTCGGTGTCCACATCACTAAGGACCGCTCATGTTCCAAACACACCAACACAGTCATGAAGAGGGTACGACAACGCTTTTCCCCCCTAAGGAGGCTAAAAAGATTTGGCATGGGCCCTCAGATTCTCAAACTTCTACAGCTGCACCATTGAGAGCATCTTGACTGGCTGCATCACCGCTTGGTATTGCAACTGCTTGGCATCTGACCGTAAGGCGCTACAGAAGGCAGTTTTTACGGCCCGGTACATCACTGGGGCCAAGCTCCCTGCCATCCACAACCTCTATACCAGGCGGTGTCAGAGGAAGGCCCTAATAATTGTCAAAGACTCCAGCAACCCAAGTCATAGACTGTTCTCTCTGCTACTCAACGGCAAGTGGTACCAGAGTGCCAAGACTGCTGAATGGTTAATCAAATGGCTACCCGGACTATTTGCATTGACTACCTTTTCATTTGCACTAACTCTCTTGCACCGGCTGTATGCACACTCCCCGGACTCTAACCACACACTCACACATACAACACTGAGACGCCAACACACACGCACGGACGCACGTGCACGCACACACACACACACATGCATGCATATGAACACCACACACACACTCACACATAGACACACTTTCACACTCTTGACATACGTTGCTACTCTGTTTATTATCTATCCAGATTGCCTAGTGACTTTTATCCCTACCTACATGTACATATTACCTCAACTCCCTCGTACCCCTGCACATTGACTCAGTACCGGTGCACCTTGTATATAGTCTTGCTATTGTTATTTTATTGTGTTACTATTTCCTTTTGATTTGGTGCACATTTTTCTTACTTTTTAACTCTTTATTTTTGGGAATGTTATTGTAAGTAAGCATTTCACGGTTAAGTCTACACCTGTTGTGTTCGGCGCATGTGAAAGTTTTGATTTGATTTGAGATGCACAGTGGATCATATTAGTCATATTGACATATAGGTTTATTGTATGTACAGTAGGTCGGTTTTACTCAACTAGTATGGGCCATTAAGGAAACATACTGTAGATGTTAACTCAACTGAAACGTCTCATGGTGATTTCTGCTTCATATTTTTTTACATTTTATGTTACTTTGACACTGTTGTTGTGCCGCTCCTTAGCCTGGTGTGTAAGATCCACTCTGGGCCCATTGAGCTGTCCAAATCAGTTAACATCACTGTGGAGGTGCATGAGGAGAAGATAGAGGGCCGCTACTCCATCGACGGAAAATCAGAAATGCCAGGATTTACCTTTGTGGTAATTTGAATCTACAATTGATTGCACTACCTATTTTCAGTTGGGTGACTCATTTGATTATGCCTCTGGTAATAATACGATGTATTATTGCATGTAACGGGGACATACTGTAAATATCAAAGTGAGTTTGGAAGTATCCTCTGTTGTACATACAAAGTCACCATCACTCTTTCAGGGGTACTTTATGAATGGCTTTAGGATTAAATTGGTGACATTTTGCTCCCTTTGGCAGATTCCCAACATCACAGACATCCAGCCCAACTACGGGCCTCGTGTTGGAGGAACTCTGATTACTGTGACTGGGCCTCACCTGGACGCTGGGCAGAACAGGAGGGTCACTCTGAATGGAGATCCCTGCCCAATCACCAGGTGGATGAAGTTGGATCATTCCACCAATTCGGTGCATTTTGAGATGTGTAACTTGGTGAAAAAAAAACTGTTGATTTCAAAAATGTTTTACATTGTCATTGTCACATTGTCATATTCAACTGAATAACAAACAAGTTTTTCCATCTCAAGAGGTTAAATAACAAAATGACTATGGGTAACAGGGTTGACTTGTTATGCTTTGCCCACGATGTTTTCCATCACAAAACATCAGAAAATTGACAGATCAGCTCACCTGCTTTTACACTATGATTTGACTATGAGATGTTCAATGTTTCTTTTGAAAATAATATTTAAATGGAATGTTTAACCATATTAAAACGAGAGTTCAATTCACGTAACATGGTTGACCTTAAAAAATGGGACGAATCCCTAATCAAATGAATCATTAATCACATGAAAGAAATAATAATCTTCAGAAATGACTTTGTCAAAGAAACAAAATAACTAAGGCTTTACAATTATGATTTTGGCCCGTTATCAAGTCTTTATTAAAAGTAAACACATTTATTCAATTTTCCATGTGGTCTATGTTAAAGGCCACTTAGTTGAATATAACAGGCTTTTAATTTCAATTTCAATTTTGGTGCAAAATGTCTAATTAAAATATCAAAGGATGCAAAGGCACTCATTTCGTGGAACGATCCAGTTACTGGTTATGTCATTATGGCTCTCCTGTGATGTTTTCACCCAAAGCCTGTTTCCTCTAACCTGTACTTCTAAAATACCTGCCTGTATGACATCATTTACTATCGTCTATTTACCTCTGTGAGCCCCATGCTTGTCCCAGCATGTGTGTGTGTACAGTAATCGCAAACTGATCGCAATCTGACCGTGTACCGTTCAATTACAGGGAGTGAATGAAAAACTAGTAGTTGTGATGACTAACTCAGTGTGGTGTATCCTTTTATTTCTTTTCAAAATATACATATCTTCTAAGTAGTCATTTTCATGTTGTGGGGTGATAAACACATAAAGCCACATGTGGAGTGAGGTGACCATAAGTCCTACCTGTAGGAGTATACTAACCCTGGACTTCCTCCCTACTTCACCTGCCTCCAGTGTCACAGCGCCCAGAGGGAACATGTCCTCCATCATCTGTCTGTCTCAGCCCATCGCGGAGGTGAGGGACGTCCCCCTCACTGTGTTCATAGACAAGTCCCCTGTCCTCACCACCAAAGTCTTCTACTACAAAGAAAACCCAGAGGTCACAGCTGTCCTCCCAGACTGCAGTTTCGACAGGTAGGCCAAGCCTTTGCAATCTGTCACCATCTCAACCAAAATAAAAGGTGGATAGATCTAAGCCCTGCTGGTGGGTTTCTGTAGAATCTGTTATTGTCACTCGCTCCACTCTCCATTGTTTTTCTCTGTCGACTCCAGGGGGTCAAAGATAATCATTGAAGGGAAGAACTTGGACTCTGTTTACAGGACCATCATCCGCTTTAAGCCCAATGAGGGCCACCTGAAGCCTGTCATCAGAGTACGGTCCAATAAAATATTATATAACCACATACTGTATACATGATAGAGATAAAACTTTTTTTTCTTCATGTAATCAGATGCATACAACTCTTTTATAATTCCCACCAGGTGTGCAAAGGCAAGTCTTTGCCTACACGGATGGAGTGCATAACTCCTGCTCTCCTCCGGGAAGAAACAGAGGAAGGGGAGCTCTCCTTTGATATGGATGGAGCTGTTGGACTGTGGAATGGAGAGTTCTCCTACCACCCCTATGGCGAGCCCATACCCTTTGAAACTGAGGGCCATGTACTTAGGCTGTACCATGGACAAGATGAAGTGTCACTGCATGTAAGTGCAACAGTGACATAACAACACACCTTATTAATGTCTATTTGACAGCTACTTACTGTCAGAAGGAGTAGGAATATAGTTTTATATTGCTTACGTATGGTTTAAACATTTTCAAGAAGGAAAACTCAGAAGTCTCATTTTCTTCCCCATCACAGCACCAGAAACTGAACCTTGTGAGTTCCTGCATGACAATCACTATGACAGTGGGAGGAGTGGATTGTGACGCGAAAGTCCTGGACAATGAAATCACCTGCAGGATCCCCAGAAACGTAACCATCAGTGAAGGACTGCCTGTGAAGGTTTGTTTGGTTACTGGACACTATGTTGTGCATTCAACATTAGAGTATGTTAACAATAAACATCCTACTATTGGTCTGTACTTGGTTGTTTTCCCTACATGTGTGATGAAATTACAGAAAAACAAGACAGCAGTCTCTGGCAGTAGTGTGTGACCATGCCGACCACAACTTAGTTTAAAAAGAATGTCAAAAGCTGACAAAAGAAATATGTCTGTATCTATGTGTGAATTTGTATTTTTTAAACTAGGAAATAAAATCAATCAATCAAGACCCACCCACTGTCTCTCCTTCCCCAGATCTCCATCAATGGGCAGGTTCACAACGTTGGGGCTGTGGTCCTGGTCAGTAATCACTACATGGTGGGCATCGTACTGGGGATACTGGGGGCCCTGGTGGCGGGGGCTGTGCTGGCCTTCGTAGTCATGAAGCACCTGAGGAAGCAGAAGAAAGGTGGGGTTCCCTGTCTGTCTGGACTTTGATCAGGTCATCTTACACAACCCCATGACTGGTAATGAGGATGTCTTATGCAACTGGTTTAACGTAGGACATCTACAGCCATGCACAGTGACAGTGGTAGCTAACATTGTCTTGCTGACTTTTGATGCATTTTCCTTCTCCCGTGGTTTACGATTGAAAACTCTTGTGACATTTCCAGACTCTCAGGTGGAGACCCGTTTGGCCCAAAACCACAACCGCTCCAACAGCAGTAGTCTGGAACTGTCATCTGTAGCTGACTACAGAAGAGGTGAGACTCTAATTGGCTAATATATATTGTGTCTCGATCAGTTTCTATTCTTTGGTTTGATGTATGTGCATTATCTACACATACTGATGTATGTGCATTATCTACACATACTGATACATGTGCATTATCTACACATACTGATGTGTGTGCATTATCTACACATACTGAAGGAACTCTACTGACCTTGCCCTTTTCCACTCTAGTAGTCCTGCCTCAGAGGCCAAGTTCGGTTCTGGGAAGCCCAGTGGTGTTCCCCAGTCTGGCCTACCCTGCAGGCAGAATGGACCCCACGCTCACCCCCCTCCTACCCCCTGAGAAGATCTCCATCTCCAGCTTCAGACCAGAGCTCCTGGAAGAGGTGAAGGATGTGCTGATCCCAGCAGACATGCTCATTGTCCAGCATTGCCAGATCGTTGGCAAGGGTCAGTATCATTATAGTGTGTACAGCACTATACATAGTGCTTTTTAATTGCGTTTTTTAGACAACAATCAAATGCACATAGGCTACTACTCCCATACCTTTTAGTCTCTGTTATTATATCATATAAATCAAATTGGCCATTTTAAATAATAGGGACTTAAACCCATCTCATTCCAATTATAATGTTCTCTTATCTCCCTCAGGTCACTTTGGCACAGTTTATCATGGCTACTTCACAGACCACAACAACAGAGAAATCCATTGTGCTGTCAAGTCATTGAACAGTGAGTATCTCCTTCACAATGTTCTAGAGCTGAACCAGGTGGACTGAGCATTAGTCACCTGTACATGTGACCAACTGTGTAAATATGGAACAACCCTGCTCGTGTGTGTGGATAATTGAACATGCAAACTCGGTTAAATGTGGTTTGTTTAGGGTTTTTAAGCTTTATCTGTAAATGTTGACTGTTCATAAGCAGTTTTTACGTTAATATATGTGTGTATGCCCTGCGTACGTACATGCATGTGTGTGTGTCATATCAGGAATAACAGATGTAGAGGAGGTAGAGCAGTTTCTGAAGGAGGGCATCCTGATGAAGGGGTTCCATCACACCAACGTTCTCTCTCTGCTGGGCATCCTGTTGCCTCAGGAAGGGCTACCCCTGGTGGTACTACCTTATATGAAACACGGGGACCTCCGCCACTTCATACGCTGTGAGAAAAGGGTAAGGAAGTGACAAAACAATAACTACCATCTGTTCACTTTCATCAGCATACAAGGGATTCCCTTAACACCTCAATGATACAGTGTGTCTCAAGGCTTATGTGACAGACATTATTCTTGTGTGGTATTGATTCTTCCTGTAGAACCCCACAGTGAAGGACCTGATTGGCTTTGGGCTTCAGGTTGCCAAGGGGATGGAGTACTTAGCACATATGAAGTTTGTGCACAGGGACCTTGCAGCACGCAACTGCATGTAAGTCAGGGTTAAGCAATCAGTTCAGTTCTCTGTAACTGGGGCTAGTCGCCAATTTAAACTATACATTAGACCTGACATAAGCAAACGGATGATATTTTACTTAGTAATGCTGCTGTACTATAGTTGCAGGCTTGCTTTCACAGATCACCAATCTGGGGCCCTTCTGTTTGCCCTTGTTATTGTCTGTGCAGGCTGGATGAGTCGTACACCGTGAAGGTGGCAGACTTCGGCATGGCCAGGGATGTGTTTGATAAGGAGTACTACAGCATTCAGGACCACAGGAAGGCTAAGTTACCAGTCAAGTGGATGGCCATCGAGAGCCTCCAGACACAGAAATTCACTGCCAAGTCAGACGTAGTAAGTGAAGGAATTACTTTCTGATAACAACAATAAGAATTAGGCAGCATTTGTGGAATTAGAACGGACTATGTTGTTACTTGAATAATTATAGTGTTCATACACAGTAATAAGAGCAACTTTATATTACCCCCAAATCCTTTCTCACCAAGCTAAGTTTCTCATCATGCCCCCCCCTGCAGTGGTCCTTTGGGGTGTTGATGTGGGAGATGTTAACGAGAGGAGCAAGCCCCTACCCAGAGGTGGACCCCTATGACATCACACATTACCTACTGAAGGGCAGGAGACTCCCCCAACCACAGTTCTGTCCTGACCCTTTGTAAGTAGTGGTAATGATAGTCTAGTGACATTTCATTTAAAAAAAAATGTATTTTAATTTTTTATTCCTCATATTAGAACTCAAAAGAAGAAGAAAAGCCCTGTTCAAAGTAAATAAATATGTCTATAGTAAATATTGTTATTCTGTAACAGAGAGGCTTAAAACAAATCAGAAAGTTATGGAGTATAAATTTCCCACATCTTCAGTTGCAACAAAGAGGAACAGGAAAGTCTAGCCAGTAATTAAAGGATGTTGGAAAGGTCAACCTGCAGTGTTAAACTCGTAAATGTCCACCACAGTCATATCCGAATATGGTTAAGCAATGTAGTCTGAGAGTTAATGATCACCACTATGCTTCACTTCAAAGATATCCTCACATGCGCAAGTGCACTCACAAACACACACACACAAACCGTGATGAATAGGAAGTGTTGAAAGACAGATTAACGATTTGAGAAAAAAACTGTAGAGAAGAAGAACACAACATAATGGCTGACTTTTCCATGTGGGAACAAACATGGGTCGCAATATCTCAAATATGTAAAAGCCATAAATCACCTCCCTATCGCTTTTGCTTAATCATTTCGGTAAATGTCTGTAAATTTCAATGAGTACATAGCTAGTACAATACTATTTTATTTCAGTTAAGCATTTTGTAGGAATTATACTCCTATTGCTATAGGAAAGCACCACATTACAGTTTTTCTCAAGACAATGTTGTTGATTTTTGTATAATCAAAAGAAACAGTCTACAAAAAGATTAACTTAACCATACTTATTTCGAGTCCAAGCAGACTAAACAGAAAGTTAGTCTCTCTTTTTAAAATCCCAGTAGATCAATACATGTACATATTTAAATATAAATGTATTTACTTAATAATACATGTATTTACTTACAATACATACCCGGCTCAAAGGGTATACTGAATAAAGTGAAAGTGAAATGTAAGAACAATGTAGTTACATAAGATATACTTGTAATTTTCATGTACCAACCCAGGAGCTAACAACTTACAATGTAAAGTGAAACCCAGTAGGGTATAACCTTTATAATTA
The DNA here is from genome assembly GCF_018296145.1 of Oncorhynchus tshawytscha. Taxonomy (NCBI): domain Eukaryota; kingdom Metazoa; phylum Chordata; class Actinopteri; order Salmoniformes; family Salmonidae; genus Oncorhynchus; species Oncorhynchus tshawytscha. The sequence goes on along the minus strand of NC_056435.1, from coordinate 31,871,223 downwards.
CTATGTAGTTAGAATGAAACAACCTTTGCCGACAATAAGATTACTAGGAGAGATTAAGGGACAGGAGAACATTAGTTTAATCCCTTTTAGTTACATTGTACTTACAATATAACAATCTTTAACAACCAACTCTGTAATTACAATGTTGTTGCAATGGATATACACGTATTTACTAAGTACTTACCCAGTAACAAGCAATTTAATGTCAGTTATATAGTTACATTTCAACACAGATCCAAAAATGCTTGTACGCGATTGAGTAAAACTGTAAGTGCGGTCCAAGGCACTACATTTGATTTGATTTAAGTGCTATATGTAACTCTCTCCAGGTATGCCATCATGCTGCAGTGTTGGGACCCAGACCCAGAAGTGAGGCCCAGCTTCGCCACGCTGGTGTCTGCTGTCCTGACCATCCTGTCTGGCCTGGAGGGGGAGCACTACATCAACCTCAAGGTCACCTATGTCAACCTGGACCAGCCACGCCCCTATCCCGCCCTCACTGAGTCCGCAGACGAGTGTGATTCCTCAGACACTGAAGACACACGCTCAGTGTCCTGATGTCACACCAGGACAGGTACATGTAGTATGGTTTGGTGCTATGAGCACAAGGACCTCAAAAAGTCTAACTAAAGGTTGTTGATTATCTTTTACTACCTAGTGTCGATAGGAAGCAGTTGCAATGCACAAAGTCTAAGGGACTTGAAAGTTCTTCCCCCATTCACATTATAGTATACTACCTGGCAAAGTTTTTTGTATTATAAGAGTGGATGTAATGTCCATATGTTTTCTCTTAATTGTTTTTGAGATAAAGTAATTATACTGTATCATTTGGATCATACTTTTACAAAACAAAATGGACCCTAACGTTTTAACAGTGACCTGTCATTGTTACTTTTATTTCATGTGTAACCTTCCTGGTCCCGTCCCTCAAGTCAGTGAGTCAACACAGGAAGGAGCAATGGATGGATAGTTAATTTATTTCCAAAGCTGCAATGATGTGACACACACAGTATGGATGAATGGTCAGTAGTTGACGGGATATAAATAGAACTCCCACAGCAATTCTTCATAAATCTGCTGTGTAATATACTAACAAAAAAACAATTGAAATGTCCCTCAAAGTCATTGTGATCATATGGTGGATTTAACCATTTCTAAAAATTCCTAATTCCTAACTATAATAAAATAAATACATTGTTTCCATGTGTAATCTCATATTTACAACATCACAATAAACTATCATCCATTTTAGTATCCAAAATATATAAACTTAACCTGAACAAATTGTCACATTTGTGGTGAAGTAATATAATATACCTAGAATGTGCCACATCTTTTCCTAAACTAACAAAACCAGGCTATTAAACTGGCTGATGCTCATGAGTTTATAAAACATATACTTTATACATTTGTCATAAATTACCTGCAATGATGGGATACACACAGTATGGATGAATGGTCAGTAGTCTACAAGATATAAATATCACTCCTAAAGAAGATGCATTTTCGAGTTAGCTACCAACGTCAAAGTGGGAATTTTTAGCTTGCTTAAAACCCACATGGAAAACTGAGATTCCGCAAATAACAAATATAGAGTGGTTTATTTAATGCCAAGCCAACAATAGTAGTTACTAATAACATAAATTGGTAATGTACGATGTAAAATCTGGATTTTATGATGTAATGTCAATTTATTACATTTCTATCCCGGGACCATTCAATTTTCAACTCACTCATAGAAATTCTCCAAAAATCTACTGTGGATTAACCAGAATCCCATGCCTTTATCACTGAGTGTATTAGACAATGTAAACACACTAATCTACCAGGAGGTGGCGTAATACCCATTTTATTCAGGAATGTAACAATTGAATTGCACCTTTACACATGCACAATGTGTTTTTGATAGAGTGTAATAAATTGACATATTTATTCTAGATTCTTCATCTGTCATTTAAGTAGTATTTATTTTTTAACATGAGCTTCTTCCCATGTGGTGGCTTCATCCATTGTTACTGTACACTTACAGTAACAGATACAAATGAGACTTGTGTAAACCATCACTGGCAAACCCTCATGAGTTGTCCATCAGGACTGTCATTGAGCAAGACTTCCACTAGAGGCCAGTGTTTTACTAGAACACTGGAGAACTATGGTGAAAACACAGCACTTTAATATGTAAATCACATTTTCTGAACACCATAAAGTAAAATGGAGACATCTCATTGAAAAACATGTATTGGTGTACTTTCCATAGCCATAACATCCTTTCCTTACTCTCAAATTGTATATCTATCTATCTTTAAGACTGCACACAGTGGTCAGTAGCTCATGACTTGTTTTTGTAATGAATAAATGGGAAGAACAACCATAAAACACTCATCTAAAGACGAGCTGACTTTCTGTGGAAAATAGCAGCAAAGTTGAAAAAGAAGTCACAATAATCCGGCTTCTTGCACACAAAAATAATAAAAGACAAATAAAACCAGAGGGAAATAAAGATAAAGTTTTTCTTTATTTCCAAGCTACCAAAGAACAAAAGTGAATTCCCAGATGGTGGAGACTTTGATTCGTTCTGAGAGAAACGCACATTGTCAAAAAATGTGTCTGGGTACCGGGGAGGGCAGAACCCTGGGTTTTACAGAAGGAGGGGATGAAGAGCCTGCTCTTTCTCTCACAGCACTGCCTGCCTGCCTGCCTGTGTGCGTGCAAAGAGTTACAGTCAGTGTCAGAATGGGTAATATTAATAAATGGGTCTTAAATACATCTAAAACCAAAAGCATTGTATTTGATTCAAAGCATTCTCTTAGACTTAAACCTCAACTTGAGTTGTGCGTAAAGGGTATAACCATTGAACATCGGATCCTAGGAGTGACATTGGATGGTCAGTTATCATGGTCAAGTCATATGGCCAAAGTTGTAGTGAAGATGGGGAGAGGTATGTCTGTTATAAAAAAAGAAGTTCTGTGTTTTTGACACAAAGATCAACTTTGATTCAGGCTTTGATCTTGTCCAATCTCGATTACTGTCCAGTAATATGGTCAGGTGCTGCAAAGAAAGACCTAGCAAAGTTGCAGCTGGCTCAAGCACGCACAGAACTAACATCAACAGCATGCATAATAGTCTTTCATGGTTGAGGAGAAATGTACTTATCTTATAGTCTTTGTAGCCCATTCCTGCAGTCAATGGCCTCATGGGTGGAATGTTATTCATATTTTTTCATAGTTTAATAATCAATACAGATTACTCCCCCCCCCCAAAAAATAAAAATAAATCTGGTGTTGATGTCAAATGGTTTTGTTATATTTCTCTTCTTCTGTGATGTATATCAAGTGTAATATTGGGGTGCAAACTCTGTCGTAGTACAGGTGTCTTCTTTTTGTTAAGCCCATAACCATGTGTGTGAGGTGCATACTTTTGTTTCAAAGTAGATTTGTTTAATCACTCTGTGTGACCCTGATTTAGCTCACTACAGTAAAAGGTTAAGCAACATTTGAGTGTTGAAAATGCCTAACTACTTGTATAATCCAATTGCATACACTTCAAACAGACATACATACCCCACCAGACATGCCACTATGGGTTTCTTCATGGTACCCAAACCAAAAACAGATTTAATGCATCACTCAGTTATCTATAGCGCCATGCCATCTTGGAATGTTATGCCACCAGAGGTTACTCAGGAAAAAAGCAAGTTTAGCTTTAAAAAAACAGATAAAATCATCTTGTGTCACAGCACCTCTCCTCTTTCTAAATACCTAATTTAACTGTACTGTATACAGTGCATTTGAAAAGTATTCAGACCCCTTGTCTTTTTCCACATTTTGTTACGTTACAGCCTTATTCTAAAATTGATTAAATAGTTTTTGTTCCTCAGCAATCTACACAATACCCCATAATGACAATGTGAAAACAGGTTTTTGGAAATGTTTGCAAATGTATTACAAATAAAAAACAGAAATAGCTTAATTACATAAGTATTCAGACCCTTTGCTACGAGACTCGATATAAATTGAGCGCAGGTGCATCCTGTTTCCATTGATCATCCTTAAGATGTTTCTACAACTTCATTAGAGTCCACCTGTGGTAAATTCAATTGATTGGACATGATTTGGAAAGGCACACACCTGTCTATATAAGGTCCAAAAGTTGACAGTGCATGTCAACAAAAGAAACAAGCCAGGAGGTTGAAGGAATTGTCTGTAGTATTGAGGCACAGATCTGGGGAAGGGTACCAAAACGTTTCTGTCACATTGAAGGTCCGCATGTACACAGTGGCCTTAATCATTCTTAAATGGAAAACGTTTGGATCCACCAAGACTCTTCCTAGACCTGGGCAGCTGGCCAAATTGAGAAATCGGTGCAGAAGGGCCTTGGTCAGGGAGGTGACCAAGAACCCGATGGTCACTCTGACAGAGCTCCAGAGTTCCTCTGTGGAGATGGGAGAACCTTCCAGAAGGACAACCATCTTTGCAGCACTCCACCGATCAGGCCTTAGTAGTGGCCATACGAAAGCCAATCCTCAGTAAAAGGCACATGACAGCCCGCTTAGAGTTTGCCAAAAGACACCTAAAGACTCTCAGACCATGATAAGCAAGGTTCTCTGGTCTGATGAAACCAAGATTGAATTATTTGGCCAGAATGCCGAGCGTCAGAATGCTTCATCCCTACGGTGAAGCATGGTGGTGACGGCATCATGCTGTGGGGATGTTTTACACCGGCAGAGACTGGGAGACTATTCCAAATACAGGTGTGTCAAGATTGTAGCGTCATACCCAAGGAGACTCGAGGCTGTAATCTCTGCCAAAGGTGCTTCAACAAAGGTCTGAATACTTTTGTAAATGGGATATTTAAGTTTTTATTTTTAATAAACTAGCAACAATTTCAACAAAAAAAGTTTGCTTTGTTATTATGGCTTATTGTGTAGATTGACAAGGGGGAAAAACGATTTAATACATTTTAGAATAAGGCTGTAACGTAACAAAGTGGAGTCTGAATACTTTCTGAAGGCACTGTGTAAGAACATTAATATGTATACATGAATAGTGTGTAACAAGTATTTTGGATGTCTCTTGATGTCTTTACACTATATAACTGTCTATTGTTAATTTTTTATTTAATGTAATATCTTGTGGTGTTCTTGCCTATAACTGTTCTGTACTTTGTCATGTATTTGTACATTTTATGTGGACCCCAGGAAGAGTAGCTGCTGCATGTGCAGTAGCTAATGGGGATCCTAATAAACTAAACTAAACATGCTGCAATCCAGTTGAATTGGACCGATTTAAGTTTTCGCTCTGAAAAATGTTGTTAATTTAATCTGATTGTTATGTGGTTCCATGACTTTGTCCACACAGGGCATCTGAACACACAAAATACATGATTATGATTTTCATTACATTTTGGGTGTTTTCTTAACTTTTGTACACCTGTGGTGTTCCCGGTCAAAAATGACCGGTCATTAGAAATTAATGGGTGAGACGACAATTAATGTATAAAATTGAATTCAGGCACATGCCCATTCATCAGATGGACACACTTCCTCTCCCAGACCCCCACATACATGTGTGTTTGAGCACACGCACACACACACACACACACACACACACACACACACACACACACACACACACACACACACACACACACACACACACACACACACACACACACTACCAACAATCGCAACATTGTTTCAATGATATATAGGTAAGGCAATAAATAGGCCATAGTAGCAAATAATTACAATTTAGCCGATTAACACTGGAGTGATAGATGAGCAGATGATGATGAGCAGATGATGGTGTGTAAGTAGTGATACTGGTGTGCAAAAGAGCAGCAAAAATAAATAAAAACAATATAGGGATGAGGTAGGTAGATTGGGTGGGCTATTTACAGATGGACTATGTACAGCTGCAGCGATCGGTTAGCTGCTCAGATAGCTGATGTTTAAGGTTAGTGAGGGAAATCTAAGTCTCCAGCTTCAGCGATTTTTGCAATTCGTTCCAGTCACTGGCAGCAGAGAACTGTCAGGAAAGGCGGCCAAAGGAGGTGCTGGCTTTGCGGATGACCAGTGAGATACACCTGCTGGAGTGCGTGCTACGGGTGGGTGTTGTTATTGTGACCAGTGAGCTGAGATAAGGCGGAGCTTTACCTAGCATAGACTTATAGATGACCTGGAGCCAGTGGTTCTGGCGATGAATATGTAGCGAGGGCCAGCTGACTAGAGCATAGAGGTCGCAGTGGTGGGTGGTATAAGGCGCTTTGGTAACAAAACGGATGGCACTGTGATAGACTGATAGACATCCAATTTGCTGAATAGAGTATTGGAAGCTATTTTGTAGATGACATCGCCGAAGTCGAGGATCGGTAGGAAAGTCAGTTTTACAAGGGTAAGTTTGGCGGCGTGAGTGAAGGAGGCTTTGTTGCAAAATAGAAAGCCAATTCTAGATTTGATTTTGGATTGGAGATGTTTGATATGAGTCTGGAAGGAGAGTTTACAGTCTAGCCAGACACCTAGGTATTTGTAGTTGTCCACGTATTCTTGGTCAGAACCGTCCAGAGTAGTGATGCTAGTCGGGCGGGCGGGTGCGGGCAGCGAACGGTTGAAAAGCATGCATTTGGTTTTGCTAGCGTTTAAGAGCAGTTGGAGGCCACAGAAGGAGTGTTGTATGGCATTGAAGCTTGTTTGGAGGTTAGTTAACACAGTGTCCAAAGAAGAGCCAGATGTATACAGAATGGTGTCGTCTGCGTAGAGGTGGATCACGCAGCAAGAGCGACATCGTTGATATATACAGATAAAAGAGTAGGCCCGAGAATTGAACCCTGTGGTACCCCCATAGAGACTGCCAGAGGTCCGGACGACAGGCCCTCCGATTTTACACACTGAACTCTGTCTGCGAAATAGTTGGTGAACCAGGCGAGGCAGTCATTTGAGAAACCAAGGCTATTGAGTCTGCCGATAAGAATACGTTGATTGGCAGAGTTGAAAGCCTTGGCCAGGTCGATGAAGACAGCTGCACAGTACTGTCTTTTATCGATGGATAGTCAAAATAATTCATACATTACGCTTTTTTAACTCAAAAATGAGTTGTATGAGCTCAGGTCAATGAGGCCTACAGGCCATAAATAGCAAATAGAAAGTTTAAAACTTGTAATGTTCACAAGAACTTAAGTTGATAAAAAGATCTAACACAACATTAGGTGATATTATATGTATTATTATGGATTTATAATCAGCTATAATGCGGCAGTAATTTTGGACCGGGAACACAGAATTAATTAACATGAAACGAACACAAGAGAAGGGTTAAAGAAGTAGGTTACTTAAGACAGAAACGATAGGAGGGAGGTTGGTCAGGGAGGATGGGTGGGCGTAAAAGGCTAAGATCTACAGTAGTAATCCAACCGTTGAATCACATGATCGACAACTTTAGGATTTTAGCTATTTAGCAACTTTGCAACTACATGTTAGCTAACCCTTACCCTAACATTAACCCAAAACCTTAACCCCCTGGTCTAACTAACATTAGCCACCTAGCTAACGTGTTAGCTGCAAAAAAATGGAATGTGTTATGAAGAAAATCGTGTGGTGGACACGAAAATCGTGCACTGGACACGAATGCATTATGAAGAAAATCTTGTGCCTGTCACAAATAAGTAATATGTGTCTATTTCACGACAATCTGAGCCAGTGTGTTGCAACCCACATCTCAACCTGCATGCTTCTCCTTTTCATCTTTATCTGACCAAGAACCTCTGTCGGTTCAATGTTGGGTCTCTTATTATAGAGGGATTCTTCTCGCCATGTACAGGCAATACACATTCATTCAAGTGCATTCTCAGCTGAAACTATAGGTTGTACAATATTTTTAATGATTCAACAAATGCTATAGACATAGTATCATGCACTGCAGTATGATGGCCGGTTGTGATACAGCCTGGAATCGAACCAGAGTCTGTAGTGGCGCCTCTAGCACTGAGATGCAGTGTCTTAGACGGCAGCGCCACTCGGGAGCCCAATATTGTTTTATTGTCACCCAACTGAACATAACCTGCTTGGGTTTCCCGACTGTTGGAGTCCAGACAGAGCTGTCCCTGGACCCTGGTGAGTAAGCTGTTGGCTAGACACATGCATCCAACACCCTGTCCCCGGACTCTTACTTTAACGTTTTAAATCCACACATTCAGATAGGTTCAGTTAGTTATGCCTAGAACCCTAGACACAGCGAGAGTAGACATTTCAGAAGGCTGGCTAGCTGATTTCGTAACAATAATTCCACATTATCAATGCGTTTGGCCAGTTCCTGGTAAATCAAGGTTAGTTTCTTGTGGCACAAAGCAATGTGTCAGAATATAATTCAGTAACGTAAGAGGTATGGTGAGTGACTGACAGTGTTGATCCAGCCGTCCATCAGTAGTGTATAGGCCTCTGACAGAGCCTGCCTAGTTCTGCTGATTGGGGCTTGAGCTCAACGGAGCAGATGAGAAGAATGCACACTGTTAGGACTAAGTCAGTTCTTCATCTGGAAGAAGTCTTTACTCCCCAGAGAGATCCAGTCTGCATCTTTAATACAAGCCATGAATAATTTACACATTTTTTGAAAGTGGAGCAAAAAAATCTAACCTTTTCTCTCCAGACCGTGTTGACAGCAGAGAGGAGATTCATTCTGACAAGCCGATATTGGTCCAGGGTCCGGGAAGATGGGTTTGAAATATGGTGATGTTAAAAGCTATTGATTTCACAGCAACATGTCTGAATTATTTGCAGCAAGAGGTCAATCAATCTTATTGTTAATTTCTTTGGAAACACTTTGCATGGATTGAGAGAGAAGAGATGTAAAAACAATTAAGTGTAAAGAATCCGGTTAGGAATATTGTTTGGCACCCAGAGCTTTAGGAATATACATATTTTCTTTGAAATGCTGCACTCCAGGTGAAAAACCCATAAACTGCATGGTTTTGGTGAATGGAAAGACACCTTTTGCTTAGTGTTTGCATAGTTCCAAAATATATTTTGTCTCAGATTTTGAAAGTAGTTTTCATTTTCCAAATTGATTACCTCTGTAATCCTGCTCATTACAGTTAGTGGATTAGGAAATTGGAATCCTAAAAGCAGACACAGACAAATCAATGATTAATGCCGCCTCTCCCAAGTAAATGATTGCTTATGGTAATACAACTTGTCTGACGCATTCTGAAGAAATACCATATATTTTCCTTAAACAGAAGGTCTCTCAGTGGTTCTGACCCATCTGTCCTCCAACAATACTCGTCAGAGTCTAGCATTTTCCTCCTCTTTTCAACCCTCAAATGGACTTGGCCTGGGACTTCATGGTATGTCCCAATCGAAGATGGAGGAGCAGGGCTAATGATTTCTTGCTGACATCAGTCTTTAGCAAACTTTATCCCTGGACAGCAGTAAATCCCATTCTCACCTCAAGTAGTAGTGTTTAAGAAAGAACATGGGTTTGTGTTTAAAACACTGCTGTGTCTGACTCACTGTAAGAGAAGGGTTTAAATCCAACCAAAGCTCATGAAGTTTTGACTGCAAGTTTCTGCAGTTGCTCTTCACCAACTTCATCCTGCTGCCATCACCTGCATTGTGGGAGGCTCTATTGTCAACCAATCATTAGGGTGTTTTTGTTTGAATCACGTGAACGTGACCAAAGACATGACTGAAACAGGAACCAATTTGCTGTGATTTGTGTACAGTTTATATATACTAATGAATGTGATGTGAGGTTCTCTCACTAATTGATTGTACAATGTGTACACAATATTATATTATGCTTTCAGTTTGTGAGTATGTGATATGGGGGTTAGAACAGGATTTTTTCAAAGGGGGTGCGGGACCTCCATTGTGCATAATAGTAAAGACGTCATTTAACTGTAAAAAAAATCTATTCACTTTTGGCATGAACAAAACGAGGCATGATGTTTTTATCTGATTGTCAAACAAATCACTTCAAAAAGTAGGCTACCTGCGCACGTTCAATCACCTTTATATTGATTCCAGCATCTAAAACAGTGCACTGTGCATCTGCCATTCATCTTAGAACACTGAAAATGTAATGACATTCGGCAATTTCATTAGGCACACTTGTATTCTGAATTGATTTATGTGTCCACTGCTGTCTGCGCGCGTCATGATCCCAAACCAAATCTTATTTGTCACATGTGGTGAATACAACTGGTGTAGACTTTACCATGAAATGCTTGCTTAGGAGCCTTTTCCAATGATGCAGAGTTTAAAATAGTAACACTAGAGGAATAAAATAGAATACACAAGAAGGGAGCTATATACAGGGAGTACCAGTACCAGATCTACAGTGGGGCAAAAAAGTATTTAGTCAGACACCAATTGTGCAAGTTCTCCCACTTAAAAAGATGAGAGAGGCCTGTAATTTTCATCATAGGTACACTTCAACTATGACAGACAAAATGAGAAAACAAAATCCAGAAAATCACATTGTAGGATTTTTACTGAATTTATTTGCAAATTATGGTGGAAAATAAGTATTTGTTTATTATTATTTATTTTGGCGGTTTTGGAGCTGTGGCTTCTTCGTTGCTGAGCGGCCTTTCAGGTTATGTCGATATATAGAAGACTTGGTGCTCCGGTACCGCTCCGGTACAACCAAGCAGATTTATGTCAAAACTAACTCGACCACTCAGGAACATTCCCTGTCCTCTTGGAAGGAAACTCCAGTGTAGATTTGGGCTTGTGTTTTAGGTTATTGTCCTGCTGAAAGGTGAATTAATTTCTCAGAGTCTGGTGAAAGTGTCTTCTTATGAAAGCAGACAACCAGGTTTTCCTCTAGGATTTCACCTGTGCTTAGCTCCATTCCTTTCATCTTTTATTGTGAAAAATCTCTCCAATCCTTAATGATTACAATCATACCCTGCTGGCCACTTTTTATGTGGAGAGCTTGTACACTAACACCCCACACACTGGAGGCTTGCAGGCGCTGCAACACTTCCTTCAGCAGAGAGATTCTTCCTTTGCTCCATCCAATGATTGCATCGTACAAATGACTGAACTGGTATTATCCAATAACTACTTTTGTCTTTAAGTCAGACTTTTTCCTTCAGATTCGGGGTGTAGCCATGGGCTCCCCCTTTCCCCCCCAACTATGCAAACCTGTATGTGGGACAATTTGAAGAAGCATTCCTTCATAAAACAGAGACACACCCCTTACTTTCTAAAATACTCCTATGGAAGAGATACATAGATGTCTTTGTGCTCTGGGAAGGAAGTCAGCAGGAACTAAATTAATTCCAAACTACTGAACGAGAGCTCTGAAATTCACCATGCAGACTGATGAGAGAAAAAACGACCTGGACTTATGGATAATTAAAGAGAATGATGCATTACACACAGTCTTATATACAAAGCCCAAAGATCGCAACACCTTGCTATGTGCGGATAGTATGCATCCCCTTCCCCTCAAGAATGGTCTACCATAAAGCCAGTTATGCAGGGTTAAACGAATCTGTGTCCACCAGACAGATTTTGACAGCAATGCTTTAAAAAAATGACAGATACATTCAAAATGAGAGGCTACAAGGACAAAACTCTTGATGCTGCAATGATGAACATATCTCAAAAACCAAGAGAGGAATTACTAAAAACTCAACCAAAGAATAAAAACAACGCAACCGTCCTTTGCACTAACTACACCAAGGGTTCGGAGAAAATGAAAGCAATCCTGATAAAGCACTGGCATATACTGCAATCAGACAAAAAATAAATAAATATTGCGCACCTCTTCAAGCAACCCTCACTGGTAGTCTATAAGCGTGGTCGCAATATTGGAGATAGCTTGGTGAGTTCTGACCTGCCCCCTGAGCCCACTCAGACACTCTTGACACCTAATCCAAATGGGAACTACAAATGTGTCTCATGCGCACAGTGCAATAGCACTATAAAACATATTTCTTCAGACACTCACATACAGGTCGAAAGATCCCTGTTAGGGGTACCATCTCATGCAAGACCAAAGGAGTAATCGATCTCATCACCTGTTCACGTGGAAAAGCCTACGTAGGACAAACTAAAAGACAATTAAAACAATGCATAGCTGAACACCGCAGCTCAAACAGGTGTAAGAACATTGACTATTCAGTAGCAGCTCACTTTGTTGATGCTAACCATCCCATCTCCTCCCTCAAATACACAGGCATTGAGCATATTGCTCTACCAAGGAGAGGAGGTAGCATCGAGATCCTACTACTACAAAGGGAGGCTTACTGGAGATCCTATCTAAAAACATTGACCCCTAGTGGTCTAAATATTGACTTTGATCTCAGCCCTTCTTATGAACAAATCTTTATTTTATGAACAAGTCTTAGAAATTGATATATTCTTGTACACTTATTAGCGTACATCTAATATGTTCCCCCTCTTGATGATGCCCATTGTATATTAAGGTTAAAGCAAAAGATTACATGTAACAAATATGAAATGAAATACAAAACAATTATGTGAAATTGAATTAAACAATACTGTTTGTTGATGCTAATATGATGTACAATATTCAATTGTTTCTAAATGATAATAGCGTAATAGATTTAATATGCCATAAACATTTTTTAAATTAACATTTGCACTAATTCATTTTAATTAACTTAATCATTATGACACACCCCTCACCATTGTCATTGGTTGCACTAATTGCACTGTTTGTCTATATAACCTGGTTCAAGTATTCATGACATTACCCTGAAGAAGGCACAGTGATGTTGGTAAATACGCATTAAATTGCTGGTATGGAGTGTGCGACTTTCTTTATTTTGATAGTTTATAGTTTATTCACCGTTAGTCAGCGCCTCCACAAAAGCACATTTGTCTGGGTGTGCGCCAGCTCATGTTTTTTAATCTACAAGCATACCCATAACATGATGCAGCCTCCACTATGCTTGAAAATATGGAGAGTGTCACTCAGTAACGTGTTGTACTGGATTTGCCCTACATAGCACTTTGTATTCAGGATAAGAAGTTAATTGCATTGCCACATTTTTTTTGCAGAATTACCTTAGTGCATTCTCGCAATCAGGATGCAAAAATCATGCCTACACTATTATTGTACATAGAGTGAGTCCATGCAACTTATTATGTGACTTGCTAAGCTCATTTATTTCTCTTGAACTTATTTAGGCTTGCCATAACAAATGGGTTGACTAGTTATTGACTCAAGACATTTCAGCTTTTCATTTTTATTTAACTTATTATTTTTTAAATCTAAACACATAATTCTACTTTGACATTATGTGGTATTGTGTGTAGGCCAGTGTTATCGGCCTGTGTGTAGCTGGTGTGGAGGAGTCAGGTGCAGGACAGCAGATATGAGTAATGAACGTACTTTACTCAAGAATACAAATATATACAAAAAAATAAACTAGCCCACAATAACGGACCGTATGTATACAAACAATCACTCACAAAAACCATGGGGGAACAGAGGGTTAAATAATCAACAAGTAATTTGGGGATTGAAACCAGGTGTGTAAAACAAAGACAAAACAAATGGAAAATGAAAAGTGGATCGGTGATGGCTAGAATGTCGGTGATGTCGACCGACTTCGGCGGAAGTCGTGCCAGCCAGTAACAAAAAAATCTAAATTGTATCCATTTTAAATTCAGGCTGTAAAACCACAAAATGTGGAAAAAGAGGTGAAGAGTTGTGAATACTTTCTGGAGGCACTGTGTGTATGCATATCTAGTGTATGTTCATGTGTGTGGATTTTGTGTGGGAGTGTCAATTTAGTGTGTGTGAGTGAGTGTGTATATGGTGTGTATACTCTACAGTGGGGCAAAAAGTATTTAGTCAGCCACCAATTGTGCAAGTTCTCCCACTTAAAAAGATGAGAGAGGCCTGTAATTTTCACCATAGGTACACTTCAACTATGACAGACAAAATGAGAAAAAAAATCAAGAAAATCACATTGTAGGATTTTTAATGAATTTATTTGCAAATTATGGTGGAAAATAAGTATTTGGTCACCTACAAACAAGCAAGATTTCTGGCTCTCACAGACCTGTAACTTCTTCTTTAAGAGGCTCCTCTGTCCTCCACTCGTTACCTGTATTAATGGAACCTGTTTGAACTTGTTATAAGTATAAAAGACACCTGTCCACAACCTCAAACAGTCACACTCCAAACTCCACTATGGCCAAGACCAAAGAGTTGTCAAAGGACACCAGAAACAAAATTGTAGACCTGCACCAGGCTGGGAAGACTGAATCTGCAATAGGTAAGCAGCTTGGTTTGAAGAAATCAACTGTGGGAGCAATTATTAGGAAATGGAAGACATACAAGACCACTGATAATCTCCCTCGATCTGGGGCTCCAGGCAAGCTCTCACACCGTGGGGTCAAAATGATCACAAGAATGGTGAGCAAAAATCCCAGAACCACACGGGGGGACCTAGTGAATGACCTGCAGAGAGCTGGGACCAAAGTAACAAAGCCTACCATCAGTAACACACTACGCCGCCAGCGACTCAAATCCTGCAGTGCCAGACGTGTCCCCCTGCTTAAGCCAGTACATGTCCAGGCCCGTCTGAAGTTTGCTAGAGAGCATTTGGATGATCCAGAAGAAGATTGGGAGAATGTCATATGGTCAGATGAAACCAAAATAGAACTTTTTGGTAAAAACTCAACTCGTCGTGTTTGGAGGACAAAGAATGCTGAGTTGCATCCAAAGAACACCATACCTACTGTGAAGCATGGGGGTGGAAACATCATGCTTTGGCGCTGTTTTTCTGCCAAGGGACCAGGACGACTGATCCGTTTAAAGGAAAGAATGAATGGGGCCATGTATTGTGAGATTTTGAGTGAAAACCTCCTTCCATCAGCAAGGGCATTGAAGATGAAACGTGGCTGGGTCTTTCAGCATGACAATGATCCCAAACACACCGCCCGGGCAACGAAGGAGTGGCTTCGTAAGACACATTTCAAGGTCCTGGAGTGGCCTAACCAGTCTCCAGATCTCAACCCCATAGAAAATCTTTGGAGAGAGTTGAAAGTCCGTGTTGCCCAGCAACAGCCCCAAAACATCACTGCTCTCGAGGAGATCTGCATGGAGGAATGGGCCAAAATACCAGCAACAGTGTGTGAAAACCTTGTGAAGACTTACAGAAAACATTTGACCTCTGTCATTGCCAACAAAGGGTATATAACAAAGTATTGAGATAAACTTTTCTTATTGACCAAATACTTATTTTCCACCATAATTTGCAAATAAATTCATAAAAAATCCTACAATGTGATTTTCTGGATTTTTTTCTCATTTTGTCTGTCATAGTTGAAGTGTACCTATGATGAAAATTACAGGCCTCTCTCATCTTTTTAAGTGGGAGAACTTGCACAATTGTTGGCTGACTAAATACTTTTTTGCCCCACTGTATATAGTCTAGTGAGTGTGCAGAGGAAGTAGTGGTGCGGTTATGGGGCAGCACCCCCTGCTGCCACATACCAGCACCCCTACTTCCTTCTTCTCTGGGTAAAAAATATGTTTATAAACAATGGCAACACTGCCATGTTGATCTGAGCCTTGCTGTTAGAAAACAGACTTTCGTCTGTCGCTGATTCACCTCCCCCGACTTCACTCCTCGACTGTTGTCTACAGTCGGTTGCTTTAGCCTTACCACTCAAATGCTCCCAATATCTGCGGTGATGCTTGTGGCAACATCATGCTGAGTTGAGATTTATTTGATCATTTAAAGGTAAATGTGCACCGCCAGATTCAAAGCTTGAAAACACCATTAGAAAAAAATACTTGAAAACACCATTACATTTTGCCCGCCAAAAACTACAACTGAACATAATTCATGATGGTTTTCATTATAGTTTTGTTTGTTTTGGAGATTTGGAGTTTTCAAAGATAATAGTTTCAGTGCAGTTTTACTTTTTCAAACAGGTTTGTTAATTATTTTATTTCAGTTTACTACATTTTTTTAATCATGATTAGTTTTCATTTTCAGTTTGCTATGATAACCTTGCTATACATGTGTTCGAATGGAGTCAAGGACAGGTCAAACTGACCACCTTGTTCAGTCTGCCCCTTGGTCCCAATCCATACATTCTTTATAATGTACACTGCATCTTGTTTATGATATGGCCTTGCAGCTCTTTATGTCATGAAAAGCCTGTTTTATTAATAATTACTGACACTGCTTACCGTCCATGCCAAAGTACAATAAACCCCCAAGCGAGCAGCTCAGCATGTAACTGTTTGGGGAACTGGAAGAATAATTTACAATGGCAAACACTTAGTCACTCACCATCTCATTGGCTTCACAGTGACCTAAAGGGTGGTGTTTGTTTGTCCAACAACAGGACTGAATCACCCCAGAGTAAATTATCTCGCAATAGCACCGTGAGACTGCCTGTGCTTCACACGAACTGAGCCAGAAAACACGTAGCTAACATGTGCAAAAATGTTGTCCCTGTGCTCATCCGATTATCTTTCAATAATTTTGTTCTACAATTAACACATAGGGATTCTAAGCTCTTATATGCAAACTTGTGCACACAAGGGATGATAAGAGTTTAATAAAATGGCAGCTGAAACCAGATACTGAACAAGCCCTATAATTACAATCCAGTTTTTGAAAATACCTGTGCAAAATTAGACTTTATCACGGTACTGTATGTGATAGGGTTCTCCTGTGATAAGTCAACCACTCCCCATCTCACAAGAAATGGTTTCAGTAGGCGAACAGATTTGCAACAACATCCACATTATCCTCACATCACCTCAGTGCCAACAAGTGTATTTGCTAATGGATTATGTTGAGTAGCAGATCCTCATCTGCTGTGCTGTAGGTCAGGGTTTGTTACAGAAATTGCATGTAGACAGTCAGCCTTAGCATGAACCTCCATCTCATTACAGTGAATCAGAATGACCTCAGGGAAAAATGCAAGAATGGAATTCAAATGTATTCAGCCAGTAAGACTTGATTGTTTCAGAGGAGTATGAGTATATTTGTTTGAGGCACTGGCTTATTTTTTATCCTTTAGAGGCCTGCGTCTGTGGAAATATCTGTGGAAAAGTAAAGCCAGTCAGCACTGCTCAAGGTTTCAGATGTTTTTCTGTAATCAAAAGAACTTGTGTGTCGGCATTTCAGAGTAAGAGAGAGAGAGACAGAGAGAAACACCAAAAGAGTCTGCTGAATAAAAACTGTTCTCTCCTGTACACCCTTTGACGAGCTGAGGCCAGAACGTTCCTTTCCCTTCAAATTCATAGAGTGATTTAGGAAAATTACAACTGGCTCAGAACAGGGTAGCACAGCTGGTCCTTAAATGTACATGGAGAGCTAACATTAATGAGATGCATATCAATCTCTCATGGCTCAAAGTGGAGGAGAGATTTACTGCATCACTACTTGTTTTTGTAAGAAGTGTTGACAAACTGAATGTACCGAGATGTTTGTTTAAACTACTAGCACATACACTTTACACACACGTACATTGTAATGTTGTTGTGTGGTGGTATCATACATTTTGTGTTTTGGATATGTGGTGGTCTGACAGTGTTACAGTGCCTTGCAAAAGTTTTTTCACTCTTAGCGTTTTTCCTATTTTGTTGCAATTTAAATTGTAATTTAAATGTATTTTTTGGGGATTTCATGTAATGGACAAACACAAAATAGTCCAAATTGGTGATGTGAAATGAAAAAAATTAAAATGTTTTAAAAAAATAAAATAAATAAAAACAGAAAAGTGGTGCGTGCATATGTACCCTTTGCTATGAAGCCCCTAAATAAGATCTGGTGCAACCAATTACCTACAGAAGTCACATAATTAGTTAAATAAAATCCACCTGTGTGCAATCTAAGTGTCACATGATCTGTCACATGATCTCAGTACCTGTTCTGAAAGGCCCCAGAGTCTGCAACACCATCAAGCAAGGGGCACCACCATGCAAGCGGCACTATGAAGACCAAGGAGCTCTCTAAACAGGTCAGGAACAAAGTTGTGGAAAAGGTCAGATCAGGGTTGGGTTGTAAAAAAATATCAAAAACTTTGAACATCCCAGAGAGCACCATTAAATCCATAAAAAATGTAAAGCATATGGCACCACCACAAACCTGCCAAGAGTGGGCCGCCCACCAAAACTCAAGGACCAGGCAAGGAGGGCGTTAATCAGAGAGGCAACAAAGAGACCAACGATAACCCTGAAGGAGCTGCAAAGCTCCACAGCGGAGATTGGAGTATCTGTCCATAGGACCACTTTAAGCCATACACTCCACAGAGCTGTACTTTATGGAAGAGTGGCCAGAAAAAAATAAGCGAACAAACCCAACACCTCTCCTCACCCCGAGAACATCATCCCCACAGTCAAGCATGGTGGTGGCAGCATCATGCTGCGGGGATGTTTTTCATCGGCAGGGACTGGGAAACTGGTCAGAATTGAAGGAATGATGGATGGAGCTAAATAGAGGGAAATTCTTGAGGGAAACCTGTTCCAGTCTTTCAGAGATTTGAGACTGGGGCGGAGGTTCACCTTCCAACAGGACATTGACCCTAAGCATGCTGCTGAAGCAACACTTGAGTGGTTTAAGGGGAAACATGTAAATGTCTTGGAATGGCCTAGTCAAAGCCCAGACCTCAATCCAATTGAGAATCTGTGGTATGACTCAAAGATTGCTGTACACACGCGGAACTCAACCAACTTGAAGGAGCTGGAAAAGTTTTGCCTAGAAGAATGGGCAAAAATCTCAGCGGCTAGATGTGCCAAGCTTATAGAGACATACTCCAAGAGACTTGCAGCTGTAGTTGCTGCAAAAGGTGTCTGAAAAGGTGGTGGTGGTGGTGGGGGGGGATGAATAGTTATGCATGCTCAAGTTCAGTTTTTTTGTCTTATTTCTTGTTTGTAAAACAGACTTTGCATGTTCAAAGTGGTACGAATGTTGTGTAAATCAAATAATACAAATCTCCCAAAAATCTATTTCAACTCCAGGTTGTAAGGCAACAAAATAGGAAAAACGTCAAGGTGGGTGAATACTTTCGCAAGCCACTGTATATGATGTACTGTTTTAGATTTGGTTTTATGTGTAATGTAAGTGCCTTAATGTAGTTGGACCCCAGGAATAGTAGCTGCTGCCTTAGGTAATTTGGATCCCTAGTAAAACACAAAAAAATGGAGTACATTGCACCATAAAATACAGGAGATACATTATAACCATATATAGACTGGATTGATTTTGGAAGTACTGTATAATTTCAAGCTGAGGCATTTATTATGGAATACAAATAAAGGTAAATCATGTGGATGTTCCCAGGGGACTGGACTGTCTCTTTAAAGGAAAGTATACTTTCTTATAACCAAATCTATATTTTGGATGTAAATGGCATGCTACAGAAGTGTTTGCGATTTCACTTGTTTTTGAGCAATTTATCCCAACAAGCGATTGAATGTCTTATCCTCATTCAGGCAGTATGAAAAATGAATAATAATACTTTTAGAAATGGACATGCTCTCAGTATAGTGATGCAGGTCTTTATATGTTGTACACAGTGGTGATTTTAGCATGTACGTCTTGGTGGGTCAAACAAAAACATTTTGGGGATGCATGCCAGCAAAACCACTACACAACACTAAACAATACCGTAACTGCAATATAACGGTGACAAACGGTGCCCACAAAATTTTGGGGCCTACATAAAGCTGTCCCAACAGCAGTCCCAACACCTTACCCCTGCTACACCTGGCTATCAGCAGTGCCTTGTCTTGCTTTTTTTTTAAACATAGCTGATATGGCTGACTTGCTTAAACCAATGTGGTTTCTACTGACAATTGAGACAAACTATGGCATAAGGGGAAGAAAAGCGCATAAGAGGCAATCCGTAATTTCAATTCAGACATTAATGAGTGAGCTAGGACGGATGTGGTTAATATAACTATTTGTTCAGCACTTTTGAAATGTACAGCGACATAATTCAGAACATGGGCTGTTCTTACAGTGGTCTCCCTGTACACTAAATGAGAACCGTATGATAAATAAAGGTGGAATATAAGCAGACAATGAATGCTCTTACAATATTCAATGATTACATTTCTCTAAATCAGGTTATAGGCTACATGTGCACCACCAAGTTAGAACAGTAGGCAACATTAAGAGTGGAAAATAGACCAAATTACTAGGGTGAGGCACATGGGCTACTAACAGCTTACTACACAACATCCACTTAGTATTGCTTTCTTAGCTACAGTATACATATCTCCCTGTTATATTACATCATTTATGCAGCCACATACAAGACATTTTTGGATCCACCTTGTTGTGCTGTGCTCACTTGAACAGGAAGCGATCCTCTGTGGACAAATGTTGTCATCAAACTTTGTAATTAAAGTCTGGAATTCTCTGGATTTATGGTGCTTTCAAGACAACTGGGAAAAAACAAGGTCAAATCATGATGACGTCAGTGATCTTCAGGTTATAGCTCTAGAAAGAGGCATGAGTTCCCGATGTACAATTCTGAGTTTGGTGACCGTTCAAAACGTATTTCCCAGACGGAGCTCGTTTTTTCCCAAGATCCCAGTTGCCTTGAACTCACTGATGCCAGATTTCCCAGTTCCGAGTTAACAGTTGTTTAAAGCGCGGCAGAAATCATGCTGGATTGACAGCATGGCCAATGTTGAATGTTTATAATTTTAAGCTTGGAATAGAGACCCTTAACCCTTGTGTTGTCTTAAGGGTAAAAAAATGTGTTTAACAGCAGAGAAAACCCCCTAAATTATATTTTTTCAACTTGAAATTGGATGACTTTTCCTAGAGTGTCTCCAACCTTAGAACAAGTGAAACATCGCCTTTGTTCATATTTCAATGAAAGCTGTACACCACCAGGGTACAAAGATTGTCTTTAGGGTCATTTTTTGACCCGGCAGATATAAAATCATTTACACACCACAAAAACCACAAAGACACACACACACAGGAAGAGGAAGTTCACCATGGTTGGCACAGTTAGAAAGAACAAGCCTGAGCTTCCCCCTGCACTCCTCACAACAAGGGGGAGAGAGGCCTTCTCATCAAAGTTTGCCTTCACCCTCACCACCACTTTAGTTTCTTACCTCCCAAAGAGGAACAAGAATAATGGTCCTCCTGAGCACACTGCACAAAATGGCTGAGATCAGTGATCGTGAGGACAGGAACCCAGCCATCACCCTGGACTACAACCACAACAAAGGAGGCGTGGACAACCTGGAAAAGGTGATTGGAACTTTCAGCTGCAGGAGGATGACTGCCCGCTAGCCCCTGGTCATCTTCCATAACATCATTGATGTGTCCTCGTACGAAGCCTTTGTGATATGGAACAAGATCAACCCTACCTGGATGCCTGATAAGCGGAACAAGAGGAGGGTGTTCCTGGAGCAGCTGGGAAAGGCTCTTGTAACCAAACACATTCAATGAAGGGAGTGCCACCCCTACACAGAAGCCTCTGCAGTGCTTGTGAAAGCTGTCCATGGGGCTGAATGTTGTCCTGATCCACCTTTGGTTGCAGCTGGGGCAGGCAAGAGGAGGCAATGCCAATTCTGCCCCCCAAAGAAGGACTGTAAAACAAATACTATGTTGCCAAAAAATGTCAAGACTGTTATTGTTTCCCCTCAATAAAATGCATTCAAAACTACTTTGCACATTTCTGCTACTTTCTTAGGCTATACAAGTGCTATCTCTTGCTACAAAGGTATGTTTACACCTACAGTGCCTTGCGAAAGTATTCGGCCCCCTTGAACTTTGCGACCTTTTGCCACATTTCAGGCTTCAAACATAAAGATATAAAACTGTATTTTTTTGTGAAGAATCAACAACAAGTGGGACACAATCATGAAGTGGAACAACATTTATTTTATATTTAAAACTTTTTTAACAAATCAGAAACTGAAAAATTGGGCGTGCAAAATTATTCAGCCCCCTTAAGTTAATACTTTGTAGCGCCACCTTTTACCTTTCGATTACAGCTGTAAGTCGCTTGGGGTATGTCTCTATCAGTTTTGCACATCGAGAGACTGAATTTTTTTCCCATTCCTCCTTGCAAAACAGCTCGAGCTCAGTGAGGTTGGATGGAGAGCATTTGTGAACAGCAGTTTTCAGTTCTTTCCACAGATTCTCGATTGGATTCAGGTCTGGACTTTGACTTGGCCTTTCTAACACCTGGATATGTTTATTTTTGAACCATTTCATTGTAGATTTTGCTTTATGTTTTGGATCATTGTCTTGTTGGAAGACAAATCTCCGTCCCAGTCTCAGGACTTTTGCAGATTCCATCAGGTTTTCTTCCAGAATGGTCCTGTATTTGGCTCCATCCATCTTCCCATCAATTTTAACCATCTTCCCTGAAGAAAAGCAGGCCCAAACCATGATGCTGCCACCACCATGTTTGACAGTGGGGATGGTGTGTTCAGGGTGATGAGCTGTGTTGCTTTTACGCCAAACATAACGTTTAGCATTGTTGCCAAAAAGTTCAATTTTGGTTTCATCTGACCAGAGCACCTTCTTCCACATGTTTGGTGTGTCTCCCAGGTGGCTTGTGGCAAACTTTAAACAACACTTTT
Organism: Oncorhynchus tshawytscha; assembly: GCF_018296145.1. Lineage (NCBI taxonomy): Eukaryota > Metazoa > Chordata > Actinopteri > Salmoniformes > Salmonidae > Oncorhynchus > Oncorhynchus tshawytscha. The sequence continues at coordinate 31,848,658 of NC_056435.1, read as the reverse complement.
TATGGATATCTTTAAGAAATGGCTTTCTTCTTGCCACTCTTCCATAAAGGCCAGATTTGTGCAATATACGACTAATTGTTGTCCTATGGACAGAGTCTCCCACCTCAGCTGTAGATCTCTGCAGTTCATCCAGAGTGGGCCTCTTGGCTGCATCTCTGATCAGTCTTCTCCTTGTATGAGCTGAAAGTTTAGAGGGACGGCCAGGTCTTGGTAGATTTGCAGTGGTCTGATACTCCTTCCATTTCAATATTATCGCTTGCACAGTGCTCCTTGGGATGTTTAAAGCTTGGGAAATCTTTTTGTATCCAAATCCGGCTTTAAACTTCTTCACAACAGTATCTCGGACCTGCCTGGTGTGTTCCTTGTTCTTCATGATGCTCTCTGCGCTTTTAACGGACCTCTGAGACTATCACAGTGCAGGTGCATTTATACGGAGACTTGATTACACACAGGTGGATTGTATAATTTTGTACGCCCAATTTTTCAGTTTTTGATTTGTTAAAAAAGTTTGAAATATCCAATAAATGTCGTTCCACTTCATGATTGTGTCCCACTTGTTGTTGATTCTTCACAAAAAAGTACAGTTTTATATCTTTATGTTTGAAGCCTGAAATGTGGCAAAAGGTTCAAGGGGGCCGAATACTTTCGCAAGGCACTGTATGTAGTACCTTTAGCAATAAAAACAATAATAAACCTCTACTTTATAAAAACAAAAATGATGACAGGTGTGTTGTAATAAAAATTAATGGTGTCCACTGATTAAATGCCGTCTTTCTGCATTGTGAAGAGGGAAAACCAAGATATTCACAAAGTTTGTGATGAATGACAGGTTGTTTCTTCATGCAAAATAGATTTAGGGTTTAAAATTCAATTAAACTGCTTTATTTTAAGGGTTTAGTGAAGGCGGGTCATTTTTTTACAGAATATTAAGACTACTCAAGGGTTAAACCCAGACTTGGGACCACACAGCCACTCCACTGAATAGCGGGCTAGTGATTGCTTTGCAATGCTTGCAGTTAGCCACTGATTCCTTCCAAACCACTCATTGTTGAATTTGCGATTTCCAACTTGTTATGAAATGTTTATGTCCAATTCTCTTCATTATTTCTCTTCATATGACAATGATTAAAACGGATTTGGCAGTAGATTGTCGACTTGATTCATGATGATGACTGCTAGTTAAGATGTTGAAAGTATGATATTGACATGATCAGTCCAATCAAAGCTAATGTAGATATAACATGATTTGACGTCATTTTATCTGTGGCCAATGACCTTGAGCCTTTTTGGATGGTCACTTCTAATGCAACTCCATGGCAGCATCCAAGGGGCTTGAATTTTCAAGCTCTACACTTAGATTTGGCGGTGACGTAGTGTCCCCATGAGTGAGAACACTGAGCCAATCACGGCACAATTAGAGAACATTACCAAACCCTACGCTCAGTATTTTCCTCTGTCTGCCCCACGACCACAAAAAGCACTGAGCTAGGCTAAAACACCTTCATTTTGGAGCTGCCTTACTCAAAGAAAACTACAAAGAGACCATAGCTGTGTTCGAATGCCCATACTAACATACTGTTTACTACACACTTAATGAGTATATACTTAAGCAATAAGGCCCGAGGATGTGTGGTATATGGCCAATATATCACGGCTAAGGGCTGTTCTCTTCTTAACTCGGAGTGCCTGGACACAGCCCTTGGTATATTGGCTATATATCACAAACTCCTGAGGTGCTTTATTGCTATTATAAACTGGTTATCAATATATTTACAGCAGTAAAAATAAATGTTTTGTCATACCCGTGATATACCTCAGTTGTCAGCCAATCAGCATTCAGGGCTCAAACCACCCAATTTATAATACACACTATTAGCTAAATTTAGTATACTGTAAACAAACGCTATAATTTCAGTTGAGCGTACTAGCTCTTCACCTGTCTACCAGAAGTTGATGCTGTTGCTATGCAACCTCTTGCTAGCTAGTTAGCATAAATTACTAGTTAGATATTGTACGACTTCGGGTGTGTTCTTAATTTCAAGCTGGAGTGCCAGAGTGTGCTCGTAAATTCAGCGCGTTGTCAGATTGTCCGTTTGTAAATTCAGAGCGTTTCGCTCTCGGAGTGCACACTGGACACTCGGCCGAGGAGTAGGGTTGATTTGAGCTTTCTGACCTTACAACGGCAGTCAAGCACCAACGCTAACGTTGGCTAGCTTGCTAGCTACTTTCAGACACAAATGAGACCACTCTGACCATTTTACTCATTCTAGCAGAGCTGGTTAGACAGTTTTCATGTTGTCCAAAGCGTTGGTGACTAACTGTGCTGCTGGCAACAATTTAATTATGCTTTTTTGCCGACGTTTACTGACACCGGACATATTTAACAGGTGTTGATCTCTACAACGACTATACCATTTAGCTAAACTAAGAATGACAGGAATAATTAAGTCAATAAACATTGGGAGTTACATGTATATATATACAAAAACATTTTTTACAGCTCTGTATAGGAAAGAAATTGTAATATAATTTCATGTGTACAACATCCAAAGACCTAGTTCACTATACTGTCCATTTCTAAAATTACTTATTTGTATGTTTTGTATTTTTTATTTTAGCCCCCATACTGAAGAACGAGGATGAGAAAATCAACACTGGGGTAAGTTGATCAAAAATAAGTCAAATCGCAAAAAAAATAAAAATGTCTGGACACTATAACTATTACATCCATTTTGAATTATGGTATCTGGTCTTGCTGTTGCTCGTGCTTGCCAAGTGCCTCAGCCCCTGTCCGAGTGTGGGCTTGCAGAGAGGGATAAGAGCTCTTACCACTGTTATGTTGAAATAGTGTTGGAACGGCTGCCTACCTCTCCTGACACATCTGTGGAGTGTCAGAGCTATTTAGGTGACCGTTACATAAGGCATTCAAACAGTCCTCTTCTTTCACTTTATTATTACAAGTCCTTAAAATGATGTGTGTTTACTTCAAAATGTGTACAGTATTGTTAACCAGGTTCATTCTTGATGTGTTCCCTAATAAATTGCAGTTGTCATCTTGATGATGTGTCAGTAACAGCTTAAAAGTTTTGATTGGTGTTGGGGTTAAAGTTGAGTAGAATTGCGTGTGTGTATATTTGCATATTATATTATGCAAATCTATTTGACCTGGGAATACAAATCTTTGGATGGCCCTTTATTGCAATAACTTATATTCACAACCATTAAATATGCATCTAAGAAATCAACAACTTCATAAACAAAAATAAATGGCTAAATATGCCTTCAATAAATGTTTTATCCTAAAGCTGACTTATACCCAGGGATCTTAAATAGTCACAAAACACAAAACCTCACAAAAAAATGCTGTTCCTCAATTATATTTGCCAGCGTATGATTCTATCTTTGAAAGAGAAGAAACAAAAAGAGAATGATATAGCAAGACACTGATGACAAATGATGGTTGAAAGATGATAGAATGACAGAGGTAGAATTAGACAACAACATGTCAGATATTCTGGTGGTTCTTGTATTGCCATTGGCTCCAGAAGTCCTGCTGTACTGTACGATGCCATGATAAGTTCACTGGGCATGCTACAGTCACACCCAGAGGTTACGAACGGTCCCGGAGCAACACCTGGCAAATTACCATTCTCCCTCTGCCACACTGACTCCAGTGAACACAAGCAGGCAAGCCCCTGTGTGTTGTTACCTCTGGTTAATAGCTCTCACCAGGGCCAGACCAGTCAAACGGAAACAATTGTAGAAATGTTGGTTTTCTTATTCAAAAATGGGATTGTATCTAGCTGTTGAGCTGCCAAAACATTATATATAAACAGTGTATCACAAAAGTGAGTACACCCCTCACATTTATGTATATTTAACACACCTGCTCACCATTCACACCTGAGACCTTGTAACACTAATGAGTCACATGACACCGGGGAGGGAAAATGGCTAATTGGGCCCAATTTGGACATTTTCACTTAGGGGTGTACTCACTTTTCTTGCCAGCGGTGTAGACATTAATGGCTGTGTGTTGAGTTATTTTGAGGGGACAGCAAATGTACACTGTTATAAAAGCTGTACACTCACTACTTTACATTGTAGCAAAGTGTCATTTCTTCAGTGTTGTCACATGAAAAGCTATACTCAAATATTTACAAAAATGTGATGGGTGTACTCACTTTTGTGATATACTGTATATGATTTGCTATTGACAATGGAAACCACAGTTGGGGGCATAGTTACAAGAAAGATCACATATTATAGTCTGCACATGTAAACCTCTAATCTGTCTCATCTGACATCCCACTTCCCTGTAAAAAACAGAGTATAATTATGATACAGTGTTACACAGAGATGGTCCTCCCGTGACGAGGGCACGACAAAACCTATTCCCCCTCAGGAGACTGAAAATATTTGGTATTGGTCCTCAAAAGGTTCTACAGCTACACTATCGAGAGCATCCTGACTAGTTGCATCACTGCCTGGTACGGAAACTGCTCATCCTCCGACCGCAAGGCACTAGAGAGGGTAGTGAGTACGGCCCAGTACATCACTGGGGCCAAGCTTCCTGCCATCCAGGACCTCTATACCAGGCGGTGTCAGAGGAAGGCCCTAACAGTTGTCAAAGACTCCAGCCACCCTAGTCATAGACTGGCAAGCGGTACCGGAGCGCCAAGTCTAGGTCCAAGAGGCTTCTAAACAGCTTCTACCACCAAGCCATAAGACTCCTGAACATCTAACCAAAGGGCTACCCAGATTATTTGCATTGCCCCCCGCCCCCAACGCATATTTTACGCCGCTGCTACTCTCTGTTATTACAGTTGTCGAAATTTACATACACTTAGGTTGGAGTCATTAAAACTCCTTTTTCAATCACTCCACAAACTTCGTGTTAACAAACTATAGTTTTGGCAAGTTGGTTAGTACATCTACTTTGTGCATGTCACAAGTAATTTTTCCAACAATTGTTAACAGACAGATTATTGCACTTATAATTCACAGATTATTTCACTTATAATTTCATTTATAATCACAAATCCAGTGGGTCAGAAGTTTACATACACTAAGTTGACTGTGTCTTTAAACAGCTTGGAAAATTCCAGAAAATGATGTCATGGCTTCAGAAGCTTCTGATAGGCTAATTTACATCATTTGAGTCAATTGGAGGTGTACCTGTGGATGTATTTCAAGGCCTATCTTCAAACTCAGTGCCTCTTTGCTTGACATCATGGGAAAATCAAAAGAAATCAGCCAAGACCTCAGAAAAAAATAGTAGACCTCCACAAATCTGGTTCATCCTTGCGAGCAATTTCCAAACACCTGAAGGTACCACGTTCATCTGTACAAACAATAGTACGCAAGTATAAATACCATGGGACCACGCAGCCGTCATACCGCTCAGGAAGGAGACGCGTTCAGTCTCCTAGAGATGAACGTACTTTGGTGCGAAAATTGCAAATCAATCCCAGAAGAACAGCAAAGGACCTTGTGAAGATGCTGGAGGAAACAGGTACAAAACTATCTATATCCACAGTAAAACGAGTCCTATCTCGACATAACCTGAAAGGCCACTCAGCAAGGAAGAAGCCACTGCTACAAAACCGCCATAAAAAAGCCAGACTACAGTTTGCAACTACACATGGGGACAAAGATCGTGCCTTTTGGAGAAATGTCCTCTGGTCTGATGAAACAAATATAGAACTGTTTGGGGTCCATAATGACCATCGTTATGTTTGGAGGAAAAAAGAGGCTTGAAGCGGGCTACAGATCCCAACCGTGAAACTATGGGGTGGCAGCATCATGTTGTGGGGATGCTTTGCTGCAGGAGGGACTGGTGCACTATACAAAATAGAAGGCAGCATGAGAGGAAAATTATGTGGATATATTGAAGCAACATCTGAAGACATCTCAAGTCAGGAAGTTAAAACTTGGTCACAAATGGGTCTTGCAAATGGACAATGACCCCAAGCATACTTCCAAAGTTGTGGCAAAATGGCCTAAGGACAACTAAGTCAAGGTATTGGAGTGGCCATCACAAAGCCCTGACCTCAATCCTACAGAACATTTTTGGGCAGAACTGAAAAAGCGTGTGCGAGCAAGGAGGCCTACAAACCTGACTCAGTTACACCATTTTGTATTTCAGTGTTCAGTTTGTTTTTAATAAATTGTCATGAACACTTACCACGCTGCATCTTGGTCCGATCCTTACTCCTCTTCAGATGAAGTGGAAATCTGCCGTTACAGAAACATCCACCACAAAAGGACCAAGCGGCGTGGTAACGGGCAGCAGCAGCAGCGAACACAAGACTCCTGGACTTGGGAGGAGATTATGGACGGTAAAGGACCCTGGGCACCTCGCCGCATTGGCCTGGCTACCGGGAGCATTCAACCAAGTAAGGTTGGGCAGGCTTGATGCTCAAGAGCTCCAGTGCACCTGCATGGTCCCGTCCATTCGGGACCCGTGGTGTGGGTCCCCAGTCCAAGGTCGGCAGCGAGGGTCGCCGCTCTAAAGAGGCCACGAAGGCGGGCTAAGAGGCGCACTAAAACTATGGTGAAGTGGAGTCCACGTCCCGCGCCAGAGCCGCCACCGCGGACAGACGCCCACCCAGACCCTCCCCTATAGGTTCAGTTTTTGTGGCCGGAGTCCGCACCTTTGTCACATTCTGACCTTTATTTCCTTTGTTTTGTCTTTATTTAGTATGGTCAGGGCGTGAGTTGGGGTGGGCAGTCTATGTTTGTTTTTCTATGTTGGTTTTTGTGTTCAGCCTAGTATGGTTCTCAATCAGAGGCAGATGTCGTTAGTTGTCTCCGATTGAGAATCATACTTAGGTAGCCTGGGTTTCACTGTTGGTTTGTGGGTGTTTGTTTCCATGTGAGTGTTTGTCGCCACACGGTACTGTTTCGGTTTTCGTTTTCATCACATCGTTTATTGTTATGTATTTCAGTGTTCAGTTCGTTTTTAATAAATCGCCATGAACACTTAGCACGCTGCATCTTGGTCCGACCCTTACTCCTCTTCAGACGAAGAGGAAATCTGCCGTTACATACATATTACCTCAATTACCTCGACTAACCGGTGCCCCTGCACATTGACTCTGTATTGGTACCCCCTGTATATAGTCTTGCTTTTGTTATATTACTGCTGCTCTTTAATTACTTGTTTATTTTATTTCTTATTCTTATTAATATTTTTTTAAACTACATTGTTGGTTAGGGGCTTGTAAGTAAGCGTTTCACTGTAAGGTCTACCTACACCTGTTGTATTCAGCGCATGTATTCAGCGCATAATAATGATTAGATTTGATTTGGCTTCCTCCCCTTAAGAAATAAGTACTTGTCCCAGGAGCTAATGAAAACCTGCAACTCCACAACCCCAGCAATGGCAATTAACATAATACTTAATTACAACATTGAAATGACAGCAGGGGTAGCACTGCAGAGCACACCCCTGCCAGCTGAATTCACAATGATTCAATAACATAGGAATAGCTAAGGTGGTCATTGCAATATGTACGCTACAGTTGCAATATGTACGCTACAGACACAGCTCTTGATAACAACCGATCTCATGTTCTTGTTCTCAAGTAGAATTTCCCACGAACAAAAAACATGGTATGACCTTTCTCTGATTGCTGTCTGTGGTCAATGAAACAATAAGAGAAGCCAAATATAGCATGACAACTTCAGAGGGTACTGTGTATGGTCCAGTACATTACAGAGGCTGAGCTCCCTGCCATCCAGGACCTTTATACCATGTAGTGTCAGAGGAAGGCCCATAAAATTGCCCAAGATATGGACTTTTCTTTCTGATATCGTACTACAAGTCGTACCGGAGCATCAGGTCTCGGACCAACAGGCTCTATGACAGCTTCTGTCTGCGAGCAATAAGACTGTTAAATAGCTGGTCAATGGCTGCCTGGACAATCTGCACTGACTTTATGCACACTCACAGGTCTCTATCCACGCACTTACACTGACACTCTCACACACACACAGACACACACCTACATACACACACACTCGCTGCTGTGACTTTTTTTTACTGTTATCATTATCTATCTTGATGCCTAGTCACTTTACCCCTGTCTACATGAAATATCTACCTCAACTACCTCACAACCCTGCACATTGATATGGCATTGGTACTCCTTGTATATAGATTCATTCTTGTGTGTTTATTTCTCATGGGTTTTTATTTTCTTATTTAACTCTGCATTATTGGGAAAGAGCTTGTGCAGTAAGTAAGCTTTAAGGTTACAGTTACAGTATATTTGATTTGATTTTTTGTAATTATGGCCATGCCAGTACAATGGGTTGAGGTTATAGTAGGGCATTGTGTCACAGTGATTTCATCAGTAGTATACTCAGGGTATGCACATTGAGGAGCTTGCCCTTTTGTTACAGTAAATATTCGAACCCCTCAGAAAAGATCAATCATGTTATAATGAATAATAACTTGTTGAAATATTGTCTCCCAGTCCCGAGAACACGTCACATTCCACTGACAGATACAGCTTGTTAAATACAGCAAGAGAGTACACGATAAGGACATGTTTGGCCATTCCAGTTAGTTGTACATTATAATGGGGTTTCTTCCAGACAAGCCACACATATTGTAACCTGACATTACCCTCTTGCCTTGACAAAACTTAATTGTTATTTGATTGAGAATTCATTTATACGACATGTAATAGGTTGACGTTGGGTTCAAAACACCTCGTGAATTATAATCAATACCATATTACCACAATGGCGTGGTGAAGTATGTGACTGCCAATATGTGACTGCCAATTAAAACCAGGCAGTATCATCTGAGAGATGGAGAAAGATACATCATGCCAGTGGTTCTCTGTCCCTTGGGTGGTGTCTTGCTACATTGTTGTTCTAATGAGCCTCTCTTACTCTAACCTATTTCTGGACCCAGTGACACCTCTCTCCAAATGTTCTCACCTCATCTCAGACTCCTGCTAATCACACACAGGAAAAGGAGAGAGCGATTGGAGCTCAGGCATGCCGTCAGCAACTCACTGCTATACCAGATTTTCCCTTTTTCTTTTCCTGGATTTGAGATTTGTTTTTTTCCTTCACTGCCCCAGATCTGAGTAAAGTGGAGTTGTGTCGATAGTTGTTGAGCATTTGTGCTGCTTGTCCTCACACTCGTTAAAGGTTTGAAATGCGGAGTAATTTTGTATTAGCAAAGTGACGGGAATATCTGGGACTTATACACATTTTTGACAGATATTGGTTCACTTGAAATATGTGTGCTTTTGGCATGAGTTAGGTAGTACTAGAATACAGTATGCTTCCTGGAAGTAAAAGTCTACTCTGAAGTGACATTTTAAACATCTTGCAGTTTTGTTTTTGTCTTAATAATGCTGACCCATTAAATGCCATAGAACCCATGGCCTGTTTACTATATTATTTTAAATAATACATTTCCTCTGTTTGGTTAAGTGCAAGCAATATTTGGGATGGAACATACTGTATAATGAGACTCAGTCATTAGGCCTTTCTGAAGGCAGCTGTTATGGAATTGATAAATAATTCTCAAAAAAAGATTGTTTGGTCATATTTTCTCTATGATATCTGTGAGCTTTTGAGAGCCATTATTGACCAAAAAAGCATTGCCATGATACCACCTGAATAAACGCCATACAATATAATGTTCACCTGAAAAGAATGAACTATTTTCTCCTCAAATTGACTAATTAATGCAAATAAAGTGTCTGCCAATATATTTCAAGGGTGACAAAAGATACTAGCGAAGGAAAATGTTTGAGTTAAGGAGATTATAAGGAATTGTGTTATACAACATCAAACTGGTGCTAAATGTTGTATAATTGGATATTTCAACATTTCCTATTATACTTATAGACTAGAGAGACTATGAACAATGCAATGAAATCATACATCATGTATAATTCTCTACCAGTTTCTCATGTCAGATATTTCCAGACCAATGCACCTTATTCCAATAAATTGGTTTCAGATATAACACAGTTGAGTTTTACCACAATGTTGTTATGTAAAGAAATTCAATCAAAACAGTGACATTTGGGTATGCTGATGACAATGTGGTCTTTTGAAAACCATCCAAGATGAACAGATGGAAAGCGTTGGCCAGTATTGTGTTGAAGGCTGTTTTGGACAGTGAGACTTGCCTATCATATCAGAGCACTCGGAGCTATAGTAACCATCCCAGGATTTGTCTCTGTACAAAGACCAGTGGGTCCCAGGCTGTCCCTCAGGCATCTTGGGCCTGACATCACTCACAAGGTACTCTGTCTCTTCTAGTGCAACTCATCTTGCCTACTTGGATCTGTGACATACTGTATGGCTGTTGGTCATTCCTTCACATTTCACACACACCAGCAGTAGGGAAGAGTGGGGTAAGTTGAGCCAAAAGGTTAGTTGGGCCATCCCTTGCTTCTAGGAAACCATACAAAAGAAATGTATCATGTGACCAAATAGGAAGAGGTCATTTCATGGAGACTGAAGGAATACCCCATATACACCATACCCATGATGATTAAATTTAGTCAGATTTATGCATAATATGCATTGTATTTTTGCAATGTGTCATGCATATGAACTCAAGATAGTGCATTTGTTTTGTTAAAGAGTGGACATCATCATGCCCTGTGCGTACAAACGTAAAACAAGCAGGAGTCGATTTGTCTCCCCAATAGAGGACCACAATGGAAACAAGTCTTTGTCTTTTTGTGTGTATAATCTTCGTCAGTTTTGGTACATGTATTGGTTGCCTGGTGTGGCTTCTGTATGTATTTTAAATAGTCAAATACAATAAAATCAAATAAAGAATGTATTTAAATAAAAACATTTAAAGTTGAATATTTGGGAGGATAGCACGTCATTAGCAACAGCAAAATGTGTAGAATTGTAGGAAATTAGCTTTAAATGGGCAACTTTGGGCATGTAAAACTCCAACATTTTCAAACAGAAATGGGATGTGCATTTGATGGTTCATCAATGTGTCATTCTGACCATGCACGCCACGACGTAGCTAGTTTGTTAGCTAAGCTAGCCACTTGTAGCTAGCCAGTAACTCCTTCAGTATGCGTTGATGTCATTCCACAGGATTTGTCTTTGGACAGAAGTTGTAGAGATTGGTAAAAAAAATGGCACCTTTGTAGCCAAACACAGTATCTTATTCATCCATTTTGTTTTTGTTTTTAAGCATGAAATAACCTGGTATGATGGTGCGTCGATCAGTTATACAGTTTAAAGCCATTATTTTAAACATTTTGACCAAAGTCAAAATTAAATATTTTTCCTTCCCAAAATGTTTTATTAAGTATGTTAAAAAGCAGTTTTTCTGTGTTGGAATGGTGTGGATGTACCCCAACAACAGAATGATGTGGGTTTATACCGGTCATTACAAATATTCATGCAAGTAGACAGCTGATTGCCCGCTTATCATCTTCAAATATGAGGAAATAACAAGAATGTCTTCTAAATAAGAAAACGGAATCCCTCAAATCATTCCTGTAAATTCAATGTGTGTGTCACAGGACTTGAAACTGGTGTGGAAACAGGCAATCCAACTTCCTTCATGAGCAATCTTTTCTTTGAACTGAAGCTGTGTCGCTTGTTGCTGATAAACATTGCGCATGATTGTACGAATCCACAGTTTTGAATTCAAACGTCACAGCAGAATTGGGGGCTCTGACCTATGCTGAGAAGAGGATCAGCATCTGCCAAGGTCTGAGTGCCAAGCTGCTGAAACAGAGGGTAACCTACAATGAGGTGAGATCCCAGCTACGGAAGGAAATTTGCTTTAAAACTGCACAATTTTCTCCCAGACTCGTGACAAAATGTGTTGAAATGATTGAAGTTAGGTGTTTACCCCCCCTAATTAAAAAAATACCTAAAAAAATAATTTTTCTGGCGGGGTTGGGGGGCCTTTCACTTATACTTATTCCTGTATCACAACCGGCTGTGATTGGGAGTCCCATAGGGCGGCGCACAATTGGCCCAACGTCATCCAGGTTAGGGTTTGGCTGAGGTAGGCCGTTATTGTAAATAAGAATTTGTTCTTAACTGACTTGCCTAGTTAAATAAATGTTAAATTAAATGTAAAAAAAGACCACTCCATACACCCCTCAAAATACACCTCAAGTCATGTCAAACTGTGTAGAATTGCAGGAAATGCATTTTAAAATGTCTGAGGGAGGACCGCCGGACCCACTGTCTAGTGTTCTCTCGAATGTGTCTGTGTTTCTCTGTTGTATTCTCAAATTAACATTTCCTTTGGTCTAGTTGTAAAATCTCCAATCTGTTTTATTTGATTGTCATTCCCTTTCAGTATATTGACTATGTGAATCCATTTGGCATCGCCAATGCAGCCATAGGCCTACAGTATGACTTTGCTGGCCTTATGGGCATCTGTCATCTGAAGCAGAGAATAGATAAACTCACACATTGTTTACATGTTGAGCTATAAGTTCTTAATTTTAAATTATACCAGTAGACAACGAGGCAAACCATGTACCAGATTGTGTATATGCCTTTTAAGTGCTGACATATAAAATTGTTAAGTGCAAATCCAACCCTTGTAATTTACAAGGGGATGACAATTAGGCTGCAGGAGATGAGCATTACAGGTAACATATGAGGTTAAATGCATTTAATTTAAGCAATGTTTCTGGCAAATAGGTTGAAGTTGTTCCCATAGATTGACAGTACATGGTTGCTCTATTTATCTCTGACCCTAGAAAAGCTAGCGACTGGGCTAACACAGCTAACCTTTTAGGTCAATATTACAATTTTGTTTGCTTTATAAATTGTGAGAGAATTTGAACTACGTAGTAGCTAGCTAGTTAAACCTAGGTAGCTTAGACAAGGTTAGCTGACTTTTCTCAAACCTAACCTCATTGTGACTACTTCTTGTCCCTCATTTGGCTTTTACAGCCAAATATCACTTTAGAAATGTAAAATAATGATATCGCCAGCATTGTAGACCATTTCTCCCCTCTTGCTGCAGCTTTAGCTCATATCGAAATAACACAGAAATGCTGTGAAAATCAGCGTGCTGCAAACTCTAAAATGTTTTGTCACCAGTGCTTGTTTGTTTGTCCTCACGCACTGTTGCTCCTAAGACACTAATAAGGTGAGCACCTTTGGTACAACAACCCATGAGCCCCCTATCTTTCCATTTACTGTAATCAGCATCCTCACCCACTGAGCACTGACTGACACCGGATGTCCATGGACGTTGAAATTTGGTACAGTACAGTACACAGTAGAGCACACTAGCGTTGAGTAGACTAAATGTACTGTACTGTACTTTGAACTTGTGAAACATAGACGGCTATGATCCGTTAAGAATTGGTCCTATCTGGACCAACCAAATTTGGTCTTGTTTGGTGACGGAACTCATTAAATTACAGTTTGTAAAATCCCGTTATCGTGGAATTTCCCAATACAAATGTTTCAGGCCAAGATACTGGAGAATGATTTGTCTCATAGACATGTTGTAATTATTTACTTTAAACTCAGACTAGGGAACTATAATATCATCAGGGTAGGACTAAGGCATTTGGGGCCCCGGGCCACATATCTCCATTTGCTGTTATATAATGCTATTCTACACATTTTGTCATGAGGCTGAGAGAAAATGTTGCAGTTTTAAAGTTAATTTCCTGCAATTCCACACACTTTGCCGTGGGGGAGAAAGAAAAATGTGCTGTTTTATACCTCATCTTATGCTATTCTTTGTCACGGCCATCGAAAGAAGTGGACCAAAGTGCAGCTTGGTGAGCGTACATTTTCCTTTTATTTAAAATGTCGCCAACAAAACAACAAATGAAGAAACAACCGTGAAGCTTATAGGGCTATAGTGCCACTAACAAAAGTCAACTACCCACACTGAAAGGAGGGAAAAAGGGCTACGTAAGTATGATTCCCAATCAGAGACAACAATAGACAGATGTCCCTGATTGAGAACCATACCCGGCCAAAACATAGAAATAAAGAAACATAGAAAACAAATCATAGAATGCCCACCCCACATCACACCCTGACCTAACCAAATAGAGAAATAAAATGGCTCTCTAAGGTCAGGGCGTGACATTCTTCATATTTTGCCAGGACATTTTGCAGTTTTAAAGCTAATGTCCTGCAATTCCACAATTTGCCATTGCGTGTTCAATAGCTAGCTGGCTGACTGTGGGTTCCTGTGTAGTAAGACTGGGTGAATAAATGGAACATATCCTGTTGTGGGTTGTAGTCCTTGTGACATTTGGTGTTATTGAAATTATTCCAACTTTAAATATGAGTTGATAAAAAGCAACAGGCCAACTGGGTCACCCAGATAAGTCACATTAATCAGGGTACTCCAATATTTTATTTAACTAGGCAAGTCAGTCAAGAACAAATTCTTACTTTACAATGACGGCTTACCCCGACCAAACCCTCCTAACCCAAACGACACTGGGTTAAGACCCAGATGGAGACAGTGTTGAAGTAACAAAAGTTTATTACTAGAACAGGGGGCAGGCAAACTGACAGGTCGAGGGCAGGCAAAGGTCAGTTGTCCAGAGTCCATAAGGTACAGAACGGCAGGCAGTCAAGATCGGGGCAGGCAGAGGTCAATAATCCAGGGTGGTGTGACAAGGTACATTACGGCAGGCAGGCTCAGGGTCAGGGCAGGCAGAATGGTCAAAACCAGGAAAACTAGAAAACAGGAACTAGAAAAAGACAGGAGCAAGGGGAAATCGCTGGTAGGCTTGACGAACAAAACAAACTGGCAATAGACAAACAGAGAACACAGGTATAAATACACCGGGAAAATGGGGAAGATGGACGACACCAGGAGGGGGGTGGAGACAAGCACAAAGATAGGCGAAACAGATCAGGGTGTGACATGGGCCAATTGTGGCCGCCCTATGGGACTCCCCATCACGGCCGGTTGTGATACAGCCCGGGATCGCAGCTCAAAAATGAGGTATGAATCAACGTAGCATTCTATCGAACCGTCTCTTAAAATTGAAGGAAAGTCTAAACCAATTGTTTTCTATATTTCAGTAATTCCTCACACTCACAACAGCCAATTACACTTTGAGCAAACAGTGTAGATATAGTAGGTTAGAATGAATGAGGCGTGACAGGATAATTGTATTTATTGTCATTGTCTTAGGCCTGTCTGTGAGCGGACTAACTCAAACCAACCCACTCTGTTGACCTGCTACGGTGTCTGAATATGTCTGGTGGGTATCATATTTTACTCATATATTATGATTTACAGCTCTTAACCAACTATTATATTATCGGCTCTTAACCAACCATGCTATTTTGCTTGTTTTTTTGCATTGTTCGTAACTTGTTTTGTACATAATGTTGCTGCTACCGTCTTTTATAACCGAAAAGAGCTTCTGGACATCAGAACTGCGATTACTCACCTCAGATTAGACAGAGTTTTTCTTCAATGAGTTGGATAGGAGGGATATACCACAGACAGCTGACCAGGCCCAGATCCCCGTCATTCGCTGGAGAAGGAAACAGATTTTGAGGGAAAAGATCAGGGTGCATGGTGAGGATCAGGCGACGAGTGGCTAATCTGCCTTTGCCTTCCATCCTGCTAGCTAACGTTCAATCGCTGGAAAATAAATGGGACAAACTGAAAGCACGTATATCCTACGAAAAGGACATTGGTGCATGATATCTAAGGAAGTCTCAAAGTTTTGCTCACCTGAGGTAGAGTACCTCATGATAAACCACACTATCTACCTAGAGAGATTTCATCTGTATATTTCGTAGCTGTCTACATACCACAACAGACCGATGCTGACACTAAATCTGCAATCAGTGAGCTGTATACCGCCATAAGCAAACAGGAAAATGCTCATCCAGAGGGACTTTAATGCAGGGAAACTTAAATCAGTTTTACCTAATTTCTATCAGCATGTTAAATGTGCAAACAGAGTGAAAAAAAAATTCTAGACCACCTTTACTCCACACACAGAGATGCATACAAAGCTCTCCCTCGCCCTCCATTTGGCAAATCTGACCATAATTCTATCCTGATTCCTGCTTACATGCTAAAATTAAAGCAGGAAGCACCAGTGACTCAGTCTATAAAGAAGTGGTCAGATGAAGCAAATGCTAAACTATAGGACTATATTGCTAGCACAGACTGGAATATGTTCCGCGATTCTTCCTATGGTATTGAGGAGTACACCACATCAGTCACTGGCTTTATCAATAAGTGCATCGAGGGCGTCGTCCCCACAGTGACTGTACGTACATACCCCAACCAGAAGCCATGGATTACAGGCAATATTCGCACTGAGCTAAACGGCAGAACTGCCACTTTCAAGGAGCGGAAATCTTACCCAGAAGCTTATAAGAAATCCTGCTATGCCCTCCGATGAACCATCAAACAGGCAAAGCATCAATACGGGACTAAGATTGAATCGTACTACACCGGCTTTGATGCTCGTTGGATGTGGCAGGACTTGCAAACTATTACAGACTAGAAAGGGAAGCACAGACAAGAGCTGCCCAGTGACACAAGCCTAACAGACAAGTTAAATCAAATCAAATCAAAATTATTTATATAGCCCTTCGTACATCAGCTGATATCTTAAAGTGCTGTACAGAAACACAGCCTAAAACCCCAAACAGCAAGCAATGCAGTTGTAGAAGCATGGTGGCTAGGAAAAACTCCCTAGAAAGGCCAAAACCTAGGAAGAAACCTAGAGAGGAACCAGGGTATGTGGGGTGGCCAGTCCTCTTCTGGCTGTGCCGGGTGGAGATAATAACATAATATGGCCAAGATGTTCAAATGTTCATAAATGACCCGCATGGTTGAATAATAATAAGGCAGAACAGTTGAAACTGGAGCAGCACCATGGCCAGGTGGACTTTGGGACAGCAAGGAATCATCATGTCAGGTAGTCCTGAGGCATTGTCCTAGGGCTCAGGTCCTCCGAGAGAGAGAAAGAAAGAGAGAAAGAGAGAATTAGAGAGAGCACACTTAAATTCACACAGGACACCTGATAGGACAGGAGAGGTACTCCAGATAACCAAACTGACCTAGCCCCCTGACACATAAACTACTGCAGCATAAATACTGGAGGTTGAGACAGGAGGGGTCAGGAGACACTGTGGCCCCATCCGATGACACCCCCGGACAGAGCCAAACAGGAAGGATATTACCCCACCCACTTTGCCAAAGCACAGCCCTCACACCACTAGAGGGATATCTTCAACCACCAACTTACCATCCTGAGACAAGGCCGAGTATAGCCCACAAAGATCTCCGCCATGGCACAACCCAACAAGGGGGGAAGCCAACCCAGACAGGAAGATCACATCAGTGACTCAACCCACTCAAGTGACGCACCCCTCCTAGGGACGGTATGCAAGAGCCCTAGTAAGCCAGTGACTCAGGCCCTGTAATAGGGTTAGAGGCAGAGAATCCCAGTAGAAAGAGGGGAACCAGCCAGGCAGAGACAGCAAGGGTGGTTCGTTGCTCCAGAGCCTTTCTGTTCACCTTCACACTCCTGGACCAGACTACACTCAATCATATGACCCACTGAAGAGATGAGTCTTCAGTAAAGACTTAAAGGTTGAGACCGAGTTTGCGTCTCTCATATGAGTAGGCAGACCATTCCATAAAAATGGAGCTCTATAGGAGAAAGCCCTGCCTCCAGCTGTTTGCTTAGAAATTCTAGGGACAATTAGGATGCCTGCATCTTGTGACCGTAGCGTACGTGTAGGTATGTACGGCAGGACCAAATCAGAGAGATAGGTCGGAGCAAGTCCATGTAATGCTTTGTAGGTTAGCAGTAAAACCTTGAAATCAGCCCTTGCCTTGACAGGAAGCCAGTGTAGGGAGGCTAGCACTGGAGAAATATGATCAAACTTTTTGGTTCTAGCCAGGATTCTAGCAGCCGTATTTAGCACTAACTGAAGTTTACTTAGTGCTTTATCCGGGTAGCCGGAAAGTAGAGCATTGCAGTAGTCTAACCTAGAAGTGACAAAAGCATGGATTAATTTTTCTGCATCATTTTTGGACAGAAAGTTTCTGATTTTTGCAATGTTACGTAGATGGGAAAAAAGCTGTCCTTGAAACAGTCTTGATATGTTCTTCAAAAGAGAGATCAGGGTCCAGAGTAACGCCGAGCTCCTTCACAGTTTTATTTGAGATGACTGTACAACCATTAAGATTAATTGTCAGATTCAACAGAAGGTCTCTTTGTTTCTTGGGACCTAGAACAAGCATCTCTGTTTTGTCCGAGTTTAAAAGTAGAAAGTTTGCAGCCATCCTCTTCCCTATGTCTGAAACACATGCTTCTAGCGAGGGCAATTTTGGGGCTTCACCATGTTTCATTGAAATGTACAGCTGTGTGTCATCCGCATAGCAGGGAAAGTTAACATTATGTTTTCGAATGACATCCCCAAGAGGTAAAATATATAGTGAAAACAATAGTGGTCCTAAAACGGAACCTTGAGGAACACCGAAATTTACAGTTGATTTGTCAGAGGACAAACCATTCACAGAGACAAACTGATATCTTTCCGACAGATAAGATCTATACCAGGACAGAACTTGTCCGTGTAGACCAATTTGGGTTTCCAATCTCTCCAAAAGAATGTGGTGATCGATGGTATCAAAAGCAGCACTAAGGTCTAGGAGCACGAGGACAGATGCAGAGCCTCGGTCTGATGCCATTAAAAGGTAATTTACCACCTTCACAAGTGCAATCTCAGGGCTATGATGGGGTCTAAAAGCATTTGAAGCACTGAAGCATTTCGTATACATTGTTTGTCTTCAGGAAGGCAGTGCGTTTCTGCACAACAGCCTTTTCAAAATTTTTTGAGAGGAATGGAAGATTCGATATAGGCCCATAGTTTTTTATATTTTCTCGGTCAAGGTTTGGCTTTTTCAAGAGAGGCTTTATTACTGCCACTATTAGTGAGTTTGGTACACATCCGGTGGATAGAGAGCCGTTTATTATGTTCAACATAGGAGGGCCAAACACAGGAAGCAGCTCTTTCAGTAGTTTAGTTGGAATAGGGTCCAGTATACAGCTTGAAGGTTTAGAGGCCATGATTATTTTCATCATTGTGTCAAGAGATATAGTACTAAAACACTTGAGTGTCTCTCTTGATCCTAGGTCCTGGCAGAGTTGTGCAGACTCATGACAACTGAGCTTTGAAGGAATACAAAGATTTAAAGAGGAGTCCATAATTTGCTTTCTAATAATCATGATCTTTTCCTCAAAGAAGTTCATGAATTTATTACTGCTGAAGTGAAAGCCATCCTCTCTTGGGGAATGCTGCTTTTTAGTTAGCTTTGCGACAGTATCAAAAAGGAAAATAACTTCTATGCTTGCTTTGAGGCAAGTAACACTGAAACATACATGAGAGCATCAGCTGTTTCGGATGACAGTGTGATCACGCTTTCCGCAGCTGATGTAAGTAAGACCTTTAGACAGGTCAACATTCTCGAGGCCGCAGGGCCAGACGAATTACCAGGATGTGTATGCCGAGCATGCGCTGACCAACTGGCATGTATCCTCACTAACATTTTCAACCTCTCCCTGTCTGATTCTGTAATACCAACATGTTTCAAGCAGACCACCATAGCCCCTGTGCATAAGAACACTAAGGTAACCTGCCTAAATGGCTACCGACCCGTAGCAGCCACGTCTGAAGCCATGAAATGCTTTGAAAGGCTGGTCATGGTTCACATCAACACCCTTATCCCATAAACCCTAGACCCACTCCCATTTTAATACCACACCAACAGATCCACAGATGATGCAATCTCTATTGCACTACACACTGCCCTTTCACACCTGGGCAAAAGGAACACCTATGTGAGAATGATAATCATTGACTACAGCTCAGCATTCAACACCATAGTGCCCTCAAAGCTCATAACTAAGCTGAGGACCCTGGGACTTAACACCTCCCTCTGCAACTGGATCCTGGACTTCCTGACGCGCCGCCCCCAGGTGATAAAGGTAGGTAACAACACAGATCCTCAACATGGGGGCCCCTCAGGGGTGAGGTGCTCAGTCCCCTCCTGTATTCTCTGTTCACTCATGACTGCACGACCAGGCACGGCTCCAACACCATCATTAAGTTTGCTGATGACACAACAGTGTCATGACAACGACGAGACAGCCTTTAGGGAGGAGATCAGAGACCTGACCGTGTGGTGCAAGGACAACTTCTCCCTCAACGTGTTTAAGACAAAGAAGATGATTGTGGACTACAGGAAAAGGAGGACCGAGCACGCCCCCATTCTCATCAATGGTACTGTAGTGGAGCAGGTTGAGTGCTTCAAGTTCCTTGGTGTCCACATCACCAACAAACTAACATGGTCCAAGCACACCATGACAGTTGTGAAGAGGGCACGACAAAACCTATTCCCCTCAGGAGACTGAAAAGATTTGGCATGGGTCTTCAGAATCTCAAAAGGTTTAACAGCTGCATCATCGAGACCACTTTGGCAGGTTGCATCACTGCCTGGTATGGCAACTGCTAGGCCTCCAACCGCAAGAGGGTAGTGCATAGAGCACAGAGGGTAGTGCATACGGCCCAGTACATCACCGGGGCCAAGCTTCCTGCCATCCAGGACCTCTATACCAGGCGGTGTCAGAGGAAGGCCCTAAAAATGGTCAGACTCCACCCTAGTCATAGACTGTTCTCTCTGCTACCGCACAGCAAATGATACCTGAGTGCACCTTGGTAAAAGAGGCTCCTAAACAGCTTCTACTCCCAAGCTATAAGACTCCTGAACAGCTAATCAAATGGCTACCCAGACTATTTGCATTCCCCCACCTCTCCCTATTCTACACTGCTGCTACTCTTTTAATATCAATGCATAGTCACTTTGATAACTCTACCTACATGTACATATGTACATTGAATATATTGTAATACTGAATCAAATCTAATTTTATTTGTCACATGCGCTGAATATAACAGGTTTATACCTTACAGTGAAATGCTTATTTACAAGCCCTTAAACAACAATGCAGTTAAGAAAATAGCCCAAAAAAGTAAGAGATAAGAATACCAAATAATTAAAGAGCAGCAGTAAATAACAATAGTGGGGCTATATACAGGGGTACCGGTACAGAGTCAATGTGCGGGGGCACCGGTGTCGAGGTAATTGAGGTAATATGTACATGTAGGTAGAGTAACTCTACCTACAGAGACCTGACCGTACATGTAGGTAGAGTAACTCTACCTACATGTACATATTACCTCAATTACCTCGACACCGGTGCCCCCGCACATTGACTCTGTACCGGTACCCCTGTATATAGCCCCACTATTGTTATTTACTGCTGCTCTTTAATTATTTGGTATTCTTATCTCTTACTTTTTTGGGCTATTTTCTTAACTGCATTGTTGTTTAAGGGCTTGTAAATAAGCATTTCACTGTAAGGTATAAACCTGTTATATTCAGCGCATGTGACAAATAAAATTAGATTTGATTCAGTATTACAATATATTCAATGTTGTCTGTGTAATCCTGCTTGTTTTCCTTTAAATACACCACTTCTCTTGCACAATGTCCCACATAAATGACTTACATATTCCACAAGTGGCCTTTTAATGTTGTAACTTTGACTTTTCTGATCTTGAATACATGGCTGAGAAAACATATCATGGGTATGTCTTCCAACAATTCTGCATTTCATAACTGAACATCAAAATGAATTCTGTAAAAACAACCAAACAAACAAACCCTGGCTCCTGCTCAGGGCAGGGACTTGATAATCGAGCTCCAGATGAACTTCATCAGTGATTGAGTGTGTATGCAGACCAAATCATGTTTGCCACATTTCCCTTGCCAGAATAGCAAGGTAGGCGGTAATTCAATTTTGGATGGGTGCAGTTCCTCCAGGCGAACAGAATGTAGGTCTTAGTACAATTATCCAAGGCTGTCGCTCTGGTGCGATTCTACTGTCATGACTTCCTTGTTAGCGGCTGTGTTTGGGCATGAGCTTACATGGTGGCCCATCATACGACAGGGCCCTAATGAAGCCATCCATGCTCCGGTATTCCATGAGCTGCAGTCTAGGTGTGAAGCTGAGCTGCCTGGTGTTGCTTGGCAAAAGGCCCACATGGAAAAGTCACACCTAGACAGAAGCTATTCCTAACAATAATTCAGTCAAGTGACATAATGAGATGCCACTGGAGCTTTCAGCATTACAAGCAGCAGCAATATAAAACCTCCCCCAGAGGAATCATTCTTTGTTCAGTGCCTAACTGAAATGGGCCAAGCAGTTTAAGTGTGTGAAATGTTATCAGCAGCAGTGGCTGGGTGAAATTCAGATCCAATAGGGTTGAGAAATACCGCCTGCCAACCATTTTGGCATCAATTCATCAAGCATACACCAAACATACTGTATAGACGGACTGAGGTTTTCCTCCTTCGTGAGGTACCAGAGTGCCATCTGGCACCGTTTCAAACCAGGACTGAGCAACTTGGCTGCTGCATGTGAGAATCCCACCTCCTCTTCAGTGATAGTAAGTGTGAGAAAAAAAGAACTGCAGTGTCCATGTGACAGAATGGTCTCCATGGGTGTTGCTGTGGAGATTTCACCCAAGATCTCAGTATAAGTAGCTGTACAGTAAAATGTCCTTGATTACGTAAATCTATTACATGGATCCAGCCTCCACCTCACAGCACGATCCGTTTGTCTCCCAACATGCCCTTATTGTGGTGCGCTTGTTGCCAAGGTAACTGCTGTTATTGTAATGAGGTTGTGTAGGTTGCCAAAAGCGATGCAAGAATTTGGTTCAACATACAATATACGTCTTTATTTCTACATTGCAACATAGTTTAGTTACATTTGGAAATATGTATTTGTTTTCTAGTTGTAGGAAGCACTAGCTATTTTGATTGTCTTGGTGTGAAGGAAATTTCTCCCAAAAACCAGATCAAAATGCTGCTGCTCTGGCTTCTGTGAGGAATACATTTTGTGAATAATGGATTAGGTTCAGCATGAAGGGATATATTGTGTGTGCTTGGACAATCTCAACTCCAGGCAAAATCACACCTTTTTTCTCAAATGTTTACGCTATGTAGGCTTATGTTATGTTTGTTCAACTTGCGCATTTTGCACAAGTAGAACAAATTGAAAAACAACAAAATAGTTGGAGGCACTACAAGGATATAGCATGTTCCCCATGGTTCACGTTTGAAACACAACAACTGCTAGTAGGACTTGCAGCTGTGTTATGAAGATTACACATAGTGTATGAGATTGATAAATCTAGCATATTGCATATACTTATCACACTGTTATATCAGAAAATTGTACATGAAAAGTAATAATTGAATGTCAAGGAGACAAACAAATTAAAAGACCAACAATAATGAGATGCATCTTGGATTGCTCCTGATAAATTAAAAGCAAATCACACATGACAAGTCAATGTTTTCTAATAGCTTCGCCGTTGTCTTGAGCATGGGAACACAAACCTATTCGTGCAGTAACGTACTATGCCCTGTCACCATTGGGTCCTCCGCTGTTGGAGCCATCATTCCCACCCAGCAACACCTTTCATCAGCATTAAGAGCTGGGAATGGGAATGTCATAGGGAATGGCCTGAGGATGAAGCTAACACCAAAGTGCTCCTTACCCAGAGCAAAATTGCGTAAATGAGTTATTCAGCTCATTCAAATTAAATTTTATTTGTCGCATGCGCCGAATAAAACAGGTGTAGACTTTACAGGGAAATGCTTACTAACGAGCCCTTTCCAACAATGCAGATTTAAAAAGTAAGACCAATTTTGCTCAATTAAAAAAAGGAAATAACAACACTATAAAATAACAATAATGAGGCTATATACAAGGTATACCGGTACCGAGCCAATGTGCAGGGGTACAAGGTAGTTAAGGTAATATGTAGTTAGGGGTAAAAGTCACTAGGCAATCAGGATAAATAATAAACAGAGTAGCAGCAGCGTATGTGAAGTGTGTGAAAGTGTGTCTGTGTGAGTGTGTCTGTGTGTGGCATCAATATGCATGTGTGTGTGTTTTGTGTGTGTGAGTGGGTGAGCCTATGTAGTGTGTGTGTGTTGGAGTGTCAGTGTAATAATATGTGTGAGTAGAGTCCAGTGAGTGTGCATAGAGCCAGTACAAGAGAGTCAGTGCACAAAAACAAGGGAGTCAATGCAAATAGTCCAGGTAGCCATTTGATTAACTGTTCAGCAGTCTAATGTCTTGGGGGTAGCAGCTGTTAAGGAGCCTTTTGGTTCCAGACATGGTGCTCCGGTACCACTTGCCATGCGGTAGCAGAGAGAACAGTCTATGACTTGAGTCTTTGACTATTTTTAGGGCCTTCCCTGGACACCACCTGGTCTAGAGGTCCTGGACAGCAGGGAGCTCGGCCCCAGTGATGTACTGGGCCGTATGCACTACAGTCTGTAGCAACTTACGGTCGGATGACGAGCAGCTGCCATACCAAGCGGTGATGCAACCAGTCAAGATGCTCTCATTGGTGCAGCTGTAGAATTTTTGGACGATCTGAGGATCATTCTTGCCAGTTTAAATGTTAATGGGGAAGTGGGAGTACCTCCCGTGAATAAGGTTAATGGGATACTCTAACTGGACAGGCCACCCTGACCTGGCATTGGAACGGCCTGCTGCAGGAAAGCTGAGGTTCAGAAAGCAACTGACTACATTACTGGTCCTCTGAACATTTGTAAGGCTATTTTTAGATCTAACTTTAAATATGAAACACAAAGGCACAATTCCCAGCTGCATTTTAAATAAATATGTGTTTGCATTTATGCAGAATGTCAGAATGTGCTAATCAAATTGTTTGATTTTGATATGGAAGGTCATTGAAATTAAGTTAAAACACATCAAACAATATTTTAGGTCCATCAATATCTTGTGTAAATGTGTATAGGAGTTTCATTGGGAGAAGTCTTGAGTACAGTACACATGCAGATTAAAAGGCACTCGACCCCGACCTGTGAAACTGGGTCCTGGACTTTGACGGGACGCCCCCAGGTGGTGAGGGTAGGAAACATCTCCACCCCGCTGATCCTCAACACTGGGGCCCCACAAGGGAGCATTCTCAGCCCTCTCCTGTACTCCCTGTTCACCCATGCCCATCATCAAGGTTGCAGACGACACTAGTGGTAGGCTTGAATACCAACAACGACGAGACGGCCTACAGGGAGGAGGTGAAGGCCCTCGGAGTGTGGTGTCAAGAAGATAACCTCACACACAACGTCAACAAAACAAAGGAGATGATCGTGGACTTCAGGAAACAGCAGAGGGAGCAACCCCTATCCACATCGCCGGGACAGTAGTGGAGAAGGTGGAAAGTTTTAAGTTCCTCGGTGTACACATCACGGACAAACTGAAATGGACCACCCACATAGACAGCGCGGTGAAGAAGGTGCAACAGCACCTCTTCAACTTCAGGAGGCTGAAGAAATTTGTCTTGTCACCAAAAACTCTCAAACTTTTACAGACACACAATCGAGAGCATCCTGTCGGGCTGTATCACCGCCTGGTACGGCAACTTCTCCGCCCACAACCGTAAGGCTCTCCAGAGGGTAGTGAGGTCTGTACAACGCATCACCGGGGGCAAACTACCTGCCCTCCAGAACACCTACACCACCCGATGTCACAGGAAGGCCATAAAGATCATCAAGTACAACAACCACCCGAGCCACTGCCCGCTCACCCCGCTATCATCCAGAAGGCGAGGTCAGTACAGGTGCATCAAAGCTGGGACCGAGAGTCTGAAAAACAGCTTCAATCAGACTGTTAAACAGCCATCACTAACATTGAGTGGCTGCTGCCAACGTACTGACTCAAATCTCTAGCCACTTTAATAATTAAAAGTTGGATGTAATAAATGTATCACTAGTCACTTAACAATGCCACTTTATATAATGTTTACATACCCTACATTACTCATCTCATGAGTATATATACACTGTATATATACACTGTACTCTATATCATCTACTGCATCTTGCCTATGCCGTTTGGCCATCGCTCATCCATATATTTATATGGACATATTCTTATTCATTCCTTTGTTGTTGTGAAATTATTTGATTACTTGTTAGATATTACTGCATGGTCAGAACTAGATGTCACGACTTCCGCCGAAGTTGGTCCCTCTCCTTGTTTGGGCGGCGTTCGGCGGTCGAAGTCACCGACCTTCTAGCCATCACTGTGTAACGGTTGTCGTCGGGAGAAAGAGAGGACCAAGGTGCAGCGTGGTAAGTATTCATTGTAATTTAATAAAGAATGCATACTGAAACAAAAACAATACACGACAAACGAACAGTCCTGAACGGTGCAACAACACACAGAACAGAAAATAAACACCCATGAAACACAGGTGGAAAAGTATGATTCTCAATCAGAGACAACTAACGACACCTGCCTCTGATTGAGAACCATACCAGGCCAAACTCAAAAACCAACATAGTAAAACGAACACAGACAACCCACCCAACTCACGCCCTGACCATACTAAAACAAAGACCTAAATAAAAGAACTAAGGTCAGAACGTGACACACTGATCTTCTTTTCATTTTCCTTTGGTTTTGTCTTGTCTTCCATCACACCTGGTCCCTATCCCATCCATTACATGTTGTGTATTTAACCCTCTGTTCCCCCTCATGTCCTTGTTGGTGATTGTTTGTTGTAAGTGCTTGTGCACGTCTGTTCTGGTGTGCGTCGGGTTACGTACACATTATTTGATTGTTCTGTTTCCCGGTGAGTTTTTTTGTTATTAAACTGTGCCGTTTGGAAACACAGTTTTTGCTCTCCTGGATCTGACTTCTCTGCCGCCAGTACGTACCCCCTTACATTTGAAGCACAAGCATTTCGCTACACTTGCATTAATATCTGCTAACCATGTGTATGTGACCAATAAATTTGATTTGATTTTGGATGAGGATTAGAAAACGGGACTGCCGTATTCGAAACAACGTTGCGCAATTGATGTAGGGGAGTCCCAAATAAATATTGAAATGAGAGGAGCACCTAAGTAGGACATGTTTTTCTTGAAGAAATACGGGACTACATCTACTATGCTACTTAACGATTATAGCTCCTTGAATCTCTAAATCAATAATCAGAATATTACTGATGGCAGGCAAAAATGTTGGCTCTAAGATGGCAACCATCTCACTCGCTCCCATTTTAACCAGTGGATACAGTTACTACTAGGCGGGTGGGAAACATGGTTTCCGGGTGGGGAGGGACGATGCTGGAGAGTGGATGGGGACTGAGGGGGGAATTGGTTGGGGTTATCTTTTTATGCATTTCTTTGATTGTTTTTGTACCTGTAACCCCACCCCCCTCTGAAAAAAAGACAGAACTAAATAAAAGTTGGTCACAAATAATAAATAAATACAGGAATACACAACTCCCTGCCTAATCATAGGACCTTGACATACAGTAGGAGGTATAGTGATTTGTAAAAATATTTGCCCCCTTTCTGATACTCTATTTTTGCATATTTTTGATACAGAATGTTAGATTTTCAACAAAAACTTAATATTTGATAAAGGGAACCTGAGTTTGAAAATAACAAAACAAAATGTATTCTTATTTTATTTATTTAATTACCAAGTTATGCAACACCCAACTGTGTGAGAAAAGTCTTGCATGCAGAACTTTAACTCAGTGACATTTGTGGGTTTTCAAACGTGAAATGCTCGTTTCAAGTCCTGCCACAACATATCAATTTGGATTAGGTCTGCACTTTGACTAGGCCATTCCAAAACTTCAAATTTGTAGCTTTTTAACCATTTTCATGTAGATCTGATTGTGTGTTTTGGATTATTGTCTTGCTGCATGACCCAGCAGCGCTTCAGCTCACAGATGGATGACCTGACATTCTCCTGTAGAATTCTCTGATACAGAGCATAAATCATAGTTTCTTCTATTAAGGCCAGTTGCCCAGGACCTGAAGTAGCAAAGCATACCCAATGTCACGTCTAATCAAGGTGGGTGGAATCAGGCGCAGAGAGCAGATAGCGATATAAAGTTTATTCTCCGGTGAACAAAACAAACACGGTCAACCCAAACACACACAGGGTGAAATTATCCAAACACAGGATAACAGACTAACCGGAGAATAAGAAACACAATAACACCGACAGACGAAAATGAATGACAAAATAAACAATCCCGCACAAAACAAGGGTGGGACAACCTACATTATATACAGACACTAATTAACTAAACAACACGCAGGTGAAACCAATCAGACAAAACCAACAGATACACGAAAAGGGATCGGTAGTGGCTAGTAGGACGGTGACGACGACCGCCGAGCACCGCCTGAACGTGCAGGAGAGCCAACCTCGGCGGAAGTCGTGACACCCAAACCATCACACTACCACCACCATGCTTGACCGTTTTGTATGAGGTTCTTGCTGTGGAATGCAGTGTTTGGTTTTCGCCAGACATAATGGGACCCATCTCATCCAAAAAGTTGATTTAAGTTTGGCAAAAAGCACCTGGAAGCACCTGGATGATCATCAAGACTCTTGGAAGAATGTTTGATGGACTGATAAGTCAAAAGTATAACTTTTTGGATGACATGGGTCCCATTATGCTTATGCCTGTCGAAAACCAAACACTGTACAAGCAGCGCTGGGTTTGAGTCATTGCAGGTAAAGGCGGCACAACCAATTATTGAGTGTAAATGGCAATTACTAATTTAATTTATTTCATAAAGTTATGCAACATCCAATGCCACTGTGTGAAAAAGTATGTCATTTTTGTGTTATTTGTTCACTCAGGTTCTCTTTATCTAATAGCATTCAATATCAAACATATGCAAAAGTAGTGACAATTAGAAAGGGGGCAAATACTTGTATATTAAATCAGTGTCCAGTGTCATCCTCAATCATCAATCACTACAGATTGGCATTGGGAGTATTAATGGTTGCAATTAAAAAGCAATTATCCAAGTTTGCTCATAATGAAAAAACACTTTTTTTTTTACAACAATTTACTCCAACTTATTTGCTGACATTAGTTATGTAAAGAGCAAATATGCATTTGTGCAACAGACAAGCTTTAGCCATAACCTACAATTATGCCCTTGGCCCCCCCAAAAAAAGATTATCCACAAGAATGTAGTCCTACTCTACCTCTACCCAGTTATGTTGATTTGGAACTGCAGACTAGGGCTGGCTGCTATAGGACCTGAGAGCTGGTTTATGTAATAGTGTGGTCTAAACTGAGTAATCATTCTGAAGAGTGATGAAGAGCCTTTACACACCCTACCCCCACCTGACCATTATAATCATCATCCCCTCCACCTAGCATACCACGGCATTTCCCGACCCACGCCACTGTGCACTACTGACCTTACACACGTCAGCCGTTGCCAGGGCAGTGTTGATGAATTTCCTGATTGTGTGGTGTACATAAAGGGGAGTGGGATCAGGAGGGCAGTAGTCAAGTTCCCCCCCCAATCATCATCATCCTCGCCATCATCTCTGCAGGCCTCATGAGGACCTAATCTATGGTCTTGTTTTAGTGGCCACTTCATTATTTGGATTGACATAAGGGCTCTCATGAACTGAGGATGTCATCATGGAATATGGATACTTTGGGGAGCTCTATGGCAGCTGCAAACACTTGATTAGAAACACTGAGACAGCAGTCAAATTGACTATACGGAGGCCATTGAGCATTAGTGCCTTAGGTGTCTGTGGGTACAGATTGACTATGGAGACGTGTCGATAAACAGGCTTCATGAATCACAATGGAACAGTGTAAAACAATAAAATCACCTCATCTGGGTTGTTTACTGTGGAGTGTGAACCAACATGTCAAAAAATCCTGCTAATTTATTAACCTGCATTCTCACACATGGTAACAGAGATCTGTACATTCACACATACACCCACACAAACGTCATAAACAAAGGCTTAGGCCAAGTCTACATTCATGCTATGTCCGTTTGTTCTGTATGGCTGCCTCTCCCTTTTAATGGCAGTGTTGCATCTGTCAACCAGAGGATCAGCGGTTCATATATTTTGGAGTGGGTTGCTGAATTCTCTGTCTGATTCCACAGGAAACAATGTGCTTTTCTTTCATGCAGCATGGTTATCGGTTTTTAACAAACACCTGGAATAAAAGAGGCGTTTGACACTGGTTGGGTAGTCATGCGATGGTCAAAATGTTTCAGTGAAGAAAAGAGGTCATTTGAGTTCTTCCCTTTCCAGCAAATATACCATCTCTGCATCCAAAAACACACTGATCTTTCAATTAAGCATAAAATGGACTGCATCCAGAACAGCAAATCAACTGTTGTATTAAATTGAGCTGTGCAATTGTGAAGCCATTGTCTATTGTCTTTACACAGGCAGGGATGTTATTAGCATACTCTGCAGAACATGTGCATGGAATCGCTCTGTGCAGAAGCATTGTCTTATTCATTTATTAATAATTTCTTCATTCAGCTGTGTTTTTTCCACTGCCTTCCCATAACTATGGCAACCAGTGCAGTCTTGCAGAGTCTGGGTCTATTGTGAGATTTAAAAATATACATCAACAGATATACAGTGCCTTCAGAAAGTGTTCATACCCCTTGACTTTTTCCACATTTGTTATGTTACAGCCTTATTCCAAAATGTATTAAAAACTGTTTCTTCATCAATCTATACACAATACCCGATAATGACAAAGTGAAAACAGGCTATACATTTTTGCAAATGTATATATATATATATATATATTAAAAAAAACTGAAATAACTTAAACATAAATATTCAGACCCATTGCTGTGAAGCTCTAAATTGAGCTCAGGTGCATCCTGTTTCCATTGATCATCCTTGAGCTGTTTCTACAACGTCATTGGAGTCCACCTGTGATAAATTAAATTTATATGATTTGGAAAGGCATATGTCTGTCTATATAAGGTACCACAGGTCACTCTGACAGAGCTCCATTCCTCTGCGGAGATGAAGAACCTTCCAGAAGGACAACCATTTCTCCAGCACTCCACCAATCTGGCCTTTATGGTAGAGCGGCCAGACGTAAGCCACTCCTCAGTAAAAAGCATGACAGCCTGCTTGGAGTTTGCCAAAAAGGCACCTAAAGGACTCTCAGACCATGAGAAACAAGATTCTCTGGTCTGATGAAACTCTTTGGCCTGAATGCCAAGTGTCACGTCTGGAGGAAATCTGGTACCATTCCCATGGTGAAGCATGGTGTTGGCAGCATCATGCTGTGGTAATGTTTTTCAGCGGCAGGGACTGGGAGAGTAGTCAGGATCAAGGGAAAGATGAACAGAGCAAAGTACAGAGAGATCCTTGATGAAAACCTTCTCCAGAGTGCTCAGAACCTCAGACTGGGTTGAAGGTTGACCTTCCAACAGGACAACGACCCTAAGCACACAGCCAAGACAACACAGGAGTCTCTGAATGTCCTTGAGTGGACCAGCCAGAGCTCAGACTTGAACCCAATCGAACATTTCTGGAGAGACCTGAAAATTGCTGTGCAGCGATGCTCACCATCCAACCTGACAGAGCTTGAGAGGATCTGCAGAGAAGAATGGGAGAATCTCCCCAAATACAGCTGTGCCAAGCTTGTAGCGTCATAGCTAAGAAGACTAAAGGCTGTAATTACTTATGTAAATGTCATATTTCCATTTTATTTTTAATATATTTGCAAAACATATTACCTGTTTTTGCATTGTCAGTATAGGGTTTTGTGTGTAGATTGATGAGAAGAAAAAACATGAATACTTTTTAGAATAAGACTAATGTAAAAAACTAAAAAGTCAAGGGGTTTGAAAACTTTCCGAATGCACTAAGTTCTCACATCCCCAAGTCAATACTTTTTAGAAGCATCTTTTGCGGTGATTACAGCTTTGAGTCATCTTGGGAATGTCTATCAGTTTTCCTCATCTGGATTTGAGGATTTTTCCCCCATTCTCAAGCTCTGTTAAGGGTCGATGAGGAACACCAATCTTTAGGTCTTTCCACAGATTTTCATTGGGATTTAATTCTGGTCACTGGCTGGGCCACTCAAGGCCTTTCACATTCTTGATCCGAAGCCCTTCCAGCATTATTGTGGCTGTATACTTGGGGTCATTGTCCTGTTGGAACATCTAAGTTAATTTGCACTCTGAAGCAGGTTCTCATCAAGGATTTGTCTGCATTTGGCTACATTCATTGTTCCCTCTATCCTTATCAGTCTCCCAGTCCCTGCCAATGAAAAGCATCCACATAGCATGATGTTGCCATCACCACGCTTCACGGTAGGGATGGTGTTAGACGGGTGATTAGCTGTGCCTGGTTTTCTCCAGATATAGCATTTTGCATCCAAGTCAAAGTGTTGTCTCATCAGACCACATAATAGTTTGCCTTATGATCTCAGTCTTTCACGTGGCTTTTTGCAACCTCCAGGTGTGCTGCCATGTGCCTTTTTCTCAGTAGTGGCTTCCGTCTGGTCACTCTCCCATAAATCCCAGATTGGTAAAGCGCTGTAGAGACTTGTCCTTCTGGCAGGTTCCCCCATCTCAACCAACGAACTCTGTGCTCTGTAGTTCTGTCAAAATAAACCCCCACTTCCCTCAATTCAACTAACAAACATGCAATCATTGGACAATAAAATGGACAAGTTATTGGGAAGATTAATCTAACAATGGGACAAAAACTAACATCTTATGCTTCACTGAGTCGTGGCTGAACGAAGACAATATAAACATACACCTGGCTGGTTATACGATGTACCGTCAGGATAGAATATATTTTTTGTAAACAACAGCTGGTGCACGATATCTAAGGAAGTCTCGAGCTATTGCTCACCTGAGGTAGAGTTTCTCATGATAAGCTGCAGACCACATTACCTACTGAGAGTGTTTTCATCTATATTCTTTGTAGCCGTTTACATACCACCACAGTCAAAGGCTGGCACTAAGATTGCATTGAATGCAGGGTAACTTAAAATCATTTTTACCAAATTTCTATCAGCAACTAGAGGTAAAATAACTCCATACACAAAGATGCATACAAAACTCTCCTGCGCCCTCCATTTGGCAAATCTGACCATAATTCGATCCTCCTGATTACAAGCAAAAATTAAAGTAGTAAGCACCAGTGACAAGATCAATAAAAAAGTGGTCAGATGAAGCAGATGCTAAGCTACAGGACTGTTTTGCTAGCCCAGACTGGACTATGTTCCGGATTCCTCCAATGGTATTGAGGAGTACACCACATCTGTCATTAGCTTCATCAATAAGTGCACCGATGACGTCGTCCCCACAGTGACCATACGTACATTCACCAACCAGAAGCCATGGATTACAAGCAGCATCCGCACTGAGCTAAAGGCTAGAGCTGCCTCTTTCAAGGAGCGGGACTCTAACCCGGAAGCTTATAAGAAATCCTGCTATGCCCTCCAACGAACCATCAAACAGGCAAAGTGTCAATACAGGACTAAGACTGAGTCGTACTACACCGGCTCTGACACTCGTCGGATGTGGCAGGGACTGAAAACCCTTACAGACTACAAAAGGGAAGCTCAGCAGAGAGCTGCCCAGTGACACAAGCCTACCGGACGAGCTAAATAACTTCTATGCTCGCTTCGAGGCAAATAACAGAAACACGCATGAGAGCACCAGCTGTACCGGAAGACTGTGTGAACACCCTCTTCGCAGCCGATGTAAGACCTTTAGACAGGTCAACATTCACAAGGTCGCAGGGCCAGACGATTACCAGGACGTGTACTCCGCGCATGTGCTGACCAACTAGCAAGTGCCTTCACGGACATTTTCAACCTCTCCCTGTCTGAGTCTGCAATACCAACATGTTTTAAGCAGACCACCATAGTGCCTGTGCCCAAAAACACTGAGGTAACCTGCCTAAATGACTACCGACACGTAGCACTCATGTCTGTAGCAATGAAGTGCTTTGAAAGGCTGGTCATGGATCACATCAACACCATTATACCAGAACCCCTAGACACACTCCAATTTGCATACCACCCCAACAGATCCACAGATGATGCAGTCTCTATTGCACTCCACACTGCCCTTCCTCACCTGGACAAAAGGACCACCTATGTGAGAATGCTATTCATTGACTACAGCTCAGTGTTCTACACCATAGTGCCCTCAAAGCTCATCACTAAGCTAAGGACCCTGGGACTAAACACCTCCCTCTGCAACTGGATCCTGGACTTCCTGACGGGCCGCCCCCAGGTGGTAAGGGTAGGTAACAACACATCCGCCAGGCTGATCCTCAACACAGTGGCCCCTCAGGAGTGCGTGCTTAGCCCCTTCCTGTACTCCCTGTTCACTCATGAC
Source organism: Oncorhynchus tshawytscha (assembly GCF_018296145.1). Lineage (NCBI taxonomy): Eukaryota > Metazoa > Chordata > Actinopteri > Salmoniformes > Salmonidae > Oncorhynchus > Oncorhynchus tshawytscha. The sequence continues at coordinate 31,814,337 of NC_056435.1, read as the reverse complement.
TGCATGGCCAGGCATGACTGCAACACCATCATTAAATTTGCCGATGACACAACAGTGGTAGGCCTGATCACCGACAACGACGAGACAGTCTTTAGGGAGGAGGTCAGAGACCAGGCCATGTGGTGCAAGGACAACAACCTATCCCTCAACGTGATCAAGACAAAGGAGATGATTGTGTACTACAGGAAAAAGAGGACCGAGCACGGTGCCATTCTCATTGACAGGGCTACAGTGTAGCAGGTTGAGAGCTTCACGTTCCTTGGTGTCCACATCACCAACAAACAAACATGGTCCAACATACCATGACAGTCGTGAAGCTGGCACGACGAAAAAACCTATTTCCCCTTAGGAGACTGAAAAGATTTGGTATGGGTCCTCAGATCCTCAAAACGTTCTACAGTTGCACCATCGAGAGCATTCTGACTGGTTGCATTACTGCCTGGTATGGCAACTGCTCGGCCTCTGACCGCAAGGCACTACAGAGGGTAGTGCGAACGGCCCAGTACATCACTAGGGCCAAGCTTCCTGCCATCCAGAACCTCTATACCAGAGGAAGGCTCTAAAAATGGTCAAAGACTCCAGCCACCCTAGCCATAAACTGTTCTCTCTGCTACCACACAGCTAGCGGTACCGGAGCGCCAAGTCTAGGTCCAAGAGGCTTCTAAACAGCTTCTAGCCCCAAGCCATAAGACTCCTGAACATCTAGTCAAATGGCTACCCAGACTATTTGCATTGGCCCCACCCCTCCCCTCTCCACACCACTGCCACTCTCTGCTGTCATCTATGCATAGTCACTTTAACTCTACCTGCACATACATACTACCTCAACTAACCGGTGCCCCCGCACATTGACTCTGTACCGGCACCCCCCTGTATGTATTGTTATTTTTTACTGCTGCTCTTTAATTACTTGTTACTTTTATCTCTTATTCTTATTCATATTTTCTGAAACTGCTCTGTTGGTTTGGGGCTCGTAAGTAAGCATTTTACTGTAAGGTATTCTGTTGTATTCGGCGCATGTTACTAATACAATTTGATTTGTGTCTGGTCATTGGGTTCTTGGATACCTCTCTGACCAAGGCCTTTTTGCCCTGTTTCATCGGCCGGCCAGCTCAAGGCAGTCTGAGTAGTTCCATATTTTTTATTATTTTATTTCCCAATGATGTTCCACCACACTTTCTCCCTCACCTCAAACTTTCCAAATGCAAGTTGTTTTTCGGTTACAGCTCATGAAGTATGCTTCATCACCTTCTCACCCCCGGCCCCTCTGTCTTTCCAGAGCACGCACTGATGCTGTAACCAGCAAATTGGTTGTCTCTTCTCTCTCAGTCACGTGCTGCATTCTGTTATGTGAATGATTTTCTGAGCCTTGGATACAGCCAGCATTGCTCCAAACGCACATCACTTGTTCACTTAAAGCCAGTAGTGATCCAAAGCCCCACCACCCCGCCCAAAAATCTCTCATCAGATCTACACAAATCACGTAAATCACCTATTTTGGATTAAAAATGGCAAAGATCGCCAAAAGGTGACTGGTTTGCAACCTGTTCAATACATTTGCAAAATTTTCAAAAAACATGTTTTCACTTCGTCATTATGGGGTAATGTGTGTAGATCAGTGAGAGAAAACAAATCAGTTTAATCCATTTTGGCACTATCTAACAGCAGATGTTCACATCTTTTGGCAGTATGAAGGCAGTCAATGGAGAGGCTCTTATCTCCTTGAAAAAAACCTACAGACAATCTACCCACTAAAAAACGTCAACGGCATCTCACCACCTACCATCTGCTCTTAATGCAGACAGTGTGTGGGGAGCAGCAAGCAGGCCACTTTAGCATCCACATGCTGATCTATTTCAACACCCTGCACTCTGTCTATTTTTTGCCGCTCAATTCATGTTTACATCCCACAACTCCTTGAGTTTTGTCTTACACTTCAATGGTTCCATCGTGTATGTCTTCATCAGATCGTTGAGCAGTAAGATACAGTGGAAAAGGGAAAGACGTCAGTGTTGTGGTCCAAGTAAAGAAGCCTTGAAGCACGTAAGCCCAGGCTTGAGTATGTCGTTGGTATTTAGAGGCCTGAAGGTGCATCCCTCCCAATGTAGCATCCCTCCCAATGTAGCATCCCTCCCAATGTAGCATCCCTCCCAATGTAGCATCCCTCCCAATGTAGCATCCCTCCCAATGTAGCATCCCTCCCAATGTAGCATCCCTCCCAACGTTTTTTTATTTTTATTTTACCTGGTAAGTTGACTGAGAACACATTCTCATTTACAGCAATGACCTGGGGAATAGTTACAGGGGCGAGGAAAGGGATGAATGAGCCATTTGTAAGCTGGGATGATTAGGTGACTGTGATGGACAGCTTGGGAATTTAGCCAAGGCCACCGGGGTTAACACCCCTACTCTTACGATAAGTGCCATGGGATCGTTAGTAACCACAGAGAGTCAGGACACCCGTTTAACGTCCCATCCGAAAGACAGCACCCTACACAGGGCAGTGCCCTGGGGCATTGGGATATATTTTTTTTTTTAGACCTGAGGAAAGAGTGCCTCCAACACCACTTCCAGCAGCATCTGGTCACCCATCTAGGGACTGACCAGGACCAACCCTGCTTAGCTTCAGCTTTGTTTCTGTTACCTTTGAAAGCTTTGTGTCCCGCTTAATGAAATCGGGAAGGGGACTTTGGATTGGCCAGATGGTGGCGCAATAACAAGTGATTAAAAATGCTAACTTTCAAAGGTCGAACCCTCTGACCTAAAGTCATGAAATTCAATACCTAGGTCCCTCTCCTCACAAGGAACTAATTTGCCTCATGGAACCATGTCTGTCATGATGAAATTTCCGCCATTTAGAATTTTGTGAAAAACGCTAGTCCTCTGCCACCTCATGACCGATCTGCATGAAACTTGATGTGTTGCATCTATGGACAAAGGTCTCAAAGCAATATTTTCCAGACTAGTACCTAAAAAAAAATGACCAATAAACATTCATGTGGGCATGGTCTGGCACATAAATGCATATAAATCATTCACAGATATTCGTATTGGAACAATTTGGTACACATATTGCAAACACTGTCAAGACAACATATGCAAGAATATCCATTTTGACTGTTGTGGTCACTTACCATGTTCACCACAAGGTGTCACTGTTTGAAAGGTCAAGGTTAAATACTTGTAAGGCTAAAGATGTGAAACAAGGGATACGGAAAGCCACGTTAAAACATACCTCTATGCTTGGACCTCTGTTACTGAGTAAAATCTACAGTTACTACTACACAACAACTGGTGACGAGATGGCTGGGCTTTCTCCTCTCCCACCTACTTACTTTCACATGGTTCAAAACGTTAGAGAATTACCTGCTTGTGATAAATGCAACAAGGTAAGCATGGCCTGAAACTCCGAAAGCGGGCTACACTACTGCACTGCCTCAGAACTAAACACTGTCAAATACAGGTACAACATATTAGCGTCTCCAGAAATTATTCACACCCATTAACGTTTTTCACATTTTGTTGTGTACAACCTACATGTAAAATTGCTTCAGTTGAGATTGTGTCACTGGCCTACACACAATACCCCATAATATCAACATTTAAAAAAAACAAATTAATAAAAAAAATGTAAAACTGAAACATCTTCAACCCCTTAGTTATGGCAAGCCTAACTACAATCAGTGGTAAACAATAAGTTACATGAACTCCCATTGTGTGCAATGCTAGTGTTTAACAAGATTTTTGAATGACCACCTCATACCTACAATTAGCTGTTAGGTCTCTCAGTGGAGCAGTGAATTTCAAACAGATTCAACTACAAAGACCAGCAAGGTTTTCCTATGCCTCGCAAAGGGCACGTATTTGTAGATGGGTAAAGAAAAAGCAGACCTTGAATATCCTTTTGAGCACGGTGAAGTTATAACACTTTAGTGTATCAATACACCCAATCACTACAAAGATACAGGCGTCCTTCCTAACTCAGTTGCCGGAGAGGAAAGAAAATCGCTCAGGGATTTCACCATGAGGTCAACGGTGACTTTAAAACAGTTACAGAGTTTAATGGCTGTGATATGAGAAAACTGAGGATGGATTAACAACATTGTAGTTACTCCACAATACTAACCTAAATGACAGAGTGAAAAGGAAGCTTGTACAGAATAAAAACATTACAAAACATGCATCCTGTTTGCAATAAAGGCACTAAAGTAAAACTTCAAAACATGTGGCAAAGAAATGAACTCTGATGTATTTGTTACCATTCTACGGATTCCGCTCCAGTCATTAGAACAAGCCCGTTCACCCCAATTAAGGTGCCACGAACCTCCTGTGCTACCCATAACATGATGTAGCTGCCACCATGCTTGAAAATATGAAGTGTGGTACTCAGTGACTGGTGTTTGCCCCAAACATAACGCTTTGCTCCATTCCGACCATTATTATGAGCTGCAGCCTCCGGTGATAAGTATGCTTGTCATCGGCAAGAAGTAGGTCGTTTTTGAGGATAAAAGAAATGGAATAGAACTAAGCACAGGCAGAATCATAGTGAAAAACCTGGTTCCGTCTGCTTTCCAACAGACAGAGACAAATTCACCTTTCAGTAGGACAATAAACTAAAACACAAAGGCAAAACACAGAACAGAGTTGCTTACCAACAGGACATTGAATGTTCTTGAGTTGCCTGGTTACAATTGACTTTAAAATGGCTTGAAAATCTATGGCAAGACTTGAAAATGGCTGTCTAGCAATGAAAACGTTTCACTTTGTCATTATGGGGTATTGTGTGTAGATGGGTGAGATAAATAGAAATTGAATTCAGGCTGTAATACAACAAAATGTGAAATAAGGGAGTCTTGTGAGCACAAAGTATTTTTCAAAATACACAAATCTTTCAACATGTACCTGGCAGCTACTGCTCAAGTTTGGTGTCGCTTGGGGTGTTCACAGTCCTATTTATTCATGTGTGTCCCAAGGACCCCCCCATATAGAAAAAAGATGGCGTTTAAAGAATACTCACTGCGTGTAAATATTTTATGTTCTACTTTAATTTCAGGCTATGGTTGATTTGTCAAAAAGCAAGAGCGTTTCCTGGTCTATTTCTTCTAGTGCGAAAGAGAAAGAGTCAGTTGCACAACTGAATGCATTCAACCGAAATGTGTCTTCCGCATTTAACCCAACCCCTCTGAATCAAAGAGGCGCAAGGGGACTGCATTAAATCGACATCTACATATTCGGAACCTGTGGAGCAGTTGTTGTTGGGATTAACTGCCTTACTCAAGGGAAGAACGGCATATTTTTTCCACCTTCTTGGCTCGGGGAATTGAACCAGCAACCTTTCAGTTAACCGCTAGGCTTAACTGCTAGGGTGGAGATTTTAGCGATAGTTATACCTACATTTCTCAATTACATACTGTGAGGATGGAAGGGTTGATAAGCCAGTTCAAATGGTTGAACAAAGGCAAGGGAGTGGGGAAAGAGCTAAATGAATAGGGGTGGCAGTAGCTTCGAGGCTAGAAAGGAAGGTGATAACTGGTGGGTTATCAGTTCGAACCCCTAGCTGCCTGTGGGTAAATCTGCAGGGAGTGATCTGACATGCAGAGGCTTACGAGCTAGAACAGTGACCAACCAGGGTGTCACGTTGGTCACTGTGACAGAATCTGTGCAAATGAACAATAAAGCAAGTATGGTAAAAATTAAGGCCAGACTAACTGTGCATGTAATCAGAGGAGGTTGGTGGGATGAGTTATAGGAGGAAGGGCTCATTGTAATGGCAGGAATGGAATAATGGAACAGAGTCAAACATGGTTTCTATGTTTGATGTGTTAAATACTGTTATATTTATTACATTTCAATGAGCCTATCCTGCTATAGCTCCTTCCACCAGCCTCCTCTGCATGTAATTACCTAGTGGCTGCATGGGTAACCTCTTAAAGCTAGGGGGCAGAATTTTCACTTTTGGATAAATAGCGTGCCCAATTTCAACTTCCTGCTACTCATGCCAAGAATATAAGATATGCATATTATTCATAGATTTGGATAGAAAACGCTCTGAAGTTTCTAAAACGGTTTGAATCATGTCTGTGTGTATAACAGAACTTATGTAGCAGGCAAAACCCCGAGGACTAACTGTTCAGAATTTTTTTTCTTCCCATCTCTCTTCCCTATATTGTCTTTGCCATTGGAAATTTAATAGGAACATACTTTCAGTTCCTACCGCTTCCACACAATGTCTCCAGTGTTTGGAATATGGCTGAGGTTATTTCTTTGTCTTAACAGGAAGTAGGCCAACTCGGAACAGGGGACACATTTGTGAGTTGCACAAGATGTGAAGAGCAGAGCATTTTTCTTTTCGTTCATGTATTGAATACAGATTGCCCCGTCTACAATTTGATTGATTATTAACGTTTAAAAATACCAAACGTTGTATTACAAAAGTAGTTTGAAATATTTTGGCAAAGTTTATAGGCAACTTTTGAAATATTTTCTAGTGACGTTGCGTTTTTGTAAGCTGTTTTTTTAATGGATCAAACGCACTTTATAAATGGACATTTTCAATATATATGGACGGAATTAATCGTACAAAAGGACCAATTGTGATGTTTATGGGACATATTGGAGTGCAAACAAATAAAGCTCGTCAAAGGTAATGCATATTTTATATTTTATTTCAGCGTTTTGTGTAGCGCCTGCTACGCTAGCCCCTTTGTTTACTGCTGGTGAGGATGGCTGCAGGCTATCAGATAATAGCTTCATATGGTTTAGCCGAAAAGCATTTTAAAAATCTGACATGTTGGCTGGATTCACAACGAGTGTAGCTTTAATTGAGTATCTTACATGAGTGATTTAATGAAAATTTGAATTTTATAGCATTTTATTTGAATCTGGCACTCTGCATTTCCCCTGGAAATTGGCCAGTTGAGACGCTAGCGTCTCCCCTATTCTCAAGAGGATCTGGTAAAGTTAAGTCTTTCAAGTTTCCATTAAGGTTGTACTATTGGATATTGAAGACAATGTGGAAGACGTAGATGCTGTTTTACGCAGGGTCAATTCAAATCAGTGCCCCCCCCACCCAAAGATCTGTCCCCTCACCCTCAAAAAGGAATTTCTCAGTTTTACTTACCCTCAAACTTTGGACTCAAAGAAGCCAAGTTACACTCATTCAGCATATCCTTTACAAAGATGTCCATTGGCCTTGACCCCATTTAAGTACAAAATAAAGAAATGTTAGAAACAGAGCTAGCTAACTATTCTAACTTTACTACATCAAATTTAAGTTAAACTAACGTTAGCTAGCTAACAGAATTTGCATCCATCCTTCTCAACTTCTCAAGTCCGACTAAAGCTGTCACACTCTGATCTGTTTCACCTGTCTTTGAGCTCGTCTCCACCCCCCTCCAAATGTCGCCCATCTGCCCCATTATCCCCTATGTATTTATACCTGTGTTCTCTGTTTGTTGCCAGTTTGTCTTGTCAGGTCTTACCAGTGTGCTTTCCTGTCTTCCTTATTATCTGAGAACTGTACTATCCGCCACCAGTGTCTGCATCTGGGTCATATCCTGAGTCGTCATTAAAGCTGCCAATCTCAGAAACCATTGAAAACCAGTAGCTACAGTGACGCCAGCTAACTCAATCACCATGCAAGCATGAGAAGCCTGCCAAAAATAGAATCTCAACATGTAAAGTGTTAGTCCCATGTTACATGAGCTGAAGTAAAATATCACATAGAAAAACACACAAAAATCTTATTTCTCAAAAAGATTCATGCAGAAATGTGTTTACATCCATGTTTGTGAGCATTTCTCCTTTGCCAAGATAATCCATCCAATGAAAGACCTAATTGTTACAAATAATGAATGTATGTGCTATTTATGAGAATAAGACCTGTATTTGCTTACCATCTCAATCTTGAACGTAAATGAATGTAACACTCAAAAGAAGTGTTATGAATGAGTCCACCACAAACATATTTCCATCCTCCTCCCAATAAAGCATCTTCCAACCCCAAGGGTTCACAAAAATGTTGAAAAATATGACAGCTAATGTTAGCTAGGTACATGCCGCTAGATTGAAACTGGTATCAACAAAATATAGCTTGGTTTCCATTTTCCAAAAGATTTTTCTAATCCCCCTGATTGGTCATCAACGGTTACTGGTCTTGGAACTCGTGTTCACAAGTAGAAGCTTCTGTTCAACAGTTTGCCACTATTGGCACTAATATTATTTTGCAGGAATTTTGTCCAGATTTTCAAGAATGACTGAATTGCTTCGTCTTGCTTTTCTTTTTGTCTAGATGCAAGTTTTACCATGACACCATTTATTTTATGCCTGCTATGCCAGGTTACCATAGCACGGACAGTGGCGATACATTGGCACATGAGTATTATTAGAATAACGGTTGTCAAATATTAGTAAATTATTGAATTATATCCAGCTGTTTTCATTGACACAAGACAGTTCAATGGAAATGCACCGTAGCAGGCAATTGTCATCTATTTTCTATGTGATCCTTCTAAATGTCAAAAAGAAACTCACTGGACAAGTTAATGGAAACATAGCTACTGAGCAGTTGGACAGCCTGGGGGATAAACAGTATAACATGGCCGGGGGACTGGGAGAAACTGCACAGTCACAAAGGCCAGCATAATTGGAGGACAGTTCTACATTTCAAAAATCTCTTGGTAGTACAAATGTTCGAATCATGTCCTATCCACATAACAGGTGGGACCTTTTTGAATGTCCACCAATAAAGGGCGATAATGACGAGTTAATTAAATGACCTGTTATCCCCTTTAAGGCGGCTGCAACTAGGCATTTTAGAAGACTACTATGGGGACTACACAATTTGCCATATCCCTTTGGTGTCCATGAAATCTTTGATCGTTTGAAAATGTGTTTCCTCAGGTCAAGTATGCAGACATTTGCACATCTCCAGTCAGAACAGAACATGCCTGAACTTCTTCCCCCTTGCATATTTTCCAGCTGGTTCCCGCATTGGTTCTCGCATTGCCTTCAGTTGTTTTCCTCACTAAAAAAATACTGTGTGCGCTCCTATCAAAGTAAGAGCCTTATTACCTTATAATAGTTCGTTTATCCTGGTGTCAGTTCCACTGTAGCACACCGTATTTATGTATGGAGTACAATGTATTGTGTGTGTATTCCTTTATAACCGCGGACACACGAGGTACTGATTTCATAACCTTTATGGTGTTATACTCAATTGTGTTTATATAGTAAAAATGTTCTATTAGTTCTGTAGAACAATGCTCATAGCGTCAAATAAGTATTAGCTTGTCTTGTATCCTTGGAAGCTGCCCTGGCCTTATGACCATTGCATTAGCCTGTGTATACATTTGGCCAGCATAGTTCTGCCCTGACCCCATGTGAAGCTATTCAGTTATGTTACTTGTAATATTGTTTTGCTATATCCCTTATAATTTTTGTATAATTACTAATAATTCCTCTTTATTCTGCATTTTCAGAAACCACACACATTATTGAACATAACTGAAACTGTACATCTTTCGTGCCAAAGATTAACAGCTTCTGCATGCTAGCAACATACTGTTTGGAGAGGCAGTAAGGAGGATGGGGGAGTGGAGGTGATGAGGGAGTGGGGAGGTGGGTGAGATTGTCAATATACACAATTGCATAATGGAACTATATGTTCAATTACAAAAATCTTGTTCAGTAATTATCTCACTTATTAGCTGGCGGTGAACTACAGTATGTGGCCATTGAAGACCGCAGTGTTGATCAGATGGAAAAATGTCTTATACCACTTGGTTTTCCGAGCGCGTGTCACAAAGCGTGTCACGTCATGTCCGCGTGTCACATCATGTCCGCGTGTCACATCATGTCCGCCTTATCCACTGCCCCCATAATGTGATTATAGTCAAGTGGTCCACCATTTCTGTGGCTCCCTCTTCTCCTGTAGCTCCAAGGCATAGCGATTGGTCTCCTCCACTATGTCTCTCACCAGCTCCTCTGTCAGAAACAGCTTGAGGCACTCTGCCTCAGAGGGAGATGGCAAAGGGCTTTGAACTCCAGTCTGGGACTACAAGCCAAACAGCAGAGCCAAGAGAGCTGAACTGGCTGGTGGCCTTCCAGGTATCGCAGACCTTTCGTACTACACCCGCTGTTGGTGTGCCTCCATCACCACCAGTGTCTTCAGAGTGACCTGGGAATTTGTCGGTGGGCAAGGGGTCCTCAGATTCAAGGTTCTCAATGGCCACAAGGTTGGGGAGCAGCTCTTCACAGTCACTGACAGAATCTTCACAGTCATAATTCTTTATTTAGCATTTTATTCACATTTAAGTGCTGGTGACAAATCATGCATTCCAATTATTGCGTAAACATCTGTCAGACCAAAGATGTTATAGCAAAACGAGGTGAATAGATGGTTCACTCGTCTTTCAAGTAAACTTCCCGGAAGTGAATGATGGTAGACGACACAACCCCTTTGCCTTAAACATGCAAACAGACCCAACTCATCTGGTCGATGACGAAAACAAACATGGCGGCACGCACAAACTCTACCTAACATGGGATTACTTTTGCCTTTTAGAAAGTGTTTTCGATCACTGGTGAGCTCACCCGTGATGTGATGAATTGTAAATAGTAATTGCTATTAGCTAATTCATAGTATGGTTTCCATCCGCCGAGAGCTTGCCAAATATGACAGTTTGTTAGCTCACTTTTTACTCAGTCAGTACTAGGACTAATGTAGACTATTTTTCAATTTGGATGTAAATTGTGTCATGCTGTCGCTACTTCTGTCAATGTCTGAATATTGCATAAAAAAATAAATAGCTCACATTGAGGACAGAACGTTGTAAAGACTGTGCAAAATGTTTGAGAAAGCTGGCCAGCTCAAACACTGACTGTTGCATCAATCGTAACTAGACGTTCTAATGAAGTGTTCTAATCACACCGGTTTGAGCATCCGCTGCGGGGACCGCTGTAGAATGATCACACCAGTGTGTCCATACGCGTCCAAGGGTTAAAAAGCAGTGCATTGAGTTATAGGCAACCCATGCTTTGATTGCAAGGGACTGAAAAACAGTCTGTAGCAGAATGTTTTTAATAGCATTTTCAACAGAACATAAACCTGCTACCAATCACATTAGTCCTATCTTTCTACTGAGCCAATTGATAAAAAAACAAGACTTTTGACATTTTCAGAAGATAAATTAGCTTTTTTCCTTCTGCACAATATGCCCAGAGTGTGAAGACAACCTCTCACAAGGTACTGAGGTGGCAGGTGTTGCCAGATACCTGGGTGCAATGCTGGCTAGCCTGCATGGTGTGACCATCACTGTAGTAGAGTCCTCCATGTTGATGCTGGGATCAGCTTTGTAACACTCCACACATTTCGCAACTCCACTTCAGACTCAGAACCCAACAATAGGTCCACTTTCTTCTTTGGTAGCTCTGATTATTATTTATTGTTATCCAGAGCAACTTACAGCACTGCATGCATACATTTCCCCCCCATTCTAGTCTCCCGTGAGAATCAAACCCACAACCCTGGCATTGCAAGCACCATGCTGTACCAACTGAGCTACACAAGACTCTTCCTTCAGCAAGTTGTTGACCAAAGCCAACACCTCACCCCGCTCAGCTTTGGGAAGGCACTTAAAGGTTCTTAAACCCAGTGGTGGAAAAGGTACCCAATTGTCATACTTGAGTAACGATAACTTAAAAGAAAATTACTCAAGTAAACGTGACAGTCACCGAGTAAAATACTACTTGAGTAAAAGTATTTGGTTTTAAATGTGCTTAAGTATCAAAAGTATGACTTTTAAAAAATTCTTTATATTAAGCAAACCAGGCATGATTCTTGTTTTTTAAATTTACAGATATCCAGGGGCACAGTTGCACGCAGACATAATTTACAAACAAAGCATGTGTGTTTAGTGAGTCTGCCAGATCAGAGGCAGTAGGGATGACCAGGGTTGTTCTCTTGATATGTGCGTGATTGAGACAATTTTCCTGCCCTGCTAAGCGTTCAAAATGTAATGAGTACTTTTGGGTATCAGAAAATGTGAGGAATATAGTTAAGTAAAAGTAAATATAAATAGTAAAATAAAGTACAGATACCAAAACTACTTAAGTAAAATACTTGAAAGCACTACTTAAGTACTTTACACCACTGCTCAAACATTGGGTTGAAATGCGACATTGGCGTTTCCCTTGCGTTTCCCTAGGACAGTTGTGAATGTCAACTTGAATCCAACAACATAGGCACGGTCATCAGAGGTCTCCATCAATCACAAGAGATGGCACCAAGCAGGCAACGCCACTGAGCAGGAAATGCAATTCTCTTCCTCCCAGGAGTTCAGTCGAGTGCCTGCAGTGGAAGAAAGTGGAGTGGAAGAATTATAAATAATTTCAGTCAATTGAGAGAGACTTGTTGCAGACACAATCACTCAGTTACGAAGCCAATAACTAGCCTACTAATATTGTTGTACTCGCTAAGTCTAAGGTTCTTAGGGCTAGTTACATGGTCTGTAACCTGAATGAAAGGCTTAGGTCTATACTGAAGTTTTACCGGTTTGTTTGCTTTGCGGAGGGAATGACTACTCTGTATGCTGCCATATTCCCAGTCACCTTGTTTAAAATGTGCTGGTTTACACTTTCAGTTTTGCGCGAATGCTGCCATTTATCCACGATTTCTGGTTAGGGTAGGTTTTAATAGCCACAGTGGGTAGAACATCACCTATACACTTCCTGATAACTCAGTTACCCTTTCAGTATAGTCGTCAATATTATTCTCGGAAGCTACCCGGGAACCTAATTCCAATCCGCGTGATCAAGGGAGAAGCGAACATCGACCGCAACTTCAGAAAACTCACTAGGAACACCATCCACATTCCCTAATGCCTCTTTGCTCCAGCCCTGAGCCCTCACTGGAGGGGGAACTGTTAGCCATATATCCTCCTCCACCTTAACAGGACACACACTAGGCCTACATGCTGCAGGAGCTGTCAACCGCTCCTCAACAACCAGAAGTGACAAAACCGGTGGATCTGTCTTTTTCCACCAAACTCACTTCTTCAAGATCCTGGGGCGGCAGGGTAGCCTAGTGGTTAGAGCGTTGGACCAGTAACCGAAAGGTTGCAAGGTCCCCGAGCTGACAAGGTACAACTCTGTCGTTCTGCCCCTGAACAGGCAGTTAACCCACTGTTCCTAGGCCGTCATTGAAAATAAGAATTTGTTCTTAACTGACTTGCCTAGTAAAAAAATAAAAATAATAATAATAATAATAATTCAAGACACCGCAGTGTCGCCCCACAAAATACAGGTCGGGTCTTCCAGCAGATCCTCACTAAACTCCATGAGAAATGTGTCAGCGAAATCAAAACCTGACACCCAAATAACCTCATGGTCAGCCTGCAGAGTAACCACAACTTCCTCTGTGGCAAAGAACGTGTCAGCTAAAGGACGAAAGACTCACTGACAAACTGATTTCAACAAATCACTTGGAGGATCCAACTAATTTCTCAGATCATAAATCACTCGACCACTAAAGAAATTGACACTCGACTCAACCTGCAGAGGGTACATTACATATCCCTGCTAGAGACACACAAGAATCATGTTCCTCACTAGGGAGAACCACTTGACATAACTGATCCCTCGTTAGCTGGGAGAGAGCGAGCGAGAGAGATCATGAGCAGATTTTTCAGCACGTTTTAACGAAAAGATAGATAAACTTGGATGTTTCCGCATGGACATATACAGGATACTACCCTCCACAATAACCTTCCCTCCAAATCAAAACTGCTAACCTACAACCTGATTTTGGACAAAATTAACTGGAAGGATTCCTCATTCTAAAGATTCTTATTTTCAAGGTCTATACAGCAAATGCACTGGCAAACCAACAACCAGCAAATATGAACAAGAAACATGAAAAAAAAAAACTGGAAGTGCGTGAGTAACGATTAGACTGAAGCTACTTTTAAAGCCAAGAAAAATACATTACAATGATATAAAGTAAAATATAAGGATGGAATGCTAAGTTAAGGCTACCAAGCTTGCTAGGACACAACAGATCTGGCTGCAACTTCAGTTAGCACTGAGAAGTGAAGTGAGGTGTCAAAGCACTTTCAACCAACAATGGCAGGAGAGTTTCACAGCCTCCCCCACCCAGATGCCTTTGAAGCCCCCTCCATCTGTTCAGAGGTCATTACAATACAATACCCCTGTATTCATCTCCATTTTAAACTGATATGCAGCCAGGATGCTTCAATTGTTAATTACCTCAATTAGAAACAATATTGTTGCTTTGATCACAAAAGAGATACTCCTCACAATCTCAAAAATACAACAGCCACAGGACAACTTTGTTTGGATGTCGTAAAGGACCATTCGCCGAAACTGAGGAGATATAGCTAGTAAACAACATCCCATTCCACATGGAAATAAATGGTGTCCAGAGACTTGCTAGCTATGTTACCTAGCTGGGATATTGTACAAGGAATCTATCTCCTGAAAAAAGCTTCTCAATTGGGCGGGACACCTACTCCCGTTGGAATCCAAGCAGCAATGCAGCAGCCACCTGGCGATCTGTTCACCATCTGCCCTGGCCTGTCTCCCCATCTGGTACAGGTACCCCTGCCACACTCCCCCGTCTCTTACAAGCTTTTGTTCACCTCCAGCACACACACACTGTTGGTGCGAGTGACTCTAAACTTACAATGGCTAACCCCAAGTCATTATATTTTTTCTTGTGCTTTATGACTCCTGCATGCTTTGTTGACTATGAACTTGCTTGTTTACCCGACCCGCGGGACAGACTCACCCCCCCACACACACACACACACACATCGGGACTCTGACTATTGATTACACAGACTCTTGGCATCACATCCTATTCTAACTACCTCTCGCCAGCTTTGTTTTCATGTTGCCTGATGAAATTGCTGTACAACATGATCGTGTTGCCATCTGATGCACATGTCAAAAAGAAAAACACTGCAGAGCTCTCCTTGTCCTCTGCCGTGCCCTGATTGTGTTACTGCTGATGGCATCTGGAAATGTGCACGTACACCCTGGCCAATCTACTGTTGCTAGCTCCAATACTGACTTATGCTCTGATATCTGGTTCACTGATTTCTGCTCTCGTTAAAGCCTGGGATTTCAGCACATTAACACTAGAAGCTTATTACCTAAAATTACCTAAACGCATACTCAGGCTGACTAGCTCTCATTCAGGCAAATGAGAAATAAGTGCTCTCAGGCTATCTGGAAGACCAAAGTTAGTAACTTTGAGCAATTCTCTCTCTGTCAGTTAAAGACCTGGAGAATAAACCCTACTCCTCACACCTGCCCATGTTCCTTAATGTGGTTGTTACTGACAAGGAACACATGGCTGAGCTCTAATCACCACTTCATTAATTACCATTTGACTCAGCCATGCCTCCTTGCCCATCCAACATTTCCTCATCTCCGACCTGTTCTAATGTGACTAGCCCTGATGCTCCTCCATCTTTTCCCCCTGCCCCGCTACAAAGTTTCTCCCTGCAGGTGGTCACTGAGTCAGAGGTGCTAAAGGAGCTCCTTAAACTTGACCCCAAAAGACCATCTGTGTCAGATGATTTAGACCCTTTATTTTAAGGTTGCAGCCCCTATCATCACCAAGCCTGTCTCTCCTCTCTGGGGAGGTTCCCATTGCTTGGAAGGCAGCCGCGGTGCATCCTTCATTTAAGGGGGGAGAATGCCACTCTCCCCACCAGTGTTATTACTACCTATGACGGTTTAAAGCTTGAGGTAGTCACCTCATACAAGTCCTTGGGAGTAAGGCTAGACGGTACACTGTCCTCTGAAACACATATCAAAGCTGCAGGCTAAGGTTAAATCTAGACTTGGTTTCCTCTATCGTAATTGCTCCTCTTACACCCCAGCTGCCAAACTAACCCTGATTCAGATGACCATCCTACCCATGCTATATTACGGAGACATAATTTATAGATCGGCATGTAAGTGTGCTCTCGAGCGTCTAGATGTTCTTTAACATTTGGCCATCAGATTTGCCACCAATGCTCCTTATAGGACACATCACTGCACTCTATACTCCTCCGTAAGCTGGTCATCTCTGTATACCTGTCACAAGACCCAATGGTTGATGCTTATTTATAAAACCCTCTTAGGCCTCACACTCCCCCCATCTGAGATACCTACTGCAGCCCTCATACTCCACACAACACCCGTTCTGCCAGTCAAATTCTGTTAAAGGTCCCCAAAACATACATTCCTGGGTCGCTTCTATTTTAAGTTGGCTGAAGCTTGCGACTGGACCGAACTGCAAAAAACACTCAAACTGGACAGTTTAATCTCCATCTCTTCATTTAAAAGACTCAATCATGGAGACACTAGTAGTTGTGGCAGCTTCATATGATGTATTGTTATCTCTACCTTCTTGCCCTTTGTGCTGTTGTCTGTGCCCAATAATGTTTGTACCATGTTTTGTGTTGCTACCAAGCTTTGTTGTCAGGTGTTGCTGCCATGCTGTCTTAGGTCTCTCTTTATGTAGTGCGGTCTCTCCTCATGGTGTGTTTTGTCCTATATTTTTTTAAACAATTAAATAGCTTGAGAACACCCCAACTATCCTCTAAATCTGCCCAAAACACTGCTAGTCAATACAGTACGCTAAAGAGAACCAATAGACTGACAAGTCAGTTAGCCACTAACTCACCGCTAACTAACCAATATGCACACACTCCAAATCCCAGAGATAAAACACTCCTACCAGGCAAACGACAAACCAGAATGCCATGCACAAATGCTAAAATCTATAGCCACAGTCAGCCTAGTACTAACATATGTGCCACAGAGTCCTCCAGACTCCAAACTGGGAAATCTAATCCTACACACAGCACTAACAAAACCATAGCCAGAGTAGTCAAAATAAAATATTTTGGGCCCCTAGCAAAATACCTCATCAGCCCTACAGTAGCAAAAATAATAATAATAACCAGCTGAAAGCAATTGACTACCATTGTGGGCTCAGCCACACCACACATCTGTTGATCAAAGCCATCAGCCATTTTGCAAACTTGCAAACTCACACTAGCACTGCTGAAAAGCTTACCTAGCATGCTAACTCAACACAAACACCTGCTACAAATTTTGTCAACCAATACCCAACCACACTGGTTTACAACCACCCGGACTACAACCACACATGCTAACATGTTAACAATTATCCCGGACGAGCCCCAATATGTAACGAACACCAAAACTATCTCGTAATATTGTTGCAATCACTAAGACAAGGGATCATAAGCATAGTCACATGATCTGTAACCTGAATGAAAGTGTGCATTTATGTGAGAAATCAGTATGTGCCTAAGGAGACAGCAACCTTACATTGGTCCAGGGCCAGCTCTGTCTCTTTTTGATTGGCTAGTCCAAACAGATTATTATTTGTTCAGATGGTGACGAAACACCAATATGTACAAAAATACAAAGGCATGCCCAAACTAAATACTCAAAAACAAGCAAAACCAGCTGACTCCCCAAGTTGGCACTCTGACAATTCCGTTTAATTGGCAGCACCTGATGTGCTTCTCAAGCTTTGGCTCAGAACCTAGACCTGGTTTCTGCCACCTGGGGATGGACTGTGGAAGTGTATCCTGGTTAGTGTGATAAAGGAGGTTATTACCTGCAGGGCTCCAGTAGTGTCTCCAGCTTCTCCAGTTCAGCTGTAGTTGGCATGGTAATGTTCGTTTTCTGTTGGGCCAGAGCATCTCTCAGTGGTTTTTGGTTTCTGTGCCAAAGCTTGACCATTTCCAGAGTGGAATTCCATCACCTTCTGTTGCCCATTTGCATCTTGCTGTTGTCCTAGGTCTGCAGCTGTTGGTGGGCTGTGTTTGAAATTCCCAACAACTTTTCAGCATTAGGCTAGGGCATTGTCAAACCCACTGTTCACAGTCTTCACATAAGCTGCTGTTACTCTGTTTATTATCTATCCTGATTGCCTAGTCACTTTTACCCCTACCTACAGTACATGTATGTATTACCTCACACCCCTGCACATTGACTCGGTACCGGTACTCCTTGTATATAGCCTTGTTATTATTAGTTTATTGTTTGACTATTTCCTTTTATTTTTTCTTACTTTCTATCTCTGCATTGTTGAGAAAGGGCTCGTAAGTAAGCATTTCACGGTAAAGTCTACTGCCCAACAAAGGCAAAACGCAGTAACTATTTAAAAGAAAATCTAACTTCAAAGTAGTTCTGTCTAGACAGACAGCAATTTCCAATACTCCATGATATATTCTGATCAACTGGCTTGTTCATGTGTCAGGAAACTAAATACCACATTAATCAGATAATATACCTTGGCTATTACAACAGATCAAAGATTTTTGACTGTGTTTTGCCTTTGTAGGGCAGTCCGCACCTGTTGTATTCGGCGCACGTGACAAATAAAATTGGACTTGATTTGTGCGCAGTGCAGGGCATGAGTTCAAAAGGCAGGTGTCTCGCAGCTGCAATCACCTTCCGTGCACAGTCTGTGCCAAGTGTGGTGACTTTCTGTTCAATGTTCCACTGTTTTGCTACATCCATGAAAGGCTCAGCGGACATTTCAGCATAGTGCCTCTCAGCAAGGTGCGCTGTAACCCCGAGGTAGTTGTGGTTACTCACCAACGTCCAGTGGTTGCCTGTGAGAGCAATAGCCGTTGCATGTAGTCCTCTCGTTTTCATACAGCTTGTGTATTCAACTACGGTGGATCTAGAGGGTAAATGATCTGTTGAAATTCTTTGATGCGATCCAAATGATATCCCTCAAGACTTCATCCTCCACAATGTGAATTGGATTGCAAGCTGTAGCTATCCACTTTGCAGCTTTTGTTAACTTGCTGCTCCTTGACTTGTCCATAGGCCTCCCAATCGCACTCTCGTCTAGAGTAGCCTCCCGAGGATATCCTCTACTGCCGGCCCTCTCACTACTAGCGTTACTAGTATTGACGGCCTCAGTGGTGTGTTTTGCTTGTAAATGCTACCTGAGACCTATTGCAACTTTCTCCATCACTCAGTCATAGCAAGTGGGTGACAAAGCAAACTAGCGTGAGCGTGTGGGCTTGAATTCGAACTATTTAGGTTCAAAGGGTAAAAAATATGAAAATGCATTAATGGTGTCCCCAAAAAGTATGCTGTTGTGCATTTTAAATTAATAGCACGCATTAACACGTTAACTGTGACAGCCCTACAATTTACTGTTGGTAATAGTTAATGATATTTATTTTTATCTAGCCTTGATCTATACAGTCCTTTAATATAGTCCTTGGGAAGAAAGAGAGAAGGGGAAAAGAAATCTGGAATGATGGATGATGTTACACTTGAGTGTGTGAGATAACATCCTCTCCATGGTCTAAACAGCATGCATTATGAATGGTTTTTGTGCAGCGCAAATGTAATTCCTTCATCTGAACATCCTGGGCATCTCTAACTGCACCCAATCCAGAATCTTGGAGACAGGCAGTCTTTCATTCATGACTGCACTCTGCTGTGGCCCAAAGAAGATACACTTCTTAACCCTTTGATAAGTGTGAGGATTAATTAATTAATATTTTTAGCAGAACTCCAATGATTAATTTGGAATCATAGATACTTTATTTTAGACAATCTATGTAGGTGCACCTACGAATCTGAAATGAGGCGGGATTATTATTTTGTGCCTCTCCGAAATTCAAATCTCGATCTAACAACATCTCACCCATTGAGTCCCCAGCTTGAAACTGTTTCAGGCAGCACTCAACAAACTTTCATCCTGTTTTCTTCTCTGCATCCTCTTAACCAGAGAGGAAGAGATGAGAGAGTGAGTGTGTTATAGCCAGAAGGCCTGGTTGTCTAATGGTGCGTGCCAGTGGGAAGTGTGTTGTGGTCCAGCAGGTCCCTGCAGGGTGCTACTGACTGTCACTCCTCCCCCAGGGCTGTGCCTGTGCCACCATCACTTCCTGCCCCTCAGGCAAACAGGATCTGTGACTCTGCTCTCAATGCTCAAATCAATAGTGATACTTGCATGGCAGGAGGCATAGTGTGTGTGCACATACAGTAGAGGGACAATGCCTGAGTTGACAGACTAAAAGGGATCAGCTCCTGCATAACCAATGCAAAGGAAAGAGTCATGCTATTCATTAATACAGTAGTCTGCCTATGATTTACCCTCCATTCCTTTAGGAACAAAGAATGTCACAATGTCATATACAGGATTGGATATTATGTAATCATGGGTCATCAATTCACACGGACAACTTTATGTTAGAACAAGAATGCAGTCTTGAGCATTGTTAATTTAATTTGTCAAGAGTACAGACTGGGTCTTTTTCAATATAATTAATGTTGCACATGAAACCCCTCATTGTACATTATTTAAAAATATGCTGAATTCAGCTCTGAGAGAGGTCTGTTGCTGTAGTTGATTCCATTTCTTGTCACCTTTTCCACAAAGGCCAAAAGCACTTCCAAACCCCACAGATTTGGATGCTTATTGCATTATCCGCTATATACCCAGGCTTACCCCCTGGCAGCGCTGTAGTCTCCACACACTGAGCTTACTGAGATTTTTCAAAGAGCAAGTTAACTACTGACTTTCAGCATGCATATAGGGAAGGTCACTCAACTTGTACCCCACTGACTCAGATGACTGATGATTGGCTAAAGTAAATGGATAGTAAGATGATAGTTGGAGAGCTGTACTTTTAGATTTCAGTGTAGCCTTTGATGTTATTGTTCAGAATTTGTTATCGAAAAAACTCACCCGTTATGGCTTTACATCACCTGCCATCACATGGTTGGAGAGTTACTTATCCAATAGAACTCAGATTATTCTTTAATGGAAATTCTTTAACATCAGATATGTACAGTGCGACCGCTACTCTTCTCTATTTTACAAATTATTTTCCACTTGTTTGACAAGAAGCTAAATTGTATGCTGATGATTGCACACATAAGCACCAACAGCCTGTGAGCTCACTGAGACTCTTAGCAACGTGTGCCAGAATGGGTCTTATAGTTAGAGTCAGAATAGGTCATTAACAATAAACTGGTCTTAAATACATCTAAAACCAAAAGCATTGTTTTTGGTTCAAAACCTCAACTGGAGTTGTGCATACATGGGGTGACCATTGAACAAGTTGAAAAATCCTATAAGTAACTATGGATGGTCAGTTATCATGGTCAAGTCATATTGACAAAGTTTTGTAAAGATGGGATAAGGTATAACTGAGGAGTGGGTGTATTGGGGCAGTGCTGTAGGATTAGTTAAGATACTCTTTGAAGAGGTAGGGTTGATGTTTTCGGAAGATGGGCAGGGACTATGTGGTCCTAGCTTCAGAGGAAAGCTGGTTCCACCATTGGGGTGCCAGGACAGAGAAGAACTTGGACTGGGCTGAGCGGGAGCTGGCCTCCCGTTGGAGTCGGAGGGCAAGAGACCTGAGGTGGAGTGTTCGGGTTGGGGTGTAGGATTTGAGCATAGCCTGAAGGTAGGGAGGGGCAGTTCCTCTTGTTGCTCCGTAGCCAAGTATCACTGTCTTGTAGTGGATGGGAGCTTTGACAGCAGGCCAGTAGAATATGTGGAGGAGCAGGGTGACATGGGAGAACGTGGGAATAATGAACACCAGGCGGGCTGCAGCATTCTCGATAAATTGCAGTGGTTTGATGGCAGAAGTGGGGAACCCAGCCAACAGCGAGTTGCAGTAGTCCAGACTGGAGATGATAAGTGCCTGGATTAGGTTCTGCTTAAAGTGTGAGGTAAGGTCATACCCTACGACGCATGAACTTGCAGGAGCGTGTCATTGCTTTGATGTTTGCAGGGATTTTTTTATTTTTTTATTTCACCTTTATTTAACCAGGTAGGCCAGTTGAGAACAAGTTCTCATTTACAACTGCGACCTGGCAAAGATAAAGCAAAGCAGTGCGACACAAACAGCAACACAGAGTTACACATGGAATAAACAAACATACAGTCCAATAACACAATAGAAAAGTATATATACAGTGTTTGCAAATGAAGAAAGATTAGGGAGGTAAGGCATTGAATAGGCTATAGTGGCAAAATAATGACAATTTAGCAATTAAACACTGGAGTGATAGATGTGCAGAGGATTAATGTGCAAGTAGAGATACTGGGGGGGGGAATAACAGTATGGGGATGAGGTAGTTTGGTGGGCTATTTACAGATGGTCTATGTACAGGTGCAATGATCTGTAAACTGCTTTGCCAACTGATGCTTAAAGTTAGTGAAGGAGATAGGAGTCTCCAGCTTCAGTGATTTTTGCAATGTATTCCAGTCACTGGCAGCAGAGAATTGGAAGGAAGGGCGGCCAAAGGAGGAATTGGCTTTGGGTGTCGAGTGAAATATACCTGCAGGAGTGCTGGCTACGGGTGGGTGCTGCTATGGTGACCAGTGAACTGAGATAAGGCGGGGCTTTACCTAGCAAAGACTTATAGATGACCTGGAGCCAGTGGGTTTGGCGATGAATATGAAGCGAGGACCAGCCAACGAGAGCATACAGGTCGCAGTGGTGGGTAGTATATTGGGATTTGGTGACAAAATGGATGGCACTGTGATAGACTGCATCCAATTTGCTGAGTAGAGTGTTGGAGGCTATTTTGTAAATGACATCGATGTCAAGGACTGGTGGATTATCAGTTTTACGAGGTTATTTTTGACAGCATGAGTGAAAGATGAGTTGTTGCGCAATAGCTGATTCAAGATTAAATTTTGGATTGGAGATGCTTAATGTGAGTCTGGAAGGAGAGTTTACAGTCTAACCAGACACCTAGGTATTTGTAGTTGTCCACATATTCTAAGTCAGAACCGTAGTGACGCTAGACGGGCGGGCAGGTGCGGGCAGTGCTCGGTTGAAAAGCATACCTTTAGTTTTACTAGCATTTAAGAGCAGTTGGAGGCCACGGAAGGAGAGTTGTATGGCATTGAAGCTTGTCTGGAGGTTAGTTAAAACAGTGTCCAAAGAAGGGCCAGAAGTATCTTCTGCGTGTCGTCTGCGTAGAGGTGAATCAGAGAATCACCGACAGCAAGAGCGACATCATTGATGTATACAGAGAAAAGAGTCAGCCCGAGATTGCACCCTGTGGCACCCCGATAGAGACTGCCAGAGGTCCGGACAACAGGCCCTCCGATTTGACACACTGAGCTCTGTCTGAGAAGTAGTTGGTGAACCAGGCGAGGCAGTCATTTGAGAAACCAAGGCTGTTGAGTCTGCCGATAAGAATGCAGTGATTGACCTGGCCAAGGCTTTCAACTCTGTCAATGAATATGGCTGCACAGTATTGTCTTTTATCGATGGCGGTTATTATATCGTTTAGGACCCTGAGCGTGGCTGAGGTGCACCCATGACCAGCTCGGAAACCAGATTGCATAGCGGAGAAGGTACGGTGGGATTCTAAATGGTTGGTGATCTGTTTGTTAACTTGACTTTCGAAGATCTTAGAAATGCAGGGTAGGATAGATATAAGTCTGTAACAGTTTGGGTCTAGAGTGTTTGAAGAGGGGGATGACCAAGGCAGCTTTCCAATCTTTGGGGAACTCAGATGATACAAAAGGGAGGTTGAACTGGATAGCAACATGGGTTGCAACAATTGCGGCGGAAATTTTAGAAAGAGGGGGTCCAGATTGTCTAGCCCAGCGGATTTGTAGGGGTCCAGATTTTGCAGCTCTTTCAGAACATCAGCTATCTGAACTTGGGTGAAGGAGAAATGGGGGAGGCTTGGGCAAGTTGCTGTGGGGGGTGAAGAGCTGTTGACCGGGGTTGGGGTAGCCATGTGGAAAGCATGGCCAGCCGTAGAAAAATGCTGATTGAAATTCTCAATTATTGTGGATTTATCGGTGGTGACAGTGTTTCCTAGCCTTAGTGCAGTGGGCAGCTGGGAGGAGGCGCTCTTATTCTCCATGGACTTGACAGTGTCCCAGAACCTTTTGGAGTGTGTGCTACAGGATACAAATTTCTGTTTGAAAAAGCCAGCCTTTGCTTTCCTAACTGCCTGTGTAAATTGGTTCCTAACTTCCCTGAAAAGTTGCATATCGCGGGGGCTATTCAATGCTAATGCAATATGCCACAGGATATTTTTGTGCTGGTCAAGGGCAGTCAGGTCTGGAGTGAACCAAGTGCTGTATCTGTTCCTGGTTCAACATTTTTTGAATGTGGCATGCTTATTTAAGATGGCAAGGAAAGCACTTAAAAAAATAACCAGGCATCCTCTACTGACGGAATGAGGTCAATATCCTTCCAGGACACACGGGCCAGGTCGATTAGATTGGCCTGCTCGCTGAAGCGTTTTAGGGAGCGTTTGACGATGATGAGGGGTTGTCATTTGACCGCGTACATATTATGGACACAGGCAATGAAGCAGTGATCGCTGAGATCCTCGTTGAAGACAGCAGTGTATTTAGATGGCAGGTTGGTCAGGATGATATCTATGAGGGTGCCTGTGTTTACGGATTTGGGGTTATACCTGGTAGGTTTCATGATAATTTGGGTGAGATTGAAGGCATTTAGCTTAGATTGTAGGACGGCCAGGGTGTTAAGCATATGCCAGTTTAGGTCACCTAACAGTACGAGCTCTGAAAATAAATGGGGGGCAATTAATTCACATATGTTGTCCAGGGCACAGCTGGAGGCTGAGGGGGGTCTGTAACAAGTGGCAACAGTGAGAGACTTGTTTCTGGAAAGGTGGATTTTTAAAAGTAGAAGCTCAAACTGTTTGGGCACAGACCTGGATATCATGACAGAACTCTGCAGGCTGTCTCTGTAGTAGATTGCAATTCCACCCCCTTTGGCAGTTCTATCTTGGCGGAAAATGTTGTAGTTGGGGATGGAAATTTCAGCATTTTTGACGGCCTTCCTATGCCAGGATTCAGACACGGCTAGGACATCAGGGTTTGCGGAGTGTGCTAAAGCAGTGAAAAAAAAACGAATTTAGGGAGGAGGCTTCTGATGTTAACATGCATGAAACCAAGGCTTTTACAGTTACAGAAGTCAACAAATGATAGCGCCTGGGGAATAGGAGTGGAACTGAGGGCTACAGGGCCTGAGTTAACCTCTACATCAGCAGAGGAACAGAGGAGGAGTAGGATAAGAGTACGGCTAAAGTCTATAAGAACTGGTCGTCTAGTGCATTGGGGACAGAGAATAAAAGGAGCAGATTTCTGGGCGTGGTAGAATAGATTCAAGGCATAATGTACAGACAATGGTATGGTAGGATGTGAGTACAGTGGAGGTAAACCTATGCGTTGCGTGACAATGAGAGAGGTTTCGTCTCTGGAGGCATCAATTAACCTAGGTGAGGTCTCATCATGTGTGTGGGGTGGGACAAAAGAGCTAAGGCATTTTGAACGGGACGGAGGGCTCTACGGTGAAATAGGGGCGGCAGGGTAGCCTAGTGGTTAGAGCGTTGGACTAGTAACTGGAAGGTTGCAAGGTCAAATCCCCGAGCTGACAAGGTACAAATCTGTCGTCCTGCCCCTGAACAGGCAGTTAACCCACTGTTCCTAGGCCGTCATTGAAAATAACAATTTGTTCTTAACTGATTTGCCTAGTTAAATAAAGGTTAAAAAAAATAAAAACTAGCCAAGACAGCAGTAGATAAGACATATTGATATTAGAGAGAAACATTGATATTAGAGAGAAACATAAATCAATCACAGCTTTTGATCAGGAGATATAAGACAACAATGGGTAAATGGCAATGAATGGGCAGAGTGGGTCAGTTAGGTAGCGGGCCAGGGCTAGTAGATGGTTCTGTGGTGATATCGGAACAGAATAGCCTGTTGAGACCACATTGGGCAGTCCAGTCGTGATGGATCGGCGGGGCTCCGTGTCGACAAGAAAGGGTCCAGGCCAAATGGAAAAGGAGGTATTGTAGCCCTAGAAGTAGCTGGTATTTGGGCCTAGCCCGAGGCTAGCTGGTGCTTGCTTCGGGACAGAGGCATTAGCTAACAGTAGCCACTCGTTTGCAGCTAGCTAGCTATGATCTCGTGTGATGATCCAAAGTGGCAGGAATCCGGAGATATGGTAGAGAGAAGCAGTCCGACATGCTCTGGGTTGATATCGCGCTGTGTAAGACTGGCAGGTGTTGTCCGAGCTAAGGCTGGCTGATGCCGGGGGGAAAAAAGGTGAGGACCGCTAGCCGTGGCTAACAAAGACTAGTAGCTAGTTAGCTGGCTAGCTCCTGATAGAAGTTCCAGTTATAAGGAATAAAAATAGCAGATCCGTACCACATTGGGTGAGGCGGGTTGCAGGAAA
This sequence comes from Oncorhynchus tshawytscha, assembly GCF_018296145.1. Lineage (NCBI taxonomy): Eukaryota > Metazoa > Chordata > Actinopteri > Salmoniformes > Salmonidae > Oncorhynchus > Oncorhynchus tshawytscha. The sequence goes on along the minus strand of NC_056435.1, from coordinate 31,788,061 downwards.
GTATATTTAGTTTCGGAAATAGAAAGTGAGATTAACATGTATACGAAAAAGACAGGCTATATACAAGGGATAAGACACAGGATAAGACAAAGACAGATATACACGTCCTACTGTGCCGCCATATTGTTTCAGAAAAAAAAATATGACAGGGTGTTGTCTAGGGTCACGCCAAGGTTCTTTGAGCTCTGTGAGGGGGACCCCGTGGAGTTGTCAACAATGATGGAATAGTCTTGGATTGGACAGGCCTTCCCCGGGAGGAAGAGCAGTTCTGTCTTGTTGACCTTGAGCTTGAGGTGGTGGGCCGACATCCAATCGGAGATATCTGTCACCACCTGTGTGTCAGAAGGGGGGGGGGGAGAAGAAAAGAAGTTGGTTGTCATCTGCATAGCAATGATAGGAGAGACCATGTGAAGATATGACAGAGCCGAGTGACTTGGTGTATGGAGAGAAGAGGAGAAGGCCTAGAACTGAGCCCAGGGGGACACCAGTAGTGAGAGTACGTGGTGGTGCAGACACAGGTTTTCTGCCCATGATATCATTTCAAGTCTTTTTACAATGTGTTTTATGTGATTAATCTTGGTTTGGTCATATCATTTCTTCTTTGTTTTGTTAAATCCAGACTCAGTAAGTGTTATTCATGTAAATTGTGATTATGAAATATCAAACTGCCGGGGGAAGAAAACAATCCCAGGCAAGACATAATGTAAACAAACAAAGACTAGACATCATAAGGTGCTCTATCTGAGATTTCTCTAGCGGCTGCTGGGCCAGCCATCCTTCGATCAGTCAGTATCAGACAGCTGGTATTCTCAGTTGCTTGTATCCTACAACACGCATGTACTGTATAAAAATTTCAATTTCAAAATGTCAGCTATGGACGTTACAACAGTAAAATGTTATTCTCATTTGCATTGACAAGTTCAACAATATAGGCCGCCAACTGTGGTGCAACGGTATAGTCGGTATCAGCTTGATCTCTTTCTGTGCAAACACTTGCTTGAAAAAGTCGACCCTCAGCAACTATAGGGTTGAATAACTCCGCTATCAAAAGGTTGCAATAGTAAACTCCATAAACCATTAAACTCCATAGGAAAACAACTAGCCAGCTAGCAACTCCAGCAAAGTTTGCAAGTGCATGAATGTTTATTTGGCTTTAGGCTAATCACCCACCGATAGGCTGTGGACATTTGCAAGCAATGTGTGTGGATCACTCTGTTTGCTAGCTTGCTTCACTTACCATTGAACAGAGCTGGCTTTTGTGATTATTATCCATTGTGTCCAGTATGCTGCTGGCAGTGGTCGTGCTGAAGTCTCAAATATGGTCCAACTAGCAAGTGTTGTGCTAGGACAATATTCTCAATCCCTTGCTGAATGTAAATCACCCACAATTCCAGTTTTTATTCAAAAACAAAAGCTAGCAACAAAGCAACTTTGTAACAATAGACCCATTAGTGTTTTCAAATCTGTGCTCCTGTGTATCGTCAGTTGTCGCACATACAGGCAGTCGCACTGACAGCCAGGAGCCAACATTATTAAACCGTTGCGACATGTATTTGTCAGGTACATGCTAATTCTGTATCAGTCAACTCTCATTTATGAGTCTATGAGGGATATATCTACAGTTGAAATCAGAAGTGTACATACACCTTAGTCAAATACATGTAAACTAAGTTTTCACAATTCCTGACGTTTAATCCTAGAAAAACTTCTCTGTCTTAGGTCAGGTAGGATCACCACTTTATTTTAAGAATGTGAAATGTCAGAATAATAGTAGAGAGGATGATTTTTTAAATCTTATATTTCTTTCATCACATTCCCAGTGGGTCAGAAGTTTTTACATACACTCAATTAGTATTTGGTAGCATTGCTTTTAAATTGTTTAACTTGGGTCAAACGTAGCCTTCCACAAGCTTTCCACAATAAGTTGGGTGAATTTTGGCCCATTGCTCATGACAGAGCTTGTGTAACTGAATCAGGTGTTTAGGCCTCCTTGCTCTCACACGCTTTTTCAGTTCTGCCCACACATTTTCTATGGGATTGAGGTCAGGGTTTTGATTTTGATTTGCACTTTTCGCACCAAAGTACATTCATCTCTAGGAGACAGAATTGCGTCTCCTTCCTGAGCGGTATGACGGCTGCGTGGTCCCATGGTGTTTATACTTGCGTACTATTGTTTGTACAGATGAACGTGTACCTTCAGGCGTTTGGAAATTGCTCCCAAGGATGAACCAGACTTGTGAAGGTCTACAATTGTTTTCTGAGGTCTTGGCTGATTTCTTTTGATTTTCCCATGATGTCAAGCAAAGAGGCACTGAGGTTGAATGTAGGCCTTGAAATACATCCACAGGTACACCTCCAGTTGACTCAAATCATGTCAATTAGCCTATCGGAAGCTTCTAAAGCCATGACATCATTTTCTGGAATTTTCCAAGCTGTTTAAAGATACAGTCAACTTAGTGTATGTAAACTTCTGACCCACTGGAATTGTGATACGGTGAATTATAAGTGAAATAATCTGTCTGTAAACAATTGTTGGAAAAAATGACTTGTGTTATGCACAAAATAGATGTCCTAACCGACTTGCTAAAACTATAGTTTGTTAACAAGAAATTTGTGGAGTGGTTGAAAAATTAGCTTTAATGACTCCAACCTAAGTGTATGTAAACTTGTGACTTCAACTGTATGTATTGTTGATGTGTTTCTGTAGTTGTGGTTGGATTATAAACTGTGTTTATAATTAGTAAAACCTTCATTTTAAATAACTTTGAAGTGATCCAAATGGAAAATTCATGAATGCTTGTCAACAATTGGCATGAATAAAAAAGAAATCTGGGCCGGTAGTTTTTCTTGAGCTGGTAACTTAACCAGGTACAACTCTGGACCTTATACGGTATGGCGTGATTCAGCTGTTGTAAAAAGGTTTAATATGGGCTACGATGGGACCAGAGTTTTTCAAATAAACTCCTTGAAAAACTATTGGCTTGGGTAAGATGAAAACCTTGTCAAACTGCAGCATCCTTGTACTTGTACTTGTTCATATTACTTATACTGAATTTTAAAGAAGAACTAGTGGGGTTTCCTATACACAGACACCAGTGGCGGTCGGTGTCATTTAAGATGAGGGTGGAAGATTTTATGAGCATGGCCTTATTTCTATTACAGCATATTGGATGACTGTCATTCACATTCCATTCACCTAGCTAAATGTAACTTCAATAGGTTTAGGCTACTACATGATACTCAAATTTCCCTGTACCCATCATGAGGTTGCTATAACCTCGCCTATGAATTAAAGTTTGCAACGTAGGTGCACAGGTCGAGAGAATTTAGAGTAATCAAGATGACAGACAGTGACACATTCAATACCACCTTGCACACTCTTGTCTGCATCTAGCTGATCTAGGGTGTAATCATTAGTCCAACTGTTGCAGATGAGAGTTTCTTTTGGACAGATTCAGGTATGTTTATCCCCATTTCATGTTGTTTGCTTCCGTTTTATAAACGTTTTTCAACGGAACCCTTGATCACACGCAAACTGTTAACTTTACTAGCAGCCACATAAAAACAGCATGATCACTTTGCTCATTGTATATATAATTCCTTCTTGCAATTATCTGTGTTCTCCTCCTCTCACATTTTCCCTTCACTTGTGGACTTCAGTGCACAACACATCAGCTGTCTGTGGCCAGGTGAAAACTTTTCCAAGCCAAACCTACATCGTTGTCACTTCATAGTCAACTCGAACTACTCGAACTAATGTGTTATGGCTCAATCATACCGAAAGCATCATTGCGCAAAATGGTATGCAGCATCATCTGGATATGTTTGCAACAAGAGTTGCACCACACAGAACGCCCTCTGCAATACAATGCTGCAAGGTAAACACAGTGTTCCATTGGAAATTAATCAACTTCTTGTGTACCAAAACACAATGTCGTTGTCGGTGTGATCGAGGTGTTAATAAATCCGCTACAATCATGCAGTACAGTGTACGGTTAGAAAGCAGTGGGCCCCGATGGCAATAAATTAATGAAACCAAAAGCTTACCTTGACTTTGAAGAGTTCCAGTGTTGGATAGCCACAGTCAGTTAGATAACATAGCATGCCTCTCTGATTGAGCTGGGTGTTTGAGTAGAACTAGCTAGCTGCATTTGCTAGCTAAGTGAAAGTTTTAAAAAATACAACCAAATCTCTCTCTCTTGTTCTCCTTAATTTTGGAAGAAATGAATTTGTTCAAAATGTGTCTTTCAGTACTAGATTCATTCTCTGTTCATTGATTAGGTGGACAAGAGCTCTGATAGGTTGGAGGATGTCCTCCGGAAGTTATCCTTATTACTTTATAAGTCTATGAAAGGGGGTGAGAACCATGAGGACAGAAGCTAGCTAGCAACACCATGTTGCTACCCTACAGAGTGCTGCTGAGGCTACTGTAGACCTTTATTGCAAAACAGTGTGTTTTAATCAAATATTTGGTTACATGTGAATATACTTTGTATAATCTTTATTTTTAATTTTTTAAATTTTATTTTGCTCAATCTAATATTTATATATTTCTTAATTCCATTATTTAACTTTTAGCTGTGTGTGTATTGTTGTAAATTGTTAGATTCCACTGCACTGTTGGAGCTACTGTAGGAACACAAGCATTTCGCTACACCCGCAATAACATCTAATACATACATGTATGTGACCAATACAATTTGGGACAGGGTGCATACTATAGTAGGTTAGACTATGCAGCTGCTGTTGTTAGTAGCCTACAGTTGATCAGGCTGAAAAATAGTCTCGTTTCCATGCAATATAGCATGTCCGATCACTACTGTTTAGGTGTGAAGGCTGCTACATTTTGTATGATCTTTTATAAGTTACTTTATGCCCAACCTTTAGCACTTTGACATTCCTTGTTATGGTCACTACATGAAATGGGAAATTATATTGCTGTGGAGCAAAGCTTTGCAGTATTAGTGAAGATATGATCAATACAAGTGGATGTCACAGATCCAACACTATTGATATGCACTCTAGTTGTTTGAGTGATAACCTGGGTCATATTGCAGGCGTTAGTCACAGTCAGAAAGATTTCTCTTGAGAGGACAGCTAGTTGCCAACCAGTCAATATTCAGGTCAACCAGAAAATATACCACTGTTTAACATCACACACATTATCAAGCATTGCACACATATTATCCAAATACTGACTGTTAACACTTGGTGGCCCAAAAGAAGAGACTTTAGATGAGGCAGGTGAACTTGCAACCACAGCACTTCAACAACATTTGACATGAGATCATCTCTAAGCTTTACAGGAATATGGCACTGAACACATACAGCAACACCTCCCCCATAGACATTCATGTCTTTTCTGTAGATGTTTTATCCTTATATTGCTACTGCTGTATAATCAAAGGAATTATCTAAGTGAGTTTCAGAGATGGCCAGTGTGTGAATGTTATCCGATGTTAGCAAGTTATTGATTTCATTAACCTTATTTCTAAGGCTACATACAGTATATTAATATGGGCTATTTTCTAGTCCTTTCCTGGGTAGCTCATCGGAGATAGACATAATATAGAGAAAATAAATAAAAACATTGTTTGGCTAAAAGTCAGTCAATCAGGCACTTGTCAGTGCTAGTTGGTGTATGTGTGTGTGTGATGTTTGGCTGAAGCTATGGACCCAGAAGCTTGGCTCTCTCACTCCTCCCAGGCTTTTGGGAGGGAGGGTGGACAATGAGCTTTTCGTAGCAGATGTAAGCAATGTCCCCACACTCTCTGGCAGCTTTCATAGCTGGGATAGGTCCTTTCTGCCTTTGGCACACAGCTTCAAAGAAGTCCTCATTGATGTTGCCCATTGGGCACAGACATCAATTCAACGTCTATTCTGCGTTGCTTGAAAGTAATTTCATTGAAATGAGGTGGAGACTACGTTTATTCAACCAGTGTGTGCCCAGTGGGTGGTTCCTCTCAAGTTCTTAGCTCTCTCCATAACAGACATCTTGTCATTGAACCTTAGGAACTTAACCACTCTAGGCCTGGGTCTGTCACCTGGGCTGGTTACAGGTTTTCCAGACCTTTGGACACGCTCCACCTCAATCTTCCTATGATCCATCTGCAGTTTTACGGTAATAATTTCTTACTTACTCTGTCTGGGTCTCATATGGAGACTCAAGGATGTCATCCACAACAGTGTTATTCTTCCTGGATTGTCCCTCTAGATATACTGTTTTCCCAGTCTTACAGTTTGTTGTAATTTTGCTTCAAGTCTTTTTCAGGACGTCCTCCTCTCCCAGGAGAAATGCAAACTGTTCTTAATGTCTTAGACCTCTTTGGTCAGATCGTCCTGTCACGGATCCCCCCAGTACTGCTCCTAATTCTGTTCTCCAGTCTACAGTCTACGTCTTCTAGGCTTCACTGAACGGGATTCATTATCATCACCCCAGGACTGTCTTGTCTGATTACACACACCTAGTTCCCATTTCCCCTGATTAGTATGTTATATATGTGCCCTCTGTTGCCTCTTTGTCGGTTATTGTTCCCATGTCCGTTAGTTGTGTGAGTACATGTGTTGGTGCAGCTGTAACGCTGAGTGCTTTATATATTGTGTATAGGTATCGCCCTGTGTTGTTCAACAAGGTTTACCCTCGCTCTTTTGTTTGGGTACAGCCCAGTGTTTTTGTACACATGTTTGTTTAAAAAAAAACTTGTGTATTCCTGCGCCTGTCTCCAAATCCATTATACCAGCGTGACACATCCTTTTCTTTGTTGAGCACCAGTATTTGGAAAGCTCTTGAAGTTATTTTACTGTTTCTGTAACGATGGCTTGTAGACATATTTTTATTGATTTAACCCTTGTGTGGTATTTTTGTTATTCGCCCAATGTTCACGGGTCTGATGGACCCACAACATTGAGTTTTTAAAACAATACAGCCATAACAATTTGTATAAATACTTCATTCTTAGATGGTGAGTTACACCTATTACAAGCCCCATAGACAGCATACATGGTTAATATTTGCCATTTACCTCTGCTAGATCACATTTATCAATTAAAGCACTTTTTAAAAATAAAATGTGATTTGTGTAAACAAATCAATTATAGTCAAGACATTGGTGGACTGAATCATGTTTATCTTGAACAAATATGGTGTTTATGTTGAACAATACTATTGATGTTTATTGCGTTGAACTGGACAAATTGGAAGGACATTTTACATACGGTATTTTTTGGAAATGATAAATGAGCCCCATTGAACACAAATTAAGACCTGTCTACACACCACATGCGGGACAGTTTGACTGTGTATGATGCAATTTTATTTATTGCACTTGATGCATGTGTGCATGTTCTTGTTGCTGCTGGCTAAAATTTAGAATGATAAACACTTACTTCAGCAATTTTACTAACATCTCACTCACATATATGACTCACCCCCTGGAATCTGTCTTTTAGCAAAATTTGAAATTGTTTTTTACATAAGTAGACTCAGAGCTACAAATGGTATATAATACACTGCATATTTGAGGAACAATTGGGAAAGTAATTCTGCTTTGATAAACTTGTAAACTCACTTTTGAGAAAATGGCCTTTGAATGTTTTGGTATCTCGTGAAGAGCTTTGTCTACACCCATTCAGCATCGTTCACACCCTCTTAAGCTTCAGCCCCAACCATCTTGTTTTGCTCTCGGAGCATTCAGAGTGCACACTTGACACTCTGGTTGATATGTTCACCTATAGATAACATTAAAAAAGCCTAACCAGCTCTGCTGGCAATAATTTCATAATGCCTTTATGCAGATGTTTACTGACACCAGCCATATTCAATGGGTGTTGTACACTTTAGCTTAAGATATGTAGCTAGCTAGGTAAACAATGAACCTAGCTAGGTAAACGATGTGTACTATCACACATGTAATGTCAGCTAACGAGCCAGCCAGCTAATCCTAGCTAGTTAAACAACAATGAACATACATTGGCTTGTGAAAGTATTCACCCCTTTGGCATTTTCCCCATTTTGTTGCCTTACAAGCTGGAATGAAAATGGATTTTTCTGGGGTGTTTGTAATCATTCGATTGACATAACATGGCTACCACTTTGAAGCAAAATATATATTTTTTTGTGAAACAATCAAGAAATAAGACCTAAAAAAAACTTTCAGAACTATTCAACCCCCCCAAAATCAATACTTTGAAGCACAACCTTTTGCAGCAATTACAGCTGCAAGTATCTTGGGGTATATCGCTATAAGCTAGCACATCTAGCCACTGGGACCATTCTTCAAGGCTAAACTGCTCCAGCTCTTCCACTGGTGTACAGCAATCTTTAAGTCATACCAAAGATTCTCAATTGGATTGAGGTCTAGGCTTTGACCAGGCTGTTCCAAGACATTTAAATGTTTCCCTTTAAACCACTCAAGTGTTGCTTTAGCAGTATGCTTAGGGTCATTGTCCTGCTGGAAGTTGAACCTAAGTCCCAGTCTCAAATCTCTGGAAGACTGAAACGGGTTTCCCTCAAGAATAAATACAGCATTTCCCTGTGTTTAGCTCCCTCCATAATTTCTTCAATTCTGACCAGTTTCCCAGTCCCTGCCGTTGGAAATACATCCACACAGCATGATGCTGCCACCACCATGCTTCACTGTAGGGATGGTATTCTGGGGGTGATGAGAGGTGTTGAGTTTGTGCCAGACATAGCATTTTACTTAATGGCCAAAAAGCTCAATTTTAATCTCATCTAACCAGAGTACCTTCTTCCATATGTTTGGGGAGTTGCCCACATGCCTTTTGGAGAACAGCAAACATGTTTGCTTATTTTTTTCTTTAAGCAAATGGCTTTTTCTGGCCACTCTTCCATAAAGCCCAGCTCTGTGGAGTGTACGGCTTACTCCAATCTCAGCTGTGGAACGTTGCAGCTCCTTCAGGCTTATCGTTGGTCTCTTTGTTGCCTCTGATTAATGCCCTCCTTGCCTAGTCCATGAGTTTTGATGGGCTGCCCTCTTTTGGCAGGTTTGTTGTGGTGTCATATTCTTTCCATTTTTAATAATGGATTTAATGGTGGGATGTTCTTGGTTGCACCAGATCTTATTTAGGGGTTTCATAGCGAAGGGGGTGAATACATATGCACGCACCACTTATCTGTTTTTTATTTGTTCAAATTTTTTGAAATAAGTAATTTTTAAAATTTTACTTCACCAATTTGGACTATTTTGTGTATAATAAAAACACATTTCAATTACAGGTTGTAATGCAACAAAATAGGTAAAAAACCAAGGTGGATGAATACTTTTGCAAAGCACTGTAGTGCCAAATTATGTCATTACTACCCTGCATGAATATGCTGGGAGCTAACCAACCAGGTTCAATGTTAGCTAGCTAACATTAGGCTCTAACTAGAAAAGCAAATGGCTCTGGGATACGAATAACGTCCGCCAGGGAGCCAGCCAACTAACGTTAGCTAGCTAGCTAGCAGTATACTTTAGCTTGAAATGAAACTACTTAGTCAAAATTAGAAATGTGTAATATTTGAAAATGTAGTTAGCTAATGCTAGACTATCTTACCTGTATACATCATCATGCACGATGGATGCTTTTCCCTGCCATGAATGCCATGCCACGGTTGCCCTTAGTTTGAAGAAGTAATCCGGGGACGGGTGCTTTCTTTATCTATCATACTCTAATTCCACTAATTTCAAAACTTGATCCTCCAGAAAGTGGAGACCAACACTTATGCAGCTCCACTACACAATACATTTTTTTAAAGCAACGTTCAACAGGATTACCAACACAGACTGACTATCTCAAATAGACAGAAGCATCTATGTAGCAGACCAATCCAAACTCCTCTCTCGGCATGTCCAGCCCACTCATTCTCTCAGCCAATCATGGCTAGTGGGAAGGCTGCTGACTTTTTCTGTGGCTTAACCAACAAGGTTCGTAATTTAACAATTGTATTCGAATTTACAGATGGCATACACATTCGTTATTAAGGCACATGAAAGTTCACACGTTTCAAGGCATTTCTGCCCAAAAATACATTTTGATATTTAAAAACAAAGGTTAAAATTGCTCTCCTGTGAAGTTGTGACTTACACCTAGCCTCCTGAAATGGGTCACATATATAGTTACAGCAGGCCAAGGTAGGAGAGTCAGACAAACACACATGTAACAACATCACTCACACTTACTTCCGGTATTGGAGTTGTTGGTTCTGTGGGTCAGGCGGATGGGGCACCACTATCCTCCTCCTGAATCCTCCTCACGATGGCTGCAGAAGCTGGGGTCCTTGGGATATGTTGCCTCCTCTGGATTTGAAGTCTTACCAATGCTTTGCCCAGCTCCTCAAGAAAGAGCCGTATCCTCTGGAGCTTCCCTCTGTTCCAATCTGGGTTTAACGCCATCCAGATCACAAATGCATTGTACGCCGAGATGTCCAAGATGTTGAAGAATATCACAAGTGGCCAGCTTAGGGTTCTTATTTTGCTGCTGTAGCCAGTCACCAGCTTGTCTAATTTGTCCACCCCTCCTTTTGTGGCATTGTAATCCATTATGATTTCTGCTTTTTGATGTTCCTGGCCACACAATCTCCCATCCCTTTGAAGCGTACTCATGAGTACCGCATTTTTGCCTTTGGCACGTAGGACAGTAGGGACGTGTCGGCCGTGAACACAAAATTGATAGGCCTGTTCCGTGTATTCAACAGCTTAGGTGGGAACTCTGGCTTGTTTTTTCATTCTGTTCCTACCATTCCTACCAACATACAACATATCACACTAACCAAAGAACACCACATGTAAACACAGCACAACATTGTTCTCTGTCATCCTACTTTGACTTTCCTTTCGTTGTATATCCTAATTTCATCCAAACACAAAATTTAAATATAAATGTTGAATATATGGGAGGGCTGCAACGAAATTTCAAGAACAAAAAATAAATAGATAATTCATATTATGAATAATGGTAAAGTTGGAGCCAAGATGAAATTGCCAGCAGTTTCTAATTATGTACATTATTTGTATAAAATTACATGTTATTGATTGGTGTAATGATTTTGTATCAATAATTTTGCATCAATACACATGATTAGTATTAATTAAATATTATAAATAACATATATTTTCCCGTTTTTGTTCACTCCAACTTCTAACTTGGCACATATTGTTTCATATTCCTTTAACTTTCCATTTAAATTTGCAATCGTTTTCTCAAATTTAAAAGTGTTCATTGACAGTTTGAGCCATTCTGCAAATGAGGGTGATTGTTCCTCTTTCCAATTCCTTAACATGACCCTTTTAGCAAGGAGAGTTAGTGACCTGAGCACGGAAGCAGTTGGTGTATTTTCTGGGAGGTTAATTCCCAGCAAGATAAAGGCGAGCATTTGTGTGTATTCCATTTTCTATTGCTCCTTGAAATAGAGAGAATATCATTTTCTAATATGTTTCCAACTTAGGGAACTCGACCAACATATGCAATGCCCATCATCATCTGATTTACATATCCAACATTTGCTATTGGTTGTCATTTTTGCCTTGTACATTTTAAAGGGAGTCCAGTAAGTTCTATTCATTATATAATACTGAACAATATGTGTTTTAGACTCTCTGCACATTTTAAAACAGTTTTTCCACACCATTACATTTATGGTATAGTCATATGCAAATCTTTACCCCATTTCTCTCTTTAGGGAAGGCGTAGTACCCTTGTTTTTTAGTTTAGGAATTTATACACCCTAGATGCCAGGTGTTTTTGGGAATGCATATCCTTTATGAAACTTTCCTATCTGTTAAAATCATGTTTATATGTAATTGTTCTATCTGCTGACTTGACTGACTATACAATCTGAATTATTCTCAAATGGTTGGTAAACCTGGTCTTATCCTGTAGCTCATTCAGTTCCATAATTTTACCATCTTTACACAAATCAGAAAATGTTGAGAAAATCTGGCTAGTTTGATAGCTAGCAGCTAGGCTAGCTGCTTTGCCAAGCAGCAGCTCTTCAGGCTCTTCAGACTTGAAAAGTGCTTGGAGGAATTATACTGGCTGAAGGCGGTATCTACTGGCCCCAATGAACTCTGGCTCCAATGAACAGTGTTTGAATATCCACTGACAGACAAATGTGTTTGACTGAGGGCTTTGAAGGTGTGTCTCACTGCAAAGGTCATGCCAATATCTCCACCACTCCTGTAGAGCAGCTGAGGCAGTGATGGATAAAGTGATGTGGTAGACATGGAGCTGTACAAGGCAGCAGAGCGTCAGGGAACCATTGACTGTAAGGCCTGGCCTGAATTAAAGAGTGGCTCATTGAGACCAAATGTCATTCTGAGACAGAGGTATGATGAGGATAACGGTCTTGTTCTAGTCTAAAAGCATACTGGTGGGTGTAAATGCATAAATCTCCCTCTAGTATCCTCTCCTTTCCATTAGAACAATATACAGTAGCTCCCTCGGGGACTGTGTGCTGTGGTTCAGATGGGTGTGAGTGGGTGTGACTGTCTGGGAGGGGCCTATCACATCTGTTTGAAGACTCTCTGGCACCCTGGCTTGGGAGACCCGTGGGATGTAATCTCTTTCACTCACAGTAGCATCCCACCTCAATGAGATTTGGATTAGCCAGTCAATAAAGGTTCATTGATATTATAGGTAGTACTTATCATACCATCTGATTGACACTACACTAGACAACAACTATAGATTGAAAATACACCTCTTTCTGCCATTTTCCAATGAAATGTGAAAAAGTGAAAGACACCAGTTTACTAAAGATTCCATTTCCTATATACAGTATACTACACTACTGTCTTATTTTTCTCTGTGTGCGAGTGTGCAGGGATTTTGTTGCCTCTGAATCTATCTATCTGAATAATATAGTATTTCAGGGGAATGTGTTTATGCACTTGGTGAAATTGGATTTGGACTGTTATTTGATACACAGTCTCCAATACCATTTGCCCACACATTGATTCAACTCATGGATGTATTGAATTTGTATTGAAAGTGTGGAATATGGGCTATATTACAAGGTCCTCATAGTGGAGGTAGTATCTGCACCTTGTACAACATTAGTTTAACAATAATTGATATGGGTTGACAGTTGAATAGAATCATATTCCCATATAGGATGTTTTCTAGTACACAGATGTTACATCATACCAAGTGTTGTTTCTCAGTCTCTGAGGCAAGATCCATTAGAACAAACTCCATCGAAGGTCAATGCAAACCTGTGTCATAATTACAGCTGTATGATAGTGCCAATCACTATCACTGCCAGCATGTACATATGGAGAGATTCACTTCCTTTTCCCACCACCGCTGAGTGTGTTGAAAGTGAGGACTCAGAGAAGTGAGGTTGGATGCCATAACACACATGGATCCAGGAGTATGTCATGAGGATAAAGTGCTGATCCAGCTTCTTCTCTCTACAGCTCCTGTTACACGTATGCTGGGCCAGCCAGGCTCCTGAGAAACCTACCATGTCAGTAATCACCTCTCCATGCTGAAATATTTATGCCCTGCCTTGAAGTTAGAAAAGCTGAAAGTTCCAGTTTTCAACACAGCTTCATTAAAAGAGCTGGTGACAAAGAGAGAGAGAGAGAGAGACTCTGCGCCGAAGGCGTACAGTACATTATCCCTTTTCTCTCAGGAATCGCTTTTAATTAACAGGAGAAAAGGAGGCCGTTCCTGAGGTCAGTTCCTCTCCCCTCCACCTCTTATCCACCCCCCACCCACCCCAGGTTGTGGAGGATCTCAAAGACCCATGGGAGTGGAGGCTTTTAATTGCAACTTCCATAGCATCCTGCATAGAAACCTGGTTGTTACACTTTACAGTTCCACCAATAGCGGAGCAGAAATGCCAGCAAATAGGCAGTGAAAAGTGCTCGTGACTGAGTAATAGGGATAGATTAACATAAAGAGTGTGATTAAAAGTTGGGTCAGAGGAATGTTAAGGGTGCCAGATGTAGAATACAGATTAAATTGCTAAAATGTTATTCATCACTATTTATGCCTAAAGCACAGTATTTCAAATCATACAAAGCTGGAGAATTTCCCCAAATCTTATATCCATACAAAGATACTGGTAATACAACTTAAACATATGGAGTGCAATATTACAATTATTTATAGTGGCTCCATTTGTGCTTAAGTTCTTCTAAAGAATAGAATGACAATCTGATTCTAGGAGGGTGAAATGAGAATGCCGCAGGGGGGCATGGCGGAAGCTTTACAGGCTCCTGACCAGTTGTGCTATTTTAAAAAAATTGCGCTGATCTTAACTTTTTTTGAACAGAAAAATTCTGCCATCGTTTCCTATGACCTGAAAATAGATTCTGGAAATCAGAACAGCTTTCACTAACCTCAATTTGGATGAAGACTTCTACTTCAATGAGACGGGGGTGAAAGACAATAATAATGGTATGGAAATCCTTTTGAGTTACATATCCTTAGGAAAAGCCTATATTAGTATAAGAAGGTCATTGGTTGAAGTTTATGTCTTTATCTCTTTGTTAAATTGATTTACTCAAACGTAAGGCTATTTTCCTGTGTTAAACAGTTTAATGCAGACTTTCACTTTCTACAAGAGACTCATGCTTGCTCTTCCGATCGAGCTTTTTGGAAAAATCAATGGGGTAAAGATATCTGGTAGTCATATGGCAACAACCACTCTGCAGGTGTAGCAATTTCAAGAGGTGCAGTTTTAAGAAGTGCAGTTTTAAGAGGTGCATTTAAAGGGAACGTCATCAGTAGTGGCCATTGGTTTCATTTTAACAGTGAATTTTACTTTTTCCACATTTTGTTATGTTACTTACAGCCTTATTCTAAAATGAATGAAATACAAATAAAATCCTCAGCAATCTACACACAATACCCCATAATGGTGAAGCAAAAACAGGTTTAGAAATATTTGCCAAGTGTATTAAAAAATAAAAAAATAAACAGAAGTACCTTATTTACATACAGTACCAGCCAAAAGATTGGACTCACCTATAGTACTCATTCAAGGGTTTTTCTTTATTTTTAAAATGTTCTACATTGTAGAACAATAGTGAAGACATCAAAACTATGAAATAACACATGGAATCATGTACTAACCAAAAAAGTGTAAAATGAATAAAAATATATTTTATATTAATATTCTTCAAAGTAGCCACCCTTTGCCTTGATCACAGCTTTGCACACTCTTGGCATTCTCTCAACCAGCTTCATGAATGCATTTCAATTAACAGGTGTGCCTTGTTAAACGTTCATTTGTGGAATTTCTTTCCTGAGCCAATCAGTTGTGTCGTGACAAGGTAGGGGTGGAATACAGGAGATAGCCCTATTTGGTAAAAGACCAAGTCCATATTATGGCAAGAACAGCTCAAATAAGCAAAGAGAAACAACAGTCCATCATTACTTTTAAGACATGAAGGTCAATTAATTTACAACATTTCAAGAACTTTGAAAGTTTCATCAAGTGCAGTTGCAAAAACCATCAAGTGCTATGATGAAACTGGCTCTCATGAGGACCACCACAGGAAAGGAAGACCCAGAGTTACCTCTGCTGCAGAGGATACGTTCATTAGAGGTACCAGCCTCAGAAATTGCAGCCTAAAAAAAGGCTTCACAGAGTTCAAGTAACAGACACATCTCAACATCATCTGTTCAGAGGAGACTGCATGAATCAAGCCCTCATGGTTGAATTGCTGCAAAGAAACCACTACTAAAGGACACTAATAAGAAAATATTTGCTTTGGCCAAGAAACATGAGGAATGGACTTAGACCAGGTGGAAATCTGTCCTTTGGTCTGATGTTTCCAAATTTGAGATTTTTGGTGTCAACCGCCGTGTCATTGTCAGACGCAGAGTAGGTGAATGGAAAAGAGTAGGTGATCATCTCATCTTGTTTGCGCTTAGTGGAACTAAGCTATGTAAGGGCTATTTTACCAAGAAGTAGTGTGAATGAGTGCTGCATCAGATGACCTGGCCTCCACAATCACCTGACCTCAACTCAATTGAGATGGTTTGGGATGAGTTGGACCACAGAGTGAAGGAAAAGCAGCCAACAAGTGCTCAGCATAAAGTTGTGGCCAAAGGTTTTGAGAATGACACAAATATTAAGTCTGCTGCCTCAAATTGTATGATGGCAATTTGCAAATACTCCAGAATGTTATGAAGAGTGATCAGATGAATTGCAATTTGCCATGCAAATTAACTGAATCCCCAAAAAAACATTTCCACTGCATTCAGCCCTGCCACAAAACGACCAGCTGACATCATGTCAGTGATTCTCTCGTTAACACAGGTGTGAGTGTTGACAAGGATAAGGCTGGAGATCACTCTGTCATGCTGATTGAGTTCGAATAACAGACTGGAAGCTTCAAAAGGAGGGCTGTGCTTGGAATCATTGTTCTTCCTCTGTCAACCATTGTTACCTGCAAGGAAACACGTGCCGTCATCATTGCTTTGCACAAAAAGGGCTTCACAGGCAAGGATATTGCTGCCAGTAAGATTGCACCTAAATCATCCATTTATCGGATCATCAAGAAGTTCAAGGAAAGCGGTTCAATTGTTGTGAAGAAAGCTTCAGGGCACCCAAGAAAGTCCAGCAAGCGCCAGGACCGTCTCCTAAAGTTGATTCAGCTGCAGGATTGGGGCACCACCAGTACTTAGCTTGCTCAGGAATGGCAGCAGGCAGGTGTGAGTGCATCTGCACGCATCTCCACTTCTCTCCAGGAAAAACATCAGGTACAGACTGATATTCTGCAAAAGGTACAGAGATTGGGCTGCTGAGGACTGGGGTATAGTCATTTTCTCTGATGAATCCCCTTTCCGATTGTTTGGGGCATCTGGAAAAAAGCTTGTCCGGAGAAGACAAGGTGAGCGCTACCATCAGTCCTGTGTCATGCAAGCAGTAAAGCATCCTGAGACCATTCATGTGTGGGGTTGCTTCTCAGCCAAGGGAGTGGGCTCACTCACAATTTTTCCACATCCTCCAAGAGCAACTTCTCCCAACCATCCAGGAACAGTTTGGTGATGAACAATGCCTTTTCCAGCATGATGGAGCACCTTGCCATAAGGCAAAAGTGATAACTATGTGGCTCTGGGAACAAAACATCAATATTTTGGGTCCATGGCCAGGAAACTCCCCAGACCTTAATCCCATTGAGAACTTGTGGTCAATCCTCAAGAGGAGGGTGGACAAACAAAACCCCACAAATTCTGACACACCTCCAAGCATTGATTATGCAAGAATAAGCTGCCATCAGACAGGATGTGGCCCAGAAGTTAATTGATAGCATGCCAGAGCGGATTGCAGAGGTCTTGAAAAAGAAGGGTCAACACTGCAAATATTGACTCTTTGCATCAACTTCATGTAATTGTAAATAAAAGCCTTTGACACTTATGAAATGCTTGTAATTATACTTCAGTATTCCATAGAGACACTGAGGCAGCAAACTTTGTGAAAATTACTATTTGTGTCATTCTCAAAACCTTTGGCCATGACTGTACAGTGCCTTGCAAAAGTATTCATCCCCCTTGGCATTTTTACTATTTTGTTGCATTACAACCAGTAATTTTAAATGGATTTTTATTTGGATTTCATGTAATGGACATACACAAAATTCTCAAAAAAAAAAACCATGTTTCATAAAATAAAAAATAATGGAAAAGTGGTGTGTGCATATGTATTCACCCTCTTTGCTATGAAGCTCCTAATTAAGATCTGGTGCAACCAATTACAGTCAGAGGCCACATAATTAGTTTTAAAAAGTCCACCTGTGTTTCACAATAAAAAATATTTTGCATCTTCAAAGTGGTAGGCATGTTGTGTAAATCAAATTATACAAACCCCCCAAAATCTATTTTAATTCCAGGTTGTAAGGCAACAAAATTGTAAAAATACTTTCGCAAGCCAATGTATGTAGGAACTCCTTCAAAGCTGTTGGAAAAACATTCCTCATGAAGCTGGTTGAGAGAATGCCAAGAGTGTGCAAAGTTGTCATCAAGGCAAAGGGTTTCTAGTTTGAAGAATCTCAAATATAAAATATTTTGATTTGTTTAAAACTTGTTTTGATTACTACATTAATTCCATATGTGTTTTTTTCATAGTGTTGATGTATTCACAATTATTCTACAATGTAGAAACGAGTCCAAAAAAAGAAAAACCCTTGAATGAGTAGATGTGTCCAAACTTTTGACTGGTAATGTATATGTATATATATATTTTTAAAGAGTGCGGCACCCTTAGCACCCCTACTTCCCGCGGCTATGCCTTGACCGCAAAGCGCAACAGAGGATGGTGGGACAGCCCAGTACATCACTGGGGCCGAGCTCCCTCCCATTCAGAACCTCTATATCAGGCGGTGTTAGAGGAAGGCCTGAAAAACAGGCTCAGAGATATCTTCAACCCCCAAGTCATAAGAATGCTAAATAGCCAGACTACTAAATCGTCAAATAATTGTACCCAAACTATCAGCACTGACTCTGTCTTGTACTGATCCTACGCACACTCACTAAAAAGTATGTGCCACGCCCTGATCTGTATCACCTGTCCCTGTGTCTCCACCCCCTCCAGGTGTCGCTTATTTTCCCCAGTATATTTATCCCTGTGTTTCCTGTCTCTCTGTGCCAGTTCGTCTTGTATGTTTCCAAGTCAACCTGAGGTTTTCCCGTCCTCCTGCTCTTTGCAGTTCTCCTTTTACTAGTCCTCTCGGTTTTTACCCTTGCCTGTTACTGGACTTTGTACCTGCCTGCCTGACCATTCTGCCTGCCTTGACCAAGAGCCTGTCTGCCGCTCAGTACCTCCTGGACTCTGATCTGGTTTTGACCTTTTTCCTGTCCACGACCATTCTCTTGCCTACTCTTTTTGGATTAATAAACATTGTAAGACTCCAATCTTCTGCCTCCTGTGTCTGCATTTAGGTCTTGCCGAGATTTGGTGACGAATATGAAGCGAGGGCCAGCCAACGAGAGCATAAAGGTCGTAGTGGTGGATAGTATAGGGGGCTTTGGTGACAAAATGGATGGCACTGTGATAGACTGCATCCAATTTGCTGAGTGTGACAAATAACATTTGCTTTGATTTGATAAAGAGTTCAGGCGTGACATTTTAAAGCAGTATCGGAATGCCCTGACCAGAACAATGTTACTGTAACTCGGGCCCCATGAGGGGACAGCTGAAATCCAGATACAGAAGTTTAAAGTTGATTTTATCTCTCCCTATTGAAACATACAGCAGCTGGTTTCAGAATTCATACAGGAGCAGTTTGGTGGAGGAGTCAAGATTTCGCTGTCTGAGCAGTATATGGAGAAGCATTATACAATGTAGCCACAAACTCAATTACAGACTGTGTGGAAATACTCACATTGATGCCTTTGAACATTACATTTTTTTAATTTCACCTTTATTTAACCAGGTAGGCCAGTTGAGAACAAGTTCTCATTTACAACTGCGACCTGGCCAAGATAAATCATAGCAGTGCGACAAAAACAACAACACAGAGTTACACATGGCATAAACAAACGTACAGTCAATAACACAATAGAAAATCTGTATACAGTTTGTGCAAATGAAGTAAGGAGGTAAGGCAATAAATAGGACATAGTGGCGAAGTAATTACAATTTAGCAATTGAACACTGGAGTGAAAGATGTGCAGAAGAGGATGTGCAAGTAGAAATTCTGGTGTACAAAAGAGCAGAAAAAACAAATATGGGGATAAGGTAGGTTACTTGGATGGGCAATTTACAGATGGGCTATGTACAGCTGCAGCGATCGGTAAGTTGCTCTGACAGCCGATGCTTGAAGTTAGTGAGGGAGATATATGACACCAACTTCAGTGATTTTTTTCAATTCGTTCCAATCATTGGCAGCAAAGAACTGGAAGGAAAGGCGGCCAAAGGGGGTGTTGGCGTATGGGATGACCAGTGAGATATACATGCTGGAGAGCATGCTATGGGTGGGGGTTGCTATGGTGACCAGTGAGCTGAGATATGGTGGAGCTTTACCTACCAAAGACTTATAGATGACCTGGAGCCAGTGAGTTTAGCGACAAATATGTAGCGAGGACCAGCCAACGAGAGCATACAGGTTGCAGTGGTGGGTAGTATATGGGGCTTTGGTGACAAAACGGATGGCACTGTGATAGACTGCATCCAATTTTCTGAGTAGAGTGTTGGAGGCTATTTTGTAAATGACATTGCCAAAGTCAAGGATCGGCAGGATAGTCAGTTTTATGAGAGTATGTTTTGCAGCATGTGTGAAGAAGGCGTGGTTGCGAGATAGGAAGCTGATTCTAGATTAAAGTTTGGATTGGAGATGCTTAATGTGAGTCTGGAAGGAGAGTTTACAGTCTAGCCAGACACCTAGGTATTTATAGTTGTCCACATATTCTAAGTCAGAACCGTCCAGCATAGTGATGCTAGGCGGGCAGGCGGGTGCGGGCAGAGATTGGTTGAAAATCATGCATTTAGTTTTACTAGCGTTTAAGAGCAGTTGGAGGCCACTGAAGGAGTGTTGAATGGCATTGAAGCTCGTTTGGAGGTTTGTTAACACAGTGTCCAAAGAAGGGCAAGATGTATACAGAATGGTGTCGTCTGCGTAGAGGTGGTTCAAAGAGTAACTCGCAGCAAGAGCGACATTATTGATATATACTGAGAAAAGAGTCGGCCCGAGAATTGAACCCTGTGGCACCCCCACAGAGACAGAGGTCCGGACAACAGGCCCTCTGATTTGACACACTGAACTCTGTCTGAGAAGTAGTTAGTGAGGCAGTCATTAGAGATACGAAGGCGGTTGAGTCTGCTGATAAGAATACGGTGATTGACATAGTCAAAAGCCTTGGCCAGGTCGATGAAGACACCTGCATAGTACTGTTTTTTTATCAATGGTGGTTATGATATCGTTTAGGACCTTGAGCGTGGCTGAGGTGCACCCGTGACCAACTCGGAAACCGGATGGCATAGCAGAGAAGGTACAGTGGGATTCGAGAAGGACGGTGATCTGTTTGTTCACTTGGCTTTCAAAGACTTTAGAATGGCATGTCAGGATGGATATACTGTAGGTCTGTAACAGTTTGGGTCTAGAGTGTCTCCCCCTTTGAAGAGGGGGATGATCACGGCCGCTTTCCAATCTTTAGGAATCTCAGACGATACGAAAGAGAGGTTGAACAGACTAGTAATAGGGGTTGCAACAATTGCAGCAAATAATTTTAGGAAGAGGGGGTCCAGATTGTCTAGCCCAGCTGATTTGTAGGGTTCCTAATTCTGCAGCTCTTTCAGGACGTCAGCTGTAAGGATTTGGGTGAAGGAGAAGCGGGGGGAGGCTTAGGCAAGTTGCTGCGGGGGGTGCAGAGCTGTTAGCCGGGGTTGGGGTAGCCAGGTGGAAAGTATGCCGTAGAGAAATGCTCATTGAAATTCTCGATTATCGTGGATTTATCGGTGGTGACAGTGTTTCCTAGCCTTAGTGCAGTGGGCAGCTGAGAGGAGGTGCTCTTATTCTCCATAGACTTTACAGTGTCCCAAAACTTTTTGGAATTAGTGCTGCAGGATGCAAATTTCCGTTTGAAAAAGCTAGTCGTTGCTTTCCTAACTGACTGTGTAAATTGGTTCCTGACTTCACTGAAAAGTTTCATGTTGCGGGGACTATTCGAGGCTAGTGCAGGGCGCCACAGGATGTTTTTGTGCTGGTCAAGGGCAGTCAAGTTTGGAGTGAACCAAGGGCTATATCTGTTCTTAGTTCTACATTTTTTTAGAAGGGGCATGCTTATTTAAGATGTTGAAGAAGGTACTTTTGAAGAACAACCAGGCATCCTCTACTGACGGGATGAGGTCAATATCCTACTAGGATACTCGGGCCAGGTCGATTAGAAAGACCTGCTCGCAGAAGTGTTTTAGGGAGCGTTTGACAGTGAAGAGGGGTGGTCGTTTGACCACGGACCCATAATGGACGCAGGCAATGAGGCAGTGATCGCTGAGATCCTGGTTGAAAACAGCAGAGGTGTATTTAGAGGGCAAGTTGGTCAGGATGATATCTATGTGGGTGCCCATGTTTACGGATTTGGGGTTGTACCTGGTAGGTTCATTGATAATTTGTGTGAGATTGAGGGCATCTATCTTAGATTGTAGGACGGCTGGGGTGTTAAGCATGTCCCAGTTTAGGTCACCTAACAGTAACATCTAATTTAGTTGGGTGGCATCTTTAGCCTATTGCTGAGCGTTTTCTCTCAGTTTGACCACATTAATCAGCTATGAGTACCACATCGAGGACGTCGTCCCCACAGTGACTGTACATACATATCCCAACTAGAAGCCATGGATTACAGGAAACATTCGCACTGAGCTAAAGGATAGAGCTGCCGCTTTCAAAATGTTGGACTCTAACCCGGGAAGTAAACAGGCAAAGCGTCAATACAGGGCTAAGATTGAATCATACTACACTGGCTCCGACGCTCGTCTTATGTGGCAGGGCATGCTATTACAGACTACAAAGGGAAGCATAGCCGCGAGCTGCCCAGTGACACAAGCCTACCAGACAAGCTAAATCACTTATATGCTCGCTTTGAGGCAAGCAACACTGAGGCATGCATGAGAGCATCAGCTGTTCCGGACGACTGTGTGATCACGCTCTCTGTAGCCGACGTGAGTAAGACCTTTAAACAGGTCAACATACACAAGGATGCGGGGCCAGACGGATTACCAGGACGTGTGCTCCGGGCATGTGCTGACCAACTGGCAGGTGTCTTCACTGACATTTTCTACATGTCCCTGTTTGAGTCTGTAATACCAACATGTTTCAAGCAGACCACCATAGTCCCTGTGCCCAAGAACACAAAGGCAACCTGCCTAAATGACTACAGACCCGTGAGACTCACGTCCTTCGTGAGTGCTTTGAAAAGATGTTAATAGCTCACATCAACACCATTATCCCAGAAACCCTAGACACACTCCAATTTGCATACCGCCCAAACAGATTCACAGATGATGCAATCTCTATTGCACTGCACACTGCCCTTTCCCACCTGGACAAAAGGAACACCTACGTGAGAATGCTATTCATTGACTACAGCTCAGCGGTCAACACCATAGTACCATCAAAGCTCATCACTAAGCTAAGGATCCTGGGACTAAACACCTCCCTCTGCAACTGGATCCTGGACTTCCTGACGGGCCTCCCCTGGTGGTGAGGGTAGGTAGCAACACGCTGATCCTCAACATTGGAGCTCCCCAGGGGTGCGTGCTCAGTCCACTCCTGTACTCCCTGTTCACCCACGACTGCATGGTCAGTCACGACCCCAACACCATCATTAAGTTTGCAGACGACACAACAGTGATTGGCCTGATCACCGCCAAAGACGAGACAGCTTTTTGGGAGGAGGTCACCTGGCCGGGTGGTGCCAGAACAACAACCTATCCCTCAACGTAACCAAGACTAAGGAGATGATTGTGGACAGGTTGAGAGCTTTAAGTTACTTGGTGTCCACATCAACAACAAACTAGAATGGTCCAAACACACCAAGACAGTCGTGAAGAGGGCACGACAAAGCCTATTCCCCCTCAGGATACTAAAAAGATTTGGCATGGGTCCTGATATCCTCAAAAGGATATTATACAGCTGCAACATCGAGAGCGTTGGTTGCATCACTGCCTGTTACGGCAATTGCTCGGCCTCTGACCGCAAGAAACTACAAAGGGTAGTGCGTACGGCCCAGTACATCACTGGGGCTAAGCTGCCTGCCATCCAGGACCTCTACACCAGGCGGTGTCAGAGGAAGGCCCTAAAAATTGTCAAAGACCCCAGCCACCCCTGTCATAGACTGTTCTCTCTACTACCGCATGGCAAGCGGTACCAGAGTGCCAAGTCTAGGACCAAAAGTCTTCTCAACAGTTTTTACCCCCAAGCCATAAGACTCCTGAACAGGTAATCAAATGGCTACCCTAACTATTTGCATTGCGATTCCCCCCCAACCCCTCTTTTTACGCTGCTGCTACTCTCTGTTTAACATATATGCATAGTCACTTTAGCTATACATTCATGTACATACTACCTCCAATTGGGCCGACCAACCAATGCTCCCGCACATTGGCTAACCCGGCTATCTGCATTGTGTCCCACCCACCACCCGCCAACCCCTCTTTTACACTACTGCTAGTCTCTGTTCATCATATATGCATAGTCACTTTAACCATATCTACATGTACATACTACCTTAACCAGCATGACTAACCGGTGTCTGTATATAGCCTCGCTACTTTTATAGCCTCGCTACTGTATATAGCCTGTTTTTTTTACTGTTGTTTTTATTTCTTTACCTACCTATTGTTCACCTAATACCCTTTTGCACTATTGGTTAGAGCCTGTAAGTAAGCATTTCACTGTAAGGTTTCTGCACTGTAAGGTTTCACCTGTTATATTCGGCGCACGTGACAAATACACTTTGATTTGATTTGCAGTACTATATGGATCTTTATTCAGCTTACCCCAACCTAGTCCACACAGTTTCAAATCTTATCATAATGATTTTTTTATTTAAAGGGACAGTGCAGTCAAACATGTGATTTCCCTCTTCTTCTTTTTTTTCTCTATGTTTCCACGCTATGAGGTTGAAATAATACTCTGAAATTGTGAAAATTATGATAATGCCATTTTAGAGAAAGCGTTTTTAAAAGGCTAAGTGGGGTTGGCTCAAGTCTAGGCAATCCTATCAGGGCTGTGTATGTAAATATATTATATACATTTGTATCAACACACCCACATATCAGACGGAGCATTTCAATGGCAAAAGGAGGCTGAAGGAAATAAATTATAAAAAATATATATTTTTATTATAATATAGTTATTTTCATGAAATAAACACACAATGATTTATTAGACATAAAGAACTTACAAAATGTATAGCTTAGAGACTTGATGTAAAAAACATTAATTTACACCTCTTGCACCACTAATCCATTTTCACATTTAGCAGTAAACGAAAACCATTTGGGTACTCAGTAGGAAACCTAGGAGCCTAGTTTGTGGTGCCACAGCATGATGTGTATCTCCCCTGAGTCATGGCGGCAGGAAGGCAGACGGGTGGTGGTGCACTCATTACCACATGGCTGACCTGCCCCTCGCCCAAGGGTACACAGACGGTCACCACCAAGCGTCAGACACCACTTAACGATCCAGCTCACTCAGAGGGAGACACAGGTTACTATTCCTGACTGTCAGGAACATTTGTTCTGTCTACCGGACACTGATTTTGGGATGGGTCGGCCGATGTGGGAACAGCCTCTGCTAACCTCAATCGACTGTACTGTGGAGATGGACTCCGCTGGGGGAGTGCCACTGGCAGGAACACAACTTCACCTCTGCTATAGTGGTTCACTGCTCAAAAGGCCACGTCTTTCGGCAAATGCATTTTTTAAAGCCTTCGAAAGGCTTTTAGAAAGCATTTTTAAAAGTAGGTGAAGTGGATGGTGCCCATTTTTGCCAGCTCCTCATCAACTTTGCTATTTAGTTTTATATTTTCACGTTAATTCTTACTTTATGTCACATGTGCTCCCTCTCCGGCCTCTAGCTCGCCAGGCTGCTCGTTATGGCGCACACCTGTCACCATCATTATGCGCATCTGCACATTGAGAGGGAGGTTGCTGCTGTCCTGGCACCACAATGCCAGGTCTCTGACCTCCTCCCTATAGGCTGTCTCATCGTTGTCGGTGATCAGGCGGCCTACCACTGTTGTGTTATCAGCTAACTTAATGATGGTTTTGGAGTTGTGTTTGGCAACGCAGACGTGGGTGAACAGGGAGTACAGGAGGGGATTACGTACACACCCCTGAGGGGCCCCAGTGTTGAGGATCAGCGTGGCAGATGTGTTGTTGCCTACCCTCACCACCTGGGGGCGGGCCGTCAGGAAGTCCAAGATCCAGTTGAAGAGGGAGGTGTTTAGTCCCAGGGTTCTTAGCTTAGTGATGAGCTTTGTGGGCACTATGGTGTTGAATGCTGAGCTGTAGTCAATGAACAGCAGTCTCACGTAGGTGTTCCTTTTGTCCAGGTGGGAAAGGGCCGTGTGGAGTACGATTGAGATTGCGTGTGGATGACATTTTAATATAATACAGGAAGGAACTATTTATAGTCCAATATTTGCAACTGTGTTGAGGAAGGGGGGATGGGGCCAAGCATATAAATTTAGCAGTATAATAAGAGTCTGGTAACAGCAGTTGTGATGTGTGTAGCATGAATACATGTGTGTTCTGTATATATGAATTACAAATCAGCCTTTACTTAAGTCATGTTTCTAGTCTATTGCATAGTTACAATGTGTAATCATTGATGTCCCAGGAGCAGGAGTGGTAAACACTTTTGAAGTGTATAATTGAAATACATACATGCAGACACAGCATTATTCAAAGAATGGAGTTTGAAATTACTGAAAAAGAATGTCTCAGAGGCTCATACCTGAACCGCACCTTCATTTGCCAAGGAAGAGTACATGCTCAATTTATATATTCAATGTACAGGCTACACTGTAGGGATCTCATGCGTGGTAATAACTACAGTACATACAGTACATAACTACATACAGTACAGTATATAGTTATTATATTCTACTCTATCCATAGGCTTCATTAATGCCATTCAGACTTGAAGTATATACAACAACCATGATAGCTGAGGTTCATAGATTGGTATGAGTATTAGTTCAGAACCTAATGTTTTAGGGTCCTTACATAGATTGGCTACATACTGTAGCTAGCTACACATCCATAGGCATACAGTTATTTTTCTCCTCCACTACACAATAAGCAAGTAAATAGTTAGCTAGCTTTGTTACTTCAGCTGCATTGCAAGGCAAGCTTATACAATTGTACATTCAATTTGCAGTAAATGCTATAGCTAGCTAGATTCTTTACATCAACTGTTTCACAAGACGACAGCCTGGTTTGCTGGTTCTCTCATGAAGTCCCGAAAACACAAACTACAAATTAATTCCCATATCACAACACTAGCTAGCTGGCTAATGTTAGCTAGTCAGATAACTTGCTAAATAGTGATTTTTGTAAATTAACTCTATGACAAAGAAATATGCACAAATGTTTGTCTCTACATTAACTAACATATTCCTCTCAATTGTAAATGTTTTGCTTGACTCGTTATGACGTTATAACTACTTACATTTGGTTCCACCGTAATGTTTTGTCAGCCATTTTCACCCAGGGATGGAGAAACAGAGCAAGTGGTCAGTCCAGCTCAAATGTTCTGCAGTCTGGTGGCTTGTAGATAGAAATTGTCTCTGAGCCTGTTGGTATCAGACCTCGTGTTCCTATACTGTCAGCCCGACGATAAGGGAGAGAACAGCACGTGGCTGGGTGTGAGGGGTCTTTGATGATGCTGCAGGCTTTCCTCAGGCACCATTTATCCTGGATGGGTGGGAGCATGGTCCCAGTGATGTACTGGGCCGTCTTCACCACCCACTGAATTGCCTTGGAGTCATGTACGGAGCTATTTCTGTACCAGGCTGTGATGCAACCTGTAAGGGTTTTCCTTAGGTGAAGTAGAGGCGGACCAAAACGCAGCGTGATTATATTGATTCATGTTTAATAAAAACAGATAAACACGAACACTACAAAACAATAAACGTGGAAAACCAAAAACAGCCCTGTCTGGTGCAAAACACAGGGACAGGAACAATCACCCACAAACACACAGTGAAACCCAGGCTACCTAAATATGGTTCCCAATCAGAGACAATGACTAACACCTGCCTCTGATTGAGAACCATATCAGGCCAGACATAGAAATAGACAAACAAGACATCCAACATAGAATGCCCACTCAGATCACACCCTGACCAACCAAAACATAGAAACATACAAAGCAAACCATGGTCAGGTTGTGACAGTACCCCCCTGGTGCTCTGGTGCTGGACGTGGCCCCCACTTCACCGTAGTCTTAGTCCCCCACCTTGTCCGCTTCCGTGGCCTCCTAGCCACGGCGACCCTACTTAATGACCCCACTGGACTGAGGGGCAGCTCGGGACAGAGGGGCGGCAGCTCGGGACAGAGGGGCGGAAGCTCGGGACAGAGGGGCGGAAGCTCGGGACAGAGGGGCGGAAGCTCGGGACAGAGGGGCGGGGGCTCTGGTGCCTCTGGGCTGAGGGGCTCTGGCGCCTCAGACTCCGGCAGCAGCGCTGGACAGGCGGGAGACTCGGGCAGCAGCGCCGGACAGGCGGGAGCCTCTGGCAGCAGCGCCGGACAGGCGGGATACTCCGGCAGCAGCGCTGGACAGGCGGGAGACTCCGGCAGCAGCGCCGGACAGGCGGGAGACTCCGGCAGCAGCGCCGGACAGGCGGGAGACTCCGGCAGCGCTGGACAGGCGGGAGCACCTAGGATGAGCCGGAGAGACAGCCTGGTGCGGGGGGCTGCCACCGGAGGGCTGGTGCGTGGAGGTGGTGACGGATAGATCGGACCGTGCAGGCGCACTGGTCAGGACGTTCTCAATGGTGCACTGGTAGCATTTGGAGAGGACCTTTGGCGGCATGCCAAATTTCTTCAGCCGCTTTAGGAAGTAGAGATGTTTTTGCGCCCTCTTGACAAGAGTGGTGGTGTTGTTGGTCCATGTCAAGTCCTCATTGATGTGGACGTAGAGGAACTTAAAACTTGTGACTCTCTCTACTGGAGTCTCGTTGATGTGGATTGGGGCATGTTCCCTCCTCTGCTTCCTGAAGCCAACAATCAACTCCTTTGTTTTGCTGACGTTGAGGGGAGAGGTTGTTGTCATGATACCATAATGCCAGTTAACTTACCTACTCCCTATAGCCTAACTCGTCATTGCTGGTTCAGGCCTACAACCGTGGTGTCGTCAGCAAACTTGATGATGGAGTTGGTGTCATGCAAAGCCACGCAGTCGTAGATGAACAGAGAGTACCTCAGAGGACTGAGGACACACCCCTGGAGGTCCCTGTGTTAAGTCAGTGTGGAGGAGGTTTTGTTGCCAATCTTCATAGCTTTCATAGCCAGTGGTCTGTGTGTCAGGAAGTCCAGGATCTGGTTTCCAGACCCAGGGCTCTGAGCTTGGTGTCAAGCTTGCAGGGAACAATAGTGTTGAATGCTGAACTGTAGTCAATGAATAGCATTTTCACATATAGTGCCTTGAGAAAATAGTCATACCCCTTGATTTATTCAACATTTTCTTGTGTTACAGCCTGAATTCAAAATAGATTAAATAGATTTTTTTCCTCACCCACTTACACACAATACTGCATAATAACCAAGTAAAAACATGTTTTTATAATGTTTTGCACATTCATTGAAAATGAAAATGACATATCTCATTTACATAAGTAATCGCACCCCTGAGTCAATGTTAGAATCACCTTTGGCAGGAATTACAGCTGTGAGTCTTTCTGGGTAAGTCTCTAAGAGCTTTGCACACCTGGATTGTACAATATTAGCGTTATTATTATTTTTAATTCTTCAAGCTCTGTCAAGTTGGTTGTTGATCATTGCTAGACAGCCATTTTCAAGTCTAGCTATAGATTTCCAAGCCAATTTAAGTCAAAACTGTAACTAGGCCACTCAGGAATATTCAATGCCATCTTGGCAACTTCAGTGTATATTCAGCCTTGTATTTTAGGTTATTGTCCTGCGGAAAGATTAATTTGTCTCCCAGTGACTGTTGGAAAGCAGACTGAATCAGGTTTTCCTCTAGGGTTTTGCCTGTGCTTAGCTCCATTTTGTTAATTTTTATCCTAAAAACCCCCCTAGTCTTTAATACTTACAAGCATACCCATAACATGATACAGCCACCACTATGCTTGAAAATATGGAGAGTGGTACTCAGTGATGTGTTGTGTTAGATTTGACATGAAGTAAATGTTTTTGCTATATTCTTTCCAGTTTACATTAATGCCTTATTGCAGAAAGGGTGCATGTTTCGGAATATTTGTATTGTGGAGTAACTACAATGTTGTTGATCCATCCTCATTTTTCTCCTATAACAGCCATTAACCTCTGTAACTGTTTAAAGTCACCATTAGCCTCATGGTGAATTCCCTGAGCATTTTCCTTCCTCTCCAGCAACTGAGTTAGGAAGGACGCCTGTATCTCTATAGTGTCTTGGCATATTGATACACCATTCAAAGTGTAATGAATAACTTCACCTTGCTCAAACAGATATTCAATGTCTGGTTTACCAATAGGTGCCCTTCTTTGATAGGCATTGGAAAACCTCCCTGGTCTTTGTGGTTGAATCTGTTTGAAATTCACTGATCGACTGAGGGACCTTACAGATCATTGCATGTGTGGGGTACAGAGATGAGGTAGTCAAAAATCATGTTAAACACTATTATTGCACACAGAGTGAGTCCAAGCAACTTATTATTTGACTTGTTAAGCACATTTTTACTCCTCTTCTGATTTAGGTTTGCCATAACAAAGGGATGAATTCTTAATGACTCAAGACATTTCAGCTTTAATTTTGCATTGATCTTTTTTGCACTAACGTTTTGACTCATCACATATGCTGCTGCTACTCTTTATTATGTGTCAGTGTATTCATAGTTATATGTACATATCTACCTCAATTACCTCGTACCCCTACTCTTTACTGGTACCCCGTGTATATAGCCAAGTTATCATTTCTCATTGTGTTAATTATTACCTTTATAATAACTTGTTTTACTTTTCTATTATTTCTCTGTTTTCATTCTCTTTGCATTGTTGAAAAGGACCCGTAAGCATTTCACTGATAGTCTACACCTGTTGTTTATGAAGCATATGACAAATAACATAATGCTCTACTACTCGATCAATCAACTTTCTGAGGACACCACTGTTGTAGGCCTGATAACCAACAACAATGACAGCCTATAGAGAGGAGGAATGAGCCCTGGCAGTGTAGTGCCAGGACAACTACCCCTCTCTTAACTCTCTGCAAAACAAAGAAGCTGATTGTGGACTACAGGAACATAACCTGTACTGTATAATCTGCCTGGAAAGAATGGGATGCGTGGGACAATGCAGAGCCTGAAGTGCAACTGAATTTATGTATAAAAAGGGCCTCCAGCAGGTGGATGTCTAATCTAATAGTTTGCTGATGTTTGATTAGAAGTGCCAGAAGTATACTATAACTGCCAGATTGCAAGTGTTGTGCTCTGACTTTTCCGCCCACGTCTTTTTTTTCTTCCCACAGGAGTTATTTGAAAATCTCCCAAACGATGACAGTTAGTAAGGAATTAGACATTGTTGTATGCACGGCAAGGATCTCTTTATTTGCTATAATTAGAGCCGCTTAATAATACTGTTCTTTTTAAAGCTCTGTTTGTAGCCATAGGAGTCAGATTGGAAAGCTATTACCTTGGTCAATTATCCTTAAAAGCAACGGGTGAAAGCTTTGCTGAGTGTCCTTAGGCATGGACCATATAAAATGTTACAATTCATTTGTTTATGACATGGTTGGTGTATTTGTCCTTTTCATTATTACCCTCGTCATCATTCTTATCATCATTAGGATGCAATCAGTTTCTCTTGGTTGCACACACTGACAATGGATATTCATCACCATATACTATATAAAACCGTCAAAGCAGGAGCCAAAAATAGCCCAGAGGATCCTGGCATACCAATATACAGTACCTGCTATATGTAAATAGACTGCGAGAGATTTAAATGAATAGTGTGAGAGCTCTGCCATTTGGCTGCATGCCTGTCATTGTGCAGGCCTGTGAGCTCCATCATTTTTCTGTTTGATACAAACATGCTTATCTGGTTGAACATAATCAGCTTTACTGAGCTGAGGGATGGCACTGTCCACTTTGATTCCACTTCTTAAATTCAACATCCACTCAATGTAGAGCGTAAGCCGGCCATAAAACAGCTCATCTAAAGCCTAGACGTTTATGACAGACTGTGGGCAGACTTGACTGCTATTGGGCCTGACCAATGTTGAATTAATTAGTGATGTATACCTGTACAATGACATTTATATGATATGAAGTACTGCGTTGTTGTCATTGAATCAATGGGGCAGATGTAGCATCTACTTTGTTAGATTGAACCATTCTGAGACTGGGTATTGTGAAGCGATATCTGTATTACATTGACAGATAGTCTTAATCAGAGAGTTTCTCATTGATTTACCTTATATTGAATAGGATTCACTAACAGGGTCCAGTACTTATAGGGTCCAGTACATGTGGCCCCTCTCCAGAGCATGTATCACTCTCCCTTGTGTGTAATGGAAAGTGAATACCTTCCCTTGCTCTCAGGCTAGTAGTGACTTACATCGGTGAACTGTTGACTCCTACAGCCAACATTTCTGTTGCCCAAGGGTCAGAAACAAACAGCTTCTAATTATACTCTTCCACTGCAGTAGCCATGGAGGGGTGACACTTGTAGGTTAACTCCATCTTAGGAAGGATTGGATGCATAAGTGTGTGCGTGTGTGTGTGTGTGTGTGTGTGTGTGTGTGTGTGTGTGTGTGTGTGTGTGTGTGTGTGTGTGTGTGTGTGTGTGTGTGTGTGTAATTAGATCAGTGTGACTGGAGCCTGTTCCACTAAAATGTAGTGTGTTAACTCAATGCAGATTGGTCGTGTAAAAGATGCTATTGGGGGTCAAATCTGCCTTCAGTAACAACTCTTGGTCTGTGCGTTTCCTACGTTCCCTGTTCCTGTAATACAGAATAATGTTCAAAATTAGAACCACTTTCATTCCCTGTTGATTGCATGTGAGGAATCCAGTTCAAACTGGTCCATACAATGCTTGAAGCCTCTATTATTCATCCTTATCTTAATCACATAGTGAGGGATGATGTGTACTGGATGCAGAAACATTTCACCTCAAGGTTTACAGCAGTTCAATGATTCTACAGGCCATCAAATGTCCTGTAAGTGCTATGATGAGTTTGGATGGGAACATTCATCCTCTCTCCCATTATAGATGTTGAAGAGGCGTAGGTAATGATTGGCCAACTCACATAATTTACCAGGCGCGTGCGCGCGTGTGTGTGTGTGTGTGTGTGTGTGTGTGTGTGTGTGTGTGTGTGTGTGTGTGTGTGAAAAGCTATCCTTGTCAGCTAATGTTCACAAATACTGAGAAATAACCCTGTGATCATCCGTTGCCATAGTCACCCAGACTGGAGCAATGTGGTGATGCTACAAGGCCATTGATGCCATTGTGATGTCACAGGTTTTGTGACAAACATGTTTTTTCAAGTAATAAAGCAATCTTTCAAACCATTAGTCTCTGTTCATGAGTTGACTGTTGCAGACATGCTTGGGGACAACTAGAGAAAGAAACATAACTTCAACATTTGCTTTCATTGTTCAAACAAATTACAGACTGTCTAAGAATGACTGCAGTGGATAGCAGTGAGGACTTCAAGCAGAATGTGGCTATTGTAATCGACCCAGGATCAGGCTCCATCAAAGCTGGCTTCTCTGGAGATGAGAAGCCCCATAAAGTTCTGAGGTCAGTGGTTGGATTGTCCAAAAAGGACCAAACTGAATGTTATTTTGGAAACAACATTCCCTGCAAGGACTCAGATGATCTCATTCTCAAGAGGCCCATCACCAGTGGAATGATAAGTGACTGGGATTCCCTGGAGAAGCTGTGGAGCCATGTGCTCTATGAGGAGCTCCAAGTCTGCCCTGAAGAGCATGGCATCCTGATGACTGACCCAGCCTTCTCTCCCATCTCCAACAGAGAGAAGACAGCTGAACTCCTGTTTGAAGGGTTTGGGGCCCCAGCGATGTATGTTGGTTACCAGCCTGTGCTGTCCATGTATTCTTATGGACTGGTTACTGGTCTAGTGGTGGACTCTGGGGCTGGCTGCACCTCTGTCTCTCCAGTGTGCAATGGCTACTGCTTACCACATGCCACATTTCACATGGACCTGGCTGGAAAGGGTGTGTCTGACTATCTGAGCAAACTACTGGCCGATGTTGGACATGTGAGTGCTCTCCAGCAAAAGTCCTCTGTGCAAGAGATGAAGAAGCAGAGTTGCTACGTCTCCCAGCTGAGTTCTGAGGACAAAGGAACACCTCTGGACTATCAACTCCCCGATGGCACCACCATTACCCTGTGCGACGAGCGCTTCCGTGGCCCTGAGATCCTATTCTGTCCATCCGACGCAGGAATGTTGCAGCCTGGAGTTCACATCCTGGCCATGAACAGCCTGCAGAAGTGCGCCCCCGAGTGGCAGACGGCCTTGATGGCCAACGTGGCCCTGTGTGGCGGCTCCTCGATGTTCAGCGGTTTCCCGGAGCGGCTCCAGGCAGAGATGGAGAAACTGGCCCCGAGGGACTCCATAATCGGGATGCTATCTGGGGCCCACAGGGAGTTTGCCTCCTGGGTGGGGGGCTCCATCATCACCTGCCTCAGCAGCTTCCAGCCCATGTGGGTGAAGGGGCAGGAATACCAGGAGGAGGGCTCCAGTGTGGTGCGCAATAAATGCTATTAGAACTCAGACCTTCAGAATTTGTACTGTAGGCCTATAGTATGCAATGATTCTGGAATACATGAACGTGAAAAATAAATTGGATATTGATTTAAAAATATGCCAGGCTTGTTTTTTTATTGTATGCTTTAGTGCACTGGTAAAATGGGCCATTCAATGCCTTATCGTTTGTTAATTCAATGTTTTCTCCAATATCAATTAAACATCACTGTCATCTGAGTTGAAAGTTCCAGAAAGATGCATCATGCAGTATGACGTTTTTCTTGTATGAAAAGGGAGATTCATTGTCTTCATTGGATCTACTATGATGTCTTGTTGAATTAACATCTTTCCTTCTCTTGCAACATGGGAACGCACTTATATAAAAAATGTTCTATTATGCTTCATCTGTAATCAGCATGGAAATGGAGACCCTAGGGGGTTTGGTTAAGTAGCAAAATGTTAGAGGTTTACTTAATTTTCAACAACAATCCAATGCCTTGTGGAAACAGCGTATTTCTTTCTGTGCATTGAAGTTTAGACAAGGCTGGCGATCACACTATAAGATCCAACTATGCACAGTGGGGACAGGTATAGTATAGAACTTAAAATTGTATATATATATATATATTTATATACAGTAACCTGCATTCGACCTTTAACCCAGCTAGGTGCTCCTCTGATGTGGATTTCCACTACAGTGGAACAAGATTAAGCCTGACACCACCACTGACATCCCCTCAGTCCCAGTTTGCACACATGAGCGACAGGGGAGCCTATTCTAATCAGCAGCCCAGAGCCTACAGGGTCTTTGATTTGCCTTTAACAGCTCTTTTCAACACGACTTCTGTTAGTTATTTGGCTTTGAGTTGGCTGCATGCGAGGTGACACATGTAAAAAGAATGCCCGTGTGATTGCTGGAGGTTGGTACTGTAGAGAGTATGAGTTAGTAGAGGCTCCTCAGAGGAGGAAGGGAACGACCATCCTACTCAGTGAATTTCAGAAAACCGATACTAAATATAAACACGTCAACAAATAACTGATTAAAACCCAATGTTTTATAGTGAAGGTCTACATTATCCTCAACAGCACTCTCTGGGTAGCACCATGGTGTAGCCGGAGGACATCTATTCTCCATCCTCCCCTATGTATATTGACTTCAATACATAACCTAGGAGGCTCATAGTTCTCACCCCCTTCCATAGACTTACACAGTAATTATGACAACGTCCTATCAGATTTCTTGCAGAATGAACTGACATATTGTCCACCCAATCAAAGGATCAGAGGATGAATTTAGTACTGAAAGCATAGCTAGCACTGCAGGGCATAACATGTGGGGAGTAGTTGACTACAAAGAAAGACAATAGTTGAACAGTTTTCAACAAATTAATTTATGCGAAAAATAAGGAGAAGTAGCAGAGAGAGAGAGCGTGAGAGAGAGAGAGAGCTAGCTATATTTTGTTGTATATTTTTTAACTTTCACTTACTTAGCTAGCTAATGCAGCTAACTACTCAGAGAATAATGTTAGCTAGCTGGCTAAGGCTATCCAACACTGGAACCAAAGATTTTTATAACTAACCCAAGATAGACCACAGTCTGTCATTTCCAATGGGATCAAATTAGTCATAGTGGGCAGAACAAGCAAGGAGAGGGGCAGAGCCAGTTAAGAGCTAGCGTTCTAGCTTGTATTTGCATATTTCCGTCAGGGAATGCCTACTCTGTGAAGTAAGAGTTTGCATTAAGTCAATTCACCCTTGCACTCCTTCTAAACAACACTTTAAAAAATGTTTTTGGCAAAGGATAAAATCTACAAAACTTATTCCACTGTTCATAACAGATTCTAGTTTTGGGCACAGAAAACTGTATTGAAATCAAATGTTTCATTGATGAGAAAATGTGCAAAATGTCGTCCAAAATTGATCTCGCTCCATCTTCTCCCGCTGCCTTCCACTGGGCGTCCTCTCATCACAATATTTGGTAGTGAGTGGAAACATCAACCGGATGCTTCACTTATACATCTGGTGAAATATCTGGCTTATCATTCTATCTGTGCTGGAACTCTTCCAAGTTACGTTAAGCTTTCGGTTATATTAATTTATTGCCACAGGGGCCGGCCAGAGTAACTGCAAAACTGCTTGATGTACATTGTAGTGCGTGATTGTAGCGGGTTTATTAGCACGTTAGTTAAAAATCAAATCAAATCAAATTGTATTTGTCACACACATGGCTAGCAGATGTTAATGTGAGTGTAGCAAAATGCTTGTGCTTCTAGTTCCGATAGTGCAGTAATATCTAGCAAATATTCTAACAAATTGACAGCAACTACATTGTACACACAAATGTAAAGGGGTGGAATAATAATATGTACATATAAATATATGGATAAGCAAGATGCAATACATGGTTCTAGTAGCTATGATGACTATGATGATGTACACTGTGTTTCATTTAGCAGTTATGGTATGAAGGTTTGGCTTGGAGAAGTTACATTGATATTACATTGAATAGAATATGAATGACAGTCATCCAATATGATGTAATAGAAATAATTGTAAAAATCATCCTCCTTCTCTTTAACAACACCGACCGCCACTGTTCTAAATAGATGCCTGAAGATTTCAGACTGCTAAAATTATTAATCATAAATGTTGATTGTCAAGCAATTATAGAGTTTTACTTTCTGTGTACTTGTATTATTAACTATAATACATGCACAGAGCATGAATGACACTGAAAGTGAGGTAGTCCTACATTTAATATCAATTAAGATATCGACCCAATATGACCCTTGAGGCACCACACTAAATGCTTGTGGCACAGGACACTTATTGTAGTTGTGCAGTAACTATTGATTCCATATATATAGTGCATTCAGAAAATATTCAGACCCCTTGACTTTTTCCACATTTTATTATGTTACAGCCTTATTCTAAAATATATATTTTTTTAGATCCCCCATCAACCTACACGCAATACACCATAATGACAAAGCAAAAACTTTTTTTTTTTAGAAATGTTTGCTAATAAATTAAAAAAACTGAAATATCACATTTACATGAAGTATTCGGACAATTTACATAGTATTTTGTTCAAGCAACGATTACAGCCTCGAGTCTTCTTGGGTATGATGCTACAAGCTTGGCACACCTGTATTTGGGAAGTTTCACTCATTCTTTACTGAAGATATTGGAAGGTGAACCTTCGCCCCAGTCTGAGGTCCTGAGCACTCTGGAGCAGGTTTTCATACAGTATCTCTCTGTACTTTGCTCCATTCATCTTTTCCTCGATCCTGACTAGTCTCACAGTCCCTGCCACTGAAAAACATCCCCACATCATGATGCTGCCACCACCATGCTTCATCATAGGGATGGTGCCAAGTTTTCTCCAGATGTGACGCTTGGCATTCAGGCCAAAAAGTTCCACCTTGGTTTCATCAGACCAGAAAATCTTGTTTCTCATGGTCTGAGAGTCCTTTAGGTACCTTTTGGCAAACTCCAAGCGGGCTGTCATGTGTCTTTTAATGACGTGTGGCTTCCAATCTGGCCACTCTACCATAAATGCCTGATTGGTGGAGTGCTGGAGAGATGGTTGTCCTTCTTGAAGGTTCTCCCATCTCCACAGAGGAACTCTGGAGCTCTGTCAGAGTGACCATCGGGTTCTTGGTCACCTTCCTGACCAAGTTCTTTCTCCTCTGATTGCTCAGTTTGGCCAGGCGGCCAGATCTAGGGAGAGTTTTGGTGATTCCAAACTTCTTCCATTTAAGAATGATGAAGGCCATTGTGTTCTTGGGGACCTTCAATGATCCCCCATGTTTTGGGGAAGGGTACCAAAACATGCAGAAATGTTTTGGTACCCTTCCCCAGATCTGTGCTGCTACACAATCCTGTCTTGGAGCTCTACTAACAATTCCTTCGACCTGATGGCTTGTTTTTTGCTTTGACATGCACTGTCAACTGTGGGACCTTATATAGATAGGTGTGTGCCTTTCCAAA
Organism: Oncorhynchus tshawytscha; assembly: GCF_018296145.1. Lineage (NCBI taxonomy): Eukaryota > Metazoa > Chordata > Actinopteri > Salmoniformes > Salmonidae > Oncorhynchus > Oncorhynchus tshawytscha. The sequence goes on along the minus strand of NC_056435.1, from coordinate 31,749,674 downwards.
TAATGTTCAATCAAATGAATTTACCACAGGTGGACACCAATCAAGTTGTAGAAACATCTCAAGGATGATCAATGGTAACAGGATGCACCTGAGCTCAATTTCGAGTCTCATAGCAAAGGGTCTGAATACTTAGGTAAATACGTTATTTCTGGTTTTTGTTTTTAATAAATTAGCAAAAAAATTAAAAACGTAACAAAATGTGGAAAAAGTCAAGGGAATTAATACTTTCTGAACGCACTGTATATATGCAAATTGCGTGGGTTCATTAATTTGCCACTCCCATTAGGTTCATATCAGATTAACTCGTTGTAATTCGCTCCTCTATGCCCCACCACTCGTGTGTGTTCCATCCTCTTCATTGTGCGTAACCTACTGTATGTAGCCTATTCCGCCCCTCGTTCCCTCACGGAGCTGAACTCGACGCGAGAGGCACAACATATGGTAAAAAAGAGCGCTGGTAATTTATTTGCATTGTTTTAGAAATAAGTACTTCGTTCAAAGCTAAGTAGAAAGGTCGTTATATTTGCAGTAACAATCACGAGAACAGTCGAGTGGAAAAAGTGGATTCAACGTTTATTGAGACATTTGCTGATAAGGTAAGTTCTCTTGCAATTTGAGTTGTCTAGGCTATCACCAAGAGTTGAGCTCACTAATTAATTTTCACTTTGGTTTGTTTGGGAAACTTAGGCCCTTCCCTTAATTAAGCGATGTTTTTTTCTCAAACGCATTACATGTTTATAACATAATCATAATCAGGTTAATTGTGCCGTTTAATGTCAAGTATATAATGCTTGCACATTTTGCTGCTAAAGTGGTGGAGAACGATGCACCAGAATTTACGCATTATGATAGACTAGACTGATCGAAACTTCGCAGTCAAATAGATTTCCCCTTTCCATGCTCGCTATTAAGCCTACTGTAAACGAAGCACACGAGACTGCACGTGAACAACCTAGTGAAGCATATCCTGAGGTAGTATCCTATAATTTGGTAAATCTAAAGGGTACAGTTATTTCGTCGATACATCTCTGTTGAAAAAAGTTATATAATAGCCTATATTTCAAACACCATCGCACCTAACCGGTTTCCAAGACGAATTGAATCAAATGTAACATTTGAGTGAGAATTTAGCTATTCAAGTATTTTTTTAAGAGATTGACTTTTGAGTTGCTCAACTTGTGATGTTGGACTGTGCGTGCCAACAAGTTGATAGTAGCCTAAATAATCGTGTAGCCTATTCGCATACCCGTTTTTCTGCATTCATATTTTCATTAATCTCATCTGCAACAGCATGTTTTGCATGACATTGGCTATTTAATATAAAACGGGGAATCAGTGATGCTGATGCATGCTAATCAAACGATAGGGCAGCGTTCAACACCCCTGTAACAGTTTAATCAACAAGTTCAAGTTTGTTAAGCCACTTACTGGTAATATATAGCATATTTATATAGTATATTTGACTATTTTCTATAGGAAAGTCAAGTGAGCACATTTTACCCCTGGTGAGAAGAACTGAGAAGCTGATGGAAAGGATGTGCAGTTTCAAGCAGTCATCCCAATGACGCTGGCACTTTCTTTTTATGCCATTAGAGTGCCAGCTTAGTTTTTTGTTAAAAACTCCTACACTCAGTCATGCTATTAATTTGTATTACTTGTATTGTATATAATGCTTGACTATTTCTGGGCACACATGCCAGTGGATATAGTAATATATCAGTAATACATTTTTTTCAATGATAATAACAACAATAAATACCAATAAAAATCAATATAGTAATGGACTAACATACATTGACACATTTTCTTTGTCCTCATCTATTTCTTTGTTTGTTGACAGATCCCATAACCACTATGACATTATCATATTCTTAGAGAAGCAAGTGAAGGCTTTTGTATAATTTCATCCAGTAGTGTTCACAAGCCAAAACGGTTTTGAATATTGTGAACAATTGTATGACATGTAATCAATTCAAATTCGTACAATTTTTTACGAATTTGTAAGTTCCTAATATCACATTCAATTTCGTTAATGTATGTCCAACTCAATAGTAAACCTAATAAGCCCCACAATCTATTGCTGCAATCTTGTGAGGTAGCTAATGGGGATGTGAGAAACTGAATAGATTTTTTATTTTTTATTTTATTGCAGCTGGTGAAACACTGTGGCGTGACACATTAACACCAGTGTACAATGATCTGGGTTTGAAAGGACTGTATAGCTGGTTTTGTGAATGGCACCTATGTGGTGTGTGTGTGTGTGTGTGTGTGTGTGTGTGTGTGTGGCGTCAGTATGCATGTGTGAGTGTGTGGGTAGAGTCCAGTGTGTGAGCAAGAGAGTTACTGTAAAAAAAAGGTAAATGCAGGTAGTCCGGGTAGCCATTTGTTTAGCTATTTATCAGTATTGTTTAGCAGTCTTATGGCTTGGGGTAGAAGCTGTTCCTGACTTGGTGCACTGATACTGCCTGCTACGTCATGAGTGTCTGGAGTCTTTGACCGCAAGGTGCCTTGTAGCACCTTGCGGTCAGGTGCCTTGCAGTTGCCAAATCTTTTCAGCTTCCTGAGTGGGAAGAGGTGCTGTGTGGGTGTTAGTGGACCATGTTAATTTCTTAGTGATGTGAATACAGAGGAACTTGAAGCTCTCGACCCACTCCACTACAGCCCCATTGATGTGGATGGGGGAGTGCTCAGCCCCATCCACCAAAGTGCTCCTGTCAGAGAGACTCAGATTCAGGACTTCTCTTTGATCGGTTTTATTATGGCAGTTCAATAGTGCTTAGCGATTAACCAAAATGTCTGTTATTCTTTATAATTAAAAAGAAAAGTAATTGACCAACATCGGTTCAAATATTTTAATTCCATTTAGGTCTGTTTTTTTTCTGTGAACTTAATGTGCAGTTTCTCTAGATAAATCAGATCAAGCCTGAACTGTGCGATGTAGTAGGGAGTTGTCGTTTCCAACAGGCCAATATTCAATATATTTACAGTTATAGTTTATAGTTTAGCGCAGAAAATGTGGTAATTAACTACAATGACGATAATCTATTACACGCCTACTTGTCCGGTATGTGTGGAGCAGACGTGGAGAATGAGAGAAGCGACAGAAGACACGGGATCGAGAGGGATAGAGACTAGTTGCTTTGCAAGGTATTTCTACCGGGAAATACATTATCTACCGTGCCTTGCAAAAGTATTCATTCCCCTTGGCATTTTTCCTATTATGTTGCATTACAACTTGTAATTTAAATTGATTTTTATTTGGATTTCATGTAATGGACATACACAACACTGTCCAAATTGGTGAAGTGAAATGAAAAAATAACTTGTTTTAAAAAATTACAAAAAATTAAAAACGGAAAAGTGGTGCGTGCATATGTGTTCACACCTTTGCTATGAAGCCCCTAAATAAGATCTGGTGCAACCAATTACCTTCAGAAGTCACATAATTAGTTAAATAAAGTCCACCTGTGTGCAATCTAAGTGTCACATGATCTGTCACATGATCTCAGTATATAAACACATGTTCTGAAAGGCCCCAGAGTCTGCAACACCACTAAGCAAGGGGTACCATGAAGACCAAAGAGCTCTCCAAACAGGTCAGGGATAAAGTTGGGGTGAGGTACAGATCAGGGTTGGTTTATAAAAAAATATCTGAAATTTTGAACATCCCACGGAGAACCATTAAATCCATTATTAAAAAATATAAAGAATATGGCACCACAACAAACCTGCCAAGAGTGGGCTGCCCACCAAAACTCACGGACCAGGCAGGAGTGCATTAATCAGAGAGGTAACAAAGAGACCAAAGACAACCCTGAAGGAGCTGCAAAGCTCCAAAGCGGAGATTGGAGTATCTGTCCATTGGACCACTTCAAGCCATACACTCCACAGAGCTGGGCTTTACGGAAGAGTGGCCAGAAAAAAAGCCATTGCTTAAAGAAAAAAATAAGCAAATATGTTTAGTGTTCGCCAAAAGGCATGCGAGAGACTTTTCAAACATATTGAAGAAGGTACTCTGCTCAGATGAGACAAAAATGTTGCTTTTTGGCCATTAAGGAAAACGCTATGTTTGGTGCAAACCCAACACCTCTTATCACCCCGAGAACACCAGCCCCACAGTGAAGCATGGTGGTGGCAGCATCATGCTGTGAGGATGTTTTTCATCAACAGGGACTGGGAAACTGATCAGAATTGAAGGAATGATGGATGGCACTAAATACAGGGAAATTCATGAGGGAAACCTGTTTCAGTCTTCCAGAAATTTGAGACTGGGATGGAGGTTCACCTTCCAGCAGGACAATGACCAAAAGGATATTGCTAAAGCAACACTAGTGGTTTAAGGGGAAATATTTAAATGTCTTGGAATGGCCTGGTCAAAGCCCATGTCAAATCTGCTCCTCTAATGCCCTCTACTGCTCATCCTGTGTCTCCTTGACCTGCCGCCGCTCCCCCAGTACTCTCTCCCTCTCCCCTTCTCTCTCTCTGTGTGTGTATGTGATTGTGTGGGAGGAGTCAGAGCAGATCCCCACCAGCTTCAACCTTTTCCATAATCAAGACCTCTACAAATACTCAGTCCTGACACTTCCGCGCTGCAGGATCGTAATCTCTGCTCAGTCAGTCTACGTTTCTAGCCGTTTCTTACTATTCAGATCCTGTCATCCTGTTGTGCCTGTTTTCCTTGCCTGATGCTGTTTCCCTCTCACGCTACAGTTTTGCCCACTCTGACTCTGGTCCCTGTCTCCAATCCCACATCTCGTCATCCTGCTACTCTGTCCTGGATTCTCCACAGTTTCCAAGATGGCGTAGCTGTTCAGACGTCTTTGTCTTGTCCCGTGTATATATATTTTTTTCCTTCGAATATATGTTGTTTATATTTTTTATATTTTTAACCTCAGTTTCAACATACTCTCCTGCAACCCGCCTCACCCAAAGTGGTATGGATCTGCTATTTTCTATACTTTTAGAACCGGATCCCCCAACAGAAGCTAGCCAGCTAACTAGCTCCTAGTTAGTAGTCAGTTAGCCACTGCTAGCGGCCATCAGCTAACCGTAGCCTGGTCAACTCCCGCCAGTCTGCACAGTGCGATTCAACCCAGAGCATACCGTACTGCTTTTTCTCCACATCTCCGGATTCCTACCGCAAGCTCTGAACCTCTTCACCTGGATCATTGCAGCTAGCTAGCTGCTCTCCCAGTGGCTACCCCTGGCTAATGCCTCTGTCCCGAAGCAAGCACCAGTGAGCCGGGAACTAGCCTCGTGCTAGGCCCATCTCCCGGCTAGCTGAAGAGGTCCATCAGCCACTCCTTGGGATACAATACCTATTTTGCCATTTTGGCTGTACATTATGCCTTGAATCTAGTCTTCTGCGCCCAGAAACCTGCTCCTTTTACTCTCTGTTCCGACCGTCCTACAATCTATGCTAGATGCCCTCAATCTCACACAAATGATCAGTGAACCTTTCATGTACAACCCCAAATCCGTAAATACGGGCACCCTCACATATATCATCCTGACCAACCTGCCCTCTAAATACACCTCTGCTGTCTTCAACCAGGATCTCAGTGATCACTGCCTCATTGCCTGCGTCCATAATGGGTCTGCGGTCAAACGACCACCCCTCATCACTGTCAATCGCTCCCTAAAACACTTCAACAAGCAGGCCTTTCTAATCGACCAGGCCCAGGTATCCTGGAAGGATATTGACCTCATTCCGTCAGTAGAGGATGCCTGGTTATTCTTTAAAAGTGCTTTCCTCACCATCTTAAATAAGCATGCCCCATTCGAAAAATGTTGAACCAGGAAGAGATATAGCCCTTGGTTCACTGCCCTTGACCAGCACAAAAACATCCTGTGCATCGAATAGCCCCCGCAATATGCAACTTTTCAGGGAAGCTAGGAACCAATATACACAGGCAGTTAGGAAATCAAAGGCTAGCTTTTTCAAATAGAAATCTGCATCCTGTATTACAAACTCCAAGCAGTTCTGGGACACTGTAAAGTCCATGGAGAATAAGAGCACCTCCTCCCAGCTGCCCACTGCACTGAGGCTAGGAAATACTGTCACCATCGATAAATCCAAAATAATTGAGCTGAGTAAGCTGAGATAAGGCGGGGCTTTACCTAGCAGAGACTTGTACATAACCTGTAGCCAGTGGGTTTGACGACGAGTATGAAGCGAGGGCCAACCAACGAGAGCATACAGGTCGCAGTGGTGGGTAGTATATAGGGCTTTGGTGACAAAACGGATGGCACTGTGATAGACTGCATCCAATTTGTTGAGTTGAGTGTTGGAGGCTATTTTATAGATGACATCGCCGAAGTCGAGGATCGTTAGGATGGTCAGTTTTACGAGGGTATGTTTGGCAGCATGAGTGAACAAGGCTTTGTTGCGATATAGGAAGCCGATTCTAGATATAATTTTGATGGCACTGTCATCAAAGCCCCATATACTACCCACCACTGCGACCTGTTGGCTGGCCCTCGCTTCATATTCGTCGCCAAACCCACTGGCTCCAGGTCATCTAATTTTTTCTATTGTGTTATTGACTGTATGTTTGTTTATTCAATGTGTAACTCTGTGTTGTTGTTTGTGTCGCACTGCTTTGCTTTATCTTGGCCAGGTCGCAGTTGTAAATGAGAACTTGTTCTCAACTGGCCTACCTGGTTAAATAAAGGTGAAATAAATAAAATAAAATCTCGAGCTTCCCCTGACCTGCACTCTATCTCCCCCCTGTGTGTGTGTCAATAAATGTCTCCTCGTCTGATTCTGCTCTTGGGTTCCCCTGTTCCTCTCCGGATAACAGCCCAGATCTCAATCCAGTTGAGAATCTGTGGTATGACTTAAAGATTGCTGTACAGCAGCGGAATCCATCCAACTTGAAGGAGCTGGAGCAGTTTTGCCTTGAAGAATGGGCAAAAATCCCAGTGGCTAGATGTGCCAAGCTTATGGGGGGGTAATGCATGCTAAAGTTTTCTGTTTAAAAAAAAAACATATTTCTTGCCTGTTTCACAATACAAATATATATTTTTGCATCTTCAAAGTGATAGGCATGTTGTGTAAATACCCCCCAAATTCCAGGTTATAAGACAACAAAATAGGAAAAATGCCAAGGGGGGTGAGTACTTTCGCAAGCCGCTGAAAGTGATTAATAGTCAGCAGTCATAAAAGTATGCCTTATTTACTTTGATGAACAACTAAAATAGTGCTTTTTTTCAGAAAGCGTAGACCGCAGCTCTATAGAGATGAGATGACTTGGAATGAAGTAATAAAGTCATCAAATAAAACAAATGTAGGCCTGAAATATTTTATTACATTTCTGTTAATAAATTATGGTTAATATTAATGGGCAGTCACACCATCATGGGACTTTTATGAATTGTTTAATTCTGTGTTGTTACATCATTCAACCCACATAATGCAAAGTGCATGTAATTTGTAAAAGCACTAATCGCTCAGCACTACAGTTCAATCATCTGAGGACAATAGTTGAATGTATGTTTCTGAGAGCAAAAGGAAACAAGTGGCAGTTGATCATAATCAACATAATGCACAATGAAAATAATAAGAAGGCTTCAATTACCCTGGCTTTACACAGTTCAAAAATACACATTTCCGGTTTTAAACATGAAATAATCTGCAACAGCCACCCCATTAGCTGCACTAATGTGTGCCCTAACTGTTCTTCAGGCATCCTCCTTTGGGATGGTTGGCAAAAGCATGATATCACGTCTGCTCCCGCTCTTCCCTTCCCCTGGCGCTTGAGGGCACCAGATTACCCTGCATCACAAGCTCTTGCCATCCATCACGGCACACCTGCCCTCCCTTGTCACTCGCATCAGCGTTATTGGACTCACCTGGACTCACTTATCATGTTCATTTCCTCCCCTATATTTGCCTGTTCCCCTGCTCTGTTCCCTGCTGCTGCATTGATTGTTTTTGTCTTTACTTTTTGTTCTTGACGCTGTTCCTGTCTCGTGTTATTTCAGTTATTATTAAATGTTTACTCCCCGTACCTGCTTCGTCTCTCCAGCGTCATTCCACGTGACACATGAGGGCCACTGGTCTTGTGTAGACTGTTCCCTACAGAGATCCCCGCAGCTCTCTGGGCCACCGACCCTTGCGCTATGGTTTTTTACCCTTTTGGTGGGATTGTAGTGTGGGTTAGTACTTACGGATGAGTCCAAAACCTATCTGCCAGCACTTGACTGTGGTGCCATCTCCGCCTCCTCATGGAGTTAGGGGCATAGGCAACTTGAGGCAGCGGTGTATCGCGCTTCCCCTCAAGACCAGGTTAGGGGTCACTAGGTCCCGTGGGCAATCCCAGTGGAGTGAGACAGAGGGCAGAGGATCCTGAGGCAAACTTGTGAAAGGTCAGCCGAAGGTCACCGGCTGCTCAGAGGGACAGGTTTTTGTGCTGTTAGAGCAGTGATATCTTCTGAAATCTAGTAGCCTGGCAGTGTCTTAGAAGAGTCAATTCAGCATCTCTGTGAGAAGGCTTAGGAAGAATGGGATCCTGCAGTGCTGCCCCATGGAGGTCTTGGTAATTTGCCTCTACTAGCTTCTTCCAAGATGCATACTCATCAGTGTCTGGGATATGGCTCTTTACCTCTTTGACAGTGAAGTTGCAGAAGGTAATGCCAGTTTCAAAACAATTGGCAACTCGGTACTCAGAAATCTCTTACTTCCGACTTCAGTGTGTTCAAGACAACTGGGAACTCGGAAGAAACGCACCATGGTAGATGTTGGGGGTCTGACTCTTGGACCTGTGGGTCTGCCTTTCTCTGCAGATGCTCTGCAATTGTTCATGATGGTAGCGCTGGACTAGCCTAGTTGAGAGTCTCAGTTGCTGAGCCTCTTCTTGTTGCCCTCCTGACAAATCTTGCACATTTTAGGGATTGAGGCTTGCTGAAACTCTTTGAAACTGTCTCTGAGATACTTGTCTGTCGACATGGGAACCGCAGGTAGCCTAGTGGTTAGAGCGTTGGGCCAATAACCGAAAGGTTGCTGGATAGAATCCCTGAGCTGACAAGGTAAAACTCTGTCGTTCTGCCCCTGAGCAAGGCAGTTAACCCACTGTTCCCCGGGCACTGAAGACGGGGAAGTCGATTAAGGCAGCCCCCTGCACCTCTCTGATTCAGAGGGGTTGGGTTAAATGCGGAAGACACATTTCAGTTGAAGTCATTCAGTTGTACAACTGACTAGGGATCCCCCTTTCCCTTCAACTCATATCCATAAGCACATTCCAAGGTTAGCAGCATGCTCACCAGCAGAATGACATGTAGATAGCAGCTCTGAAACCCCTGAAAGTCACCAACTTTCAGTTCTGGGGCAGTGAGGATGGTGCCAATCTCACTGAGCGGCTGATGAGATTGGCCATACTGGAGCTGGAGTGCCTGAATAGTAGCTGTGTAGGGTGCTGACGGCAGGACTGGTTCTTCATCTGTGCTTCAAGGAGCTTGAGATTTTCCAGTAGGACATGATACTTTCTCAGTCAGCTGTGTAAGTGAGTCAAGGAGATTGTCCAGTGCCAGTTTTAGGTGAGCGGTCCTTCTCAACGTCAGTGGTAAAATCATGTAAGGTGGGTTCAGGGGGGTGACTTACATGGAAGGCTAAACCCATCTGCTGAGCGGGACCCCAGGAGGGGGGTGGACCTTGCTATGGGTAAGCTGGGTAGTCAGGCAGTAGAGCAGGGTATGGAACTTGCTTTGGGTCAACCAGTGAGCTCTCATCGGGCCTCAGTACCAGTCTACCCAGCTCACCCTCAGCAAGTTCCATACCCTGCTCCAGAGCCAGAGTACCCAGCTTACCTGCACACTTTACATGTTGCATTTATATTTTTGTTCCGTGTATATAATCATACAATTAATTTGACTTTGTTTTTACCAATCTAACTGTAGAACAACATAATGGTAATCATTTATTTGAAAGGTAAATCTCTTGATAATATGGGTAAATCAAGATGTACCCTAGGTCTAGTCACATATTATTCAATAGGACAATAGGAGTGTGCTCATGCATTGAGTTATGGAGCTTGTTTTAGCTGATTTCAGGGCCTAGAGATGACAAACAATCACTTCCGTTAATTATTGGCAACTGTGAGGAGAAGATATCATTTCATTGTACTGATCAACAACATTTGCATAGAAGATGTATTTTCTTCTTTTATAAAAGTGTGTGCCATTTGCAAGGCATAATGTGGCTGTGGAATCTGACTTTGTGGCTATGGAATCTAGTGATAGGAGGCGAGGGAGATGAAGAAGTAAATTTGTTTTTGGTGGCGACGGAGACGAAGTGATTAATTAACTTGGAACTCAGCTTGGAAATCAGCATATTTTGCGTTATGATTTAATATTATCACAAAGTACTAGGGTAGTGAATTCAGCTGTAAGCTAGCAAGGAAAGTTTGCCTACAATTAAAGCTACAAGCTACCGGTATCGGCTTGCATTGTAAAAGTGTTGTATGAATATTATTTTAGCAAACAGTAACATTTCTACATGACGTGTTGCATTACTCAAGTGTGTTAACTTCCGTGCAGCGTGAGTGGGGAGCTAATGCAGCCTAGACAACTCTAGCAATGAATGAGTAAGTGGAACAGGCACTTTGCTCTTCACCCTATAAAGGGGCTGCGCTGATAGACAGACTTGATCCTCTCAATCACGTGAGACACATTTGACCGAAGTATCGGACGTAACAAAAATTCTAGTACCAAACTATATACCGTGCAACACAAACGCTGTGTGATTGGTTCTTCCTGTAGTGAATCCACTTAAGAGACTTCCCATAACTGATACACATCTCACCTATATTATCAGAGAACTGGGGTTACGAAAGTAACCTTGAGTTTCCTCATGCCTCTGTGTGACGTGTTTGTGTGTGCACATCTGTCCACAGTGTATGTGCATGTTTGAGAAATGTAAAAACAAACAGTTGCTAAAGTATAATGGTGGTTCTACAAAAGTTATGATGTGATTGCCTCATTACAATTCTTGAGGAATCTTAAAGGTTGATCACATAAATATTAGCAGGAGGTGTTTTCTTCCTTCATCTTAATTTCCAGTGACATTTTTGGGGACACCTCTAAATTGTCAAACCCATATTGACAGATTCAACAGGAGAAAGATGACTAGAAAAATCCTGGGTTGTACGTAAGTCCTCTCAACTCTAGTGGTGGTTGTAGTTGTATGGCATGCAGCTCTCGGATTTACTTAATTCCAAATGGATGGGAGTTGAGACTGGGAGTACGAGTGTCATTCTCCACAGCAGGCTGCGCAGTGGGCTACCTCCCTGCCTGCCTTCCTGTCTGATGGCAGCAAGGTCATTCATTCCTCCACTCAAGAAGATGAATTACGTCTTGACACAGCTTAGATATTGACAGTGTGGGGAGGCAATGGCAACAGCATTAGAGTGCAGCGAAACATTTCCCTGTGGTCTTTCATTAGATTGAAGTGTGAGTGATTGGACTGTTGTGTAAGTGAGAATAGCAGGCTTTTGGGTGGAGTAAAGGTACAGTATATATTTCCTCAGACGAGTGTATTTGTAAATAAGAGTCAGAGTGTTTAATGATTGACGGCAGAGATGCCGTCTAAAGAGTTTAAAAGCGTTTGATCTATTCAAGTAATAAGATAAGGCTGCAGTTATTTCACAAGAACAGTATTGAGAGTATAGTCTCGTCCTTAGATGTATAGAATCAAAGATATTCAACTTCTACAGTCTGACACAGTTATATTGACTTATGTCGTTAGCCTCAATCTAATCTTATACATACAATACATTCGGAAAGTACTCACTTTTTTTTAACGTTACAGCCTTATTCTAAAATGGATTAAATAATTTTTCCTCATCAATACACTCACAATAGCCCATAATGACAAAGCGAAAACAGGTTTTCAGAAATTTTTGCAAATGTATTAAAAATTTAAAACCAAAATACCTTATTTACATAAGTATTCAGACACTTTGCTTTGAGAATCGAAATTGAGCTCAGGTGCATCATGTTTCCATTTATCATGCTTGAGATGTACCACTTGATTGGAATCCTCCTGTGGTAAATTCAGTTGATTGGACATGATCTGGAAAGGCACACACCTGTCTATTTAAGGTCCCACAGCTGACAGTGCATGTCAGAGCCAAAACCAAGCCATGATGTTGAGGAATTGTGTCGAGGCAGGATTGTGTTGAGGCACAGATCTGTGGAAGGGTACCAAAAATGTCTGAAGCATTGAAGGTCCCCAAAAACACAGTGGCCTTCATCATTCTTAAATGGAAGAAGTTTGGAACCACCAATATTCTTCCTAGAGCTGGCTGCCCGGCCAAACTGAGCAAGAACCCGACAACCACTCTGAAAGAGCTTCAGAGTTTCTCTGTGGAGATGGGAGAATCTTCCAGAAGGACAACCATCTTTGCAGCACTCCACCAATCAGGCCTTTATGGTAGAGTGGCCAGACAGAAGCCACTCCTCAGTAAAGGCACATGACAGCCCGATTGGAGTTTGTCAAAAGGCAACTAAAGGTTCTCTGGTCTGGTCTGATGAAACCAAGATTGAACTCTTTAGCCTGAATGCCAAGTGTCACGTCTGGAGGAAACCTGGCACCATCCCTACGGTGAATCATGATGGTGACAACATCATGCTGTGGAGATGTTTTTCAGTGGCAGGGACTGGGAGACTAGTCAGGATAGAGGGAAAGATGAACGGAGTAAAGTACAGAGATCCTTGATGAAAACCTGCTCCAGAACGCTCAGGACTTCAGACTGGGGCGAAGGTTCATCTTCCAACAGGACAACAACCCTAAGCACACAGCCAAGAGAATGTAGGAGTGGCTTCGGGACAAGTTTCTGAATGTCCTTGAGTGGCCTTGAGAGGCTGTAATCACTGCCAAAGGTGCTTGAACAAAGTACTGAGTAAAGGGTCTGAATACTTATGTAAATGTAATATTTCAGTTTTTTGTTTTTAATCCATTTGCAAAAATGTCTACAAATCTGTTTTTCCTTTGTCATTATAGGATTTTGTGTGTAGATTGATGAGGGAAGAAAACCCAATTTAATCCATTTTAGAATAGGGCTGTAATTTAACAAAATGTGGGAAATGTCAAGGGTTCTTAATACTTTCTGAATGCACTGTATGTTCTATTCTATTATAGCAAACACGTGTCTATCTTTTTTCAAATATGTAGCAGCTAAGCACAACAAGGGCATGTTTTTCCCATGCCATAGTGATAGGTATGGAAAATTGTCTAATGTCACCCTGTTCTCCCCTTTAATGTTATCCAACTCTCCATGTCTGAGTCAATGTGTAATATTGTTAGTTAATGGCCCCCATTATAATGTACTGTGTTTAATTTCTGTTATTGATTGACCAAATGTAAAGTATCTGCTGTACTCATTTGCCCTGAACAGGAAATAGAATAGGAGGAAAGGTTATATTTCCGCTGTTGAATGTGTAACTGTCTCCTAGAGATGGATACATGGTACGCGTCACATTCCATTACTCTCATCATTAGTGTTATTTTCTCCTTCCTCTATCTTATGTTGATTGGAGTCGATAGGCTGTTTGGAGCAGCAACATATTTGCCTTGTTTCCCTCTTAACCCTTAACCCTTAACTCCCCAAAAGGAAGCTGTAGATGATATATCTGAGTGAATAATCCTTTAGGGCCAAATTCTAATTTGTGATCTGCACACATAACTCAGATGTTTTATTATCAATGGGAGATTTGTGTAAAAATGTAATATAAGAACCTATTGATTAGTCAAGGTGAGAAAGTCTATCCACAGATTCTACATTCTACACCACATCGGGCAATACAATAAATTACCAAACACATTAATCCATGTTGTATATTATTATTAGCAATTATGATGCCAATTTCCTTTTACACAGTTTGTCATACTGTTAATGAGGTGTGTCCTAGAGATGATCATGGGGAGAGCTTTAGGTTTTAAGTGCCCATCAGTGCACATAGTGACGAATGTAATCTCGTTCTGCCAGTTAATTATTTACCATATGTGTCAGTAAATGTTACTGGCTCTAAGTGGTCACATACAGCATCACTCATATAAGCTATCATCCAGGCAGCATCTGTATGAAAATAGTTATGTTAGTGGAGGATGTAAGGCTGAAAATGGAGCTGCATTATGTCATTACTGTTTCAATACCAGGTGTGTGGAATGATTTAGTTTACATTGATAAAAAATATTTTACTATACTATTACTATAGTTATTACAGTATTTGGGGCTAACTACCAATGCCATTGGATTGGTTGCAGTGTTGGAGGAACAGAGAGAGTCCTCAGCTACTGTGTTGCATCGTTGATGCCTTTCCTATTCTCTTTTCACTGGTCCATGTTACAGTAACTTCCTTTACTCTCTGTCTCTGCCTCCTGCTATCTGATATTGAAGTCTGTCAGCGTTGGTGCATCAATCACACAAGGCCAAGCAGAACAAGGCTGGGGAACACAGTGATAGTTCACATCGGTCTAATTTCACAATGCTTGGAGAGAGTGGCAAGAGGCTGTGGATGGATTCAGACTGATGTGGAGAAAAGCTAGGATAATAGATCACCGCTGACATGATGTGCCAATACGTTTTCTCAGCTTCAATACTTCTGGGTAGAGAATGTAGCAGGAAATGATAGCTGTCGTTTTAGGGGCTCCTGACCAATTCTGCTATTTTGTGTATTTTTTTGCATTTTGCACTGACCATAACTTTTTTTGTACATAATGTTTCCACCATCGTTTCCTATGACCGAAAAGAGCTTCTGTACATCAGAACAGCAATCACTAACCTTGGATGAAGATTTCTACTTCAACAAGTCGGCGGTGCAGAACATACCGCTCACCCCGGACCAGGCCATGATCGCTGAGACTCGGAAAAGGAAAAGACGCCGTAAAAGAGGCTGATGTGCGGGCACCCCGACAAAACTACGCTGGCAAATAAATAATCCACCACTAACCTTTGTTCTAATTAGCGAAGTACAATCACTCGAGAACAAACTGGACGAGCTCCGTTCGAGACTATTCTATCAACGGGACCGGAAGAACTGTAATATCATATATTTCTCAGCGTCCTGGCTGAACAAGGACATAGATAATACACTGTACCTCTTGCTGGTTTGTCTATGCATTGGCAGTATCAAACAGCAGCATTGGTTAAGCTTAAGGGGGAGGTGTGTGTCTCTTCATTAACAACAGCTGGTGCTCGATCTCTAATATTTAGGAAGTCTCGAGGTTCTGCTCACCTGAGATAGAATAACTAATGATTAGCTGTAGACTATACTATTTCCCTAGAGAGTTTATCTATATTTTTGTAGCTGTCAATTTACCACTACCAAGTGAGGATGAGGATTATTTAAGATACTGTTTAAAGAGGTAGGGTTTTAGATTTTTTCGGAAGATGGGCAGTGACTCTGTTGTCGTAGCTTCAGGGGAAAGCTGGTTCCACCATTGGGGTGATAGGAAAGAGAATAGCTTGGACTGGGCTGAGCTGAGCTGAAGCTGCCCTCCTGTTGAGGTGGGAGGGCCAAGAGACCTGAGGTAGTGGCAGAACGTAGTGCTCAGGTTGGGGTGTAGGGTTTGAGCATAGCCTGAAGGTAGGGAGGGGCAGTTCCTCTTGCTGTTCCGTAGGTAAGCCCCATGGTCTTGTAGTAGATGTGAGTTTCGATTGGAAGCCAGTGGAGTGTGCGGTGGAGCGGGGCAACATGAGAGAACTTGGGAAGGTTGAAAACCAGGCCGGCTGCTGCGTTCTGGATAAGTTGATGGCACAAGTGAGGAGTCCAGCCAACAGCGAGTTGGAGTAGCCCAGACGAGAGAGGACAAGTGCCAGGATTAGGACCTGCACCGCTTCCTGTGTGAGGTGAGGTCATACTCTACAGATGAGCAGGTCACTGCTATGATGTTTGCAGAGAATGACAGTGTGTTGTCCATGCCAAGGTTCTTTGCACTCTGGGAGTGGGACACTGTTGAGTTGTCAACCAGGATGGAGAAGTCTTTGAGCAGGCATGTCTTCCCCCGGAAGGAAGAGCAGTTCTGTCTTGTCGAGGTTGAGCTTGAGGAGGTGGGCTGACATCCAAGTTGAGATATCTGCCAGGCACGCAGAGATGTGTGACCCCACCTTGGTGTCAGAAGGAGAAGGAGAAAATTAGTTGAGTGTCATCCGCATAGCAATGATAGGAGAGGCCATGTGAGGGTATGACAGAGCCGAGTGACTTGTTGTATAGACATCAAAGGAGAGGGCCTAGAACCAAGCCCTGTGAGACACCAGTAGTGTGAGTATGTGGCGCAGACACAGATCCTCTCCACGTCACCTGGTAGGAGCAGCCTGCCAGGTAGGATGCTATCCAAGAGTGTGCAGAGCCTGCGACGCCCAGCCCTCAGAGGGTGGAAAGGAGGATCTGATTGTTCACGGTGTCAAAGGCATTGGATAGATCTAGGAGGATGAGAACAGAGTCAGCTTTGGCAGTGCGGAGAGCCTCCGTAACACAGAGAAGAGCAGTCTCAGTTGAGTGACCCTTCCTAACTAGTTAGGGTTAAGAAGATCGTTCTGAGAGCGATAACTAGAAAATTGATCAGAGACAGCACACTCAAGTGTTTTGGAAAGAAAAGAAAGAAGGATACAGGTCTATAGTTTTTGACATCAGATGAGTTCAGTGTTGTTTTCCCAGATACCTTGGACCCACTCCAATTCGCATACCGCCCCAACAGATCCACAGATGACACAATCTCTATTGGACTCCACACTGCCCACTCCCACTTGGACAAAAGGAACATCTATGTGAGAATTCTGTTCATTGACTAAGCTCATCATTGACTAAGCCCTCCAAGCTCATCACTAACTAAGCACACTGGGACTGAGACACTGGGACATCTCCCTCAGCAACTGTATCCTGGACTTCCTGACGGGCTGGCCCCAGGTGGTGAGGGTAGGCAACAACACATCCGCCACATTGACCTTCAACATGGGAGCCGCTCAGGGTATGTGCTTAGTCCCCTCCTTTTTTGGCATGGGCCCTCAGAGCCTCAAAAACTTCTACAGATGCACCATTGAGAGCATCTTGACTGGCTGCAACACCGGTATGGTAGCTGCTTAGCATATGAACGTAAGGCGCTACAGAGGGTAGTGCGTACGGCCCAGTACATCACTGGGGCCGAGCTCCCTGCCATCCAGGACCTCTATACCAGGCGGTGTCAGAGGAAGGCCCCAAAATTTGCCAAGGACTCCAGCCACCCGAGTCATAGATTGTTCTCTCTGCTATCACACGGCAAGCGGTACCGGAGCGCCAAGTCTGGAACCAACAAGACCCTGAACAGCTTCTATCCCCAAGACATAAGATTGTTAAATAGTTAATTAAATAGTTAACTAACTTTTTTGCTGCTGCTGCTATTGTTTATTATACTGAACAAAAATATAAACACAAAATGTAAAGTGTTGGTCCCATGTTTCATGAGATGTTTTGGAATGGGTGGCCAGTAATAAACTAGTCCTAAACATCTCTAAAACTAAGAGCATTGGATTTGGTACTAATCATTCCCTAAATTCTAGACCACAGCTGATTCTGGTAATGAACGGTGTGGCTGTTTAACAAGTTGAGGAGACTAAATTACTTGGTGTTATCTTAGATTGTAAACTGTCATGGTCAAAACAAAGATTAAATGGTTCTAAAGTTTGGGAGAGGCCTGTCCGTAATAAAGAGATGCTCTGCTTTTTTGACACCACACTCCAAAAAGCAATTCCTGCAGGCTCTAGTTTTGTCTTATCTTGATTATTGTCAAGTCGTGTGGTCGAGTGCTGCAAGGAAAGCCCTAGTAAAGACCTAGTCTCTCTTTGTTAAGAGTTGAGGAGAGACTGACTGCATCACTTCTTCTTTTTATAAGAAACATGAATGTTTTGATAATTCCAAATTTTTTGCATAGTCAATTTACACACAGCTCTGACACACACACTTACCCCACCAGACATGCCACCTCGGGTCTTTTCACAGTCCCCAAATCCAGAACAAATTCAAGAAAGCGTACAGTATTATATAGAGCCATTATTGCTCCGTTCCATCTCATATTACTCAAGTGAACAGCAAACCTGGTTTCAAAAAACAGATAAAGCAACACCTCACGGCACAACGCCTCTCCTCTATTTGACCTAGATAGTTTGTATTGATATGTAGGCTACGTGTGCCTTTTGTAATATTTTTTAAAACTGTAGATCTGTCCTTGAGCTGTTGTCTATTCATATTCTGTATTATTTCATGTTTCACGTTTTGTGTGGATCTCAGGAAGAGTAGCTGCTGCTTCTTCTGAGATCCTAATAAAATACCAAATATCAAATAACAGATCCCAGAAATGTTCAATAGGCCCAAAAAGCTTATTTCTCTGAAATGTTGTGCACAAATTTGCCAAGATAATCCATCCACCTGACAGGTGTGGCATATCAAGAAGCTGATTAAGCAGCATTATCATTACACAGGTGCACCTTGTGCTAGGGACAATAAAAGGCACTCTAAAATGGGGTTACTGAGGAGCATTTCCTTTCTCTTTTGTTGTATTTTACCCCCCAATTTCGTGATAATCCATTGCGATCTTGTCTCCTTGCTGCAACTCCCCAACGGGGTCAGGAGAGGCAAAACATGACCCGTTGGTTGGCCCTCGCTTCATACTCGTCGCCAAACCCACTGGCTACAGGTTATCTACAAGTCTCTGCTAGGTAAAGCCCCGCCTTATCTCAGCTCACTGGTCACCATAGCAGCACCCACTCGTAGCACGCGCTCCAGCAGGTATATCTCACTGGTCACCCCCAAAGCCAATTCCTCCTTTGGTCATCTTTCCTTCCAGTTCTCTGCTGCCCATGACTGGAACGAATTGCAAAAATCTCTGAAGCTGGAGACTCACATCTCCCTCAGTAGCTTTAAGCACTAGCTGTCAGAGCAATTTACAGATCACTGCACCTGTACTTAGCCCATCTGTAAACAGCCCATCTATCTACCTACCTCATCCCCATACTGGTATTTATTTATTTATTTTGCTCCTTTGCACCCCAGTATCTCTACCTGCACATTCATCTTCTGCCGATCTACCATTCCAGTGTTTAATTGCTATATTGTAATTACTTCGCCACCATGGCCTATTTATTTCCTTAACTTACCTAATTTGCACTCACTGTATATAGACTTTTTGTTTTCTTTTGTTCTACTGTATTATTGACTGTATGTTTTGTTTATTCCATGTGTAACTCTGTGTTGTTGTATGTGTCAAATTGCTACGCTTTATCTTGGCCAGGTCGCAGTTGCAAATGAGAACTTGTTCTCAACTAGCCTACCTGGTTAAATAAAGGTGAAAAAGAAAGCATGCTGAGCCAAGGAAAGCCCCCTGTTCCAACTCTCCCCTAACCCGGAAGACGCTGTGCCAATTGTGCGCCGTCCTATGGGACTACCATTCAAGGCTGGTTATGACACAGCCTGTGATCGAACCCGGGTCTGTAGTGACACCTCACCTTAGACCACTGCGCCACTCGGGAGGCCACTAAGGAGTTTTTCTGTCGGTAATAATTAGCTGGGCCTGGCTCCCCAGTGGGTGGGCCTGGCTCCCCAGTGGGTGTTGGCCTGGCTCCCCAGTGGGTGTTGGCCTGGCTCCCCAGTGGGTGTTGGCCTGGCTCCCAAGTGCCCTGGGGCCTAATGAATGTATTTCAATTGATTGATTTCCTTATATGAACTGTAACTCCGCAAAATCTTTGAAATTGTTGCATGTTGCATTTATATTTTTGTTCAGTATATAAATCCTGTTACCTAGTCACTCTATTCCTAGTTATATGTACTTATGTACCGAAATTACCTTGTACCCATGCACATCGACTCATTATGTATTTATTTATTATTACGTGTTATTACTTCTCTTATTATTTCTCTATTTTCCTTCTCTCTGCATTGTTAGGGAGGGCTGGTATGTAATCATTTCACTGTTAGTCTACACCTGTTGTTTACAAAGCATATGACAACTTACTTTTAATTTGATTTCTCATTGTTAGACGGAGTGGAATATTATTTATTTATTTAATTTAACCTTTATTTAACTAGGCAAGTCAGTTAAGAACAAATTGTTATTTTCAATGACAGCCTACAAAAATGTGTGGCTGTTTCCCTCTGCTTTATAGAGATTGATTCCATCAATTGGAGAGAGGACAGAGAAAGGGGAGAGCAGAGGAGAAGAGTGAATTGGAAGATACAGTACCAGACTAGTGCTTTTTTTGCCCTCAGAGCTCTTCTTTATTGTAAGGGTTACTTGTGGCGCCAGGTGGCTTCAAAGAGCCACCCCAGCTAGCATCCACAAATAGCAAATTTAAAGGAGAATTTTAAATGTAAATTGATTAATATTTCACCTCGGTATTGATTCATGCTGGCACTGTAGACATTTTCATCTTCCAGTGAGTCACTTATGCAAAGAGGAGTGGTGACATTACTGCCTTCTTGATCTGCTGCATATTCTTATTTCCACTGTGCATGAAAAATGACATTTTTCAAAAAGCTAATTATTTCCCAATCAGGGTCGGACATGGACAAGAATTCATCCCTGGCATTTCATCCACTCCAGCCCACATCACTGCACACGTCGCCAACCCACCCCCTCTTTTTATACATTATAAAAGCCAAGCTAATGACTTAAGCTATATTGCAAATGAGTGCCTGTCATACAGTGCCTTGCGAAAGTATTCGGCCCCCTTGTACTTTGCAACCTTTTGCCACATTTCAGGCTTCAAACATAAAGATATAAAACTGTATTTTTTTTGTGAAGAATCAACAACAAGTGGATTCTTGCACGCCCAATTTTTCAGTTTTTGATTTGTTAAAAAAGTTTGAAATATCCAATAAATGTCGTTCCACTTCATGATTGTGTCCCACTTGTTGTTGATTCTTCACAAAAAAATACAGTTTTATATCTTTATGTTTGAAGCCTGAAATGTGGCAAAAGGTCGCAAAGTTCAAGGGGGCCGAATACTTTCGCAAGGCACTGTATGTCTTCTCCTGAATCAACACCTACCTTAAGTTTTAATTACTGGAGCCACTAACTTTTACAGTTGTTTTCACCAGCCCATAATTATTTTCAGACCAAAATTATGAGTAATCATCTTATGAAGTCATTCATAGAAGTATAAGTATAAGTTAAGGAATGCGTGATTCAATATATTTTTATGTGCAACCTAATCCAGTGATGTCATGAATTTTGCGTTAACTAGGACAACAAGGACAACAACCACCCGAGACACTGCCTGTTCACCCCACTACCATCCAGAATGTCAGTTGTCAGTACAGGTGCATCAAAGCTGAGACTGAGAGAGTGAAAAATAGCTTCTATCTCAAGGCCATCATACTGTTTAACTGCCATCACTAACACAGAGTGGCTGCTGCCTTCTTACCGACTTGAAATAATTGGCCACTGTAACAAATGCTCACTAACATTTGAGAGAAATAAGCTTTTTGTGCATATGAAAAATGTCAGGCATCTTTTATTTCAGATCAGGAAACATGAGATCAACACTTTACATGTTGCGTTCATATTTTTGTTCAGTGTAGTTTGCAGCTATCACTGTCTAGTTGGCTAAATTTAGGATATTTACTACCCCATACCAGCGCCAAATTTAGCTATGTTATCGACATATGGCAGAACACAAAAACAATCTAGCACTAAAGTGCTGTTTGAATGAATGCTTACGAGCCTGCTGGTGCCTACCATCGCTCAGTCAGACTCTTCTATCACTTATTTTGCCAGCAAGAAAGAAACAGCCACAAATGCATTCAAATTGTAGGGAGAGGATAGCTAGCTAGCTAGAACAATAGCTAACACTACCTGCTGCCTCTTCAAGCAGCATTGCAACCAACATTATTCAGCATTGCAAATACAGACATTTAACAATATAACAAAATTGCATTTTTTATACAACGTTGTCATAACCAATTTAAGAACTTTCTTACCTCAACTGAAATCACCTGGTTTCCACTTTGAAGCTGATTGGCTGACAGCCGTGGTATATCAGACCGTATACCACGCGTATGACAAAACATTTATTTTTACTCGACTAATTACATTGGTAAACCAGTTTATGATAGCAATTAGGCACCTCAGGGTTTGTGGTATATTGCCAATATACCACAGCCAATGGCTGTATCCAGGCACTCTGTGTTGCGTTGTGCTTGAGAAAAGCCATTAGCCATGGTATATTGGACATATACCACACCCCTTTGTGCCTTATTGCTTATTTAGACAACGGGTGGGTCTAATCCTAAATGCTGATGAGTTAAAACCGCATTCCAGCCAGTGTTTTTTCCACAAGTTACCACAGGCTAAATCTATGATGTTAAAATGCCTATTTACTCTGTTCCATCTGACTGCGCAATCCACTTTCTCATCAGTTTACCCAAGCAATTTATCATCTTGCTCTCCACTGTAAAAAGCATCTAGACATTATCTCACATTTCTTTTAGACTAACATTTAGTTTTTAACTGGAGATTTGTATAAACCTTGCTGTCTGTCTCGCCGACATTTCAACGCCGACACCGATTATTGGAGGACCCAAAAAAAGCCGATACCGATTAATCGGCTGATTTTCTAAAATGTTATTTGTAATAATGACAATTACAACAATACTGAATGAACACTTATTTTAGCTTAATATAATACATCAATAAAATCAATTTAGCCATAAATAAATAATGAAACATGTTCAATTTGGTTTAAATAATGCAAAAACAAAGTGTTGGAAAAGAAAGTAAAAGTGCCATGTAATAAAGCTAACGTTTAAGTTCCTTGCTCAGAACATGAGAACATATGAAAGCTGGTGTTTTTTTTAACATGAGTCTTCAATATTCCCAGGTAAGAAGTTTGTAGTTATTATAGGAATTATAGGACTATTTCTCTCTATACCATTTGTATTTAATTTACCTTTGACTATTGGATGTTCTTATAGGCACTTTAGTATTGCCAGTGTAACAGTATAGCTTCCGTCCCTCTCCTCGCCGCTACCTGGGCTCGAAACAGGAACACATCGACAACAGCCACCCTCGAAGCAGCGTTACCCATGCAGAGCAAGGGGAACAACTACTCCAAGTCTCAGAGCGATTGACGTTCGAAACACTATTAGCGCGCACCCCGCTAACTAGCTAGCCATTTCACATCGGTTACACCATCCTAATCTTGGGAGTTGATAGGCTTGAAGTCATTAACAGTGCAATGCTTGAAGCATTGCGAAGAGCTGCTGGCAAAACGCACTAAAGTGCTGTTTGAATGAATGCTTACGAGCCTGCTGGTGCCTACCATCGCTCAGTCAGACTCTTCTATCAAATCATTGACTTAATTATAACATAATAACACACAGAAATACGAGCCTTGGGTCATTAATATGGTCGAATCCGGAAACTATCATTTCGAAAACAAAGCGTTTATTCTTTCAGTGAAATACGGAACCCTTCCGTATTTTATCTAACGGTTGGTATCCCTAAGTCTAAATATTGCTGTTACATTGCACAACCTTCAATGTTATGTCATAATTACGTAAGAGTCGGGCAAATTAGTTCGCAATGAGCCAGGCGGCCCACACTGTTGCATATACCCTGACTCTGCGTGCAATGAAAGCAAGAGAAGTGACACAATTTCACCTGGTTAATATTGCCTGCTAACCTTAAATATGCAGGTTTAAAAATAGATAGTCCTTTTTCGCGAATGCGCACCACATCGATTATATGCAACGCAGGACACGCTAGATAAACTAGTAACATCATCAACCATGTGTAGTTAACTAGTGATTATGATTGATTGATTGTTTTTTATAAGATAAGTTTAACCTCTTGATGCTACCCATCCCGGATCCGGGATCGTGACTACGGCTCAAGCTCATTAGCATAACGCAAAATGCGAAAAATATTCTTAGACATATTTAACCTCCACACCTACACAAGTCCAATAGCTCAAATGAAAGATAAACACCTTGTTCATCTACCCAGCAAGTCAGATTTCTAAAATGTTTTACGGCGAAAACATAGCACACATTTATATTAGACCACCACCGAAACAAAAGGCAAGCGGCGGCCATTTTGTCCCAGAAAATATAAAATTTAAAAGTAGGATTAAAAAATAAATAATTCACTAACCTTTTGAAAATCTTCATCAGATGACAGTAATATTACATGTTACACAGTACATTTTTTTTTTCAATAATATGCCATTAATATCCATAAATCTCTGTTTACAATGACGACATTTCAAAAATGCTACTCAAAATGTCCGGAGAAATTATGATAGCTCCGACAGATAACGTCAGATAACAAGCAATAAACATGACTAAATATACATGTTCTACATATAGTTACAAAGATACACTTCTTCTTAATACAACCGCTGTGTTACATTTATTTTTAACGTTACAGAATTCGTTCACTAGTCTATGCTATGAGTCGGCGCTCAGATATTAGCAGTGTCTCCTCTACGTTTGGAGTCCACAGAAACCCAAAATAACCACATAAATATTCCCTTACCTTTGATGTTCTTCGATCAGAAGACGTAGAAGGAGTCATACTTACCCAATACATCGTTTGGTTTCAAGTTGTGCGTCTTTGTATTAGCATATGCTAACAGCTTCAGCTGAAATGCACCCAAAATAACTTCTGCTCCTTCTGGTCCCGCACTCTTGCGCATCAAACTTCGAAATTACATATTATATGTCGACTAAACTGGTCAAACTAAGTGCAGAATCGAGCAAATGATGTTTTTATCATGTAAAACAATGATAATCGCAAACAAACGAACCGGCTTCAACTGGTGTCTATTGGAAAAGAACGTTCTCCAAATCGGCCGCGCGCAATAGAGTGCATGTATGTGAGAGTGAACCGGGCATTTTCGCCCGCCAAAGGATGAGGGAGCGCGAAATTCAAACAATGAACGTGCCAATTGAAAGCAGACATCGCGCTGAACAAATACATACTGTTCCCAGATCGGTAGCTGCCTGGGAAGGGTGGGGGCGATGACGTCAAAGTTGACCCAACTTTTCTCTTGACAAGAGAGAGTTTGGGAGAAAGGCTGCCCTGAGAGTTCTGCTTTACATACAGACATAATTTAAACGGTTTTAGAAACTTTAGAGTGTTTTCTATTCAATAATTATTATTATATGCATATATTAGCAATTTTGGAAAAAAATATTTTCAGTTTACTATGGGCACGCACTTCCTCCAACGGGGGCAGTATTGAGCCATAAGCTCAAGAGGTTAATGCTAGCTAGCAACTTACCTTGGCTTCTTACTGCATTCACGTAACAGGCAGGCTCCTTGTGGAGTGCAATGAGAGGCAGGTGGTTAGAGCGTTGGAATAGTTAACCGTAAGGTTGCAAGATTGAATCCCTGAGCTGACAAGGTAAAAATCTGTTGTTCTGCCTCTGAACAAGGCAGTTAACCCACCGTTCCTAGTCAGTCATTGAAAATAAGAATGTGTTCTTAACTGACTTGCCTCATTAAATAAAGTTTTTTTTTTCTGCAAAATCGGCGTCCAAAAATACAGATTTCCGATTGTTATGAAAACTTGAAATCGGCCCTAATTAATTGGCCATTCCGATTAATCGGTCGACCTCTACACAGTATCCACTAGTCAGGAGGCTAAGCATTCCAAAATGCATTCCTTCCAAAAAGCGTTCCTAACCATTCCTTCCAAAAATGAATGTTTACCCCTTACTGTACTTTTTATACGAATATAAAAGTACAGTAAGCGTACTTTACAATATTGCAAAAAAACATGCTTAATCTCTATCAATATCATGCAAATCATTAGGCTGCATGTGGTAAAACAACCTGGACTCAGGGGTAGATGTAACAAAGTAAATAAAATTTGGGACTCCCAAATTAGTATATGTTACGTTTGGTATGGTATGTATTCATTTGTGGACATCATCCATTTCGTATGATATGTTGTGAATTACAATTCGTAAGATATGTTAAGAATCGCAATTCATACAATATGTTACAAATTTCTAAATGTATAATATGTCACAAATTCCAATTTGTTGTGGCTAACGTTAGCTAGTTAGCTAATGCTAATGTTAGCTAGGTTTCTAACATTAGCTAGGCTAGGGGTTAGGGTTATTGTTAGGGGATGGCTTAGCTAAAATGCCTTGTTGCAAAGTAGCTAAAAAAGTAGTAAGTAGTTTGCAAAGTTGCTAATTAGCTAAGATGCTAAAGTTGTTTGTGATGAGATTCAAACACTCAACCTTTTTAGTTGGTAGATGTTTGTGTTATATGCCCGCCTGCCAACCAACCAGCCATCCACCCTCCTTTAGTTTTTAGCCTTAAGTAACCTTTGGTCTTATGTAACCATACCAAATGTAACACATCATACTAATTTTAGCATCCTTGATTTTAGTTTATTATGTTACGTCTACTCTATGAAACCAGACTGGGTAAAAGCAAATTGAGTCTGAAAACATGGGCATAATTAACCTGGGAGTTGAGATGTTGAGCTGTTTTATATGGATGCCCATAGACGGGTTAGCTAACAACATCACGATAAAGATGCACACGCTTCAATGGTGCAGAAGTCTGCATGTTGTGTGACCCTGGATGGCCAGATAGCTAGCAACAAGAACAAGAAGCTGCCATGTGGGGAATCATAGGTGGCTCATTTCAGCTAGTTTTGTTCTTGACACAATGTCTTGTTTTGAGGTGTTTTGACTGATGCTAATATGGCTAAAACTTGCTAGCTAGCTAACCAACAACTGTAACGATGTATTTGAGAGACAACAAGTGCTCATAGGGCAAATGTATTTATGTTTTCAATTAACATTGTGCACAAAATATAGTTTACATGTTGTCAACAATCTAAGCCAACCCAGTCTGTTTTGCCCCATAGTTGCGCACACGTTGATTTTGTTGCTAAACAACCAACCTCTCTATTCCCGCCACCCAAAAATAAAATACATATAGATCATGTTTCTTAATTTGTAGCATTGTGTGGCAATTTCCAACTATCCACGTTGCAGAGATCAGCCTAGCAAGGCCGCTGGCAAATGTGTTGCTAGCTGGCATTTGCCCCAGCACTTTTGATTTGGTTTAATACAAAATATTGATATGAAAGTGTTTAAAAGAGTGACAAAGTACTGTTGTTTAGACTGATTCACTGCATTATTTGTTTGACAGGCTTCCATAGTTTTATGTGACTCAGCGCAGCCAGCACAGACTGTTACTGCAATTTCAGATACATTTTTTAAGTCTAAAATATAAGGAAAATGTCTATACATTTCAGCTGTACCATTTATGCTGTAGGAGTGTTGAGCTCAACAAGACATATTATACCCTGCTCGTAGGGGGGCAACTGTCAGGCGAGTGTTGTGTGTGACCTCCAGAGGTAGCACTCGAGACGTAATAATTGAGCAAGTTTACACAACAGTTTTGACTTCAGAATCGATACCTCTCGAGAGACTCTCGAAAATGTACCTTTGCTATGGTCAATGTGAAAACAGTCATAGAATGTTCACATTAAATGGTGTGAAGAGGAAGCATTTTTTATTTTAATTTAAGCCAGTAAGGCTTATTGGTTTGAACTCATCCCTGACCACTGGCTGCGTCCCCTCTTCAAAATGGCCCAAGTTGCTCCCCTCCTCAAGAAACCAACACTCGACTCATCTGACATCAAAAAATATAGACCTTTATCCTTTATTTTCTTTCCAAAACACTTGAGCGTGCTGTCTCTGATCAATGTTCTCTAACGATCTTCTTTACCCTAACCCTTCAAGACGGGTCACTCAACCCGAGACTGCTCTTCTCTGTGCCAAGGAGGCTCTCTGCACTGCCAACGTTGACTCTCTCTTCTGTTCTCATCCTCTTAGGTCTATCCTCGGCCTTCGACACCATGAACCATCAGATCCTCCTCCCCAACCTCTCAGGGCTGGGAGTCTCAGGCTCTGCACACTCTTGGATTGCATCCTACCTGGCAGGCCACTCTTTTCAGGTGACATGGAGAAGAATTGTGTCTGTACCACGTACTCTCACTAGTGGTGTCCTCAATGACTCGGTTCTAGGCCCTCTCCTCTTCTCTATACACCTAGTCACTTGGCTCCGTCATATCCTCACATTGTCGTCTATCGTTGCTATGCGGATGACACTCAACTACTTTTCTCCTTCCCCCTTCTGACAAACAAGGATGGTCATGCATATCTGCGTGCCTGGCAGATATCTCAACTTGGATGTCGGCCCACCACCTCAAGCTCAACCTCGACAAGACGGAACTGCTCTTCCTCCCGGAGAAGGCCTGCTCGCTCAAAGACTTCTCCATCCTGGTTGACAACTCCACAGTGTTGCCCTCCCAGAGTGCAAATAACCTTTGCGTGACCCTGGACAGCACCCTGTCATTGTCTGCAAACATCATAGCAGTGACCTGCTCCTGCATGTTCATGCTCTACAACATCCGTAGAGTACGGCCTTACCTCACACAGGAAGCGGTGCAGGTCTTAATCCAGGCACTTGTCATCTCCCGTCTGGACTATTTCAACTCGCTGTTGGCTGGGCCCCCTGCTTATGCCATCAAACCGCTGCAATTTATCCAGAACGCTTCAGTCCGCCTGGTTTTCAACCTTCCCAAATTCTATCATGGCACCCCGCTCCTCCGCACCCTCCACTGTCTTCCAGTCGAAGCTCGCATCCACTACAAGATGATGCTAACCTACGGAACAGCAAGAGGAACTGCCACTCCCTACCTTCTGGCTATACTCAAACCCTACACCCCAACCTGAGCACTCTGTTCTGCCAACTCAGGTCTCTTGGCCCTCCCACCCCTATGGGAAGGCAGCTCCTGCTCAGCCCAGTCCAAGCTCTTCTCTGTCCTGTCACACTAATGGTGGAACCAGCTTCCCCCTGAAGCTAGGACAGCACAGTCCCTGGTCGTTTTCGGGAAAACATCTGAAACTTGTGACGCACCGATTTGACAATTTTGGCCGATACCGATATCCAATATTTTCCTTGACAAAAAAAACAGATACCGATACCCGATATTTACAATTTTAGTGGCCTTTTAAGCATTCTAGTACAGTTAAATAGTTAACACACACACATGGGCACAGCGGTCTAAGGCACTGCATCTCAGTGCAAGAGGCGTCACTACAGTTCCTGGTTCGAATACAGGCTGTATCACATCCGGCCGTGATTGGGAGTCCCATAGTGCGGCGCACAATTGGCCCAGCATCGTCCGGGCCGTCATTGTAAATGAGAATTTGTTCTTAACTGACTAGACTAGTTACAGTGCCTTGCGAAAGTATTCGGCCCCCTTGAACTTTGCGACCTTTTGCCACATTTCAGGCTTCAAACATAAAGATATAAAACTGTATTTTTTTGTGAAGAATCAACAACAAGTGGGACACAATCATGAAGTGGAACGACATTTATTGGATATTTCAAACTTTTTTAACAAATCAAAAACTGAAAAATTGGGCGTGCAAAATTATTCAGCCCCCTTAAGTTAATACTTTGTAGCGCCACCTTTTGCTGCGATTACAGCTGTAAGTCGCTTGGGGTATGTCTCTATCAGTTTTGCACATCGAGAGACTGAAATTTTTTCCCATTCCTCTTTGCAAAACAGCTCGAGCTCAGTGAGGTTGGATGGAGAGCATTTGTGAACAGCAGTTTTCAGTTCTTTCCACAGATTCTCGATTGGATTCAGGTCTGGACTTTGACTTGGCCATTCTAACACCTGGATATGTTTATTTTTGAACCATTCCATTGTAGATTTTGCTTTATGTTTTGGATCATTGTCTTGTTGGAAGACAAATCTCCGTCCCAGTCTCAGGTCTTTTGCAGACTCCATCAGGTTTTCTTACAGAATGGTCCTGTATTTGGCTCCATCCATCTTCCCATCAATTTTAACCATCTTCCCTGTCCCTGCTGAAGAAAAGCAGGCCCAAACCATGATGCTGCCACCACCATGTTTGACAGTGGGGATGGTGTGTTCAGGGTGATGAGCTGTGTTGCTTTTACGCCAAACATAACATTTTGCATTGTTGCCAAAAAGTTCAATTTTGGTTTCATCTGACCAGAGCACCTTCTTCCACATGTTTGGTGTGTCTCCCAGGTGGCTTGTGGCAAACTTTAAACGACACTTTTTATGGATATCTTTAAGAAATGGATTTCTTCTTACCACTCTTCCATAAAGGCCAGATTTGTGCAATATACGACTGATTGTTGTCCTATGGACAAAGTCTCCCACCTCAGCTGTAGATCTCTGCAGTTCATCCAGAGTGATCATTGGCCTCTTGGCTGCATCTCTGATCAGTCTTCTCCTTGTATGAGCTGAAAGTTTAGAGGGACGGCCAGGTCTTGGTAGATTTGCAGTGGTCTGATACTCCTTCCATTTCAATATTATCGCTTGCACAGTGCTCCTTGGGATTTTTAAAGCTTGGGAAATCTTTTTGTATCCAAATCCGGCTTTAAACTTCTTCACAACAGTATCTCGGACCTGCCTGGTGTGTTCCTTGTTCTTCATGATGCTCTCTGCGCTTTTAACGGACCTCTGAGACTATCACAGTGCAGGTGCATTTATACGGAGACTTGATTACACACAGGTGGATTGTATTTATCATCATTAGTCATTTAGGTCAACATTGGATCATTCAGAGATCCTCACTGAACTTCTGGAGAGAGTTTGCTGCACTGAAAGTAAAGGGGCTGAATAATTTTGCACGCCCAATTTTTCAGTTTTTGATTTGTTAAAAAAGTTTGAAATATCCAATAAATGTCGTTCCACTTCATGATTGTGTCCCACTTGTTGTTGATTCTTCACAAAAAAATACAGTTTTATATCTTTATGTTTGAAGCCTGAAATGTGGAAAAAGGTCACAAAGTTCAAGGGGGCCAAATACTTTCGCAAGGCACTGTAAATAAAGGTTACACACACACACCACACTGACCAAAAAGTTATTTTGTTGGCATTTGCGTATTTCCCCATTGCCAGTAAAACATTATCAAAACCTATTTCTTTCACTTACTTGCTGTGCTGTTTCGTTGTTCATTTATTCAGTCGTTTCATTCTCAACCAGGATTTCTATGGTACGCCTTTTGGGTCTTTGCGTCTCAAAAAATATACACGTCAAATAACACTATCTGTTTCAGTAGCTATAGTTAGCAAATTCCACTATTGTGCCTAATCCTTATTGTGGCTGGCTTTAATGGATTTTGCCTTTGAGTTGTCTCGCTGAAATTTTGTTACTCTTTCAAATGACTGCTCGAGCCACACAGCAGACATTGTGGGCTAGTTTAGGAATGCTGTGTTGCACGTGTAGCGCAAATTTTATGTGGCGTCAATATGTCATGTGTCTACGTTATATAGGTATGCATGTCAGCTTTGACATCCGTTTTGCTCATCGGAGCATTGAAACTAGACATTGGCCAATACCGATGTTGGCATTTTCAGCTAATATCGTCCAATTCTGATATGTTCACCGATATACTGTGCATCCCAATCTGAAACCCTACCTTTTGATACAGTATCTTAAATAATCCTCCTCCTCACCTGGACCCCCTCCTGTCTTCAGCTGTAGACAGTGCTTAGGAACGAACTAGTAGATTTTAAGGGAGGAAGGAGCTGTACAGACCAGATCTTTGCCCTCAGGATCATCATTGAGCAATGTAGTGTGTGGCAACGGCAGCTATACATCAACTTTATTAACTTCTAGAAGGCTTTCGACAGCATCCACTGCAAAAGCCTATGGAAACTCTTAAGAATTCATAGAATCCCCACCCATGTTGTTAACACCAAGAAACAGTTTTACAGCAACTTATCATGCACTCTGAGAACAAACAACACACACTTTGCTGTGAAGTCTGGAGTTCATCAAGGTTGTGTGATGTCAGCCTTACTCTTCAACCTGGCAATAGACGGGGTCATGCAGTGAACAACAGAAGATCAGGCAAGAGGAATACGATGAACCTTGTATTCTATTCCAGAAAACCTTGACTTCTTTTATTACACACACACACACCATCATCTAAAAGACAAAACTGACAGACTCCAGTCCTTTGGCCAGCAAGTCGGCTGGTAATCAACTGCAGCAAAACAAAGATCATGCCCATCTACATCAACAGCAAAAGCAGTCAAAATCAAGGAACAAGACCTGGGCCTGGTTACATAAAAACTCAAAAGTGTTTCACTTAAGGGTTTACCTTAAGGAATAATTATCCCTTACCTAAGGAAATTGTTTATTAAGGGTGTTGCATATAGCCCCTTAAACATTTCCTTAGGTAAGGGAATCATTTTCACATCTTCTGGCCTAACACATTATCAAACATCAACTTCCTCAGACCGACGAAAGAGGAATTTCTGGATGCCATACTCAAGAGACGTCGCTGGAGCTGGATTGGACACAACCTGAGAAAGAGCACAGACACCATCCAAAGAATAGCTGTCCATTGGAATCCAGAGGGCAAACAGAAGAGGTGGGAGGCCCTAGACAATGTGTCAAAGAACACTCGAGACAGAACTCCAACAACATCAGCAGAGCTGGGGCACGGCGGAGAAGATTGCCAGAGACAGACAGAAATAGAGAGCCATTGTAACAGTAATCTGTAACGTTACCAGAAAACATTTTGTAATTTAATTACAGATACTTTTGAAAACTAGATGATTGCTTTTAGAACCACTATGCTGATACTCCAAACGCGTTTGATGGTTCCCGGGTAAAGAGCCAGAATAGGCTTTTGTAGGCTACAGTCCAAGCTACGTCTTCCAATGGAGCGAAGGCTGTCGGCATCCAAAGATTATCCAACTTGAATCAACACATGGTGGAAAGGACGACAGCAGTGGGGTAGCCTATGGGTGATACGGATATCACTTATTATTGATATCTACATAGTGTATTGATGTGTATCACACTGCTGCTATCTCATTTAGCTACAGTATTTGCAGCTTACTGATTGTGGTTGTTGTGGCTGGCTGTTCACAAATGTATATGTGTATTTTAACCCAATAATGGTTCAATTGAAGAATTTTAAGCTGCCTGGTGGCAAAAAAAAATCTTTGTTTTTGCAACCAGTGTTCAGCCAGTGACAAATACACTCTTGCAACTGCTGCATTTTGCGTTTTCGGCCTATGGAATAAACGTTTTTGGGATTTCCTCCCAACTCCTCCATAGTATTGTTCTCCATACTGGCCAAAACTAGTTTATTTTAAGAAAAACACAAGTGGGGGTTTTATTGCTCAATCTAATTTGTGCTGATGAATTATTTTTCATGGGCCTCATGGACACATGCTCAAGCTCGTGCACTTTTGATAAAGTTAAACAGCAGGAAATTATCGAGATATCAAAGTGTCACCAATAAAAACGTAAACAATAGGCCTATAGCAAATGCATTATATAGCAATAATTTTTCACATGCAAATAGCACTTTTTAGTTGGTAGTCCTTAAAGCATGCCATTCCATGAGAGCAGCATTTATTTTTCAACTCGGAGCAATGAGCCCAATCAGTCCTTCATGACAACAAAATAATAAACAACAGAGTAGGCTCCTGAGTTTTTGGGTTATGCTCAGGAAAAATCATTTATTCATACCCCTTGATTTATTCCACATTTTGTTGTGTTACTGCCTGAATTCAAAATGGATTAAATATATTTTTTCTACACACAATACCCCATAATGGCAAAGTTGAAACATGTTTTTAGAAATGTTAGCAAATTTATTGATGATGAAATACAGAAATATCTAGTTTACATACGTATTCACACCTCTGAGTAAATACGTGTTAGAATCACCTTTGGCAGTGTTTACAGCTGTGAGTCTTTCTGGGTAAGTCTCTAAGAGCGTTGCACAGCTGGATTGTACAACATTTGCACATTTTTCTTTTTAACATTCTTAAAGCCATGTCAAGTTGGTTGTTGATCATTTCTAGACTTCCATTTTCAAATTTTGCCATAGATTTTCAAGCCGATTTATGTCGAAACTACAACTAAGTGACATATGAACATTCAATGTTGTCTTGGTAAGCAACTCCAGTGTATATTTGGTCATGTGTTTTAGGTTATTGTCCTGCTGAAAGATTAATTTGTCTCCCAGTGTCTGTTGGAAAGCAGACAACCAAGTTTTCCTCCATGATTTTGACTGTGCTTAGCTATATTCCATTTCTTTTTATCCCAAAAACTTCCAAGACCTTGCCGATGACAAGCATACCGATAACATGATGCAGCCACCACCATGCTTGAAAATATGTGACCGATTGGCTTCGGTCTTATGTAGCAAAATTGGAAATTGTGTTTTTTACGTTGGATATAAGTAGTGACTCTAGAAAGTTGTATATCATACACTACAGTTGAGGAACAATGGGAAAGGAATTGTGCTTTGAAAGTGAATAAACTGGTAACCTCACTTTTGAGAAAATGGCCCTTGAATGTTTTGGTAAACCTACTGGAGAGCTGTTCTTTGTCTACACCCATTCAGCATTGTTCGCACCCTCTTAAGCCTTAGCCCCACCCATCTCTTTAAATATTCATATGTGAGGCCATGTACTAAACAACCAAAGATTTCAAGACTAAAGGCTGGTTTATACTACAGGTGTAAATTCAATCTGGAGTGCCAGAGTGTGTCCTGGGTGTTCGTAAACTCATTGTCAGATTGTTCTGTTGTACATTCTGAGCGTTTCACTTTTGGAGTGTTCAGAGCGCAGCTCTGGCTGAGCAGTAGGGTTGATCTGAGTGTTCTGCCCTAACAGCAGTCAAGCTCCCAAGCTAACTGGCTAATGTTGGCTAGCTCGCTAGCTACTTCCAGACACATAAGATAACAGCTCACTCTGACCATTTTACTCACTTTAGCAGAGCTGGTTATGCTGTTTTTATGTTTCCAGAGCATTGGTGACTGTAACTGTGCTGCTGGCAACAATTTAATTACCCTTTGTTGCCGACGTTTACTGACACCGGCCATATTCAACGGGTATTGAGTGTTCGTAAATTCGTCAGTTGTCCGGCGCTCTGGTACCCTCAGATGAGAGTGCTCTTAAATCGGAGTAGAAAGCCTGAGCGAATTTGCCAGCTACGTCTATTGACAGTAGTCACAGTGACATCATGAACATTCTATTGAAATGGTTACTTGCATAGTGGAGTCTTTTGTTTAGACTTGTAGCTAGATTGCTAAACAATAAACCATAATCTCAACTCATAACATTACTAAACTGCATGAATCTGCAGGTAGCTAACCAACTAGGTTCAATATTAGCTAGCTGTCATTAGGTTATAACTAGCAATGCAAATGGCTCTGAGATATGAATAATATTACTACACAGATCATACACGTAACGTTAGCTAGCAAGCCAGCCAGCTAACATTAGCCAACTACTTAACAGTACGCTGTAACTCGAAATGAAAATTAGAAATGTGTAATGTCTGAAAATGTAGCTAGCTAGACTATCTTACCCGTACACATGTATGGACACTTCTCTCTCTCTGTTTGAAGATGTAATCCAGAGACTGGTGTTTTATACAGCCTATTGTGTGTTCTCTTTTCGACTCTCTCTGCATATTTGCAATCAAATGCCAGAATTTCTCCATCCACTTAGCTATCATGCTCTAATTCCACCGGGCCTTCCACTGATTTCAAAACTCGGTCCTCCAGAAAGTGGAGTGCAACACTTTGATATCTTTAAAAAAAGCCACGTTAGAATGGATTACATACAAATACTGACCAGTTCATGATATAGACAGAAGCGCACTAAATGGCAGACCAATCCGAACTCATCTCTCGGCATGTCCAGCCCAACCATTATCTCAGCCAATCATGGCTAGTGGGAAGGTTCCTAACCTTTTCCATGGCTAAACCAACTAGGCTCGTAAATTTAACAATTGTATTTGTATTTACAGATGGCATACACATTTGTTATTAAGGCACATGAAAGTTCACATGTTCGAGAAGGCATTCCTGCCAAAAAATTCATTTTGATCCCCCCAAAAATGTTACATTCAAATGGCGCTCCTGTGAAGTAGTGATGTGCGACATACTCCTAGTTTCCTGAAACGAGCCACGTGAAGATTGTTACTCAGTGATGTGTTGTGTTGGATTTGCCCCAAACATAAAGCTTTGTATTCATTACATAAAGTTGATTTCTTTGCCACATTTTTTGCAGTTTTATTTTAGTGCCTAATGGCAATCAGGATGCTTGTTTTGGAATATTTTTATTCTGTACAGGCTTCCTTCTATTCACTCTGTCATTTACCTTAGTATTGTGGAGTAACTACAATGTTATTGATCCATCCTTAGTTTTCTCATATCACAGCCAATAAACTCTGTAACGGTTTCAAAGTCACCATTGGAGTCATGGTGAAATCCCTGAGCGGTTTCCTTCCTCTCCAGCAACTGAGTTAGGATGGACGCCTGTATTTTTTTACTGATACACCATCCAAAGTGTAATTAATAACTTCACCATGTTTAAAGGGATATTCAATGTCTGCTTCTTTTTTCCCCACCTATCAACCAATAGGTGCCTTAGTGAGGCATTGGAAAACCTTCCCTGGTATTTGTGGTTGAATCTGTGTTTGAAATTCATTGCTCAACTGAGGGACCTTACAGATTATTGTATGTGTAGGGTATAGAGATGAGGTAGTCATTCAAAAATCATGGTAAACACTATTACTGCACACATAGTGAGTTCATGCAACTTGTTCTGTGACTTGTTAAGCAAATGTTTACCCATGAACTTATTTAGACTTGCCATAACAAAGGGGTTGAATACCTACTGACTCGAGACATTTCTGCTTTTCATTTCTAATTCATTTGTAAAAATTCTGAAAAACATAACTCCACTTTGACATTATGGGGTATTGTATGTAGGCTAGTGACACTCAATCTCAATTGAAGCCATTTAAAATGCCGGCTGTAACAACTAAATTAGGACAAAGTCAATGGGTGTGAATATTTTCTGAAAGCACTGTACTGTACATATCCCTATTTACAAGTCCTATTCTTGATGATCAAGGGGTAATTGAATTGGAATGATATAGATTTTTTATTTAAAGATATAGCCTAATCATATTATTATCTGTAGTAGAAAGCAATGGGTTAGAAGAAGCCAACATAACCCTCCCATAAAGTAAAATGCATCATCCATGTATGGCCAGCTATATAAACTCTAACATTGATTTATCCTTCAATAGATGTTGTTCAATTGATAATGTTTATTTTTGTCTTCTAATGCCTCTTACGGGGAAAGTAATCCAAAAGTTAGGTTACTGATGAAAATTTTGGACAGGTAACTAGTAACTGTAATCGATTACATTTAGAAAGGAACCTACTGGCCTCTCTAGTGGCGTCACTACAGACCTGGGTTCGATCCCAAGCTGTGTCACAACCGTCCGTGACCACGAGTCCTATAGGGCGGCGCACAATTGGCCCAGCATCATCCAGGTTAGGGGAGGGTTTGGCTGAGGGGGCTTTACTTGGCTCATCGCGCTCTAGCAACTCCTTGTGGCGGGCCGGGCGCCTGCAGGCTGACCCCAGTCGTCGGTTGAACGGTGTTTCCTCCGACTCATTGGTGCAGAGGGCTTCCGGGTTGAGCGGGCGGGTGTTAAGAAACATGGTTTGGTGACTCGACCTTCGCCTCTCCCGAGCCCGTTGGGAAGTTGCAGCGATGAGACAAGATCGAAATTATGGAGAAAAATTTGGTAAAATACACAACAACAACAAATAAGTAAGAAGAATGTAACTTACCCAACCCTGCATGTCACCACATCCTCCTGACCCCTGTT
This sequence comes from Oncorhynchus tshawytscha, assembly GCF_018296145.1. Taxonomy (NCBI): domain Eukaryota; kingdom Metazoa; phylum Chordata; class Actinopteri; order Salmoniformes; family Salmonidae; genus Oncorhynchus; species Oncorhynchus tshawytscha. The sequence continues at coordinate 31,711,955 of NC_056435.1, read as the reverse complement.
ACATGCTATGAGTCACCTCCCTCTGCTCTGCCTTGACTGCCTGTTCCCTGTGTGTTACGTGAGCCTCTCTCTCAGCGCCGGCTCCAAACGCTTAGGGCCCCTGGCCCTTTTAGGAACTCAGTCGTGATCTCAACTTACTGTTAGAGTTAGAATAGTAGAATACACTAGAGTTAGAATAGTAGAATACACAAGGTGCAATTTCAATTTTATTTTGTGCATAAGCAGTTTTTCTCTTATTTTTTCAGTAACTGACAGTCACTCAATATAGCATGTCAGCTAACAATTTTTAGTTTGGTGAGTTAGTCTAGCCACATATCTAAACTTGTATTAATCATGCCCGACCGGGCACACAGGGCAGGTGCCCAGGGGCCCTGACCTCCATGGGACCCCCATTGATTTTGTTAGTCACTCTCACTCAATTATTATTAACATGGTATAAGTCTTGGCAAAGTGTGTAGAATTGCAAGCAATTTGCTTTAAACTACAACATTTTAACTCTACCGCATGGCAAAAATCTGTAAAAATGTTCTCTCTCCCCCTCGGGAAAATGAGTGGAATTGCATGCAATTTGTTATAAAACCCAAAAGGCTAGGGCCGACCATACAATCGCTGCTCTGCACTGAGCAGCGCTACAGTACCCAGAGAGGATTAATTGTATCAGTGCCTCTAGACTGTACGAATCACAAAGGATATATTTTTAGATTCAGACTGCTACAATTGACTGGAGAAGGGCCCCAGATATGTGCTTTGTCATCCACGTAGGAGTAAGGAAGCAAAGTTGCAGCTTTATGGTGGATAGAAGGTTTTGTAGCGCAATGCCAGTGAGGCTGCTCTCCCAGCACCATTAACCTACACTGTATAGGGTAAGCCTGTTGCCTCAGAACACTGACCCATGGGCTTTCATTTCCCTGGCCCCAATTCTCTCAGCTCACATTTGTACTGTACCCCTTTTCTGCTGAATTTTGAAATGAGCCTGACTCAGTTTTCAATCTGCTGAATCTATTGCGCCTGCCTTGCCAGTTGTAGTCTACTTCAAGTTACAGTGTAAACATGCTGAATGTTTATGTAATAGCGGATTTTTGGCTGCAGTGTGGATCTTATATGCATCACTGACAGGATCATACCCTTTCGGAAATAGCCGACAAAGACACATTTAGTCTTCACTGCTCTAAACTACTGTCACCCAGGGGAGGATGGCCCATCCGCAACATTCAAGTTAAACATTAAAGCCTGAGCTTGGTGCAGGGATGAAGACACACTTCAGCAACCATCCCAGTGTAGAGTGCACAATAAACTGCCTTGGTCTGAGGGGGAGAAAAAAAGGCAGCATAGAGGCAGGAGGGGGAGGCTAGCTGTTGGTTGGGCCAAACCATCTTAGACCTTGGTGCATATCTAGGGACAGAACAAATGTGATCTCACTGTGTGTGTGAGACATGCATCAGTGCCCATAATGATTTACTTTTTGGGTTGTGTCAAACACTATGACGTACTGTGTGTGTGTGTCCCTAAGTGTATTAGTCAGAAAGTGCGCTCAGCATGAGGACAGGGTTTGGTTGGCTCTGGAGGGAAACTGGTGGGCAGGGGGTAACATGATTTATCCAGGACTCTGGGCCATATGCAGAGCAGCTCTCAACCCCTTCTTGTGTCTTTCCCCTGGCCCTGAGCTCAACACATACACCATCCACCATCCAGCCCTGTTGCCTTACTTCCCTTGGTATCACGTGTTTTTCATATAAATACTAAGTGATGTGTTTATACAATACACCCTTTTGATCAATATGGTTCAGGCCATAATGTACGTATCATTAGCATACACTATAGTCCTACAGTGCAATAACTTTGCCTCGTGTTTTAATGCCTTTATCTGGTTTTATATACCCTTTGGATTGTCCCTGCCTTTGTTCAATGCTTTATGTCCTTTGTCAGCCCTAGATACAGATTTAAGAGGGACAAAGATGAACGTAATTAGAATCTTGAAACGTGTTACAATGGCCATATTAACCCCACGCCACCTGAAATCATCAGGGGAGGAAAATGTTTTAAATCTCTGGATGTATATTAATACCGTTTAGCTTTCTTAGCATTTGGCAATGATCCACCAAGCTGTGCCCAATCCAATGAACAAGTCTCCACCAGTTCAGTAATGGATCCTTTGCACATAGCTTGGCTATTTAAGGGAACAGGTCATTTTAAGGGAAACTAGTAATTTAAAGGTGCTATTTTACTTATCGTTCAACCAACCAGCAGCAACAGATTCAGCAGCAGAGAGTCTCTTGGACTGTTGCAGTATATTGTGGTTCTGTGCTTACCTTGTAGTTATGAAGCCTAGATTTAGGGATGAAGGACACTACAATGTAGCATTTCAGCTTGTGCTGTAAGGAGATTGCTTTTTCAGCTCCCAAAGCTGACAAAACATCCCACTAAGTCTCTTTATTATTTTTGCTTTGGATAGAAAAACTCCTCTCCTATTGTAAGAGTATCTGAAAAAATGCTTTCCTCATCCAGCTAATACTACCACTGATGTGTGGGGTGAACGGGAGTGCTCAGTGAGCAGATATTTAAGAGATAAAGGTAGAGCAGTATGAATGTAATTAACCCCCAGTGGTCCATGTGTTAATGTGTAGTAACCTAAAGTATAACTTGTAAACACTTTACTTTGACACCCTGGGTCATAACACGTTATGCCATGGTCATAACCATGTCATAATATGTCATAACAGCTGACATAACTTGTCATAACCTGTCATAATATAGTCCTAACACTGTCATGACCAATATATTTACACCTTTTGTATATTGTGTTATTTTATGACACTGTCATGAAGCATTATGACCATCCTGTGTCACTTTACTTGGACTAAGAAAATACACTATGACACTGTCTAGAAGCATTATGACCATCAGAATAAAATAAACCAGATAGGCCTATCAGGTACAGTTGAAGTCGGAGGTTTACATACACCTTTGCCAAATACATTTAAACTCAGTTTTTCACAATTACTGATATTTAATCCTAGAAAAAATTCCATGTCTTAGGTCAGTTAGGATCACCACTTTATTTTAAGAATGTGAAAGGTCAGAATAATAGTAGAGAGAATGATTTATTTCAGCTTTTATTTCTTTCATCACATTCCCAGTGGGTCAGAAGTTTACATACACTCAATTAGTATTTGGTAGTATTGCCTTTAAATTGTTTAACTTGGGTTAAACATTTCAGATAGCCTTCCACAAGCTTCCCACAATATGTTGGGTAAATCTTGGCCCATTTCTCTTGACAGAGCTGATGTCACTGAGTCAGTTTTGTAGGCTTCCTTGCTCGCACACGGTTTTTCAGTTCTGCCCACACATTTTTTATGGGGTTGAGGTCAGGGCTTTGTGATGGCCACTCCCATACCTTGACTTTGTTGTCCTTAAGCTATTTTGCCACAACTTTGGAAGTGTGACGGCTGCGTGGTCCCATGGTGTTTATACTTGCCTACTATTGTTTGTACAGATGAACGTGGTACCTTCAGGCGTTTGAAAATTGCTCCCAAGGATGAATTTTTTTTCTTGAGGTCTTGGCTGATTTTATTTAGATTTTCCCATGATTTCAAGCAAAGAGGCACTGCGTTTGAAGGTAGACCTTGAAATACATTCACAGGTACTCCTCCAATTGACTCAAATTATGTCAATTATTCTATCAGAAGCTTCATGACATCATTTTCCAAGCTGTTTAAAAGCACAGTAAACTTAGTGTATGTAAACTTCTGACCCAATGGAATTGTGATACAGTGAATTATAAGTGAAATAATCTGTCTGTAAACAATTGTTGACAAATTACTTGTGTTATGCACAAGGTAGATGTCCTAACCGACTTGCCAAAACTATAGTTTGTTAACAAGAAATTTGTGGAGTGGTTGAAAAACAAGTTTTAATGACTCCAACCTAAGTGTATGTAAACTTCCCGACTTCAACTGTAGTCATCAGTCATCAGTCAAAAAGACGGTGTCTTGTCCTGCTCCTGAAATTTGCTCCTACATTAATTTGGGCTCCCGACTGGAGCAGCGGTCTAATGCACTATATCTCAGTGCTAGAGGCATCACTACAGATCCTGGTTCTATTCCCGGCTGTATCACAACTGGCCGTGATTGGGAGTCCCACAGGGCGGCCCACCGTTGGCCTAGAATCGTCCGGGTTAGGGTTTGGCCGGGGTAGGCCGTCATTGTAAATTAGAATTTGTTCATAACTGACTTTCCTAGTTAAATAAAAAAATATATTGAAAAATATATCCCAGTTATCAGAAACAGAGCATTGGGATAGATGCATTTGTGACATCAATGTGTGCACAATTACAATGATAGTTTAATATGGTACATGTCAGAGAATGTTATATAACAACAACACACTGGTGACAAGTAGGCTATGGTGTAATGGAAGGTTTTGCCTTGTGTGGTAGGTTTTGTGGGTTTTGACACTCTTATGTTTCAAGATTCAAGTTTTATGTCACATGCACAAGTACAGTGAAATGCCTTTCTTGCAAACTCAAAACTCAGCAATGCAATAATCAATAACAATTTATTACTAGAAAAAACACACACGAGAAATAGGTGTCATAACCAGCCATAAAATAACTACTGTGGTAGGTTTTGTGGGTTTTGACACTCTTATGTAGGTGTCATAACCAGCCATAAAGTAAAGCAAAATATGTCACAACAGGTCTAAATATATGTGTCATGACAGCGTCAGGTTAGGACAAGTTTTGACAGCTGTTATGACACAGTTTTGACCGTGTCGTAATGTGTTATGACGCTGGGTGTCAAATCAAGTGTTACCTTTAACTCTTACTCTCTGGGTCAGATCTCTTCATATTCGTGGGATTGTTGTTTTTCATAGGAGGTGGGTAAACAGGTGAAAGCAGTGTCACTCCCAGTATAATTTCCAGTTATCTAACTTAACAAGAGAGTCGAGCTACTTGTAGAGTGATGTAGTAATTCTCAATTGTCCCAATCTTATGGGTGTCATCCAGAGTATGTTCAGAAACATGCATTACATGGAATCATTGGAATCGTTATTCCAGTTGTTGGAAGAAAAATACACTGAGAAAACCTGGGAGGCAGAATTGGAATGAGTTGCTCCATTTTCGTGGCTTGTCCATTCTCAAGAACTCAACAACGTTAAGAATGTTCACTTTGATTTCACGCTGAGGCCCCTACAAAACAACAGCGGCTCCATAACACTTCCACCAGCGTCTATCTCCCCTGAAATCCAGTGCAACACTCTTAATGAGTCTCTCCAAGGTGCTCCTGCCCTGTCCTCACATGTAGTGTAGAAGAGCACTGATCTTGCCAATTGAAAGAGAATCCAAATGAACACTGCAAGGCTTTCAAGATTAAACTGTGGAAATGGACCAGATGGCCCTTTGATTTTCTTTTTGAACGGGGGAAGACAAAAAAAAACTTAATTAGGATAATTCACAGGAAATGAGTCCTTACTAGCCTTCCGACAATGTTTGACCAATAGGTGGCACACACTATACACACACTATTTATGAATATTGGGCTATAGCGATCTTAATTCACATAGATTTCTATGTTACTTTGTGTTCAACTCATGCACACATTAATAGTTGGGGAGTCGCTCTTTGCCTTTATGCTAGGACTTATCGTGTACAGGTCATGTGTGTATGATTCCACTGCAGTAATTCTACAGTACTCCCTCTTGCTGGCTCACTACTATGCACTTTATCCTCTACAACACTTCTACACTACTATAATATGCTCCTCATGAACTGCAGCAGCCGCATGACAGGAGATCCAAGCAAGTTCAATGAGTTAAACACTGAAGTGTTGTGTCCTGATTTGGTTTTGATCTCAGAAATGCTTATTTAGGTCTTTAGTGGCTTAACCTGCATTCATAACCAGGTGGGAAGGTGGTATTTCCCACATACGACTGGGAAAAATCCACTTGAAAATGCCTCCAACTGTCAATTACTAGTGGGAAACATGCATATCATCCCTTAGCTCCGTCTTCTCCCACATGCTGACCTCTGACGTTACCTACCTTTTTACCTTTATTTAACCAGGTAGGCAAGTTGAGAACAAGTTCTCATTTACAATTGCGACCTGGCCAAGATAAAGCAAAGCAGTTCGACAGATACAACGACACAGAGTTACACATGGAGTAAAACAAACATACAGTCAATAATACAGTATAAACAAGTCTATATACAATGTGAGCAAATGAGGTGAGAAGGGAGGTAAAGGCAAAAAAGGCCATGGTGGCAAAGTAAATACAATATAGCAAGTAAAACACTGGAATGGTAGTTTTGCAATGGAAGAATGTGCAAAGTAGAAATAAAAATAATGGGGTGCAAAGGAGCAAAATAAATAAATAAATTAAAATTAAATACAGTTGGGAAAGAGGTAGTTGTTTGGGCTAAATTATAGGTGGGCTATGTACAGGTGCAGTAATCTGTGAGCTGCTCTGACAGTTGGTGCTTAAAGCTAGTGAGGGAGATAAGTGTTTCCAGTTTCAGAGATTTTTGTAGTTCGTTCCAGTCATTGGCAGCAGAGAACTGGAAGGAGAGGCGGCCAAAGAAAGAATTGGTTTTGGGGGTGACTAGAGAGATATACCTGCTGGAGCGTGTGCTACAGGTGGGAGATGCTATGGTGACCAGCGAGCTGAGATAAGGGGGGACTTTACCTAGCAGGGTCTTGTAGATGACATGGAACCAGTGGGTTTGGCGACGAGTATGAAGCGAGGGCCAGCCAACGAGAGCGTACAGGTCGCAATGGTGGGTAGTATATGGGGCTTTGGTGATAAAACGGATTGCACTGTGATAGACTACATCCAATTTGTTGAGTAGGGTATTGGAGGCTATTTTGTAAATGACATCGCCAAAGTCGAGGACTGGTAGGATGGTCAGTTTTACAATGGTATGTTTGGCAGCATGAGTGAAGGATGCTTTGTTGCGAAATAGGAAGCCAATTCTAGATTTAACTTTGGATTGGAGATGTTTGATATGGGTCTGGAAGGAGAGGTTACAGTCTAACCAGACACCTAAGTATTTGTAGTTGTCCACGTATTCTAAGTCAGAGCCGTCCAGAGTAGTGATGTTGGACAGGCTGGTAGGTGCAGGTAGCGATCAGTTGAAGAGCATGCATTTAGTTTTACTTGTATTTAAGAGCAATTGGAGGCCACGGAAGGAGAGTTGTATGGCATTGAAGCTTGCCTGGAGGGTTGTTAACACAGTGTCCAAAGAAGGGCCGGAAGTATACAGAATGGTGTCGTCTGCGTAGAGGTGGATCAGGGACTCACCAGCAGCAAGAGCGACCTCATTGATGTATACAGAGAAGAGAGTCGGTCCAAGAATTGAACCCTGTGGCACCCACATAGAGACTGCCAGAGGTCCGGACAGCAGACCCTCCGATTTGACACACTGAACTCTATCAGAGAAGTAGTTGGTGAACCAGGCGAGGCAATTATTTGAGAAACCAAGGCTGTCGAGTCTGCCGATGAGGATGTGGTGATTGACAGAGTCGAAAGCCTTGGCCAGATCAATGAATACGGCTGCACAGTAATGTTTCTTATCGATGGCGGTTAAGATATTGTTTAGGACCTTGAGCGTGGCTGAGGTGCACCCATGACCAGCTCTGAAACCAGATTGCATAGCAGAGAAGGTATGGTGAGATTCGAAATGGTCGGTAATCTGTTTGTTGACTTGGCTTTCGAAGACCTTAGAAAGGCACAGTAGGATAGATATAGGTCTGTAGCAGTTTGGGTCAAGAGTGTCCCCCCCTTTGAAGAGGGGGATGACCGCAGCTGCTTTCCAATCTTTGGGAATCTCAGACGACATGAAAGAGAGGTTGAACAGGCTAGTAATAGGGGTGGCAACAATTTCGGCAGATAATTTTAGAAAGAAAGGGTCCAGATTGTCTAGCCCGGCTGATTTGTAGGGGTCCAGATTTTGCAGCTCTTTCAGAACATCAGCTGAATGGATTTGGGAGAAGGAGAAATGGGGAAGGCTTGGGCGAGTTGCTGTTGGGGGTGCAGTGCTGTTGTCCGGGGTAGGAGTAGCCAGGTGGAAAGCATGGCCAGCCGTAGAAAAATGCTTATTGAAATTCTCAATTATGGTGGATTTATCATTGGTGACAGTGTTTCCTATCTTCAGTGCAGTGGGCAGCTGGGAGGAGGTGTTCTTATTCTCCATGGACTTTACAGTGTCCCAGAACTTTGAGTTAGTGTTGCAGGAAGCAAATTTCTGCTTGAAAAAGCTAGACTTGGCTTTTCTAACTGCCTGTGTATAATGGTTTCTAGCTTCCCTGAACAGCTGCATATCACGGGGGCTGTTCGATGCTAATGCAGAACGCCATAGGATGTTTTTGTGTTGGTTAAGGGCAGTCAGGTCTGGGGAGAACCAAGGGCTATATCTGTTCCTGGTTCTAAATTTCTTGAATGGGGCATGTTTATTTAAGATGGTTAGGAAGGCATTTTTTAAAAATATCCAGGCATCCTCTACTGACGGGATGAGATCAATATCCTTCCAGGATACCCCGGCCAGGTCGATTAGAAAGGCCTGCTCGCAGAAGTGTTTCAGGGAGCGTTTTACAGTGATGAGTGGAGGTCGTTTGACCGCTGACCCATTACGGATGCAGGCAATGAGGCAGTGATCGCTGAGATCTTGGTTGAAGACAGCAGAGGTGTATTTAGAGGGGAAGTTGGTTAGGATGATATCTATGAGTGTGCCCGTGTCTAAGGCTTTGGGGAGGTACCTGGTAGGTTCATTGATAATTTGTGTGAGATTGAGGGCATCAAGTTTAGATTGTAGGATGGCTGGGGTGTTAAGCATGTTCCAGTTTAGGTCACCTAGCAGCACGAACTCTGAAGATAGATGGGGGGCAGTCAGTTCACATATGGTGTCCAGAGCACAGCTGGGGGCAGAGGGTGGTCTATAGCAGGTGGCAACGGTGAGAGACTTGTTTTTAGAGAGGTGGATTTTTAAAAGTAGAAGTTCAAATTGTTTGGGTACAGACCTGGATAGTAGGACAGAACTCTGCAGGCTATCTTTGCAGTAGATTGCAACACCGCCCCCTTTGGCAGTTCTATCTTGTCTGAAAATGTTGTAGTTTGGAATTAAAATTTCTGAATTTTTGGTGGTCTTCCTAAGCCAGGATTCAGACACAGCTAGAACATCCATGTTGGCTGAGTATGCTAAAGCAGTGAATAGAACAAACTTAGGGAGGAGGCTTCTAATGTTAACATGCATGAAACCAAGGCTATTACGGTCACAGAAGTCATCAAAAGAGAGCGCCTGGGGAATAGGAGTGGAGCTAGGCACTGCAGGGCCTGGATTCACCTCTACATCGCCAGAGGAACATAGGAGGAGTAGAATAAGGGTACGGCTAAAAGCTATGAGAATTGGTCGTCTAGAACGTCTGGAACATAGAGTAAAAGGAGGTTTCTGGGGGCGATAAAATAGCATCAAGGTATAATGTACAGACAAATGTATGGTAGGATGTGAATACAGTGGAGGTAAACCTAGGTATTGAGTGATGAAGAGAGAGATATTGTCTCTAGAAACATCATTGAAACCAGGAGATGTCATTGCATGTGTGGGTGGTGGAACTAATAGGTTGGATAAGGTATAGTGAGCAGGACTAGAGGCTCTACAGTGAAATAAGCCAATAAACACTAACCAGAACAGCAATGGACAAGACATATTGACATTAAGGAGAGGCATGCTTAGTCGATTGATCAAAAGGGTCCAGTGAGTGGAGAGGTTGGTTGGTGATTTAGACAGCTAGCCAGGCCATCGGTAGCAAGCTAGCATAGGATGGAGGTCTGTTGTTAGCCACCTCTTGCTTTCCGTCAGTAGATTAGTGGGGTTCCGTGTGGTAGAGGGGATTAATCCAAATCACACAACAACAACAAAAATAAAAACAATAGATATAGTTATAGAGGCCCAAGAAGAAAATATAATAATAATAAAAATAAATAAATTGTCCGATTGTCTATTCAGATAGCAGCCGGTAAGACAGCTAACGGTTAGCAGGCCGCAGATGGGCGTTCAGGTAACGTCGCGACGGAGGAGCCAGCCGGATCTCCTTCGGGTAGATAACGTCGGCAGTCCAGTTGTGAAGGCCCGGTGGGGCTCCGCGTAGGCAGTAAAACGGGTCCGGATAGGTGACTGCAGCCCAGGAGTGATTGATGGAACTCAGGAGTGATTGACGGAGCTGGCTAGCTCCGGAATAATTGATGTTTGCTCCGGAATCGACGAAGGCCGATAGTCACACGGATAGCAGCTAGCTAGCTGTGAGATCCGGGTATGAATGTCCAGAGAGCAGTCGAAATCCAGGGACATGGAGAGAAAAATTGGTCCGGTATGTTCCGTTCCGAGCCGCGCTGCGCCGTACAGAACTGGCGATAGATTTTCGAGCTAAAGGATAGCTGATGACCACAAACCGTGGTTAGCTGAATACTAACGATTTGCCAGTAAAGGAGCTAACTAGCTTCTGAACTAGCTTCTGGCTAGCTTCTGGCTAGTTTCAGGCTAGCTTCTTGGAGTTTCTGGCTAGCTTCTTGGAGGATTACAGATTTGAGGTAAATAATACTTTTTTATAAATATAAATTGGTGAGGCGGGTTGCAGGAGAGTGTTTTGAAGATGAGTTGATGGAAAATAAAAATAAAATGTATGTGAAAAAAAGTTGTAAATATATATATATACAGGACACGACAAGACGAGGACAAAAGACGTCTGAACTGCTATGCCACCTTGGAGCTTGATATCAGCAACAACAAAACATTCTTTATAAAAAGCAATCTATTCATATTTTTTTTAACAATACAATTTGTTTACAAGCATGATAGCAGTCCTTTTAGTTTATGGTTGACACAGCTTGTTGGCCATTAGCCAATCAACGTTTCTCAACGACTTCAAAGCACTTGAATGCGTTCAATGGTAAATATGACTTCACAGCTGGAAATGTCCACTTTCCCATGTCGTTATGTACGCAGCTTAAGAAACAACACACCTTTGCAATCAACAGCTCTGTTGCCTTTTTAACATATTCATAAAGGTATCCTCCCTTTTGGATTTTGGGTTATTCAGGATAAGGATATCACAGCCAAACAATATAATGCTATGATCATTTATATTCATGCCACATCTATAGCTTTGAGCAATTTATTTATCATATTCAATTCATGTCTTGGCCATCTTGAAGTTTAGACTAAACCCTGCAGGTTTTCCTTGATTAAACATCAGTCTTTGGGCAGAGTTCTGTTTTTTTCCACCTCCTCTGGCATGTTTCACACTCTGCACTTCTCTTTTCCAGTTCAGTGGAGGGATGTAGTTGACTCATAACCCGCAGTCCCTGTGGTTATATCCGCAGGGAGGGTGGGTTTAGGATTCAAGGTTATGAAATATTGTGTGGATGAAGGGTGGCTGGTTGTGTTGAATAAAGAGAAACAATACATTAAAAAAAAGTCATAAATGTATCATTCTTGTGTAATTTATATCTATAGGCTACATTGACATTTTTCTTTCGTTATTTGTAGGCTATTAGTGCATAAGCCTTAGCTTTAGGGCCTAATTTCACACGTGCCAAATAGCCTACATGGAAATCACCGAAAGCTTTTGGAAATGGGCAGAAAAAGTTCACTTTGAACCACTGAGGCAAAAAAGGACAATGTCTGACTTTAATTCAATAAGAGAAAAGCTGCGAAATGAAAAGTTGAAAATAAAGAGAAGGGAGGGTCAGAAAAGTAATGTTTGGGAAAGATTTGGTGAAGTGGTCAAATAATCAGATAGTTTATGTTATGTGGGATGATTGTGAGGCGCTTTACCAATTCGACAGTCAGAAGACAGGGACTTCAAATAGGCCTATGGCACGGTCATGGGAACTGTAACCTACTGTTCAGATGGGTTAAATGGACACTGACTGTACAGTAACAGTCAAAAGTTTGGATACACCAGCTTTTTTCTTTATTTTTAGAATTTTAAGCTAAATATGATGTGACTGTCCATGGTTCTGATTTCTGTGTGTGTGTTCGTGCATGTAGAAAAACATGTTGACTCACCCTGCCATCCTCTCTTTCATGTTGATTAAACAGTCTATCACTCAGTCATACAGCACACGCTTTTATTTTTCGTTGTCCTAGGCTACCTGGCTAAAATGCTTCCTCGTTAGCCTAACTTCCATTCATGGGCAACGTTAGCTAGTTAACATTAGCCTTCTACATTTAGCTACGTATTGAGCTTCCATCCTCTCAGGCCAGGTTCATAACAGTGTATGAATTAATGGTTGGATCAGAATCGCTTTTAAAATCATTGGCCAGTAAGGATAATTAAGTCAAACAACAAGTCCAAATCCCTATCTCCATCCATGGCTAATTTAGACAAGGGACAATTTTAGCTAGCTGGTTAGCCAGCCACCGGAGGACAACAAAACAACGAGATGCAACAATTCAAGTTTTTCTGTCAATGATGTATGCTCTCAGTGGTATTTGATAGGAGTGATGCCATATCCAAGCTGATTTCCCTTGACACTTTCTTTTTGGTGTGCCAGGACCAATCACAGCTCAAAACTGATTGGCAATTTTTTAAAACTTTTTGTCAAGGGAGGCCAGATGCTCGCAGGCTTCACTTGTCTTCAATGCTACGGACGACAACAATGTCATACTTGTTTGGACCAGATAGCATCAGATAAATGGCCTACACGTAGAGAGACAGAGGGGCACTGTTTCGCTCACCCAGAGAAATTACAGTAATGAGACCTTGGCTATAGTTTCGACTGCACTTTCTCTTTGATCCAAAACAGTGACAGTGTAGTGAGCAGATGGACAGCAGAAACACTTTTTTTTACTTGGTTCAAAGAATTTGTTTCCAGCATAACATTCTTGAAAGGGGGGAGGTTATATATTTAATTGTGGAACCTTGAGATACAAGATGGAGACTGGATTGAACCTGTAACATCTGGACTAAATAGGCACCTGTAACATCTGAACTAAATAGGCATAGACGAGTGCCAGTCTGGGTGCCAGTCTGACTGCTTTGGCTAATTGTTTTGCAGAACATCGACACATCTTCCAACACATTGAAATATCAATGAATTCTAGAATTGAATCGTAATTGTATTGCAGAACTATTTCTAGTAATGTTACTCTTTTCCCCGTGGTATAAGATGGGTAGCAGTGACAGGACTGTGTTTTGTGACAGTTGTCTTAAGAGCTCAGCCACCATGGCCTATTTATTTCCTTAACTCCCTTATTTGACCTTATTTGCACTCACTGTATATATACTTTTTTTTCATTGTTTTCTACTGTATTATTGACTGTATGTTTTGTTCATTCCATGTGTAACTCTGTGTTGTTGTATGTGTCGAACTGCTATGCTTTATCTTGGCCAGGTCGCAGTTGCAAATGAGAACTTGTTCTCAACTAGCCTACCTGGTTAAATAAAGGTTAAATAAATAAAAAATGTTTAAAAAAACACAGATGTTCGGAGCACGCTAGATAGCTAATTAGCACAGGTGGCAACCTATGTCTTCCTTCTGTCTTCCGTTAATGTAACATGGAGATATGGCACCATGGGAACACTAACCCTAACCATATGAAGGTGTGTAGTAATTTAACCTTTTGTTTTTGAAAATAATTTCTCGCTGATTTGAAAGATACGTTTCTTATGTTTCCAAAACTGTACCACAAGCGATGCGTGTTAATGTTAGAACAAGCATCGGGGCGCTGAACAAAACTCCCCCAGTCAGAAGATACTATCGTCAATAGGCGCTAAAGCAGATAGCGTCTATGAATGGGGTACCTGATAACTTGACCACTGACTAGGCTATGTACAAATTTGGATGGAACAAGAAGAACTGGAAAGGAATAAGCTACGCAAAGAGCTGTGTCAAAGGTAGCATGTATATATGCAAGAATGTGGTGTGTAGGATTACAGTGCCTTGCGAAAGTATTCGGCCCCCTTGAACTTTGCGACCTTTTGCCACATTTCAGGCTTCAAACATAAAGATATAAAACTGTATTTTTTTGTGAAGAATCAACAACAAGTGGGACACAATCATGAAGTGGAACGACATTTATTGGATATTTCAAACTTTTTTAACAAATCAAAAACTGAAAAATTGGGCGTGCAAAATTATTCAGCCCCCTTAAGTTAATACTTTGTAGCGCCACCTTTTGCTGCGATTACAGCTGTAAGTCGCTTGGGGTATGTCTCTATCAGTTTTGCACATCGAGAGACTGAATTTTTTTCCCATTCCTCCTTGCAAAACAGCTCGAGCTCAGTGAGGTTGGATGGAGAGCATTTGTGAACAGCAGTTTTCAGTTCTTTCCACAGATTCTCGATTGGATTCATGTCTGGACTTTGACTTGGCCATTCTAACACCTGGATATGTTTATTTTTGAACCATTCCATTGTAGATTTTGCTTTATGTTTTGGATCATTGTCTTGTTGGAAGACAAATCTCCGTCCCAGTCTCAGGTCTTTTGCAGACTCCATCAGGTTTTCTTACAGAATGGTCCTGTATTTGGCTCCATCCATCTTCCCATCAATTTTAACCATCTTCCCTGTCCCTGCTGAAGAAAAGCAGGCCCAAACCATGATGCTGCCACCACCATGTTTGACAGTGGGGATGGTGTGTTCAGGGTGATGAGCTGTGTTGCTTTTACGCCAAACATAACGTTTTGCATTTTTGCCAAAAAGTTCAATTTTGGTTTCATCTGACCAGAGCACCTTCTTCCACATGTTTGGTGTGTCTCCCAGGTGGCTTGTGGCAAACTTTAAACAACACTTTTTATGGATATCTTTAAGAAATGGCTTTCTTCTTGCCACTCTTCCATAAAGGCCAGATTTGTGCAATATACGACTGATTGTTGTCCTATGGACAGAGTCTCCCACCTCAGCTGTAGATCTCTGCAGTTCATCCAGAGTGATCATGGGCCTCTTGGCTGCATCTCTGATCAGTCTTCTCCTTGTATGAGCTGAAAGTTTAGAGGGACGGCCAGGTCTTGGTAGATTTGCAGTGGTCTGATACTCCTTCCATTTCCATATTATCGCTTGCACAGTGCTCCTTGGGATGTTTAAAGCTTGGGAAATCTTTTTGTATCCAAATCCGGCTTTAAACTTCTTCACAACAGTATCTCGGACCTGCCTGGTGTGTTCCTTGTTCTTCATGATGCTCTCTGCGCTTTTAACGGACCTCTGAGACTATCACAGTGCAGGTGCATTTATACGGAGACTTGATTACACACAGGTGGATTGTATTTATCATCATTAGTCATTTAGGTCAACATTGGATCATTCAGAGATCCTCACTGAACTTCTGGAGAGAGTTTGCTGCACTGAAAGTAAAGGGGCTGAATAATTTTGCACGCCCAATTTTTCACTTTTTGATTTGTTAAAAAAGTTTGAAATATCCAATAAATGTCGTTCCACTTCATGATTGTGCCCCACTTGTTGTTGATTCTTCACAAAAAAACATGTTTGAACATGTTTGAAGCCTGAAATGTGGCAAAAGGTCGCAAAGTTCAAGGGGGCCGAATACTTTCGCAAGGCACTGTATGTAAAGTTATCTGAACAGTACAGATGGTTACAGTGTTTTCATAACATTGTTGAAGTTTTAAATCTCTTTGTTCTTTGTATCCATAGAGCCAGTTCTTTTGTCCTATGGTCACACTCACTTAGAATGCCTAATAGCATTAATAGCTAGCTGTATGTTACAGTGACTTTTGTGTTGTCTAGCCCTTGCTATCTGCTTGCTTGCTAATTCGGCCTGCTAACTGCTAGCTTGTTTAGCCCCGGTCTGCTAACTGCTAGCTTGTTTAGCCCCGGCCTACTAACTGTTAGCTTGTTAGCACAGGCCTGCTAACTGTCTGAATCGCCGCGTCCCCAGCCAGCCCAACCACTCACTGGACCCATATTTATTTTCAATCTCTTTTCGATTTTTAATTCGATTATACCTTCCGGTAACCTGCTTCACCCAATGTGATACGGAATCGCTATTATCTTTAATTTTTAGAACACATTCAAGAACCTCCAGAAGCTAACCAGCTAACTAGCTACAAGCTATTTAGTCATTGTTAGTCAGTGCTAGCGGCCTTTACCTTCTGCGCAGGCAGCCAGTTTTTTTTTTAGCCTGGATAATACTCGCCAGTCTAGCTTCCCTGTCCCATCTACCGCTGCCCCCTTGACACTGTGATCACTTGGCTACATAGCTGATGCCTGCTGGACACTGATCATTTGGCTACATAGCTGATGCCTGCTGGACTGTCCATTAATCACGGTACTCCATTCTGTTTGTTTATGTTTTTATCTGTCGGCCCCAGCCGCACTCAGGCTCTGTGTGTAGTTAATCCGACCCTCTCTGCCTAGTCAACGCCATTTTACCTACTGTTGTTGTGCTAGCTGATTAGCTGTTGTTGTCTCGCCTACTGTTTTAGCTAGCTCTCCCAATCAACACCTGCGATTACTGTATGCCTCGCTGTATGTCTCTCTCAAATGTCAATATGCCTTGTATACTGTTGTTAAGGTTAGTTATCATTGTTTTAGTTTACAATGGAGCCCCTAGTTCCACTCTTCATACCCCTGATACCTCCTTTGTCCCACCTCCCACACATCCGGTGACCTCACCCATTACAACCAGCATGTCCAGAGATACAACCTCTCTTATCATCACCCAGTGCCTGGGCTTACCTCCGCTGTACCTGCACCCCACCATACCCCTGTCTGCGCATTATGCCCTGAATATATTCTACCATGCCCAGAAATCTGCTCATTTTATTCTTTGTCCCCAACGCTCTAGGCGACCAGTTTTGATAGCCTTTAGCCGCACCCTCATACTACTCCTCCTCTGTTCCGCGGGTGATGTGGAGGTAAACCCAGGCCCTGCATGTCCCCAGGCAGCCTCATTTGTTGACTTCTGTGATCGAAAAAGCCTTGGTTTCATGCATGTCAACATCAGAAGCCTCCTCCCTAAGTTTGTTTTACTCACTGCTTTAGCACATTCTGCTAACCCTGATGTCCTTGCCGTGCCTGAATCCTGGCTCAGGAAGGCCACCAAAAATTCTGAGATTTCCATACCCAACTATAACATTTTCCGTCAAGATAGAACTGCCAAAGGGGGAGGAGTTGCAGTCTACTGCAGAGATAGCCTGCAAAGTAATGTCATACTTTCCAGGTCCATACCCAAACAGTTCGAACTACTAATTTTAAAAACTACTCTCTCCAGAAATAAGTCTCTCACTGTTGCCGCCTGCTACCGACCCCCCTCAGCTCCCAGCTGTGGCCTGTGAATTGATCGCCCCCCATCTAGCTTCAGAGTTTGTTCTGTTAGGTGACCTAAACTGGGATATGCTTAACACCCCGGCAGTCCTACAATCTAAGCTAGATGCCCTCAATCTCACACAAATCATCAAGGAACCCACCATGTACAACCCTAAATCTGTAAACAAGGGCACCCTCATTGACTGGCCCTCCAAATACACCTCCGCTGTCTTCAACCAGGATCTCAGCGATCACTGCCTCATTGCCTGTATCCGCTACGGATCCGCAGTCAAACAACCACCCCTCATCACTGTCAAACGCTCCCTAAAACACTTCTGCGAGCAGGCCTTTCTAAATGACCTGGCCCGGGTATCCTGGAAGGATATTGACCTCATCCCGTCAGTTGAGGATGCCTGGTCATTCTTTAAAAGTAACTTCCTCACCATTTTAGATAAGCATGCTCCGTTCAAAAAATGCAGAACTAAGAACAGATATAGCCCTTGGTTCACTCCAGACCTGACTGCCCTCGACCAGCACAAAAACATCCTGTGGCGGACTGCAATAGCATCGAATAGTCCCCGCGATATGCAACTGTTCAGGGAAGTCAGGAACCAATACACGCAGGAAAGCAAAGGCCATCTTCTTCAGGCAGAAATTTGCATCCTGTAGCTCTAACTCCAAAAAGTTCTGGGACACTGTAAAGTCCATGGAGAACAAGAGGACCTCCCTCCTCCCAGCTGCCCACTGCACTGAGGCTAGGTAACACGGTCACCACCGATAAATCCATGATTATTGAAAACTTCAACAAGCATTTCTCAATGGCTGGCCATGCCTTCCTCCTGGCAACTCCAACCTCGGCCAACAGCTCCGCCCCCCCGCAGCTACTCGCCCAAGCCTCTCCAGGTTCTCCTTTACCCAAATCCAGATAGCAGATGTTCTGAAAGAGCTGCAAAACCTGGACCCGTACAAATCAGCTGGGCTTGACAATCTGGACCCTCTATCTCTGAAACTATCCGCCGCCATTGTCGCAACCCCTATTACCAGACTGTTCAACCTCTCTTTCATATGGTCTGAGATCCCCAAGGATTGGAAAGCTGCCGCAGTCATCCCCCTCTTCAAAGGGGGAGACACCCTGGACCCAAACTGTTACAGACCTATATCCATCCTGCCCTGCCTATCTAAGGTCTTTGAAAGCCAAGTCAACAAACAGGTCACTGACCATCTCGAATCCCACCGTACCTTCTCCGCTGTGCAATCTGGTTTCCGAGCCGGTCACGGGTGCACCTCAGCCACGCTCAAGGTACTAAACGATATCATAACCGCCATCGATAAAAGACAGTACTGTGCAGCCGTCTTCATTGACCTTGCCAAGGCTTTCGACTCTGTCAATCACCATATTCTTATCGGCAGACTCAGTAGCCTCGGTTTTTCTAATGACTGCCTTGCCTGGTTCACCAACTACTTTGCAGACAGAGTTCAGTGTGTCAAATCAGAGGGCATGCTGTCCGGTCCTCTGGCAGTCTCTATGAGGGTGCCACAGGGTTCAATTCTCGGGCCGACTCTTTTCTCTGTATATATCAATGATGTTGCTCTTGCTGCGGGCGATTCCCTGATCCACCTCTACGCAGACGACACCATTCTGTATACTTCCGGCGCGTCCTTGGACACTGTGCTATCTAACCTCCAAACGAGCTTCAATGCCATACAACACTCCTTCCATGGCCTCCAACTGCTCTTAAACGCTAGTAAATCCAAATGCATGCTTTTCAACCGTTCGCTGCCTGCACCCGCACGCCCGACTAGCATCACCACCCTGGATGGTTCCGACCTAGAATATGTGGACATCTATAAGTACCTTGGTGTCTGGCTAGACTGTAAACTCTCCTTCCAGACTCATATCAAACATCTCCAATCTAAAATCAAATCTAGAGTCGGCTTTCTATTCCGCAACAAAGCCTCCTTCACTCACGCCGCCAAACTTACACTAGTAAAACTGACTATCCTACCGATCCTCGACTTCGGCGATGTCATCTACAAAATAGCTTCCAATGCTCTACTCAGCAAACTGGATGCAGTTTATCACAGTGCCATCCGTTTTGTTACTAAAGCACCTTATACCACCCAACACTGCGACCTGTATGCTCTAGTCGGCTGGCCCTCGCTACATATTCGTCGCCAGACCCACTGGCTCCAGGTCATCTACAAGTCCATGCTAGGTAAAGCTCCGCCTTATCTCAGTTCACTGGTCACGATGGCAACACCCACCCGTAGCACGCGCTCCAGCAGGTGTATCTCACTTGATCATCCCTAAAGCAAAGCCAACACCTCATTTGGCCGCCTTTCATTCCAGTTCTCTGCTGCCTGTGACTGGAACGAATTGCAAAAATCGCTGAAGTTGGAGACTTTTATCCCCCTCACCAACTTCAAACATCTGCTATCTGAGCAGCTAACCGATCGCTGCAGCTGTACATAGTCTATCGGTAAATAGCCCACCCAATTTTACCTACCTCATCCCCATACTGTTTATATTTATTTACTTTTCTGCTCTTTTGCACACCAATATCTCTACCTGTACATGACCATCTGATCATTTATCACTCCAGTGTTAATCTGCAAAATTATAATTATTCACCTACCTCCTCATGCCTTTTGCACACAATGTATATAGACTCTCTTTTTTTCTACTGTGTTATTGACTTGTTAATTGTTTACTCCATGTGTAACTCTGTGTTGTCTGTTCACACTGCTATGCTTTATCTTGGCCAGGTCGCAGTTGCAAATGAGAACTTGTTCTCAACTAGCCTACCTGGTTAAATAAAGGTGAAATAAAAAATAACAAAAATGAAAATGCAATTCATTTTGTGTTTCTGTCCCTTACAATCAAGGCATAGTATGACGGTAACTCGATGCACTGCTTTGTAAATGGAAAAATATTTATTTAGGGACACATTTTAGTAAATTCAAAAACTGCAATTCCAGTAGGTTCAACAACAGTACAGTATTTATTTTACCAGGCAAGTCAGTTAAGAACAAATTCTTATTTTCAATTACTGTTCAGGGGTAGAACACCAGATTTGTACCTTGTCAGCTCAGGGCTTTGAACTTGCAACCTTCCAGTTACTAGTCCAACACTCTAACCACTAGGCTACCCTGCCGCCTATTACCATCAGTTCAGCAATAGCGGTTCATCCCTACCACTTCAATGGGAAGCATCCTTCCTCACTTGGCATCTTTTTTTCATAATGTGCTTTCTTGAATTTACTGCACTAAATTTGTCTCTATTTTGCACTCTCACCACTGTAGTCAGCACTTTGAAGGACCTTCAATTAGTGTGGTGCCCACATTTAAACTGAGTCTGCTATTATTTATCTGTGGCATGAGACATGTAATGTCAAATTTATGTGAGACAATTAAAGTGTGTAGCTGAAGCAGCATTGAGGAATAGCAATCTAATGAGTTTAGATGTGCAAGTGGCTCTGTTTGGAGGGGGAGATAGGAGGGGGTCCAACCAATGAATGCACTCGTCTCCCAAAAACTAGAGACATACACTACATGGCCAAAAGTTGAATTAATATGTAGTTGGTCCTCCCTTCGCCGCTATAACAGCCTCCACTCTTCTGGGAATGCTTTCCACTAGATGTTGGAATGTTTAGAGTCAGCCACAAGAGCATTAGTGAGTTCGGGCACTGATGTTGGGCTAGTGAGTTCTGGCACTGATGAACGCAATCAGCGTTCCAATCAGTGGAGGCTGCTGAGGGGAGTATGGCTCATAATAATGGCTGGAATGGAGTATAATGGCTGGGATAGAGTGAATGGAATGCTATCAAACAAATGAAAAACATTTTTAATACCATTCCATTTACTGACGGCCATTATTATGAGCCGTCTTCCCCTCAGCAACCTTCCAATTCATCCCAAAGGTGTTCGATGGGGTTGAGGTCAGGGCTCTGTGCAGGCCAGTCAAGTTCTTCCACACAATCTCGACAAACCATTTCTGTATGGGCCTCGCTTTTTGCACGGGGGGCATTGTCATCCTGAAACTTGAAAGGGCCTTCCCCAAACTGTTTCCACGAAGTTGGAAGCACAGAATTGTCTACAACAGGGCCTCCTAAACTTTTTCAGCCTGGGACCCAAATGAGAAATTCTGTGTTTTCCTGGGACCCAAGCTTAGGAAAATGTGCAACTATACGTAAATATTGATACATTTCATTGCCCTTATGCCAAAAAAAAGAAGCAATATAGACAAAAACAAATAACAATTCGACAGTGGAATACCCATAAATATATTTTCATATTTATTTTCCCCCATTAAAAACAGCAACTGTTGCTGTTAAAATACAATAAATAATTTCATTATGAACTGGAATAAACGGATTGATCACATCATACTGATGTATAACAGAAAACACACACACATACACACAGTCCTAATGAGGAGTGAGGCTGGTTGAAGTTTTCAACAAGCATGTCTATTCTGGGTTCAGTTTTTAACAGTGCTCAGCACTAACACTGTTCCTGTACTTGAGAACCCTAACTTGCATAGGTATGTGGTGCCAAACTGGATCAGAACATCTACTGCTTTCTCAGTCAGGCAGGAGACTGCTTCCTGCTGCAGATGAGCAACCCAGAACTGTTAAAGTGTTTGCCTCAAAAAGCATCTTGCTTCAATCAGTTTATTCCAGTTCAGAATAAAAAATATGACTTGTAACAGCAACAGTTCTAACCTAGACTTTTTTTCAACAATAATTTCTACAGTAAAATGTACAGTAGGCCTGAATTTTTCATCTTCATCTGTACTGTTTCTTAGGGTTGCACTATCAGTAGCTAGCTAGGTTGCTTGGGCTAACGTTACAAGGCCAGGGGATTGTTTGAAAGAGAAACTCACATCTACTCATATGAGATAGTACACCCTTACTTCTGCTTATCATCACCTGTTATAAAATGACAATGCCTTGCTAGTTGACATACTGTTCCACTGTCGAAGCACTGTTTCCTGAAGCATTCTGCCCTGTTCTGAAAGAACTCCCTGTGTTTACCGTCATGTTGTGCCTGGATGTTTGATCAGGACATTTCCCTTCACTGGAACTAAGGGGCCTAGCCCGAACCATGAAAAACAGCCCCAGATCGTTATTCCTCCTCTAAACTTTACAGTTGGCATTATGCATTGGGGCAGGTAGCGTTCTCCTGGCACCTGCCAAACCCGTATTAGTCCGTCAGACTGCCAAATGGTGAAGCGTAATTCATCACTCCACAGAACGCGTTTCCACTGCTTCAGAGACCAATGGCGGCGAGCTTTACACCACTCCAGTTGACGCTTTGCATTGAAAATGGTAATCTTAGGCATGTGTGCGGCTGCTCGGTCAAGGAAACCCAATTTATGAAGCTCCCAACGAACAGTTCTTGTGCTGACATTTCCACTTATAGGGGTAGTTCTAGCAGGAAAGCAATTTGACGAACTGAGTTGTTGAAATTCACTGAGCTCATCAGTACTGACCATTCTACTGCCGATGTTTGTTTATGGAGATTGCATGGCTGTGTGTTTGATTTTATACACCTGTCACTAATGGGCGTCGCTGAAATAGCCGAACCCACAAGTTTGAAGGGGAAGTCCACATACTTTTGTATAGTGTATATTGTAGTGTAGTGTAATTGCTGCCATTTCAGAATGTCTCCCCAGAAGCCACTACATTACTGCTAACATCCTGTGTAAATTAATTTGATTATGTTTCTGATTAATCATTGTAAACTTCAAAGAAAGAAGAAAATAGTTACAAGTTTGCAAGCAAAAACTTTTGTGTGGGTGTGTGTGTGAAGATGTGTGTGTGTGCATACAATGTGCATGTGTGTGTATACGTGTGAATGTACACTTCCTCCAAGTTTGTCAGGCGTAGTAAAAGCGTAGCCACAGGAGAGCAGTATATCTGTTTTTTTTGCTGGAGAGTCAGATATCTCTGTCGGGGCCTGAGTTATACCAGTCATGCTCGTTAATCGCTCAGCCTCCACGGGCCACCCTTCGTCATGAATAATTTGCTGTGATATTGAGCTCCTTCAGAAGAGAACTGTGATTTTTAATGTAATTAGGTGTCCAAAATGCACTACCATCACCTCACATTGATATCTACACACACCCACACCCTTTCATCTTCCACTGCACTGTAGAGTTGACACAGTACTACTAAATAACCTCGGACAGACACACATGTGCAGCTAAATTTAGACAAGGTATTAGTTTCCTGTGCAGATCTGAAAAGACACATACACGTGCAGGATACACTTCACACTTAAATGCACATGTGCATGCATGCGCTCACTCAGGCATACTGTGCAGTGCATAGTATTGCCACACACACACACGGTTTTCTTAGGAAGTATTGTCTCTAACTGTAGTATCATCAAAACAGATCTACATTGTACTCTAACATGCTCTATTTAATTAATAATGCACGGGGGGGGGTGGTATATGGCCAATATACCACAGCTAAGGGCTGTTCTTAAGCACGATGCTATGCGGAGTGCCTGTATATTGATATATTGCCAAAATATAACAAACCCCCGAGGTGCCTTATTGCTATTATAAACTGGTTACCAACGTAATTAGAGCAGTAAAAATGAATGTTTTGTCATACTGTACCTGTGGTATGCGGTCTGATATATCACGGCTTTCAGACAATCAGCATTCAGGGCACAAACCACTCAGTTTATAATTAAGCAATAAGGCACGAGGGTGTGGTATATGGCCAATAAACCACGGCTAAGGGCTGTTCTTTTATGCACGACGCAACACAGACTGCCTGGATACAGTCCTTAGCCGTGGTATATTGGCCATATACCACAAACCTCCGAGGTGCCTTATTGCTGTTATAAACTGGTTACCAACATAGCAGTAAAAACATTTTTTTTGTCATACCCGTGGTGTACGATCTGATATACCACCCAGTTTATAATGTCTAGCGTCTCTCATCGTGACATGGGCTGAGTACAGTCTAGATTACCTGAGGTATAACCTACAACCTTTGCGACCAACTAATACAATGTTATGATCTATACTAGTGATGTACCGATATGACATTTTTGGCCGATACCGATATCCGATATTTTCCTTACCAAAAAAACGATACCGATAACCAATATTTAACATTTTAGCAGCCTTTAAGCATTCTAGTACAGTTAAATAGTTAACACACACACATGGTCGCAGCGGTCTAAGGCACTGCGTCTCAGTGTAAGAGGCGTCACTACAGTCCCTAGTTCGAATCCAAGGTGTATCACAGCTAGGTGACATCATCTAAAATAACCCTAATTTATAAGGCAGTTCTTATTTGATTAACGGTAGTCAGACCCATCTATGTGAAGCTAGCCACAATAAGGATTAACCACAATAGTGGCCTTTGCGGTTAGCCTTCAAAATAAAAGTATGGCATAATTCTATTATTTGTATTAATTTGCATCACTGTCACTACTTTTATCTTGAAGGCAAACCGCAAAGTCCACTATTGCCTAATCCTTATTGTGGCTAGCTTCACAACACATAACCCGGTCCGGTCGAGCCTCAATAGCCAGAGGAAGCTAGCTGACTCCTTATGACATTAGCTTTGGGCAACAGAGTTAAGTAGCTGGCTAGCTATTTCTTTTCCTGAACTGAAGTTCAATTTCAATGGGCGAACAACAAATGGCAACCTAGCTAATACTTACTCACAATGATTCCTAAATCATTGCTAAGAATAATGAAAATGACTGCAGTTTCTACTGGTCATTGTTTTCAGGCCGGTTGTATTGGTGCTAGCTAGGTACCAAGCTAAAGCTAGCTACCCCAGAAGTTGCAATGATGCTGTGATGTACAAATGATGCTTTATTACCAACGCGGTATTTTGTACAACTTTCACAGTGCTACTGTATCTTTTTTGACATGCAAAGACCCAAATGGCGTTCCATAGTATGTATGTCGTGAAGCTAATAGCAGTGACGCTATTACTGTGTAACTCCGGTAGGGCAACATCTGAAAAATAGCGCACTTGGTAGTGTGTACCGGTGCTTGACCAGTCGGCGAAAGCCAACATCACCCACGACAGAGAACGGTTTAGTGTCAAGGGCAATGAATTCCATTATCTTGCCTTTGAGTTGTCTCGCTGAAATGTTCTTTCTCTTTCAAATGACTCGTTGACTGCTCGATCCACACAGCAGACATTGTGTGGGCTAGGAGAGGAATGCTGTGTTGCGCGTCTAGCGTAACATTTTACGTGCTGTCATTACGTCATGTATCTACGTTATATAGGTATGCACGGTAGCTTTGACATCGGTTTTTAACATCGGAGTTAAGCTAAATATTGGGCGATGCTGATGTTGGCATTTTTAGCTAATATTGGCCGATTCCGATATGTTCACCGATATATCGTGCATCCCTAATCTGTACATGTTTTGCAGGAATTAACTTGCATGTGTTACGGATGTGAAACGGCTAACTTAGTTAGCGGTGTGCGCTAAATAGCGTTTCAATTGGTGACGTCACTTGCTCTGAGACCTTGAAGTAGTAGTTCCCCTTGCTCTGCAAGGGCCGTGGCTTTTGTGGAGTGATGGGTAACGATGCTTCGTGGGTGACTGTTGTTGATGTGTGCAGAGGGTCCCTGGTTCGCGCCCGGGTATGAGCGAGGGGACGGTCTAAAGTTATACTGTTACACATGTACATTTTACATTTCTGATATCAAGATCATTGTGAGTTTGAATCATATATAGACTATATATACAAAAGTATGTGGACACCCCTTCAAATTAGTGAATTTGGCTACTGCAGCCACTCATTTTTGACAGCACACAGCCATTCAATCTCCATAAACATACATTGGCAGCAGAATGGCCTTACTGAAGAGCTCAGTGACTTTCAACATTGCACCTTTCCAACAAGTCAGTTTGTCATATTTCTGCCCTGCTAGAGGTGACATAGTTAACAGTAAGTGCTGTTATTGTAAAATAGAAACGTTTAAGAGCAACAATGGCTCAGCCGCGAAGTGGTAGGCCAAACAAGCTCGCAGAACGGGACAGCTGTGTGTCTTGATGCATGCAGAACGTACAAATCATCTGTCCTCGGTTGCAAAGGAAACAATGTCAGCACAATAACTGTTTGTAAGGAATTCCATGAAATGGGTTACCTTGGCCAAGCAGCCACACACAAGCCTAACTAACATGCTGACCAGACCGGAGACGTGGCATGCGCGAGCATCACAAAATCAATGTAGAAATCCATGTTATTCAATTATTGCACCCACACTGCTCGCGCGCGCCAACAAGCGTCTGCGATGCCAAGGGCTAAAATAAAAGTAATTCCTATTTCTGACGCAGATCGTGCTGAAAGTCTCTTCCATCTCCTCATTGATTAATAGCAGGTACCCACGTGCCATCTCCTCATTGGTTATACCCACGTGGGTATAACCACCCCTGTTGCCGGTTGTCATGGTAATACTATGAAAGTTTAGATGCGATCACCATATAAGTTCAAAGATGAAAAAGCCTGGAAGGAGGAGAGATGACTAGAAACGATTCCGTTGGCCGTTTTATGTGTGGATTAATTGTCGGAGTAGAGGTCCTTGTGCATTTCAGGTTAAATAACAACTCAATGTTTATAACCCAGGACAAATTAGCTAGCAACAGCAAGCTAGCTAAATAGGACAAATTAGCTAGCATATGCAAGCTAACTAGCTAAATTACCATAAATGTTTAATGCTTTTCGACCTGTCTCCAAAATAATGTCATTGGTTCAGAGTTTGTTTTGATATTTTAACCTGCGTGTCGTGATCACGTTTGGTGTAGGGGGACAAAATACATTTATGCATGATAGCGCACAACTGCGCACGCGCGGAGCCGGTTTAGGTTGCGTGTAAGATCACCATGCGCAATGCCAAGCGTCGGCTGGAGTGGTGTAAAGCTCGCCACCATTGGACTCTAGCAGTGGAAACAAGTTCTCTGGAGTGATGAATCATGCTTCACCAACTGGCAGTCCTACAGACAAATCTGGGTTTGGTGGATGCCAGGAGAACACTACCTGCACAAATGAAAGGAAGCAAGTCCCCGCAGCAATGTCCCAACATCTTATGGAAAGCATTTCCAGAAGAGTGGATGCTGTTATAGCAGCAAAGGGGGGACCAATTCCATATTAATGCCCATGATTTTGGAATGAGATGTTAGACAGGCAGGTGTCCACATACTTTTGGTCATGTAGTGAATATATAGGTTAAAACATATTGATGGATCAACTACCAACACTGAATATAACACTCCTGTAGTGTCTCACATTCAATGTCTCTGTGACTGTATTACCAGGGCTCTGCCATGGTTAAAACGGAGAGGGTGGCAAAAAGGGATTTCTTCTGTTCACCCTGGCAGCTTACAGGATGCGGAGAGGAGCTGCTGGCATACATAGATCTCTGGTTATCTCTGTTATGAAACAAGAATAGTCAGATTAATGCCTCTGGCTTTGACTGTAACAAATGACAATTCATATGATATGTTACAAATTCAATGTTTTTGGGGGGTGGGGGCTAACATTAGCTAGGTGGCTAACATTAGTTAGTTACGGTTACTGGTCCAGCACTCTAACCACTAGGCTATTTGCCCCCCCAAAGTGTTAGCTGACATGCTACGTAGCAAAAAAATTATAAGTAGTTGCAAAGTTGCTAATTAACTAAAATGCTCAAGTTGTCCGTGATGAGATTATAACATGCAACCTTTCAGTCGCTAGACATTCACATTTTACGCCCACCCACCCTCCTTCCTTTAGTTTAGCCTTAAATCATCTTCTGTCTTATGTAACCATATCAAACACAACATATCATACTAATTTGAGTGTCCTGGATTTTTGTATGTTACGTCTAGTCTATGAGACCAGCCTGGACAGTTGGGAGGGTTGAGAAGGCAGCACAGCTCAGAGGGAATGACTGACAATGCTGCTGTGGCAAAACTGCATTGGGGAAACTGTAAGAAGCAGCAGTTCCAAAGGCTGTATAATGCACACGGGCTTCGAGGAGCTGTCACTGACAGTGAAGGGAAGTTCGTCTCTTTTTACTGAATCTGATCTTTTCTACTTGTTCAGTGAAAATAACAAATCTTTTGACTCAATGTCACGGACACTATCTGATGTGTGGAAACATTTCACTGCAGGTAATGTAGAAGGAAAAGCTGTGTAAATTTGCAAATACTGTGCCAAATCATATATGAAGAATGCAACAAAGATGCAGAATCATCTAGCCAAGTGCTTAAAGTTCCCTCAGCGTTCACGACAAGCAACCTCTGACCAAAGTCCCTTTACTTCTATTCGAGGTGAAAATTATGAATCAGACACCTTATTGATAGCAACAGCTCATGGTCCTCCTGGAATCAGAAGTTTTTTTGACTCAATAGAGGAACGTAGGCAGAGAAATGCTGATGAATGTCTTGCTCAATCCTGTGTATGCAACTGATTCACCTCTGATGCTCACAGGCAATGTGTATTGGAAGAGATTTCTGAATGTTCTTCGCACAGCATACACCCCTCCAACCAGACATGCTATATCTACTCATTTGCTCGATGTAGAGTTCAAGTGAAGGTCAAGCAAATCATAGAGAAAGCAGTCTGTATTGCAATCATTTCTGATGGGTGGTCGAATGTTCGTGGGCAAGTAATAATTAACTACATCATCTCCACCTCTCAACCAGTATTTTATAAGAGCACAGACACAAGGGACAACAGACACAACAGTTTCTACATTGCAGATGAGCTGAAGGCAGTCATCCATGACCTTGGACCACAGAAGGTATTTGCGCTGGTGACAGGCAATGCTACGAACATGAAGGCTGCTTGGTCTAAAGTGGAGGAGTCCTACCCTCACATCACACCCATTGGCTGTGCTGCTCATGCATTGCATCTTCTCCTCAAGGACATCATGGCACTGAAAACAATGGATACCCTCTACAAGAGAGCCAAGGAAATGGTAGGTATGTGAAGGGTCATCAAGTTATAGCAGCAATCTACCTCACCAAGCAAAGTGAGAAGAATAAGAGCGCCACATTGAAGCTGCCCAGCAACACCCATTTGGGTGGTGTTTTTATCATGTTGTACAGTCTCCTGGAGGGGAAGGAGTCTCTCCAACAAATGGCCATATCACAGTCTGCCGATATGGACAGCCCCATCAAGAGGATCCTCCTGGATGATGTATTTTGGGAGAGAGTGGTAAGCAACCTGACACTCCTGAAACCTATAGCAGTAGCCACAGGATTGAGGGAGACAATGCCATCCTGTCTGATGTTCAGACTTTGCTTGCAGATGTAAGAGAATAAATCTGTACTGCCCTGCCCACTTCACTGTTGCTCCAAGCAGAGGAAACTTCCATTCTGAAATACATCAAAAAGCGTGAAGACTTCTGCCTGAAGCCCATACACGCCGAAGTGTACATGCTGAACCCCAAGTATGCTGGCATGAGCATCTTGTCTGGTGCAGAGATCAACAAGGCCTATGGTGTCATCACTACTGTCTTGCCACCTTGGTCTGGATGAGGGCAAGGTTCTTGGCAGTCCGGCGAAGTACACTTCCAAGCAAGTTCTTTGAGATGGAGATTCAATATGGCAGTCGTGCTAACATAACTCATCAGCCATCTGGTAGATCTGAGGCTCTTTCCCCTGTTGCCTCCATCATCCTCCAAATCCCACCAACATCAGCCATCTCAGAGCGCAACTCGTCCTTGTTTGAGAACACACACAGCACAGCACGCAACAGGCTGACCAATGCAAAGGTTGAAAAATTGATGGCCATCCGGGCAAATTAGAGGCTTTTTGAGCCTAACAACGAGCCATCCTCAACCAGGTTGGAAAGTAACAGTGAAGATGAGGCCTCAGAGTTTGATGTTCCAGAGGTGGACATTGAGGAGGTCCAGGGAGAAGACGGAGCTACGGACGGAGCTACGGTTGAAGTCGGAAGTTTACATACAACTTAACATTTAAACTCAGTTTTTCACAATTCCTGACATTTAATCCTAGTAAAAATGCTCTGTCTTAGGTCAGTTAGGATCACCACTTTATTTTAAGAATGTGAAATGTCAGAATAATAGTAGAGAGAATTTTTTATTTCAGCTTTTATTTCTTACATCACATTCCCAGTGGGTCAGAAGTTTACATACACTCAATTAGTATTTGGTAGCAATGCCTTTAAATTGTTTAACTTGGGTCAAACGTTTCGATTAGACTTCCACAAGCTTCCCACAATAAGTTGGGTGAATTTTGGCCCATTCCTCCTGACAGAGCTGGTGTAACTGAGTCAGGTTTGTAGGCCTCCTTGCTCGCACATGCTTTTTCAGTTCTGCCCACAACTTTTCTATAGGATTGAGGTCAGGGCTTTGTGATGGCCACTCCAATACATTGACTTTGTTGTCCTTCAGCCATTTTGCCACAACTTTGGAAGTGTGCTTGGGGTCATTGTCCATTTGGAAGACCCATTTGCGACCAAGCTTTAACTTCCTGACTGATGTCTTGAGATGCTGCTTCAATATATCCACATCATTTTCCTACATCATGATGCCATCTATTTTGTGACGTGCACCAGTCCCTCCTGCAGCAAAGCACCACCACAACATGATGCTGCCACCCCCGTGCTTCACGTTTGGGAAGAGGTTCTTCGGCTTGCAAGCCTCCCCCTTTTTCCTCCAAACATAACGATGGTCATTATGGCCAAACAGTTCTATTTTTGTTTCAAAGGACATTTCTCCAAAATGTATGATCTTTGTCCCCATGTGCAGTTGCAAACCGTAGTCTGGCTTTTTTTATGGCGGTTTTGGAGCAGTGTCTTTTTCCTTGCTGAGCGTCCTTTCAGGTTATGTCGAGATAGGACTTGTTTTACTGTGGATATAGATACTTTTGTACCTGTTTCCTCCAGCATCTTCAGAAGGTCTTTGGCTATTGTTCTGGGATTGATTTGCACTTTTCGCACCAAAGTACGTTCATCCCTAGGAGACAGAACACGTCTCCTTCCTGAGTGGTATGATGGCTGCGTGGTCCCATGGTGTTTATACTTGCGTACTATTTTTTGTACAGATAAACGTGGTACCTTCAGGCGTTTGGAAATTACTCCCAAGGATGAACCAGACTTGTGGAGGTCTACAAATGTTTTTCTGAGCTCTAGGCTGATTTCTTTTGATTTTCCCATGATGTCAAGCAAAGAGGCACTGAGGTTGAAGGTAGGCCTTGAAATACATCCACAGTTACACCTCCAATTGACTCAAATGATGTCAATTAGCCTATCAGAAGCTTCTAAAGCCATGACATCATTTTCTGGAATTTTCCAAGCTGTTTAAAGGCACAGTAAACTTAGTGTATGTAAACTTCTGACCCACTGGAATTGTGATACAGTGAATTATAAGTGAACTAATGTCTGTAAATAATTGTTGGAAAAATTACTTGTGTCATGCACAAAGTAGATGTCCTACCCGACTTGCCAAAACTATAGTTTGTTTACAAGAAATTTGTGGAGTTGTTGAAAAACGAGTTTTAATGACTCCAACCTAAGTGTATGTAAACTTCCGACTTCAACTGTAACTGCTGTTTGTTGAGATATTGCTTTTATTGTGTTGCAGCAAACGGCCTGGTCGCCCGTAGTGTATGTAAACTTCCGACTTCAACTGTATACTGTATTCCACACAAAAAGATGAAGCCCTTGCATTGCTGTAGTAGCCTCTTCATGTAATCTATTGGTCAGGCCCAGATGGTCATGGGGCCGGAACATAATTACAAATCACTTGTAGAGTGTAAATTGACTGCAATATGCCCAAACAGATGTATTTTTTGACTAAAACATAGTCATTTAAAACCTTGCTTACATTTATTTACGATCACATATATCTCTCTATTATGCGTGGGAATATTTTGTAACAGATATCCAAAATTAATATCACTTGGAGCTGATTTGCTGGTGTTATTACAGTCTTTTATGTCCAACATTTAAAAAAGGATTACAAAAAAGGTTGTATTTCTTTTGCTCAGAAATCTTGGGAGGGGGCAAATAAAATCACCCACAGACCAATGCAGGCCGCCAGTTGGGGAACCCTGCTGTAGTCTTCAGTTCACTGTAGATGAATAGTCATGGACTCCTAGCAGGACTAAAGTTACGGTAATTGAGGTGACACAGGGTGAGTGAAGTAAGTGAAGAGGGTATACATAGGAGGTATATAGGAGGAATGGCTGCAGGAGATATCTTCTACTAATGAAATTGGAGATTCACTGAAAAGAAAACTAGTCACACAGATATAGAACTCTATGAATTGGAAGAATCTGTGAAAATATATGACTACAGCGTAGCTGTGACATGTTTGTCTGACCGGATACAAAGCAGCTGTACGGGGATAAGCTGAACATTGGGTCATGGCTTTTGAATCAGCTCCAGGAATTAAAGTATATTTGGCTGCTTTGCAAAACCGCCAGTCACCAATGGTCCTTCACAGGCACTGTCTGGTGAGCAAATGAAGATGTAATGTATTCATCAGAGAGGTCGTCTGTGTGAGGTGCAGACAGACAGACAGTGGGCAGAAAGACGCACAATCTGAGCTAGGAGTGGATAGAGAGAGAGAGAGAGAGGGGGATGGTAATTATGACACAAAGAGAGAGAGAGGGAGAGAACTGCCTGCCTTCTTGAGCCGACTGTTGAGCAAATGCCGCGGGACACATCGATTCTCATATACAAGAGACATCAACCACTACAGGCCCAGACCGGCAGACATCAATAATTAATCTGACTGTCCCTCTCTCCTCTCTCTCCATCTCTCCCTCAGTCTTCATTCTAATCCTCCTTCCTTTACACTGGTGATTGATGCCTATTCCCTTCAACCCGTTTATTCACAATCCGGGGTTGTTATCCTGCTCCTTTTTCCTTGTTATACTCTTTCTTCTCTCTCAACTCAACATCCCTCCCTGGAATGCAATGGTTGAAACAGCAATTCTAATATGCTGCATTGCAACTTTCATTAGTAGGCTAAAAGCCAGTGGAACTGTGCAGTAAAAGTTTTTTTTCTTCAAAATATACTGAACAAAAATATCAACGCAACATGCAAAAATGTCAAAGATTGTACTGAGTTAGTTCATATGCAGAATGTTGTTCTTTCCCAGCGAGCTTTTTCAAGGAAGCAATGTCTCAGTATTCACTACTTGACTAAAGTAATGTTTTGTACACACTAGGAAATAACCCTTAACCAATGTATAAGGGCTTGTTTTCCCCCGTAACCCATATAAAGGCTTCAATGTTTACCACTTTGCTTGCTTTGATTTATAGTTATGTTCACTTTCGTTCAAAACAATTATTCAGCAAACAATGATGGGATGGAGTTAAGTGCCAAAAACATTTGAGTAAATGAGGGATAGATAGTATATTGAAAGCAGGTGCTTCCACACAGGTGTGGTTCCTGAGTTAATTAAGCAATTAACATCCTATCATGCTTAAGGTCATGTATGAAAATTCCCAATTGGCCATTATTTTGGCTACCATGGCTAGAAGAAGAGATCTCAGTGACTTTGAGGGATGTTAGAGTGGGTCTCAAAGGAGCATAGGGTGTTTAAAGTGTGTGTGTGTGTGTCAGGGTTTCCGTTAGCTGGTAATAGCCGGCTTTTGGCCCCACAAAAATATGAAAAGCCGGTAAATAAAATTGACGCTGGCCAATTGTCAGGGAGTAGAAAATTAATCCAATTGCAAAATAATGCATTTTAGCCTATTAATTGATTGAAATACCAGTCGATGTACTGTGAGGCCTGCTGATACAGCTCAAACAGCTGTTTGTTGCTGCTGGATGAAAAATGTGTTTTAATAAGCCCAATCATTGCGTAACAATTCTAAAGGCACGCGTATAAAAAAAACACTAAAAAAAACAATGGCTACGATTAAAAATAGCTACTATTTTTATTTCTTAACTAGTAATTGAAGCGTGCTTCCCATTCGCCATTCACACACCACTTTGAAATGAGCTGGAGGCAGAATGCATTTAGATTTTTTGAAATCGGAATGTTTTACTGCATATTATGAGGCATGTCTTTACTTCAAAGTAGCCTAACCAAAATCATATGCCATTGAAACCAGTAGCATTTTTATTTTATGTTCTATTGGTTTTCATATCAACTTTCTTTCATTGTCGAGTAGCCACAGGCACAATCCTAGTCATATTAGCAACTCATGCTAGTTGTTGCATATTTGTAATGGATATTTTAATCTCTCACAGGAAACCGCTCACAATGGTGCTTTCCCGCTATTTGCATTATGGAACTAACATTAGCTCGAAGCCTACT
The DNA here is from genome assembly GCF_018296145.1 of Oncorhynchus tshawytscha. NCBI lineage: Eukaryota > Metazoa > Chordata > Actinopteri > Salmoniformes > Salmonidae > Oncorhynchus > Oncorhynchus tshawytscha. Next base: position 31,677,420 of record NC_056435.1, on the reverse strand, counting down.
GCCTCATTGCATTTTTATGTTTTTGACATGTAGCCTCGGCCTACTGGTTGTATGATTTTGGGATCTATCATCCTACAACTTTCCCAAAGTCTGTTTGTAATAGGCTATTTCTTTCTTGCACAGAACGGTAAGCTGACCAATAGAATATGTCAACTTTTCTACTATGGAGGATTGTAAATGTGGGCAATTACTCTTACATAGGCAGCGCGTGGGTTTCAAGTTCAGGGAAGCTCATTTAGAACCATGAAAATGCACCTTTGTAATAACGTATTCCATGCATCCTTGCATTTGCAGACTTATGTAAAATAACCTACTGTTCCTAATGTGATGATTAGATTGGATAATCATAATGTTATATGACTGGGGACATTAGCAGAATCTTTTTTAATACGACAAAAATGACAGGGTAGGTTACTCTGCTGACACTGACAAACAGATCAATTAAAACGACGTTGTCTGATCCATATAATTGGCCTACGAAAAAGGGAGACAGAAATACAATATGATGTCCATCTAACCTGGAGGAGGAAATTGTTGTCCAAAAACAAACAAAAGTGTCACTGACCCAATGATAAAGACAGTGAATATGCACACTCACTGGGGATATGACCGATGTTCTCCACGGTTGAGAATTTTGATAACTAAAAGACAGATTGGAGTCTTTTCATTGTCTTCTTTTTACAGCAATTGCCATTTGTTTTCCAAACTGTTTTTCAGCCATTGTATTTTTAAATATTGCAATTATGGGTTGCTCTGCTTTTCACTGACACTCGCAACTCAACAATCATCTATTTGGTATTTGCAGCGTGCTCTGCCCAACTATGCAATTTAAGACAATCCACTTTTTTTTAAAGAAGCTAATGATCAATCCTCTGTGGCCAAATCATGCTTTCTGGTGTAGTAGCCTATTTTGAATGATATATTTATTTCTCTATAGACAGGAGTTAGCTAGTTAGGCTATGTCATTTTGGCAATTTAATTCATTTTACTTGCAGGAAAGCTTCCCCTAGACTTAGGGACGCGTGGCGCATTGTAAAGATGGGGAGAGGTCTGTCCGTAATAAAGAGATGCTTTGCTTTTTTGAGACCACACTCCAAAAAGCAAGTTCTGCAGGCTCTAGTTTAGTCTAATTTTGATTATTATCTAGTCGTGTGGCCCAGTGCTACAAGGAAAGACCTAGTTATGCTGCAGCTGGCCCAGAACAGAGCAGCACGTCTTGCTCTTCATTGTAATCAGAGGGATGATATAAATACTATGCATGCCAGTCTCTCTTGGTTAGTAGTTAAGGAGAGACTGACAGCATCACTTATTTTTATAAGAAACGTTAATGTGTTGAAAATTCCAAAATGTCTGCATAGGCTACTTACACACAGCTCTGACACACACACTTACCTCACCAGACATGCCACCAGGGGTCTTTTCACAGTCCCCAAATCCAGATAAAAGTCAAGAAAGCGTACAGTATTATATAGAGCCATTATTGCATTGAACTTGGTTCCATCTCATATTGCTCAAATAATCAGCAAACCTGGTTTCAAAAAACAGACAATGCAACACTTGACTGCACAGCACCTCTCCCCTATGTGACCTAGATAGTTTGTGTTTATGCGTTGATATGTAACTTAAGAAATGTATGTAGTTCTGTCCTTGAGCTGTTCTTTTCTATTCATGTTCTGTATTATCTCATGTTTTGTGTTAACCACCAGGAAGAGTAGCTGCTGCTTTTGCAACAGCTAATGGGGATCCTAATAAAATACCTAAAAATGTAATGGTGGGATTAGGCAGGAAGGCTGTACTCTACCGTCTTCAAATTGCTCATCTTAATTCAGTAAAAATGATGCACGCTGTTGCATCCGAGTTGCATGTTCTTTTAAGATGAATTACCATAAACAAAATGTGATTCCTGTCATTCTGAGAACCGTGGGTGGATGCCCTAATCAGGTTACACAACCAATGGATATGGTTCCGGTAAATTTCTTAAATGTCTTGTGAATTAAAATGCTGCCGGTCAAATGTCCGGCGCCACATTTTCCTAACAGAAACTCAGGTGTGTGTGTGTGTGTGTGTGTGTGTGTGTGTGTGTGTGTGTGTGTGTGTGTGTGTGTGTGTGTGTGTGTGTGTGTGTGTGTGTGTGTGTGTGTGTGTGTGTGTGTGTGTGTGTGTGTGTGTGTATGTGTATCAGTCACCAGATCTCAACCCAATTGAACACTTATGGGAGATTCTAGAGCGGCGCCTGAGACAGTATTTTTCCACCACCATCAACAAAACACTAAATTATGGAATTTCTCGTGGAAGAATTGTGTTGCATTCCTCCAATAGAGTTCCAGAATGTATGGCAAGGCGCATTGAAGCTGTTCAATGCTGATTCAAAGTTCATCGGAGACATCCTTGACCTTTTTAGGACTTTTTTCTGTTATACATCCAGGATGGATAACGTTCATTAGCATATCTGCATGCAAGGCAGCTTTACCTTTCACAGTGTAATGGTTGCAAATGCAATAATTCACTTTTGTATTGCCTTTGGTTTAAATAAATTTGATTTCACCGAATTGGATGGGCAACTTTCATTTCGTTTAGACATTGTGATAGGAATTAGAAGGTGTTTAAGAAACGCTTGCATTTTTTCTGTCTCCTGTAATGTTGCAGGGAAGGTGGGCGAGGCCCCTACCTCATATGGTATACATGGCTAGAGAAATAGGCTCTGGAAAGTATGTACTACTGTATGGAAAGATTGTACTTTATGGATATTGTCCACGATGTGTACCGTTGAAGTCCGTCAGAACTCTGTAATTGATTGTTTTGTTGCCATACTCTATTGCTAGCAGTGCACTTATTCAGGCCACAAGGATTATGACTAACACACAAAACATCTCAGGGAGCATAAAGAGCCATCCGGAAGATGTCGTAGATGTGAATCAGAAAATATGGTGCCCTTTTGGTTTACTTCTTTATGGCTAGATGCAGCATTTAATTTGTTTGCCAGGGGTGATCTTTGGCTGGGCCTGCATTGCCTCTGACAGCACTGACATTCAGCCCACACTTAACCAGCCAGCAAGCCAGCCAGCCCCTAGCCTGGTCCCCTCCCCTCTCCACTCCATCACACTCTCAAGCCTCACACTAAGAAAGCAACACACTATTCTCTAACCTGTCTCCACAGTGGCAATTTTCCTGCAATTATCACGTTACTCGTTAATCTAAAAGGCCAATTCAAGAGAATACAGTAGGATCTCTTCAATTTGCGCTAGACTCCACTGCACTTAATGCTTGATTGGTTCTTTTCTGCCATCTTCATAGTATTTCAAGTTGCTAATACTGGAACAATCACATCAGTTTTGCAAATACTTTTCAAAGTCACTCACACCATCAGAGCATGTATTTCAATGTTTACAGGCTGACTACACGCGAGCATTGCAAAATACATTTAGAAATCTATATTATTAAATTATTGCACCCACACTGCTCGCGTACCAACGAGCATCTGCGTTGTCAAGGGCTAAAATAGAAGTCAGTTCTATTTGTGACGCAAATGACACTGCAAGTCCTGCCTCTCCCATCTCCTCATTGGTTTATAGAAGCAGGCACCCACGTGCCATCTCCTCATTGGTTATACACACGTGGGTGACTGAAAGACAAACGAGGTCAGTGGCGGTAATGCACCTAATTTATGAAAGTTGCCAATCGCAATATAAAGTCAAGAGAAGAAAAAGCCAAAAAGGAGAGATGACTAGGAAAGATTCGGTTGACCATTCTATGTGTGGATTAATTGTCGGAGCAGAGAACCTTTCAGGTAAATTTCAGGTAAAATAACAACTCAATGTTTATATCCCAGGACATATTAGCTAGCAACAGCAAGCAAATTAGCTAGCAAGTGGATTCTAGCTAGCTAAATTGCCATAAATGTTTAATGCTTTTCGACCTGTCCCCAAATTAATGTAATTGGTTCAGAGTTTGTTTTGATATTTTAACCTGCATGTCGTGATCGCGTTTGGTGTAGGGGACAAAATAAATGTATGCACGATGGCGCACAATGGCGCGCACGCGTGCAGCCGGTTTGGGTTCCATGTTAGGTTGAAGTGGAGTAATAACATGTCCTCATAGCCTTTATTTTCGGTGACCCTCTCTCTCATCAGAGTGCGAGACAGTAAATGGCAAATATTAGAACATCAGCGACCTTCTGACACCAGTCTTTCTTTAGTCCATACGGTTGTTGTCCTGCCCCTCCATATTGACCGTATCATAGTCACTCAATTCCAGGGAGGGAAAGCAATATCTGAGTCGTCCTGACCCTACAGCAATCCCCAGGGTTTAGGACGGATGAAAGAAATGAATGTCAAGAATGTTCGTCTTAGAATGGTGGGAATGTGTTGCAAGAAAGAGGGAGGAAATAGAGAGGGAGAGCACAGACAACACTGCACCAATTTCACACACTTTGTCCATTGCATGAGAGAAAAAGGAAAGGAAAGGAAAGGGGGATACCCAGTCAGCATTCAACTGATTGCCTTCAACTGAAATGTGTCTTCCGCATTGAACCCAACCCCTCTGAATCAGAGAGGTGCGGCGGGCTGCCTTAATCAACATCCACGTCTTCGGCGCCCAGGGAACAGTGGAGAGCTAGAGAAAGAAAGAAAAAAGTAGATAACAAAGGTATATTTCACTAAACATGTACTGTACTGACACAAATGACCGATGATTGGTTGAAAGAAAATTATATTAGGAAGATTGTGGGAGCTGTACTGTTAGATTTCAGTGCAGCCTTTGATATTATTGACCATAACCTGTTGTTGAAAAAAAGTGGCATTTCAACCTCTGCCATATCCTGGATTCAGAGCTATCTATCTAATAGTACTCAACGAGTTTTCTTTAATGGAAGCTTTTCTAGTGTCAAACATGTAAAGTGTGGTGTACCGCAGGGTAGCTCTCTAGGCCCTCTACTCTTTTCTATTTTTACCAATGACCTGCCACTTGCATTAAACAAAGCATATGTGTCCATGTTTGCGGATGATTCAACCATATACGCATCAGCAACCACAGCTAATGAAGTAACTGAAACCCTTAACAAAGAGTTGTCTGTTTTGGAATGGGTGGCCAGTAATAAACTGGTCCTGAACATCTTTAAAACTAAAGGCATTGTATTCGGTACAAATCATTCCTTAAGTTCTAGAACTCAGCTCAATCTGGTAATGAATGGTGTGGCTGTTGAACAAGTTGAGGAGACTAAATGACTTGGCGTTACCTTAGATTGTAAACTGTCATGGTCGAAACATATAGTTTCAATGGTTGTGAAGTTTGGGAGAGGTCTGTCCGTAATAAAGAGATGCTCTGCTTTTTTGACACCACACTCCAAAAAAGCAAGTTCTGCAGGCTCTAGTTTAGTCTAATCTTGATTATCGTCCAGTCGTGTGGTCCAGTGCTACAAGGAAAGACCTAGTTAAGCTGCAGCTGGCCCAGAACAGAGCAGCACGTCTTGCTCTTCATTGTAATCAGAGGGATGATATAAATACTATGCATGCCAGTCTCTTGGATAAGAGTTGAGGAGAGACTGACTGCATCACTTCTTTTTAAAAGAAACATTGTCAGGTTTCATGTTTTGTGTGAACCCCAGGAAGAGTAGCTGCTGCTTTTGCAGCAGCTAATAGGGATCCTGATAAAATACTGAAAAGAAACTGAAAAATGTCATGGTTGGATTAGGCAGGAAGGCTGTTCTCTCCTGTAAGTAAAGTTTACCTACCCAGACAGATACCATTTGTCTGGGTTGTAAAGCAATCCCCTACTGCAGTACCGTGTGTTAAACTTAATTCAGCTTTATCCCGAAACATGAAGTAAGAGAGTTTCACATCGATTTCAATGGGCAGGAGAAAAATTCTAATTTGCTCATCACCTTGCTTCATTGGAAAAGGCATGCTGTTTCTAACAACCCTTGCTCTTTATCGTTATCAATTTTCCTTCCCATAATTCTTTGCTGTGTCTGCAGAAAAACATCAGAGATATAGAAAGCCCCCCTTGCAGGGCTGCTGTCTGGGTGAGGGTCACACTGCAGAGTGCTGTAAAGTGTCTCACGCAATCGATCGCTTCTCCCCGTTGGAAGATTAAGGTAGGAACACAGGAAGATAATGCTGATCATGCTGATGGTGGTCAATCCAAATGTGCTATTACATTGCGTCATTGCATATTTCATACCTCTGCTTTGTGCCTCTGGCTTCTACGTGAATTAATCAATATAAAAAGGAAGCAGCTTTGGGTGCTTTAGGTTCATTCTTAGCCTTTTTTCAGAGATTCTAAGAATAAGTACTATGTATTTTTTTCTCTAATGGAAATAGTTTTGCGTTTGCAGTTAGATATCAAAGAAAGAACACTCTCTGTGAACCTGTGTGTTGAGTGACTTCAGAGTGACTGAGAGTAAAAATCTTATCTGAAATCACTTCCATTTTTATTATTCATGTTTGATTAGATGTGTTACTTTAATGGACCTGAATTTGACCTTGGCAGCATCCAATAGAACTAATCAGAGCTATAAAAAAGAGAACCGTAACAGACAGGCTTTTATTTAATCTCTCTCTTCTTTCTCTCTCTCTCTGTCTGTCTGTCTCATTCTTTCTCTATAATTTTCTCTGTCTCTGGCTGTTATTGCCACTTGGGGACTGAACATGTTCCTTTTATTGTCTTGTATGTGCATTAGTAGAATATATTTTTTCCTGATGCATTTGTTAATGGCGTGGCCTGCCAGACCAGTTCTGCTCTCATTTAAATGATGCTCCTGCAGGAGTCTCTTTCTCTAACGGAGTGAGAGATTGAGCTGAGAAAGGTCAACGCTTTGCCTCACCTGCACTACACAACACAGGCTCTCTCCTCAAATGGAAAACATATCTCAGAGAGAGCACCGTTTCCTCTCTGCATTTCTGATGTCTCTGATGGACTTTCCAGTCAGTTCACAGGGTTCTTTTGAACAATTGCCCTCACTTGGCTGCTCTCCCTCTCTGCTCTCTCTCTCTCTCTCGCTCTCTCTGATTTCCTCCATCCAATTTATTCTCACAGACAATAATTGATTCAGTAATAGCTCATAGTCAGCTATTGTGTGTGCATAGAGACATTCACTCCTGGTGTGCCATACAACCATGTCAGACAGATCAGGGAAATATAGGGATAGATTATCCAAGGTAATTGTATTCAAATTTTCCCTATTCAAAGGTATGAGATGTTATCTATTGGGCCTTCTAACATCGAACACAATGTAATATATTTCAGACAATGGGAGATACTATAAATAGAGCTATTAAGTCATTCACTTATCCAGATTCTCTCCAAACTGACCACTTCATAGCTGGGATGACTGCAGAGGCTGCGGAGAAGAGTCACATTGGTCGAAAAGTTGCTGCACTGGAACTATGTCAAAATGTGTCCATACACTCCTTTCTTTTCATGACTGCATACTGTAGGATCACTATTAGAGGAAAGAATGAATGTCCCATTATTGCAGACTCTTAAAACAACTAAACTCAGCGAAAAAATAAACGTCCTCTCACTGTCAACTGCGTTTATTTTCAGAAAATTTAACATGTGTAAATATTTGTATGAACATAACAAGATTCAACAACTGAGACATCAATTGAACAAGTTGAACAGAAATGGAATAATGTGTCCCTGAACAAAGGGGGGTCAAAATCAAAAGTAACAGTCAGTATCTGGTGTGGCCACCAGCTGCATTAAGTAGTGCAGTGCATCTCCTCCTCATGGACTGCACCATATTTGTCAGTTCTTGCTGTGAGATGTTACCCCACTCTTCCACCAAGGCACCTGCAAGTTCCCGGACATTTCTGGGGGGAATGGCCCCTGCCCTCACCCTCCGATCCAACAGGTCCCAGACGTGCTCAATGGGATTGAGATCCGGGCTCTTCGCTGGCCATGGCAGAACACTGACATTCCTGTCTTACAGGAAATCACGCACAGAACGAGCAGTATGGCTTGTGGCATTGTCATGCTGGAGGTTTATGTCAGGATGAGTCTGCAGGAAGGTATCACATGAGGGAGGAGGATGTCTTCCCTGTAGCGCATAGCATTGAGATTGCCTGCAATGACAACAAGCTCAGTTCGATGATGCTGTGACACACTGCCCCAGACCATGATGGACCCTCCACCTCCAAATCGATCCCGCTCCAGAGTACAGGCCTCGGTGTAACTCTCATTCCTTCGACGATAAACGCGAATCCGACCATCACCCCTGGTGAAACAAAACTTTTTGCCAGTCCCGTCTGGTCCAGCTACGGTGGGTTTGTGCCCTTAGGCGACGTTATTGCTGGTGATGTCTGGTGAGGACTCACCTTACAACAGGCCTACAAGTCCTCAGTCCAGCCTCTCTCAGCCTATTGCGGACAGTCTGAGCACTGATGGAGGGATTATGCGTTCTTGATGTAACTCAGGCAGTTGTTGTTGCCATCCTGTACCTGTCCCGCATGTGTGATGTTCGGATGTACCAATCCTCTGCATGTGTTGTTACACGTGGTCTGCCACTGCGAGGACGTTCAGCTGTCTGTCCTGTCTCCCTGTAGCGCTGTCTTAGGCGTCTCACAGTACGGACATTGCAATTTATTGCCCTGGCCACATCTGCAGTCCTCATGCCTCCTTGCAGCATGCCTAAGGCACGTTCACGCAGATGAGCAGGGACCCTGGGCATCTTTCTTTTGGTGTTTTTCAGAGTCAGAAGAATGGCCTCTTTAGTTTCAAACTGTGACCTTAATTGCCTGCTGTCTGTAAGCTGTTAGTGTCTTAACGACCGTTCCACAGGTGCATGTTCATTAATTGTTTGTGGTTCATTGAACAAGCATGAGAAACAGTGTTTAAACCCTTTACAATGAAGATCTGGTAAGTTATTTGGATTTTTACGAATTATCTTTGAAAGACAGGGTCCTGAAAAAGTTATGTTACCTTCTGGTCTTTAGACTCTATGGTCCTGTCTTTCAGAAAGTATAAAAACTACCCGACAAACATAAAAATAACATGCCAATTAAGCTTGCCATAAAATCTTGATTCTCAGCAGTAAACTTAGTTAGATTTTCTTCAGTTTCACTCAGTGTGGTTAGAGAGAGAGAAAACCAGCACTGAAATTAGATCCGTAAGTGTGATGCGGAGCTCATAAAGTGCTTTAATTTGTGTTTTCGGATGCTCTGCTCATAATCGCTCGCTCCTCTTTCCTAATTGGAAATGCTTCACTTGTTGCTGTGGCACACTGGCAGCCTCGCTGAGTGAGCACAATTGCATTAGTGTTTCTCTTCTCCTGCTCTGCCTCCATTAGCATCCGGATCCCCTGTTCAGACTGCTCAAAAGAACCCTGGTGCTGACTGACACAGTTGCATGCTGTAAATGAGATCTGTTTTTAAAGTTAAGTCCCCTAGCAGCTCCTCACATCACGCTCTGCAGCCCATCAAAGGGGTGTTTGTTAATACAGGATTATCAAAGGCTTGTTACGGTAGTCAAGTGAAACAATCGGCTCAACAGTGATAGCATCAGCTGGCGTTGGCTGTTTATCAGTCCCTTTACTCTGGAAAGACTTTCTCGCCACCAGTGCAGTGCAATGTTTCATGATTGAGGGATTCTGTTTGATGTGGTGTGTAATAATGTACACTAATGGCTAATAGTGTGTGACATTACATGATACCAGGTCGTTCTCTCGCTCTCCCTCAGGGCAGGATTGGCTATGCCATTTGGCTGTTTGACGCTCGGGGAAAAGAAGGATTACAACAATCCCTCAGAGGTGACAGATAAATATGACCTGGGACAGATTGTTAAATCGTAAGTATGCTCTTAGTAGTCCACCTGTCTGAACAAACAGGAAATACAGTTAACCCAATATCAGCCCTCTAGTCTGTGTTTTTCTTTGTCCAATATGGAACCAGATAATTTGAAAATTAGCTCACTTTAAAAAAAGACTTAAATACAGACAAATGCTTTATTCAAGTCCACCTAGGGATGCTGTTAACATGGCCAATAATTATGAAATTGTAATCAAGGGCTTTACAAAATTAATTTAGAAATCCATTAACTGTACTGTTGATCTTTATAAATGTGTGGTTTTGTGCATTTCCTTTTCAGAGAGGAGTTCTGTGAGATCTTCAGGGCCAAGGACAAAAATACACTGAAAATGTTTACTTGTAAAAAGTTCCTGAAAAAGGATGGAAGGAAAGTTCGGAAGGCTGCAAAAAACGAGATCCTTATTTTAAAGATGTGAGTTTTTGTTATGAACTTTAAACTCAGCTTTCTGTCATTTTGCATCTGCGTTCACAAAACTATTCTCTGTAAATGCTTTTTGTTTCATACGAGATGGTGTATTATTCTAGTGGCCTATGTGAATTTGCAGACATCCATTAGAGCGAATAACAAAGAAAACAAAATATGTCTGCAGCATTTTTGATGAAAAAGTAAAGCAAACTACATTCCACTGAATGATCACACTGGGTAGCAATATTTACTCCAACTTTGTTAATCCTCAAATATTCTTCTCACATTAGGCTTCTTATTCATCATCAGGTTGTGGCAGACTCCCTTTCATTGCCTCCCTCTCCAGGAAACATTAGCATAACCTGAGCCTTATCAAACAATTTGTTGCAGGCAGTAGGGAACTCAAAGAATACAGATGGAAAAAGCCAATGCACTTAATAGAAGATGAAAGTGTCATTTCTTGAAGGGTTATCTAATACGTGGAGTCATTTCTCCCGATACACAAAAGCATGACCTTCATAGGGCTCGCTATTTCAATTGGTTTCTTCAAGCTCTGGAACTGAATAATTTGATCAATCTTCTTGTGTTTGGCGGCCATTACTTTCAGTGACTGGAAAAGATACCATTCCATCAGTCCAATCCCCTGAAGCACCATTGAAAGCCAGCAGCACACAGACCACATACGGCCAATTGTTTCCATGTTGTCTAACACATTATGTGAAGCGTTAAACTCTTCATTGCTCTTAGCCTCGCTGACAAAACTCACCATGAAGTTTCTTAGCCGGTGCAGTCGTTATCGTGGTCACGGTCAAACATGCCATACTGTTCTGCCGCGTGGTCGTGATTGCACATAAATGCCCTAATCAATTCAGATGTTTAAGCATGCAGATCTCAGTCCTTTTTGAATTAAATTGATTATGTTTATTGCTGCATTTTTCTTCCTGCACATGGTTGCTGTTCCTCTTGGCATGGTTGACTGTTATTGTGTTTTATTCATGAGCATTATTATACCGTAATACCGTACTGTGTATCTCAATGAAGGCACTCCCATTTCTCTCCATCTGTACACTCCTTCTAACTCTCCTCTCTCCCCCTGTGGCCTGCTCTCTCCAGGGTGAAGCACCCCAATATTCTTCAGCTGGTGGATTTCTATAAGACCAGAAAAGAGTACTTCCTCTTTCTTGAACTGTGAGTTGAGTCATCTGATTGGTTGAGATTGCGCCCCTGTTTTTGTGGCAGCGGGGGTCTATGTGTTGATTATGCACTTATAGGGAATGAGCTGTGGTAGCCTAAGGCCCTGTAAATATGAGCACAGCTCTGAACTACCCTTCTGCAGCCTTCATTTGGTATTCAGATATGATTCATTTCTGCATGCTCCATTTTTTTTCATTAGTCTGTGTTCTTGGGGATTTGACACATTACCATAGAAACATTAAATGTGACATGCTCTATCATAATCAGTCGTAAGTCGTGCTAGTGCATTAGCATAAAACTTGCACATTTCGTAAAAAATATTGGCATGGCCTGTTGTTGGATTAAAACAGAATTCAATAGAACAACATGTTTTCGAGCCAACCCAATGAATTTGAATGTCGAAATCATAGTTTCAGTACACTTTGAAAGCCTCAGGGGAGAGGAAGATCCACCTTTCAAAATGAGTCAATGGCTAGCTAACAGACAACTGACAAGCTAGCTGACTAGCTGTTTAGCTGGCAAATACAACCACAAACTCATTTTTAAACATTATCTAGCTAGTAATACACTATCTTGTCAAACTGTTAAATGAGTAGCAAACCAGCTACAAGTGATGCCAAATAATATGTTTTATACAGTGGGACTTGCATTGTGATGTGCAGATTGCAATTGGAAAACCAACAACAAACTTTGGGGGTGATTTTCTCTAAACAGCTGATCTCTGTTGTAGCTATGCTGTGCTCAATTTGAACAGTTGGTACACAAGTTCTAAATTGTTTTGAAGCTAATAATCTCCTCTTTCCAGCAGTGTATAAAACTCTAAATCTGTTTTGGGGTCTAGATGACTGATTCACAAAATATATGGTACTCATATCCTCCAGGATTGCATTGATTTGTGGGTCTTTTATTCTGATAATGAGGTAAACCATCAGAAATCATCACATTAAGCATGTTTGGTGACTCTGTAATTTTGTCAAATGTTGATGTCTTCGCCCTTGGCAAGGTGTCATTTCTATGGTAATTGCATAGTAATGCAAACATATTTTTCCCCAATGTGTCTCTGTGTCAGAGACATCAAATAAAGTTGTATTATTAAAAAGGATCTGTGAATTATTTGAACCAGAGACAGTCAGGCTCAAAGCATCTACTGTAGGTCAGCACCATGCTTCTGCTTCATGCCACTCACTTTCTCCCCACAGTGCTACTGGCAGAGAGGTATTTGATTGGATCCTGGACCAGGGCTACTATTCAGAGCGCGACACCAGTAATGTGGTCCGTCAGGTGTTGGAGGCCGTGGCCTATCTTCACTCCCTGCACATTGTCCACAGGAACCTCAAGGTACTAAGCCCACTGCTTATTTTAAACGCCACTGGTTCTTTTAAATACATTTTTGACTTGTTTAATTGGGTTGAAGTGTATATATATATATATATATATATATATATATATATACAGTGCCAGTCAAAAGTTTGGCCACCCCTACTCAGTCCAGGATTTTTTTTAATTTTTACTATTTTCTACATTGTAACATAATAGTGAAGACATCAAAACTATGAAATGACACATATGGAATTATGTAGTAACCAAAAGTGTTTATATTAAAAGTGTTTATATTTGACAATCTTCAAAGTAGTCACCCTTTGCCTTGATGACAGCTTTTACATTCTTGGCATTCTCTGGAATGCATTTCAATTATTAACAGGTGTGCCTTGTGAAAATAGAATTTGTGGAATTTCTTTCCTTCTTAATGCGTTTGAGCCAATCAGTGGTATTGTGACAAGGTAGGGGTGGTATACAGAATATAGCCCTATTTGGTAAAATACCAAGTTCATATTATGGCAAGAACAGCTCAAATAAGCAATAAGCAGTCAGTCAATCCAGGAAAATTTCAAGAACTTTGAACGTTTTTTCAATTGCAGCCACAAAAACCATCAAGCACTATGATGAAACTGGCTCTCATGAGGACCGCCACAGGAAAGGAAGACACAGAGTTACCTCTGCTGCAGAGGATAAGTTCATTAGAGTTACCAGCCTCAGAAATAGGCAATTAACTGCACCTCAGATTGCAGCCCAAATAAATGCAACCAGGCTCGGTGTCAGGACAGGCAGAGGTTTGTAAACAGGTCAGAGTCAGACAGGTACAGAAGGGCGAGGCAGGCTCGGTGTCAGGGCAGGCAGAATGGTCAGAACTGGGGAAACTAGGAAACAGAACTTGAGAAAGCAACGAGATGGGAAAACACTGTGGTAAGACCTGACAAGACAAGACGAACTGACAATAGACAAAACAGAGAACACAGGTATACAATGCCTTGCAAATGTATTCATCCCCCTTGTCGTTTTTCCAATTTTGTTGCATTACAACCTGTAATTTAAATGTATTTGTATTTCTTGTAATGGACATACACAAAATAGTCCAAATTGGTGAAGTGAAATTTTAAAAAATAACTTAAAATCTTAAAAATACAAAACGGAAAAGTGGTGTGTGTATGTATTCAACCCCTTTGCTACGAAGCCCCTAAATAAGATCTGGTGCAACCAATTACCTCCAGAAGTCACATAATTAGTTCAATCAAGTCCACCTGTGTGCAATTTAAGTCTCACATGATCTCAGTATATCTATACCTGTTCTGAAAGGCCCCAGAGTCTGCAACACCACTAAGCAAGGGGCACCATGAAGACCAAGGAGCTCGCCAAACAGTCCAGGGACTAAGTTGTGGAGAAGTACAGATCAGGGTTGGTTATAAAAAAATATCAAAAACTTGTAACATCCCATGGAGCACCATTAAATCCATTATTAAAAATGTTAAGAATATGGCACCACAACAAACCTTCCAAGAGAGGGCCACCCACCAAAACCCATGGACCAGGCAAGGAGGGCATTAATCAGAGAGACAACAAAGAGACAAAAATAGCCCTGAAGGAGCTGCAAAGCTCCACAGTGGAGATTGGAGTATCTGTCCATAGGACCACCTTAAGCTGTACACTCCACAGAGCTGGGCTTTACAGAAGAGTGGCCAGAAAAATCCATTGCTTAAAGAAAGGCATGTGGGAGACTCCCCAAACATATGGAAGAAGGTACTCTGGTCAGATGAGACTAAAATGTAACTTTTTGGCCATCAAGGAAAATGCTATGTCTGGCACAAACCCAACCCCTCTCATCACCCTGAGAACACCATGTTTTTCATCGGCAGGGACTGGGAAACTGGTAAGAATTGAAGGAATGATGGATGGCGCTAAATACAGGGAAATTCTTGAGGGAAACCTGTTTCAGTCTTCCAGAGATTTGAGACTGGGACGGAGGTTCACCTTCCAGCAGGACAATGACCATAAGCATACTGCTAAAGCAACACTCTAGTGGTTTAAGGGGAATTCCAGGTTGTAAGGTAACAAAATAGGAAAAATACCAAGGGGGTGAATATTTTTGCAAGCCACTATAAATACACTGTGGATAATCAGGAAGATGGGCTACACCTGGAGGGGGTGGAGACAAACACAAAGACAGGTGAAACGGATCAGGATTAGACAGAATCAGACCTTCATAGTGGAATTGCTGCAAAGAAACCCCTACTAAAGGACACCAATAATAAGAAGATACTTGCTTGGGGCAAAAAACATGAGCAATGGATATTAGCCAGGTGGAAATATGTCCTTTGGTCTGATGTGTCAAAATTTGAGATTTTTGGTTCCAACCACTGTGTCTTTGTGAGACGCAGAGTAGGTGAACAGATTATCTCCGCATGTGTGGTTCCAACCATGAAGTATGGAAGAGGAGGAGGTGTGATGGTGTGGGTGTACTTTGCTGGTGACACTGTCAGTGATTTATTTAGAATTCAAGGCAGACTTAACCTACATGGCTACCACAGCATTCTGCAGCGATACACCATCCCATCTGGTTTGCACTTCGTGTGACTATCATTTATTTTTCAACAGGACAATGACTCAACACACCTCCAGACTGTGTAAGGGCTATTTGACCAAAAAAGAGAATGTCAAATATAAAATATATTTTGATTTGTTTTACACATTTTTGGTAACTACATTTTTCCATATGTGTTATTTCATAGTTTTGATGTCTTCACTATTGTTATACAATGTGGAAAATAGTAAAAATAAAGAAAAACCCTTGAATGAGCAGGTGTGTCCAAACTTTTGACTTGGACTGTGTTTTTAGGCAAACTTTTCTGAAATGCAAATGTATTATGCAAATGTCCTTGATCAGATTGACACCACACTGGTCTTGCTTTGTTTGAACAAAGAAAATTGGACTGTCCTTTTTAGACACTTGGGTGATGCTAAAGTAAGAGTTTGACTGCTTCAATATTTAACAATTATGAAGTCTGCTCTAAGTCTGTGTAAGTTTTGAATGAGATTACTTTAGCAAAACTTGGGCAAACGTCGGCTATCGCCCTGTTCCTTTTCTCAGCTGGAGAATTTGGTGTACTTCAACCGCCTGAAGCACTCTAAAATAGTGATCAGTGACTTCCATCTGGCAAAGCTGGAGACCGGGCTCATCAAAGACCCATGTGGAACACCAGAGTACCTTGGTAAGGACTGGGGAAGGAGCGGGGGAGGGATTAGTACCTGGTTAAGGGGGATCACAGACTGCCTGGGAGAGGGAGCAGTGGGTATCTTCGAGAGTTGGTTTTGGGGAGCAGTTTATGGGAGCGCAGGAAAGCATATGTGAGAAGAACATCAACAAAAAATTCAATCGAGAGCTTTCTGTATATTGTATTGTTTTGTTACTGATATAAAAAGATAATCTTTAACTGTGTTTGTGTCCCTGCAGCACCAGAAGTGGTTGGGAGACAGAGATACGGCAGGCCAGTGGACTGCTGGGCCCTGGGTGTCATCATGTACATACTGTGAGTGGTTTGATTATCAGCATAGGAATCCATGGGCCCATATACAGCGGTTGCTCAATTAAAAGTTTTGAGATTACGCTGCAGGATTTAGAGGTAATTTGTGGTTTAGTATGGTACCCTGCGTCACTGCTTCATTGCTCCAGACCAGCACAAGGGGGAGTTAGAGCACTGATTATGCTTTTGGGTCCAAAGGCGCTAAACTGACAATGAATTGGTGACATAAACCAAATAGAAACTGATAATTGTGCACGACTTCAAAATTGAATTTCAATTCACTGAATGATGAAGTTGAAGAAGATGATTTGAATTTAGAACAATAGTTTAAGAATTGCTATTTTATAAAAATACAAATATATTTTTGCAACAGTATAAAACTTGTTACACTAAGGTTTTTATTCTAAGAGAAATAAAAATGTTCATTTATATCCCATGATATTCTTAAGATATATGTGTTGACTGAATATAAGCAAGTGATGTCAGCTAAATAATCAATTTGATGGCGCAGTCATATAGCCTCAGCACCTACATACATGTTATGCTCTTAGTACTGTAGCCTACTGTCACGTTGTACATCACCATATTTTCCAGTCCTTCCTAAGGGAAACCCTGAGGGGTTTTCTTGGAATAGAAACACCATAATATTAATCAAATGAATTAAGTTACATTTATTAAAATCAATCCCATATACTATGTTATTACAAAAAAAGGTTTTAAATTCTCTAGTACAGCCAATATTGAAGGCTATCAAATGCTTCTGAAAGATGCCCTCTGGTATTCAAACTAGCACTAACTAGTATTAATGGTAACAATGGCTGACAATTAAATAATGTGACATAGAATTCTGCAGTAGCCCGCAAGGTGTGCTGCAGTATGACGCAACTTTTAAAGGAAGAACCACTGTATACTACTGCAAGAGGGGTGGGTTGTTAGTCTACTCATAGGATGGGAGATTTGGAATTATACAGATGGACAACATGAATGGTGCCTGTACTTTACTGAAAGAGACCATCTTCACTCTACTCCACATGGTATGCTCAAAAGCAGTACGGATACGGATATCTTATTTATTTATAGGGTATTACCTACTGCAATACATCAAATCTTTACATGACATTTGTGCACATGGTATTACAATACAAGCTGATAAAAAGCTCCTTTTGTTTTGTGGCCCTCAGGCTTTCAGGCAACCCTCCTTTCTATGAGGAAACTGATGATGATGATTATGAAAACCACGACAAGAACCTGTTCAGGAAGATCTTGGCGGGGGACTATGAGTTTGACTCTCCGTACTGGGACGACATCTCAGAGTCAGGTACTTTTAAGATGAAGTAGAGACACAGGAGACTATAAACACCAGCTTACTGGGTAAATAGAAATTCAAAAAGGGAGGATTTTATCTGTTCACTTTTTCACGTTCAAAAGCATATCCTGTTTGTTTTCTGATTCCATCAGGAGTATTACAGTTGAAGTCAGAAGTTTACATGCACCTTACCAAAATACATTTAAATTCAGGTTCACAATTCCAGACATTTAATCCTAGTAAAAATTCCCTGTCTTAGGTCAGTTAGGATCACCACTTTACTTAAAGAATGTGAAATGTCAAAATAATAGTTGAGAGAATGATTTATTTCAACTTTTATTTCTTTCATCACATTCCCAGTGGGTCAGAAGTTTACATACACTCAATTAGAATTTGGTAGCATTGCCTTTAAATTGTTTAACTTGGGTCAAACATTTTGGGTAGCCTTCCAGAAGCTTCCCACAATAAGTTGGGTGAATTTTGGCCCATTCCTCCTGACAGAGTTGGTGTAACTGAGTCAGGTAACTGAGTCAAGCACCCCCACAACATGATGCTGCCACCTCCATGCTTCACGGTTGGGATCGTGTTCTTCAGCTTGCAAGCCTCCCCCTTTTTCCTCCAAACATAACGATGGTCATTATGGCCAAACAGTTCTATTTTTGTTTTATCAGACCAGAGGACATTTCTCCAAAAAGTACGATCTTTGTTCCCATGTGCAGTTGCAAACCATAGTCTGGCTTTTTAATGGCGGTTTTGGAACAGTGGCTTCTTCCTTGCTGAGTGGCCTTTCAGGTTATGTCGATAGAGGACTTGTTTTACTGTGGATATAGGTACTTTTGTACCTGTTTCCTCCAGCATCTTCACAAGATCCTTTGCTGTTGTTCTGGGATTGATTTGCACTTTTCGCACCAAAGTACGTTCAAATCTAGGAGACAGAACGCATCTCCTTCCTGAGTGGTATGATGGGTCTGTGGTCCCAGGGTGTTATACTTGCGTACTATTGTTTGTACAGATGAACGTGCTACCTTCTGGCATTTGGAAATTGCTCCCAAGGATGAACCAGACTTGTGGAGGTCTACAATTTTTTTTCTGAGGTCTTGGCTGATTTCTTTTAATTTTCCCATGATGTCAAGCAAAGAAGCACTGCGTTTGAAAGTAGGCCTTGAAATACATCCACAGGTACACCTCTAATTTATTCAAATGATGCCAATTATCCTATCAGAAGCTTCTAAAGCCTTGACATCATTTTCTGGAATGTTCCAAGCTGTTTAAAGGCACAGTTAACTTAGTGTATGTAAACCTCTGACCCACTGGAATTGTGAATTATATGTGAAATAATCTGTCTGTAAACAATTGTTGGAAAAATTACTTGTGTCATGTAGTAGATGTCCTAACCGACTTGCCAAAACTATACTTTGTTAACATGAAGTTTGTAGAGTGGTTGAAAAACGAGTTTTAATGACTCCAACCTAAGTGTATGTAAACTTCCGACTTCAACTGTAACTGCTGTTTGTTGAGATATTGCTTTTATTGTGTTGCAGCAAAAGGCCTGGTCGCCCGTATGATGGAGGTAGACCAGGATCAGAGGCTGACTGCTCAGGAGGCCATCAACCATGAGTGGTATGGAAATACACATTAACACAGTAGCCTACTATAGGGATATACCACAAGGCCACAGTACTAAGGAGATATACCAGATGTGAAGTGAAAATTAACCCAATTTAATCTAGTTGATTGATGTGTCCGTGGTAAGTATGATGTGTCTGAGTGTTCTTATAAATAAGTACATTTAAACAGGTTGTCGGTGATGTTGTTTTATTAGTATTACTCACCCCATCTGCTGAGCTGTCACTTGTACTGTACATGTCAAGAGAAGATTACAAAGGCCCATTACAGTGGAGTTCCCTTTCCCCCTTTATCTCCTCAGGATCTCTGGAAATGCAGCCTCAAATAAGAATATTAAGGATAATGTCTGCGCACAGATAGAGAAGAACTTTGCTAAAGCCAAGTGGAAGGTAAAGCCTCTCTCTTTATCTGTTCCAGTTCTTCATCACTGAAGGAGAGATGGGAAGGAACTATTGTTACGACCCTGGGTTTATAAGCGCGGGTATCGACTCTGCCGCTCGAGCATGCTTTACCTTCACAGTCGATAGAGCGCTGGACTTCGGGCTAGACGGTCGAGGGTTCGAGGCCTGCTCCCTGCCTGTTTCATTACACTATCGATCACACATTTGCTATATATGGTTTATGGGCCTTGAGGATTTGAAATGGGATAAATGATTGGCGACAGTGCAAGTATGAGGCTTTAGAATTGGCTACATGTTCTGTAAAAGCTTTAAAATGTATAGTAACTAGGCGCCTTGAGTTGAGTGTGTTCTGCGACTGCCTCCCACAGAAAGCGGTGCGGGTTACTACCATCATGAAGCGACTGAGAGCTCCAGAACAGAGTGCTGACTCGGGGGCAACCATCCCAGCAGCAGTAACCAGCTCTGCAGCAGGAGAACCCTCCCCAGCTCCAGCAGACCCCGAGGCTCACAGTGACCCCTCTACAGCTACCGCTGCTGCAGCCCCGGAGGGGGAGCCTGCTGCTGTCAAAGAGCCCCCTGCTGGCATGGAGGCCGTGGCGTGTGATGCCACTCCCCAAGGTGCAGCAGAGGTCCCAGCTCCACCCCCGGCCCCTGAGGAGGCCAGCCCAGTGGAGGCCCCAGTTGAAGCCCCGGAGGAGGTTGATCCGTTGTCACTGTGTAACGGAGAGTCCCCGACTCCCCTCCAACCAGCAACTGAAGTTGACGATGGGCAGGGTTAGACGGTGAACTCCCTCCTATGACCTCCTTCACTCCCAGCGATCGTCTTTCCTGCAGACTAGCATGGTGACACTGACTTATCTCTCTCACTTGCAGCATGAGTAACATCTCACAGAGCCTTTGTCCTATCTTTCCTGAGTGTTGAATTGATCTGGCTACATGTATTCTGTGTTTTTGAAACATCCCTCTGGCCTTACAGGGGCTTTTTGTGTCTAATGCAGCGCAGCTAACAGCTACATATTTTCCTCTGAACTCTCCCTTTTAAAGCATATGGAAATATGTAATTGTACCAAACCTGCTTTGGGAACATTTTTACCCAGTCCTACTCTCACAGTATTCCAATGCATTATCATGGCATACAATAAGGTAATGAACAGCTTGGCTTTGCTCTTGTAGTGTTGATTTTACATAATGATCTGTAGCATTCCTCCTTTACACCCCTCTCTACACATGGAAAGATCCTGTTTGATCTCTTTTTGGGGGGTGAACATTGCTCTCTTTGTTATTTGTTGTATACACTCATCAGTAGTTTTGTCTGTGCTGCGGCAATTATGTTTACTGGGGGATGCAGCAGGCCCAGTGTAAGTGAAAGGCAGCATCCACAACATGCTGGGTTAAATGCGAAAGACATATTTCAGTTGAATGCATTCAGTTTACCAACTGACTAGGTATCCCCCAATCCCTTTCCCTCGCCAGCTTTCTGCTTAGGAAGGCACCACGTGGCTGTCAGTGTAAAGATTCTGTATATAGAGACCTTTGTAGAAGTAGTCAAAACAGCATGCATTCTTAACTTTTGCTGTTCATTTCAAAATTATAAGCACTTGGTGGAAAGAACGTGGTAATCCTGCTAACATTAAGGTCTTTCTGTTCGTTAGGCTCCAAGTGGAGGGCACTGTTGATGCTAATGTATTGTTCAAATAAACTTCTAACTATTCATATCATACATCAAGTGCCACTACTGTAAATGTACGATATATTAAATGAGTTGTGTGTGTTACACAGTAGTTTCTATGCATCTAGAATTCATTTTGTAGCTCATCTTTATGAAATTCACGGCAGGCCTCAGTCATAACATATCTTCATCCATCCTATGCGATTAGATCAACTTCTATAAAATTTCTTCTTTTTTTTTCAGTTTCTGGTTTAACAGTTCTTCTGGCTTATTTATTCTTATACATCCTAAAGTACGTACGTAGAACCATTTGTAAATAAATATAATTTAGCCTACAAGGATCAATCATGATATTCTTTTCACAGTTGTATAACATTAGATTGTGACTGTGTAAAGCACCACCTGTAAAAGCCATTTTTCCCCCCTCCAACTTTTTTTTTACAAGTTGTTGTTGATTAAAGGAAACAGAATAATTAAGAGCAATTGTGTTAAAAACATCTTTCATATTTTTGCAAACATACTGTATGTATATGTTTATTTATCTATTTATTCATAGGTTTAATTATTCTCAAGATATTCATAACAAAAACATAATAGTAGTCGGTCTTTGGTCCCTTTCAGTATAGTCAATAACGAGGTACTACAAAGAGTTCTCTGTAATCTCCGTAAATTGAGCAATATTCTACTTGCTGCCGAAACTGTGATTCTTCGCTTGGTGTCCTCTATAAAGTTCATGTGCGTACCTGTAAGTTAAAAGCCTATAGACTTTGACAACAGTCAATACTGTCCAGACAGTTAGTCAAATAAAACATGGCCAGTGTCAAACAAGGCGGAGCCTAGATCATATTAGTCATGCTTCTGACTTTGGTCCAATCTTTCTGTTTATAGTACCAGCCATCTGTGCAGAGGGTGGCTCCTTCCTTGATCCAGCAAGACAGTGATGTTATTGTCAGCAAACAGTAGCTATTAATTATACAGTGTATTAATGCATTTGTTGTCAAGGGACTATGCTTCTGTGTTCACCTGCACGTTCTATGGAAGTATGTATTTAAGAAAAGTTTGAGCAATTATTTTCAATGAAAGGCAGGAAGTCAAATCAAATTTGCTACTTCATTTTTTGTTGATCAGAGATCAAAGTTATTGCTCCCCAGTCTATTGCTTATGCATGTCTCTGACACCTACGAGAACATATATACTGTATATATGCATAACCAGTCAAAAGTTTGGACACACCTGCTCATTCAAGGGTTTTTCTTTATTTTTTTTTACTATTTTCTACATTGTAGAATAATAGTGAAGACATCAAAACTATAAAATAACACATATGGAATCATGTATTAACCAAAGAAGTGTTAAACAAATCAAAAAATATTTTATATTTAAATTCTTCAAAGTAGCCACCCTTTGCCTTGATGACAGATTTGCACTCTCTTGGCATTCTCAAATCAAATCAAATTTTATTTGTCACATACACATGGTTAGCAGATGTTAATGCGAGTGTAGCGAAATGCTTGTGCTTCTAGTTCCGACAATGCAGTAATAACCAACAAGTAATCTAGCTAACAATTCCAAACTCCTACCTTATAGATACAAGTGTAAGGGGATAAAGAATATGTACATAAAGATATATGAATGAGTGATGGTACAGAGCGGCATAGGCAAGATACAGTAGATGGTATTGAGTGCAGTATAAACATATGAGATGAGTATGTAAACAAAGTGGCATAGTTAAAGTGGCTAGTGATACATGTATTACTTAAAGATGCAGTAGATGATATAGAGTACAGTATATACATATACATATGAGATGAATAATGTAGGGTATGTAAACATTATATTAGGTAGCATTGTTTAAAGTGGCTAGTGATATATTTTACATCATTTCGCATCAATTCCCATTATTAAAGTGGCTGGAGTTGAGTCAGTGTGTTGGCAGCAGCCACTCAATGTTAGTGGTGGCTGTTTAACAGTCTGATGGCCCTGAGATAGAAGCTGTTTTTCAGTCTCTCGGTCCCAGCTTTGATGCACCTGTACTGACTTCTGTACTCGCCTTCTGGATGATAGCGGGGTGAACAGGCAGTGGCTTGGGTGGTTGTTGTCCTTGATGATCTTTATGGCCTTCCTGTGACATCGGGTGGTGTAGGTGTCCTGGAGGGCAGGTAGTTTGCCCCCGGTGATGCGTTGTGCAGACCTCTCTACCCTCTGGAGAGCCTTACGGTTGTGGGCGGAGCAGTTGCCGTACCAGGCGGTGATACAGCCCGACAGGATGCTCTCGATTGTGCATCTGTAGATGTTTGTGAGTGCTTTTGGTGACAAGCCGAATTTCTTCAGCCTCCCTGAGGTTGAAGAGGCGCTGCTGCGCCTTCTTCACGATGCTGTCTGTGTGGGTGGACCAATTCAGTTTGTCTGTGATGTGTACGCCGAGGAACTTAAAACTTACTACCCTCTCCACTACTGTTCCATCAATGTGGATAGGGGGTGTTCCCTCTGCTGTTTCCTGAAGTCCACAATCATCTCCTTAGTTTTGTTGACGTTGAGTGTGAGGTTATTTTCCTGACACCACACTCCGAGGGCCCTCACCTCCTCCCTGTAGGCCGTCTCGTCGTTGTTGGTAATCAAGCCTACCACTGTTGTGTCGTCCACAAACTTGATGATTGAGTTGGAGGCGTGCGTGGCCACGCAGTCATGGGTGAACAGGGAGTACAGGAGAGGGCTCAGAACGCACCCTTGTGGGGCCCCAGTGTTGAGGATCAGCGGGGTGGAAATGTTGTTGCCTACCCTCACCACATGGGGGCGGCCCGTCAGGAAGTCCAGTACCCAGTTGCACAGGGCGGGGTCGAGACCCAGGGTCTCGAGCTTGATGACGAGCTTGGAGGGCACTATGGTGTTAAATGCCGAGCTGTAGTCGATGAACAGCATTCTCACATAGCTATTCCTCTTGTCCAGATGGGTTAGGGCAGTGTGCAGTGTGGTTGAGATTGCATCGTCTGTGGACCTATTTGGGCGGTAAGCAAATTGGAGTGGGTCTAGGGTGTCAGGTAGGGTGCAGGTGATATGGTCCTTGACTAGTCTCTCAAAGCACTTCATGATGACGGAAGTGAGTGCTACGGGGCGGTAGTCGTTTAGCTCAGTTACCTTAGCTTTCTTGGGAACAGGAACAATGGTGGCCCTCTTGAAGCATGTGGGAACAACAGACTGGGATAGGGATTGATTGAATATGTCCGTAAACACACCAGCCAGCTGGTCTGCGCATGCTCTGAGGGCGCGGCTGGGGATGCCGTCTGGGCCTGCAGCCTTGCGAGGGTTGACACGTTTAAATGTTTTCCTCACGTCGGCTGCAGTGAAGGAGAGTCCGCATGTTTTAGTTGCGGGCCGTGTCAGTGGCACTGTATTGTCCTCAAAGCGGGCAAAAAAGTTATTTAGTCTGCCTGGGAGCAAGACATCCTGGTCCGTGACTGGGCTGGTTTTCTTTTTGTAATCCGTGATTGACTGTAGACCCTGCCACATACCTCTTGTGTCTGAGCCGTTGAATTGAGATTCTACTTTGTCCCAATACTGACGCTTAGCTTGTTTGATTGACTTGCGGAGGGAATAGTTACACTGTTTGTATTCGGTCATGTTTCCGGTCACCTTGCCCTGATTAAAAGCAGTGGTTCAGGCTTTCAGTTTCACGCGAATGCTGCCATCAATCCACAGTTTCTGGTTTGGGAATGTTTTAATCGTTGCTATGGGAACGACATCTTCAACGCACGTTCTAATGAACTCGCTCACCGAATCAGTGTATTCGTCAATGTTGTTGTCTGACGCAATACGAAACATATCCCAGTCCACGTGATGGAAGCAGTCTTGGGAGTGTGGAATCAGATTGGTCGGACCAGCGTTGAACAGACCTCAGCGCGGGAGGTTCTTGTTTTAGTTTCTGTCTGTAGCAGGGATCAACAAAATGGAGTCGTGGTCAGCTTTTCCGAAAGGAGGGCGGGGCAGGGCCTTATATGCGTCGCGGAAGTTAGAATAGCAGTGATCCAAGGTTTTTCCAGCCCTGGTTGCGCAATCGATATGCTGCTCAAATTTAGGGAGTCTTGTTTTCAGATTAGCCTTGTTAAAATCCCCAGCTACAATGAATGCAGCCTCCGGATAAATGGATTCCAGTTTGCAAAGACTCAAATAAAGTTCGTTCAGAGCCATTGATGTGTCTGCTTGGGGGGGAATATATACGGCTGTGATTATATTCGAAGAGAATTCCCTTGGTAGATAATGCGGTCGACATTTGATTGTGAGGAATTCTAAATCAGGTGAACAGAAGGACTTGAGTACCTGTATGTTGTTATGATCACACCACGTCACGTTAACCATGAAGCATACGCCCCCGCCCCTCTTCTTACCAGAAAGATGTTTGTTTCTGTCTGCGCGATGCGTGGGGAAACCAGTTGGCTGCACCGACTCCGATAGCGTCTCTCCAGTGAGCCATGTTTCCGTGAAGCAAAGAACGTTACAGTCTCTGATGTCCCTCTGGAATGCTACCCTTGCTCGGATTTCATCAACCTTGTTGTCAAGAGACTGGACATTGGCGAGAAGAATGCTATGGAGTGGTGCACGATGTGCCCGTCTCCGGAGTTTGACCAGAAGACCACTCCGTTTCCCCCTTTTATGAAGTCGTTTTTTTTAGGTCGCCGGCTGGGATCCGTTCCGTTGTCATGGGTGAAAGGCAGAACACAGGATCCGCTTCGCGAAAGTCATATTCTTGGTCATACTGATGGTGATTTGATGCTGCTCTTATGTTCAGAAGTTCTTCTCGACTGTATGTAATGAAACCTAAGATGACCTGGGGTACCAATGTAAGAAATAACACGTAAAAAAAAAAAAACTGCATAGTTTCCTAGGAACGCGAAGCGAGGCGGCCATCTCTGTCGGCACCGGAAGTATCTATCTGTCAACCAGCTTCACCTGGAATGCTTTTCCAACAGTCTTGAAGGAGTTCCCACATATGCTGAGCACTTCTTGGCTGCTTTTCTTTCACCCTGCGGTCCAACTCATCCCAAACCATCTCAATTGGGTTGAGGTCCGGTGATTGTGGAGGCCAAGTCATCTGATGCAGCACTCCATCACTTTCCTTCTTGGTCAAATAGGCTTTACACAGCCTGGAGGTGTTTTGGGTCATTGTCCTGTTGAAAAATAAATGATAGTCCCACTAAGTGCAAACCAGATGAGATGGTATATCGCTGCAGAATGCTGTGGTAACCATGCTGGTTAAGTGTGCCTTGAATTTAAAAAAAATCACAGATGGTGTCACCAGCAAAGCAACTCCACACCATCACACCTCCTCCTCCGTGCTTCACAATGGGAACCACATATGCAGAGATCATCTGTTCACCTACTCTGCGCCTCACAAACCCACGACCATTGGAACCAAAAATCTCAAATTTGGACTCATCAGACCAAACAACAGATTTCCACTGGTCAGATGTCTATTGCTCATGTTTCTTGGCCCAAGCAAGTCAAATCAAATCAAATCAAATGTATGTATATAGCCCTTCGTACATCAGCTGATATCTCAAAGTGCTGTACAGAAACCCAGCCTAAAACCCCAAACAGCAAGCAATGCAGGTGTAGAAGTCTCTTCTTCTTATTGGAATCCTTTATTAGTGGTTTCTTTGCAGCAGAGGCAACTTCGAGTCTTCCTTTCCTGTGGTGGTCCTCATGAAAGCCAGTTTCATTATAGCGGTTTAAGGTTTTTGCGACTGTTCTTTGTCTTAAAGTAATGATGGACTGTCATTTCTCTTTGTTTATTTGAGCTGTTCTTGCCATAATATGGACTTGATCTTTTACCAAATAGGGCTATCTTCTGTATACCACCCCTACCTTTTCACAACACAACTGATTGGCTCAAACGCATTAAGGAAAGAAATTCAAAAAAATTAACAAGGCACACCTGTTAATTGAAATGCATTCCAGGTGACTACCTCATGAAGCTGGTTGAGAGAATGCCAAGAGTGTGCAAAGCTGTCATCAAGATAAAGGGTGGCTACTTTGAAGAATCTTAGATTTAAAATATATTTTGATCTGTTTAACACGTTTTTGGTTACTACATGAATCCATTTGTGTTATTTCATAGTTTTGATGTTTTGGTGTCTCGAAAATAGTTTTAAATGTTTTAAATAAAAACATTGCACGAGTAGCTGTGTCCAAACTTTGACTGGTACGGTGTGTGTGTGTGTATATATATATATATATATATATATATATATATATATATATATATATATATGTGTGTGTGTATGTATATATATATATACTGATTGATTGATATGCATATTCAAATACATTATTGAGATATAGCATTACACAATGTCTTCATTTTGCCAGAACATTTTGATTTCCATGAGAAGCTTAACAGCAATATTTAAAAAAATGTGTGAGAATATACCATCCTCTTTACTTATGACCACAAATAAATACTGTTACACAATCTTAAGCAATGCTTAGTTTCAGTGCCACTGTATTTAGTATTCCATGTCTGTTCATTTCATGCTCTTTCTGATGTACCTTTTATTTCTCAATTTAATGGTCATCTAGACCAGTGGTCACCTGTAGGTCCTGGCTGTCTCTCATTTGTAGGCTCTGTACTGTACTCCTTGACTGAGTTCATGACTTTGATGGTAATAAAAGTATACTCATGGAATATGTGGTCACGAGTCCCTATGGCTCCCTACGTTTTGAAAGAAGTATAGTATTATATGTCTTTCTGAGACCAGGTTGCTTGTTGCTTCGTAACTACAGTACAAAGGAGAATAAAGGGGAGGATTTACGTTGATGGTTAGGTGAACTAACGACAAAGGTTAGGATAATTTATATGAAAGATTAAGTGAATATTAAATAAGGATTAGGGGAAGGGTTAGCTAACATGCTACAGTTGTACCTTACGCCACTCAAACAGGCAACCTTTAGATTGCTGGACGGTCGCAGATTACGCCCACCCATCCTCCCTGACCAACCTCCCTACTTTTATTTCTGTCCAAAGTAACTAGACCATTAGTAGGTATCATACATCTTGGAGGTGCTCAGAAATACATAATGTATGTTACGTATGGCTTTGAGGCCAGGCTGCTATGTCTATCTCACTTATTCTTCTCAGCTGCTTACCTTTCTGAGATGTGCTGTACACGGCTAGAACATGTTTTATCTGGAACGGCAAGCAACCATCCAATACAGGGAAAACGGTCATGGCTCGAAATTCAATCCGTATCGCGGAAGATACAGCGTGATTGGAATGTACAGGTAATTTCCGATTGAGCCGACATATGCAGCGTTGACATTCATGCAGTCTCCGCCAATGCGCGAACGTTGCCTTTAAATTTCAAACACGAGCTCATATCTTCAGCTCTACGGATTGAATTGAGCCTTCAGTTAATGTTGCAATTGAAAGCTGACTCATAAAAGCAGCTTGTACATGAAATGACATGATCAAGCTTCATTTTAAAGCTTAAATGGACAAATTCACCAGTGACTCATAAGCAGGCTCATCATATCGTGCCCTCTGTCATGTGTTATGTACGTGTTGACAGTAGCCTCTCTAAACAGTAGAGCATACAGTGCATTCGGGACGAATTCAGACCCCTTGACTTTTTCCACATTTTGTTACGTTACAACCTTTTTCCTCATGAATTTACACACAATACCCCATAATGAGAAAGCAAAAACAGAGTTGTATACATTTTTGCACATTTATTAAAAAAAAAAACATTTCAACTGAAATATCACACTTACATAAGTATTCAAACCCTTTACTCAGTACTTTGTCATTCTTTGAAGATCCTCTCGAGCTCTGTCAGGTTGAATGGGCAGCTTTGCTGCGCAGCTATTTTCAGGTCTCTCCAGAGATTTTAGATCGGGTTCAAGTCCGGGCTCTGGCTCAAGGACATTCAGAAACTTGTCCCAAAGTCACTCCTGCGTTGTCTTGGCTGTGTGGTTGTTATCCTGTTGGAAGGTGAACCTTCGCCCCAGTTTGAGGTCCTGAGCGCTCTGGAGCAGGCTTTCATCAACGATCTCTGTACTTTGCTCCATTCATATTTCCCTCGATTCTGACAAGTCTCCTAGTCCCTGCTGCTAAATATCATCTCCACAACATGATGCTGCCACCACCATGCTTCACTAGGGATGGTGCCAAGTTTCCTCCAGATGTGATATTTGGCATTCAGGCCAAAGAGTTCAATCTTGGTTTCATCAGACCAGAGAATCTTGTCTCTCGTGGTGTGAGAGCCCTTTAGGTGCCTTTAGGCAAACTCCAAGCTGGCTGTCATGTGCCTTTTACTGAAGAGTGGCTTCAGTCTGGCCACTCTACCATAACGGCCTGATTGGTGGAATGCTGCAGAGATGGTTGTTCTTCTGGAAGGTTCTCCCATCTCCATAGAGTAATTCTGGAGCTCTGTCAGAGTGACCATTAGGTTCTTGGTCACCTCCCTGACCAAGGCCCTTCTCCCTAGATTGCTCAGTTTGGCCCCCCGACCAGCTCTAGGAGGAGTCTAGGTGGTTCCAAACTTCTTCCATTTAAGAATGATGTAGGCCACTGTGTTCAATGGAAACAGAATGCACCTGATCTCAATTTCGAGTCTCATAGCAAAGGGTCTGAATACTTATGTAAATAAGATATTTCTATTTTTAAATTGCATTTGCAAAAATGTCTGAACCTGTTTTCACTGGGGTATTGTGGGAACATTGATTTAATTTTAAAAAAATAATCAATTTAGAGTACGACTGTAACGTAACAAAATGTGGAAAAAGGGAAGGGCTCTGAATACTTTCCGAATGCACTGTAAGTGAATAACTTTTTCAATTTAACTTTAACTCATATTCTAGTATGATGTTAAGCAAGAACAATCCCTAAGTGTGCTATGCCAAAACGGACACAATTCGAGTGACTCTCCAGGATACTTGGAATTAATTCAGATTGGTCTCTTTGAATGTATAATGGGATAAAGACGGCTGAGATGGGAATGGGATATCCTTCCTTTAGAGAGGCTTGCCATGTCTCATGCCTTCTGTTCATCTGTATTGTGGTGGGAGGAATGAGAGTCCGTTTCCTGCCCCTCTTAAAACTGGCGGTTGCTGAGATTAAAAGCCAGTAATAACAGCTATTCTTTACCCAGTGGGACATGGGACTTTAACATGCCTTTCACTTAGTTTCCAGTTAGATTTCACTGAATAATTGATTGGATAAAAGACGGAAAGAAATCTAATCAAAATGTATTGGTCGTGTACACAGACTTGCACATGTTATCGCAAGTGCAACTAAATGCTAATGTTTCTAGCTCCAACAGTGCAGCAATCGCTATCAATACAAAACATTACACACACAGAGCCCCACCTGTTTTGAGCCCCACCTGTATAGCTAAAAAAAATGGTGCTGCATGTTTTGCATGTTATTTGTGTATGTATCACATGTCAGTTCGAAACAATGTAAAAAAAAATATATATATATATATATATATATATATATTGAGTTAATAAAGCCACATACGAATCTGGTCTATTTTTTGCTTTCTTGAGTAAGGCAGCTCCAAAATGCAGGTGTTTCAGCCTAGCTCAGTGATTTATGTGGTGGAGGGGCAGCCAGCAGAAAATACAGAGCGTAGTGTTTGGTAATCTTCTCTAATTGCGCAGTCATTGGCTCAGTGTTCTGTCACAGCAAAATCTATAGGGAGAGCTAGAAAGTTCAAGCCCACTTGGGTGCTGCCATCCAAGAAGGCTCAAGGTCATTGGCCACAAATAAAATGACGTCAACTCACATATCTACTGTAGCTTTGCAAGCTAAACAAGCAGTCATCATCATGAATTACTTCGACAATCTACTGGCAAATGCTTTTCAATCCTTGTCATATGCAGATCCTTGACATAGGGTGGCAGGTAGCCTAGAGGTTAAGAGTGTTGGGCCATTAACTGAAAGGTCACTGGATAAAATCCCCAAGCCGACTAGGTGAAAAATCTGTTGATGTGCCCTTGAGCAAGGCACTTAACCCTAATTGCTCTGGATAAGAGTGTCTGCTAAATGACTGAAATGTAAAAATATGAAGCTAAATTATAGATTGGTGCTTGTCAGCCATTGGATATAAACATTACACAAAAATTTGGAGCTTGCAAATTCAACAATGAGTGATTTGGAAGGAATCAGTTGCAAAGCAATCACTGTTTTGCTTCCCCTGCCTGTTATTAGGTGGAGAGGTTGTGGGTCCAAGTCTGGGTTTAAGTGTCTCTTTTCCAAGCTTTAAAGGATAAACATTCACATGCAACACCATGGGCCAGTAAAGGTTGAATAAAGTGGTCATGCTGTCAATCCAGCATGACTTCTGCCGCATTCAAAACAACTGGAAACTCGGAACTGGGAAATCTCAGACTTCACTGAGTTCAAGACAACTGGAAAAATAAGTTTTGAACAGTCATCCAACTCAGAATTCTAAGTCGGGAACTCAGGCCTCTTTCTAAAGCTAAGACCTGAAAATCACTGACGTCATGATTCGACCTTGTTCCCAGTTGTCTTGAAAGCACCATAAATCCAAAGACTGCCAGAATTTGATGACAAAGTTTCATAACAAACTTTACCCACAAGAAGGACCGCCGCGCCACCTTCCTGTTCAAGTGAGCACAGCACAATGGTGAGTCCAAAAATGTACTGTATGCTGCTGCAGAAATTATGTAAAATGCCAGGGAGATATGTATACTGTAGCTGAGAAATTAATAGTAAGTGTATGTTGTGTAGTAAGCTTTTAGTAGCCCATGTGTCTCACCCTAATAATTTGTTCCCTTTCCCCCTCATAACTTAGCCTACTTTTCTGACTTGGTGGTACACATGTAGCCTATAGCCTGTTTAGAGAAATGTAATCATCAAATATTGTAAGAGCTTTTATTGTCTGCTTATATGCCCCCTTTATTTATGCTACAGTTCTGACTTGGTGTACAGGATACTGTAAGAACGGCCCATGTTCTGAATTCTGTCGTTGTACATTAAAAAGTAAACTACGTCCATCTTAGCTCGCTCATTAATGTCTTAATCAAATTATGGATTGCCTCTTATCCACTTATCATCCCTTTATGCCATAGTTTGTTCATCTCAATTGTCAGTAGAAACCACATTTGCTTAAGCAAGTCAGCCCTATCAGCTATGTTTTTAAAAAGGCAGTAAATTAGGCTAAATGTACTTTTTTGCTGCCAGGCAAGGCTCCGCTGATAGCCAGGTGTAGCTAGCGATGGTAAGGATTCACTCCATTGTGCTGAAAATAAAGCTCTACTGTTGGGACAGCTTTATGTAGGCCCTAACAGTTTGCGGGCACCGTTTTTCACCGTTATAGTGCAATTAATGTATTGTTTAGCGTTGTTTTGTGTAGTGGCTTTTCTGGCATGCATAAAATAAAATGAGTTTTCCACACCAAGATTGACATGCTAAAATTGCCACTGGACACAGATAATCCAAAATGTAAAAATAAAGAAATTAAGAAATGTTGGAATGACAAACAAACATGCACATTGCTGTCTGGATTATGATTTTAAAAAAGGAGATAAAGAAATATGAAGCTTACAAACATGCAACGCGCAATGGTATAGCACTAAACAAGTTATTGAACAGTAAGGTCTTTCCTGAAGGCAGATTGACATATGCTTGGGGTAATGGTCATGGAATCAATGAGACATTCTTCCGTTAGATGAAGAGAATGCGTGTATCTGTAATTGATGCGACGAGTATAAAGTGACATGACTCTTAAATTCAAATTCAGGTATGGAATGTCGCTCTGCCTTCCTCTTAATAATACACTCAGATTTACCATTTACTATGGATGCCTCTGTTTCCTGTGACACTGAAGTGACTTCATCCGTCATCATCCGAGTGACTGAGTCCATTCCCAATGGACAAAGATTATAAAGACGATGAATATGTGCAGTTTGTCTCATTGATTTATTGGCAGTTGAACCCAGACGCAATACAAAGGCATGAATGACATTCAAGCATTCAAGCATACGGTACATCATAGCATTTTGTTTTCATCACAGCCATTGGTGTGCCCTGCCATCTACTGGGTGAAATGCTACAATGCAGTTTGTAGGTGGAGGTTTTTCCTCCAGAGGAAAGTATGTACAGTTGAAGTCGTAAGTTTACATACACCTTAGCCAGATACATTTATACTCAGTTTTACTCAGTTGTTCACAATTCCTGGCATTTAATCCAAGTAAAAATTTCCTGTCTTAGGTCAGTTAGGATCACCACTTTATTTTAAGAATGTGAAATGTCAGAATAATAGTTGAGAATGATTTATTTAAGCTTTTATTTTTTCATCACATTCCCAGGGGGTCAGAAGTTTACATACACTCAATTAGTATTTGGTAGCATTGCCTTTAAATTGTTTAACTTGGGTCAAATGTTTGGTGTAGCCTTCCACAAGCTTCCCACAATATTTTGGGTGAATTTTGGCCCATTCCTCCTGACAGAGCTGGTGCAACTGAGTCAGGTTTGTAGACCTCCTTTCTCACACGCTTTTTCAGTTCTGCCCACAAATTGTCCATGGGATTGAGGTCAGGGCTTTGTGATGGCCACTCCAGTACCTTGACTCTGTTGACCTTAAGCCATTTTGCCACAACTTTGGAAGTATGCTTGGGGTCATTGTCCATCTGGAAGACCCTTTCACTTCCTGACTTGAGATGTCTTGAGATGTTGCTTCAATATATCCACATAATTTTCCTACCTCATGATGCCATCTTTTTTCTGAAGTGTACCAGACCCTCCTGCAGCAAAGCACTCCCAAAACATGATGCTGCCACTCCTGTGATTCAGGTTTGGGATGGTGTTCTTCGGCTTGCAAGCGTTCCGCTTTTTCCTCCAAACATAACGATGGTCATTATGGCCAAACAGTTCTATTTTTGTTTCATCAGACCAGATGAAAAAAAAAGTACGATCTTTGTCCCCATGTGCAGTTACAAAACGTAGTCTGGCTTTTTATGGCGGTTTTGGAGCAGTGGCTTCTTCCTTGCTGAGCGGCCTTTCAGGTTATGTCGATATAGGACTCGTCTTACTGTGTATATAGATACTTTTCTACCTGTTTCCTCCAGCATCTTCACAAGGTCCTTTGCTGATGTTCTGGGATTGTTTTGCACTTTTCGCACCAAAGTACGTTCATCTCTAGGAGACAGAACGCGTCTCCTTCCTGAGTGGTATAACGGCTGCGTGGTCCCATGTTGTTTATACTTGTGTACTATTGTTTATACAGATCCATGTGGTACCTTCAGGCGTTTGGAACTTGCTTCCACGGACGAACCAGACTTGTGAAGGTCTACAATTCTTGGCTGATTTCTTTTGATTTTCCAATGATGTCAAGCAAAGAGGCACTGAGGTTGAAGGTAGGCCTTGAAATACATCCACAGTTACACCTCCAATTGACTCAAATTATGTCAATTAGCCTATCAGAAGCTTCTAAAGCCATGATATCATTTTCTGGAATTTTCCAAGCTGTTTAAAGGCACAGTCAACTTAGTGTATGTAAACTTCTGACCCACTGGAATTGTGATACAGTGAAATAATCTGTCTGTAATCAATTGTTGGACAAATTATTTGTTTCATGTACATAGATGTCCTAACCGACTTGCCAAAACTGTAGTTTGTTAACAAGAAATTTGTGGAGTGGTTGAAAAACGAGTTTTAATGACTCCAACCTATGTGTATGTAAACTTCCGACTTCAACTGTATGCGTTTTGGTAGGGGTAGAAGAATAAGAGTATAAGATAACTGTATAACTAATAGACATTACCATTCAGTTGTTTGCAGATGGTCAAATTAATAAATGAAATAACTAATGTGTATGAACATATATGCTAAGGGCTCTATTCAATCTTTATCTAGGAAATTCTGCATTACAGCGTGATATAGGTTTAAAGACAATGTTCCCGTGACAGAGGTGACTGCATTCCCGGTAAAAGCTGCACACGTGGGCTCTATCGGAAATTACTCTTCAGCGATACAAATTAAATTGTGCTTTAAAATGCTTGTAGAAAAAAATGTTAGTCCACTAATGACATGGTTTATGCTATAGCTGTCCAGCAGGGAGCAGCATTGCCCACTTTTTTAAAATCTGCTTTGCCTACCCAGGTCAAGTCACTGCAGAGTTGCCCAATGATTCTATCCTTCTAGACTGTCTGTCCTTGCTAACCCAATTTTGTGTTGTGTTGATAAGAAGAGCCTGGAGTTTTTCTTGGTCAGGTAGTATGTAGGTAAGAGTTTTTTTCTGCCAAGACCTGGGAATTTGTAAATAAACCTAAATGTGACCCTAACCCTATATACAGTATTCCATGCAGTACATTGCAATTGTAATTGATATAAGAACAGTTGATCTGCTCAAATTCCCACCAGGCAACCACCCCAGGTTAGGACACTGATGATGTCAGTGGATTATCAATTCTGAGTAACGGAGTGGGTGTGACTGACTGGAAAAGACCAATCACTGACTGAGGATCTTCTGAAGGT
The DNA here is from genome assembly GCF_018296145.1 of Oncorhynchus tshawytscha. Lineage (NCBI taxonomy): Eukaryota > Metazoa > Chordata > Actinopteri > Salmoniformes > Salmonidae > Oncorhynchus > Oncorhynchus tshawytscha. Next base: position 31,641,662 of record NC_056435.1, on the reverse strand, counting down.
CAAATCAGAACAATCAAGCAGTTTCATGGGATGCCAAACTGCTGCCTCTCACTGCTCCCAGTTCAGAATCAATCTCCCTGGCCCAACAAAGCCATTTGTGATCCTGGGCTTCTCTGTTGTGTGCTGTGGGAGAGACAGAAGATAATGTTGACACTTCATCTTGGCGTTGTTGTTCTAATTATTTTTGCCCTTACTATTATTATCATTACAATAATAAGTATTTATTTTACCATGATTAGGCCTTGTAGGCTAGCTGAGAGAGCACATCCTGTCTTTAAAGTAACATTGGTCTACTTTAATGTATCTCCCACCCTCTAGCTAGCTCGATGGAATAGTTGTCAATTTATAGTTAATCTTTGTTTTCATTTCAACAACTTTCTACTTGTGATGTGTTAGACGCCTTGATTAAGATTGATTTAAAAAATAAAAAATAAATCCACTGGGGCTGATCTGCTTGCTCCTTTCTTACTGCAGCTTTCTGCTCCCCTGATGGCAGAATTATTGACACATGTTTTTAACCTGACAATTATCTCAGGTACTTTCCCCAGGGTTTGGAAGGCGGCCCATGTGCTCCATCTCCGCAAAGGAGGTGATCCCTCCGACCTAAATAATTATCGGCCAATCTCTGAACTGTCTTGTGAATATTTATTTTTTTACTCTTTGATCAATTCTCAGCTTAGATCTTTCCTAGCTACGAACTGTATTCTAAGTGTTTATCAATCTGCTATGAACTGTATTCTAAGTGTTTATCAATCTGCTACGAACTGTATTCTAAGTGTTTATCAATCTGCTACGAACTGTATTCTAAGTGTTTATCAATCTGCTACGAACTGTATTCTAAGTGTTTATCAATCTGCTACGAACTGTATTCTAAGTGTTTATGAACACTTAGAATACAGTTCGTAGCAATCTGCTTTCAGGTCAGGTCATAACACCATCTCCAATGCATCACTTTAATTGATGTGGTAAATTGTATGGACAAAAGGAAACACTGTGTTGCCCTCTTCATTGATCTGTTAGGTCCTGTACTTTTTACTGTGTATATAAACAATATTGGTCTATCTGCTAAAAAAGTACATACACCTGTATGCAGCTGACACTGTTGTGTACGCTGTTGCCCCCACGGTTTACAAGGCTCTTTCGGAGCTACAATCTGCCTTTGTTGAACTGAAATTGGTACTTAATGCAGGTAAATCCAAGTATATTTTATTTTCCCAAAACACTTAAAAATGTATCTGATGATTTATGCATGAGTACATTGGATGGTGCCCACATTGATCGTGTCCCCACTTATAAATATCTGACCATCTGGATTGACGATATCTCTTCATAAATATCTTTATTTCTATATGGCCATTTTATTCAGAGCTGTATGCGGTATTTGGTTGTGGCAAACACATACGATCTATTGGTTTCAAATGAAGACCATTGTGATTTTTTTCAGGGCGAGACAACCGTGACGTTGGCCAAATGTATACGCTTTTGTTGTCCGGATTTGTTTACACTTCAAAGACATCCGCACAATATGTGTCTTCGACTACCTCCAGAGGCGTTCAGGAAGATCTAATCAGATCAAATCACAATGAGAATTTTGATTGTCTACACCTGTCGACAAATGTGGGCTCAATCAGAATGTGGACAAGATCAGCACAACAGACACATGTTAGAACAAGGTATAATAGGGGCTACTGTGTCAGTTTGGCCATGAGCTAGATCGGTCATGGAGAAAGCTGTCTTGGCTTTTACAAGGTGTGGAAATCCTCAAGGCCCTGCTTTAACCATGCCGTCTCCCATGGCCTTGTAGTCAGCGCCATCCTCTAAGGCAGTGTTTCCCAACTCCGGTCCTGGAGTACCTCCAACAGATCAAATTTTTGTGTGTGGCCCCGGACAAGCACATCTGATTCTACTTTTCAACTTGATGGTTAGTTGACTCAGGTGTTTTTGTCCGGGATTACAACAACAATGTGTGCTGTTGGGGTTACTTGACGACCACAACAAATCATACAGTCCATTTGATCATGATATCTACTGGCAATGAGGGTATAGGCCATGTGATTCCATATTGAAATATGAGAGGAGATGATAAAAATGTTAAGGCTGAAGAAAAGCTCTACGCATCTATTTCCTCCCAGGGTTCCATCTTGAATAATAACAGAGCGTCACTGTCAGTCAAGCTGCCAATGATGACCTTGTCAGCCATAAATGGCTGGTAGCTTAATCGTTCTCTCTCTGTGGTAGCTTGGAACATTTATTCCCAAAAGTTCTGAGTGATACACAAAATAGAATATGGAAACATCACACCATACATCAGAATAAAAGCAGAGCATTATATTTTATAAAATATAGAGCTTTAATTTATTAGTCAGCAACAACAATGGAAAGGGAAGAGAAAGTAATTTACACAAGTAATTACAATAACATCACCTCTGTGCATTGAATCTTAACTGATAGCAAAAAGAACACAAAAAAAGAAATACAAAACCAAAAGAAAAAAAAGACACCGTAAAAATACCAAGAAATTGTACAATCATTTTTTTGCTGTAACACCCTGTTTTCAACTGGAGGAGAGTAACAGGGGCCGTCTGGTTTTATTCTGGGAATGAATACTATCCCATAGTGAAGCGTGGAAAAGAGAGCCTATCAATATCTGCTGGTACATTACACATAGTAATTCTCCTCCATTCTGTTTTATGCTGCACTGAGGCTGTCCCTCATGTCTTCGCTGACGTTTGACCATACTGTACACTTGAAGAACAGAAAAACTACAACATAGTTTTTTTTGTTTCATAATTACAGTACAAATACATATTCATGCACACAATGAATATTTTGGTTATTGTCACAACGTTGTTACAATGTTTTGTTGTGTAAGGAGGACATTTATTTTTTTTCACATGTAAAGTCGAAGAATCCAAATGCACCGGTAAATGAAAAGAGATGGCTCTTAGTTTGAACCAACATGGCTGGTGAGTGAAAGTGATCTGGGCATTGCCATAGATTATCCATTATATTGATCAGATACTCCATTGACCTCTCTAACAATGAAAATAAATGCCTTCAAAAATGGAAGGTAGTTGGTAGGAGGCAATATCAGGTGGGACCATTCTAGCCAATGAGAAGGCAGATACGATTGTGATAAAAGGCACAACTCCGATACAAAGTGTTTTTTTCTCAAAGTTGCCGGGAGGTGACGTGTCCTTCTTATATCAGTACATTCGTAACAACCTTAAGCATTGCGAAACTTCTGTTCGATCAAATAAGCCACAAGTAGCAAATAAGCCATTACATTTTTTGTTAACCAAATTCTACACTTTCTTTGACCTCCATACAAAAACTCTGCTTGGTGAGAGGAAAAAAAACAAGAACAAATGGCAGGTGAAGACAGATTTTGGGCCCAGTTATCCCTCTCGCTTCGCCTCTTCCGCTCTAGCATCGCTTGATCTCAAACTGAATTCCGCTTTGTTTTTGTTGACCAAAAGGAACTGTATTTGGCCAAAGTGTGCTAGGTTTGGCCCTGGCCAATGTTTTGAATATCTTATACTTTCCATAAGATTCAATTGAATAATTTGAAGGTAAGAGAATAATGCCCTTTGTGTACAACCTTGACCCTTTACTGTACCTCACACTCAGTCCCACTCAGTCCCATTCGATGTTTAGATTGCAAAATATACCAAACAAAGCTCGTAGACGTCCTTAAAATATTTCTTTGATAAGTATCTACAGTGTTTTTTTTTTCTTCTGAGTAAGTTTACTTTCTGATTCTCACAATGTCATTTACCACAATTTAGCTGCTGAAAGGTAAGGTTTTAATCCTTTTTTCATTCTTTGTTAAACAACAATCTATTCGATGGACCTGGCCATTCAATAATAACCCCCCCCCCCCTTCACGGACTCTGGTAATCTAGAGATGATTTCATGCATAGGCTACATGGCAACACTGTATTTTTAACAATTGGTTTGCCTGAGTTAATGGCACATACTGTACAGTGAGGAATAACCAATGAAGCCGAAAATAAATAGCATCAACCTATTAGGGGAGCCAATTATGCTTAGCAGCAACAGTATTCAACATAGTCATTTAGACAACAGGTTCACAGGGAGAATGGACAGCTAGCCAATGAGTGGGGCCATTTGTGCATCCTCTGAAATTGGAGTCAGGAGTCTTTGTCCTTATGCACTGATTGTGAGGTTACTGTATGTTCAAACACTTCCTGGTGAGCTGAGAATATGAGTATTGATATTCAGTCAAAGCAAACAAGAAACCATTATATCCCCATCTACCCCAACCCTCGGTTAACGTATCTGTTTACACAATGACCCCTTTCAGCTTACTACCAACAGAGTTTACATTCCAAACAGAGCTGTCAATGTCGAAAGATGGAAAGATTAAGATTTTTGTAATGACAGTAACAACAATAATACAATTAATAACAATAATACAATAACATTTACCCAAAAGGTACCTATACACAAAGAGCATTTTTCTATAAGTACAAAGAAATCCACAGAATGATACTATATACAACCTACAATAAATACTGTGTATCATATACTTTATTGTTGAAAGGGATGTGGGCTGTGTTTGTTTGTATGACTTGTTTTTTTTCCACTTCCATTTCTTTTATTTGTGGGTTTTGATTTTCTTTCACCTTGTCAGTCTCCTGAATTGAGTCTTTCCCAGTTTCCCTGGGGTGCGGTTGAAGTTTGGGAGAGTTGAGGGACCCCTCATGTCTCCACCTCCTCTTCGTCCTCTCCCTCACCGTGATGTCGGCGGTTGCGTGGTTTCTTCTGCTCCTTGAGCTCTTTCATGTCATTGGCCTTGATGGCTCCCATCATGGGGTCTCCCAGCTGCCAGTAGTCCTGACAGTACTGGTTGATCAGGCCCATCTCTGGCTGGCTCAGGATGGTCAGCAGGTCCTTGTACTGACCCGCGCTGGGCGTCCAAGCGCTGGACTGGAGCGCAGATGGCCCCAGTCCCCCACCCTCCACCAGGACGTTGTTGATGGCTCGGCCAGACAGGACCACCAGCTGCAGCTTGACCAGCGTGTGTTTGAAGTTCTTCTCTGTGGCCGTGCACTGGTAGACCCCAGAGTCTGAGGGCTGGAGAGAACGCAGCAGCAGACCTTGCTCTGTCTTCAGGACCCGCCCGTCAGAGCGCATCTGAGAAAGAGAGAGTTATGACTTGCATCTACAATGATGAAATGAGGCACGATGTAAAGCCAGGATAGTAACATCAGTGGAGAGGCCACGCTGACAGCTAATCTCCTGTTCTTATTGGCAGCCCAGCACCACCAACCACCTACTATCTCAATATATCAGTGTTATGTCTACCTGTACATTCTTCCACTAACATGATCCACATTGATCTGCAGTTAAATACCACAGTCAATTCCACTTCAATAAAAGTGCTCTAGTGATGTTTTCCATTGTCTCTCGATGTCATTCCTGAAACATATCCAAGAGTTTTTATAGCTGCTGACAGCTTTTATACCCAGAATCAGATGGGTTGAGCAACAGCCCAGCCAATTAAGCCATGCCAATGGGGAAAGGCAGTATCCAACCGAAAAGCCAAATAAAACAGACGTTACACTATAGCTTCACAGTAAACTTCAAGAACAGCCTCAGGGGGAGAAACTATGAGCAGGTCTTATGTTGTTTTATGGATGGGCCCTCCCTTTGGGTACTGGGACAGTTTGGGCTTTATCCCTTCAGGTTGAAAACCAACCACCTGGTTATCATATCTGTATGGCTGTTATCTCTTTATTACAGTATTACATCAATACACTGACAACAGTAATACATCAATAGACTGACAACTTCAGCTTTCAGATGAAACATACTGTAGCCTGAGGAAGACCCCTCGGCATCATTATGTAACAGAATGAGAAGTGCAGTCGACAGAGGGGAACATCATGTCCTTCCTGGGAGATTTACTCCTAAACTAATCCCACTTTATCTGAACAAGATCACATCCCCTGTCACGAAGTTGATGTATGGTTTGAATAACCTTAGGTCATAGTATACCAAAAACCCATATATTTTTTATATTTTTTATTTTAAACATTTTATTTCACCTTTTTAACCAGGTAGGCTAGTTGAGAACAAGTTCTCATTTACAACTGCAACCTGGGCAAGATAAAGCATAGCAGTGCGACACAAACAACAACACAGAGTTACACATGGAATAAACAAGTGTACAGTCAATAACACAATAGAAAAAAAGAAAGTCTATATACAGTTTGTGCAAATGGCGTGAGGAGGTAAGGCAATAAATAGGCCATAGTAGCAAGTAATTACAATTTAGCAAATGAACACTGGAGTGACCGATGAGCAGATGGTGATGTGCAAGTAGAAATACTGGTGAGCAGAAAAGTAAAAACAATATGGGGATGAGGTAGGTATTTGGGTGGGCTATTTAAAGATGGGCTATGTACAACTGCAGCGATCAATTAGCTGCTCAGATAGCTGATGTTTAAAGTTAGTGAGGGAAATATAAGTCTCCAGATTCAGCGAATTTTGCAATTCGTTCCTGTCATTGGCAGCAGAGAACTGGAAGGAAAGGCGGCCAAAGGAGGTGTTGGCTTTGGGGATGACCAGTGAGATATACCTGCTGGAGCGCGTGCTATGGGTGGGTGTTGTTATCGTGACCAGTGAGCTGAGATAAGGCGGAGCTTTACCTAGCATAGACTTATAAATGACCTGGAGCCAATGGGTCTAGCGACGAATATGTAGCGAGGGCCAGCCGACTAGAGCATACAGGTCGCAGTGGTGGCATATATATACAGTGCCTTGCGAAAGTATTCGGCCCCCTTGAACTTTGCGACCTTTTGCCACATTTCAGGCTTCAAACATAAAGATATAAAACTGTATTTTTTTGTGAAGAATCAACAACAAGTGGGACACAATCATGAAGTGGAACAACATTTCTTGGATATTTCAAACTTTTTTTAACAAATCAAAAACGGAAAAATTGGGCGTGCAAAATTATTCAGCCCCCTTGAATTAATACTTTGTAGCGCCACCTTTTGCTGCGATTACAGCTGTAAGTCGCTTGGGGTATGTCTCTATCAGTTTTGCACATCGAGAGACTGAATTTTTTTCCCATTCCTCCTTGCAAAACAGCTCGAGCTCAGTGAGGTTGGATGGAGAGCATTTGTGAACAGCAGTTTTCAGTTCTTTCCACAGATTCTCGATTGGATTCAGGTCTGGACTTTGACTTGGCCATTCTAACACCTGGATATGTTTATTTTTGAACCATTCCATTGTAGATTTTGCTTTATGTTTTGGATCATTGTCTTGTTGGAAGACAAATCTCCGTCCTAGTCTCAGGTCTTTTGCAGACTCCATCAGGTTTTCTTCCAGAATGGTCCTGTATTTGGCTCCATCCATCTTCCCATCAATTTTAACCATCTTCCCTGTCCCTGCTGAAGAAAAGCAGGCCCAAACCATGATGCTGCCACCACCATGTTTGACAGTGGGGATGGTGTGTTCAGGGTGATGAGCTGTGTTGCTTTTACACCAAACATAACGTTTAGCATTGTTGCCAAAAAGTTAAATTTTGGTTTCATCTGACCAGAGCACCTTCTTCCACATGTTTGGTGTGTCTCCCAGGTGGCTTGTGGCAAACTTTAAACAACACTTTTTATGGATATCTTTAAGAAATGGCTTTCTTCTTGCCACTCTTCCATAAAGGCCAGATTTGTGCAATATACGACTGATTGTTGTCCTATGGACAGAGTCTCCCACCTCAGCTGTAGATCTCTGCAGTTCATCCAGAGTGATCATGGGCCTCTTGGCTGCATCTCTGATCAGTCTTCTCCTTGTATGAGCTGAAAGTTTAGAGGGACGGCCAGGTCTTGGTAGATTTGCAGTGGTCTGATACTCCTTCCATTTCAATACTATCGCTTGCACAGTGCTCCTTGGGATGTTTAAAGCTTGGGAAATCTTTTTGTATCCAAATCCGGCTTTAAACTTCTTCACAACAGTATCTCGGACCTGCCTGGTGTGTTCCTTGTTCTTCATGATGCTCTCTGCGCTTTTAACGGACCTCTGAGACTATCACAGTGCAGGTGCATTTATACGGAGACTTGATTACACACAGGTGGATTGTATTTATCATCATTAGTCATTTAGGTCAACATTGGATCATTCAGAGATCCTCACTGAACTTCTGGAGAGAGTTTGCTGCACTGAAAGTAAAGGGGCTGAATAATTTTGTACGCCCAATTTTTCAGTTTTTGATTTGTTAAAAAAGTTTGAAATATCCAATAAATGTTGTTCCACTTCATGATTGTGTCCCACTTGTTGTTGCTTCTTCACAAAAAAATACAGTTTGATATCTTTATGTTTGAAGCCTGAAATGTGGCAAAAGGTCGCAAAGTTCAAGGGGGCCGAATACTTTCGCAAGGCACTGTATATAATATATAATACGTCTGGGCTCAATGGGCAGAGAGTATAGAGCGCAACAGTGTTTTGGGAAGAATACTAGTTTGAGTGATATTGTGTGTGTCATAGATGGCCGCTCACCTCTTTCCGGCGGTCACTGTTGTCCCTCTGCAGGTGCCACTTGATGGCGGCGTGGGGAGAACGGGCCTGGCACTCCAGGAAGGTGCTGCTGCCCTCCACCCCATACTGCACCATCTCCAAGGTGTTCTTATTCGCTGAGAAAGACACCATGGCAATCATAGATTCAGTATCATGTCCCACAAAGACAACAAATCCAGAAGAGCAATGTTTATTTCATATCTATTTGATGAAAATGTTGCCGTGTGATGGCATAAATAAAGTCAATGAATGGATGAGATGTATTCACCGCCACTGAAAATCTCTACTCCATCCACCCTCTGGCACACACTGGTCTTACCATTGGAGTTGAAGCCCCTGCACTGCCGGATGGGGTTCCCGTACTTCACGTCCTGCCTCCGGCTGCGTCTAAAGGGGTCAGACCAGTATTCCCGAATAAGAGAAGAGAATAAATTACCATGCAAATGCAAAGCCATTCAACATTCCATAGAGTCAGTCAACAATCTGCCATAAAACATTGCATGCAGTAGTCATTCAACGGCCTATAGTATAGAGCTTTTCAACCATTCAACAATCCATATACCGGAAGCCATTCAACAATCTATAGAGCCAGCTAACAATCCATATACATCAACCATCCAATCTATAGAAACATTTCAACATTCTAAAGGGCCATTCAACAATCTATAGAGCCATTCAACAATCTATAGAGCCATACAACAATCTATAGAGCCATACAACAATCTATAGAGCCATTCAACAATCTATAGAGCCATTCAACAATCTATAGAGCCATTCAACAATCTATAGAGCCGTTCAACAATCTATAGAGCCATACAACAATCTATAGAGCCATACAACAATCTATAGAGCCATTCAACAATCTATAGAGCCATTCAACAATCTATAGATCCATACAACAATCTATAGAGCCATTCAACAATCTATAGAGCCGTTCAACAATCTATAGATCCATTCAACATTCTATAGAGCCATTCAACAATCTATAGAGCCGTTCAACAATCTATAGAGCCATTCAACAATCTATAGAGCCGTTCAACAATCTATAGATCCATTCAACATTCTATAGAGCCATTCAACAATCTATAGAGCCGTTCAACAATCTATAGATCCATTCAACATTCTATAGAGCCATTCAACAATCTATAGAGCCGTTCAACAATCTATAGAGCCGTTCAACAATCTATAGAGCCGTTCAACAATCTATAGAGCCGTTCAACAATCTATAGAGCCGTTCAACAATCTATAGATCCATTCAACATTCTAAAGGGCCGTTCAACAATCTATAGAGCCATTCAACAATCTATAGAGCCATACAACAATCTATAGATCCATTCAACATTCTAAAGGGCCGTTCAACAATCTATAGAGCCATTCAACAATCTATAGAGCCATACAACAATCTATAGAGCCATTCAACAATCTATAGAGCCGTTCAACATTCTAAAGGGCCATTCAACAATCTATAGAGCCATTCAACAATCTATAGAGCCGTTCAACAATCTATAGAGCCATACAACAATCTATAGAGCTGTTCAACAATCTATAGAGCCATTCAACAATCTATAGAGCCGTTCAACAATCTATAGATCCATTCAACATTCTATAGAGCCATTCAACAATATATAGAGCCATTCGACAATATATAGAGCCATTCAACATTCTATAGAGCCATTCAGCAATCTATAGAGCCCTTCAGCCTATATTTGTCTCAGCCTCCAGTATTTATGCTGCAGTAATTTATGTGTCGAGGGGCTAGGGTCAGTTTGTTATATCTGGAGTACTTCTCCTGTCCTATTCGGTGTCCTGTGTGAATTTAAGAGTGCTCTCTCTAATTCTCTCTTTCTCTCTTTCTTTCTCTCTCTCGGAGGATCTGAGCCCTAGGACCATGCCTCAGGACTACCTGACATGATGACTCCTTGCTGTCCCCAGTCCACCTGGCCGTGCTGCTGCTCCAGTTTCAACTGTTCTGCCTTATTATTATTGGACTATGCTGGTAATTTATGAACATTTGAACATCTTGGCCATGTTCTGCTATAATCTCCACCCGGCACAGCCAGAAGAGGACTGGCCACCCCACATAGCCTGGTTCCTCTCTAGGTTTCTTCCTAGGTTTTGGCCTTTCTAGGGAGTTTTTCCTAGCCACCGTGCTTCTACACCTGCATTGCTTGCTGTTTGGGGTTTTAGGCTGGGTTTCTGTACAGCACTTTGAGATATCAGCTGATGTACGAAGGGCTATATAAATAAATTTGATTTGATTTGATTCAACAATCTATAGAGACATTCAACAATCTACAGTATGAAGCCATTTACAATTCTGAGCAGCTCATGCTGATGCTCACCTCTTCTGCGAGGTGGAGTAGCGGGAGCAGGACTTTCCGTCCCAGGCGCAGTAGGGGTCCCGGGCCAGGCAGCAGTCAGCACACGCCTCCCCATACACATCACAGCGGTGGAGGGCCAGGTGGGTCACACCAAGCTCAGAAGACACATAGAGCTGTTGCTGTGAGATTAGAACGCAAAGGAGGATGTGAGATCCCAGCTGGATAAAGTAGGGGAATATCCAATATTTACCACAGATCAAGTCACAGTGCAGAGGGTTACAGTGGCCAAGAGTCGGTCAAAGCTATAACAATGTAATGTGATAATATAACTATTAAAACACGTGTAAATATAGTTTGCTACTTGGAAGAGTTGCGAGCACACTGGGAGAGCTCATCTTTACTGTATAACTAAGATTCCCATTGTCCCAGGACAATGCACCTTCAGCTTTTATGATCAGCTGTTTTGAATTCATCATTCTTGTCAGCCTGTGTAAAATTGTAACCCTTTCTAAGAAGGATGTCATATCATGTATCCAAGGCCGACTATTTTAACCACAGCGAAAGACAACACTAACTTAATGCGTTTACCATATTTCTCTTTTTATTGTTTCGACCAGACTTGCAGGCATTCTATGAATTGTGAAGGGAAACATTAGTTCCACAGCATCATATAGGTAGCTCATGGCATTCTTAAATAATTTCCCTTCATTTAATTCACTCCCTCCTCTTTATCCTACGAAATATACACTACCTTTTAAAAGCTTGGGGTCACTTAGAAATGTCCTTATTTTTGAAAGAAAAACTTTTTTTTTGTCCATTAAAATAACGTCGAATTGATCAGAAACACAGTGTAGACATTGTTAATGTTGTAAATGACTATTATAGCAGGAAATGGCTGATTTTTAATGGGATATCTACAGGCCCATTATCAGCAACCATCACTCCTGTGTTCCAGTGGCACGGTGTGTTAGCTAATCCAAGTTTATCATTTTAAAAGGCTAATTGAAACCATTTTACAATGATGTTAGCACAGCTGAAAACTGGTGTTATAATTTAAGAAGCAATAAAACTGATCATCTTTAGACGAGTTGTGTATCTGGAGCATCAGCATTTGTGGGTTCAATCACAGGCCCAAAATGGCCAGAAACAAAGAACCTCCTTCTTAAACTCGTCAGTCTATTCAGTTATTTACAACATTAACAATGTCTACACTTGTATTTCTGATCAATTTGAAGTTATTTTAATGGACAAAAAAAAAGTGTTTTTCTTTAAAAAAAATAAGGACATTTCTCAGTGATTTCTAAGTCTATTAGGTAAGTTTATACAGACATGCTTACCCTTTTGGACGAAATCTTCATGGTTATAATTGGAGTTGGAACCTGGAATGTGGAGACAATGCATTGATGAGTCTTCGAAAGTATCTTTATTGAAAATAGACGTGGATATAGGCAGAGAGAGAGACAGAAGAAAGACAGTGAGTGCTCACCTTGAACACCTCAACCTCCTCCAGGACCAGTTCTTCAGTCTGCAGGTCGTCTTTGGGCAGAACAATCACCTTCTGAACTGTCCCCCTGTCTGTGGCCCAGGGAAACACCTGAGAGTTGATATTACTACACACACCTACTGTGGCTTGACACTACCCTGCCTTGCTGCCTGTCAATCAAACAGCCCTCACAGTCTGCTTATGTAAAGGCAGCTCTCTCTCAGTGTTCACCTTTGTGCTCCCCTATATGAACATCATCTCTTTCACTTGCTTAGTACCGCATGTCAACTGGCATAACGTTCTCCTCTTCCTCCCTGCGCCCCGTTCTACAGGAGCCAGGAGGTAGGAATTTCCCCCCAGACAGCCCAGCCGTGCCCCAACAGAATGGCATGTTTGATTTCTGCACCCAGGCATTCCTGAGTGCAGGATACCTGAGATTTATTATGACTCTCAATGTGCCCCAACGCAGCGATGAATGCGTGCTCCTGACGGCGGCTCAAAGGAGAGACATTCCACTGACTCCGGGCACAGTGGAGCACGGTGCACTCGTATAAAACCCCTCTAGTCTCCAAGAGACGCAGAGCAGAACAAAGACGGCACACTAAAGGGATAATGAGCGTATGGGAGGAAAAAACCCCGTAAAATCACTACTGCTGCACTATGCTGGTGGTGAGATTAGTATAATGGATTTCATTTCTGTAACCCCCCACCTCCATTCCCCCTCCTCTCACCCATTCGCCCTGAACGGCAGGTAGAGACCTCAAAAGCTTCTACTTCAAGTGAATGACGCAAAGGACGACCCTGTTTATTGGTTAAACATTCATTTTGACAAAAAGGGGGTCAGAAGCTTTTCTCCTGGTGATAAATGATCATGAGAAAGACACCAGGTCCATCTGGCGGAGGTTTTGTCCTTTATATTCCTTTCAGAAGGACATCTGTTGAGCATCCTTGGACATTGTACAAAGAGTTATAGAAAGTAACGCTAATGTGACTTTATGTAGGCCTACTTTATTTCACGTGAATATAGACTAGTGACGACTCACCAGTTCCCAGGAACAGCACTTCATAGTTCCCGTCTGCGGCGGCCACCTGGTCCACAGTGATGGTGGTGAACTCGTAGTCCACATTGGTCCGGACCACCAGGGGGCGCTTGTGCATTGGGTACACTGCATTGTACATGTTGGGGTGGTTCCTCATGAAGTTGATGACTTCGTCTGGGTAGTCTTTGGTGGACTTCATGTTGGGGGTGAACGTTCCACCTGGGCACTGTGGTTGAAAATGAAACGAGCATTAAAACTTTGCCTCTCACCACAGAAACAACAACAACCACTTATCCACAGCATCAACATGGGAGACATGAGGACTCTTATAGCAGGAGAACACGGCTATGGAGGCTAATGTTTGTGTCCTGCTTGACAGACAGACGGTTTCTATTTAAAGTCTAAGTGTCTCTTATGCCAGCGTGGTTTGGTATTAACACTCATGGCCATGGGAGGGTGAGGCTCACCGTCCCAGGTCGAGGGTAGGGGATCTTCCCAGTGTAGGCGACCCACTGGTAATTGGGCCCTTCTTTGTGGGCGAAGGGCCCATTGAAGACCTGGCGGATGTCTGCCATGGAGTAGACACACACCGCTGAACCCCTAAACACTGAGCTGTGTGGAGAGGGGAGAGACAGACAGCTCATCGGGTTAAGAACTGAAACAACTAATAGGGACATCATATGACAACGAAAGTGTATTTAAATAATTATTCTTCATTGTTTCTAATAAAAGTTTCTGAAAACAAGTTTGACCACTCACCCCGAGACGGAAAAGACTCCGTAGATAACAGGATTCTTGGTGTCCTGGGTCGGCTGTATGTAAACGTCTCCTTAAAGAGATACACAGCAAGAATCACGTCAGTGCAAAGAGAAGGTAGTATTTACAGAGGTCCAGTCAATCCACCTTTCGCTTTTCACACCTTTTGGCAAAACCTGAACTCCCATCAGAACAGCTCTCCTCCTCAAACAGGAGGAGCAAATGCACACAGTGTCTCTCCTCTCCTCTTTTAGAGGGCAGCTCAGAGGCACGCATTTCATTTCTCTTTATCATCACATGAATCGTTTCTATTTCACTTTGACCTGCATTGCTGGAGCTCGGAGCTTAACATTTTCACTGTACCCTGTGATTAGACCTGCAACACTACATGTAGCGATTCAACTTCTAATCTAAATCTAATGTCAAGCTTTGCGTTGCTTGAAGATGTTGTGTGACCGGACCACAATCATGCAGGGGTGGCAGTTGGTTAGAGTGTTGGGCCAGTAACCGTAAAGGTTGCTAGATCGAATCCCCGAGCTGACAAGGTAAAAAATCTGTCGTTCTGCCCCTGAACAAGGCAGTTAACCCACTGTTCCTAGGCCATCATTGTAAACAAGAATTTTGTTCTGAACTGACTTGCCTAGTTAAATAAAAAATGTGGTGGGCTTGATGGAATTGGAGATAAACTAGCCTAGCAGTGAGGATGGGGTCAAAATGAAAGGAGGAGAAGATGTGGCTAGCCTTTTCCTCCAGGGCTGTACGACTGACATCCATCATACTGCTGACAGAAACAGGAAGGGTAAGCCCATGACACATCTTTACAGAGCAACAGGAAACTAACAGAGACAAACGTCCACAGGATTCTTCCCTAGGCCAAGATGAAGGCTACAGTACTGTCTGTACAGTACACAATATGATAAAACAAAGACAAAGCGCTTCAGAGACCACACCCTTGAACAGTAAGCATTCTATCCAGTAGTGGATATTCCCAACTGAACCCAGAGGGTAATGAAACTCATTATTGAGCATCTATGTATGCAGAACAATTAATAAAAAAGACCAAACTGGGACACCATGTAAAGATATATAGCAATGAAACCCACACAGTCGCCTGAGGTGTCTAGGCTTGAGTGAGACAACATGATTGCTGTGTCACCTGAGAGTTTTCTCCGGAATCTGAGTTATTTAATACGTGACGAACAGACACTTTCCACTTCCGGTGTCCAAGGTTGGGAGGGGTGGCAGTTGGGCTTTGTTCTAAGCCCTAGAGCAGGGGTGTCAAACTCAATCCTAGTGTCTGCTGGTTTTTGTTTTTTCCTTTCAATTAAGCCCTACACAACCAGGTGAGGGTAGTTCTTTACTAATCAGTGACCTTAATTAATCAAATCAAGTACATTGGAGGAGCGAAAACCTGCAGACATTCCCCCCGTGGAATGAGTTTGACACGTGCCTTAGAGGAAGATGAAATCATACCTCACATGCCTCTGGGGGTCCCAGAGAGAAACTCCAACCAGTTTATTTCTGGTTGGAGCCCAGGTGGCTGCAGAAGGAGACCTACTTTAGATCTGATTGGCCTCCGGCCAATAGTGATTGTCTCTCCTCGCTGGCCTGCTTTCTGACTGGCCCACATTCTCCTCTCAGGAGTCACATCCACCTCACAGAACAGAACTCAATAGTAAGTCAGACTACTTGTGTGCAGTAGGGGAATGGCCATTGGCCAGAGGATAAAGACACTGCATGTCTACATGCAAGAGCCTGTGAAGATCCTGTGAGAACTCAAATTGAAAGCATTATCATGCAATGGACTCCAATGAGACGTATGATAAATTCTGCTAGTCTACAATTCTTCCTTTTGTGTAGACTGGGCACATTGTTATTCACTAGGATTAGCAATTCGACATACTTAATAGAATACAGAGAGAAAGGCTGTCAGGGTTGTCATATAACAGATGAGCCCCACCAAGAAACACAGCTGTTCCACTACAGGAAGTGATGAATCAGATACCGTAGACTACACTGCAATCACAAACAGCCAGAAAACCAGAGCTATCATTAGCTCAATACAGTTGGCTGTTTGAGTCTGTTGTCTCCCAAAATTGTTATTATCATTATGAAAAAAGCTACTTGATTTGAAGTTGAAATATTCTGACAAGGCAGAGAAGAGTTGGCAACAGGAAGGCTTCTCATGTGCATGTTAGTAAGAGCTGTGAGTGAATCCAGACTCCAAACTGTCCTTTCACCTTCCTACTTTTGCAAGGCAATAAAAATCCTGTCTTAACATGTTTCGTTTC
This sequence comes from Oncorhynchus tshawytscha, assembly GCF_018296145.1. Classification (NCBI taxonomy): domain Eukaryota; kingdom Metazoa; phylum Chordata; class Actinopteri; order Salmoniformes; family Salmonidae; genus Oncorhynchus; species Oncorhynchus tshawytscha. The sequence goes on along the minus strand of NC_056435.1, from coordinate 31,625,227 downwards.
CTCAAAAGTATGAATGTATTTTTCCTAGAGCTTAGCGTGATATTGCCCTCTACTTCTCCCCCTTCTCTTTCAATCTTTCTTTCCCTCTACCACTCTTGTTCATCTCTCATAAAGTCTTTGTGAAATCCATGCGCAGGTACCTGCGGATTGTTGAAGCAGTGAGATTGATTAGAGTAGCTTCAAAAGTGTAAATATTGTTGATGCTCAATTTCATGCAATGTACTTCCTTATTTGTATAAAACCATACAATCTAAACCTTTACAGTATCAATTTCTATAATTGCTTTGCATTATTCATTTTGACATAGAATACAAGCACATGTGCCTGGATAAGGGCCTCTACCTTGTGTTTCAATTTACTGGGGGTCATTTGGGTGCAAGTTCTCAAGTAGAGCCAAATCTTTAACTCTTCTCAACTGTAAAACTCTGGGTCTCTGGCGTCCGAAGCTAACAGCAAGTCACACATAAAACTGTTGCCACACAAGGAATACAGCTGGGCTGGAAGGCTCATCAAAGTTCACAATAATTACCCCAAGGTCCTCTTTACTTTACTACTACACTAATAGAGAGTGAAAATGTAAGTTAATCTGTTCTCTTTATCCAGGCACATACCATAACTCCACCGCCACCATGGGGCACTCTGTTGAAAACGTTGACATCTGCCAACCGCTTGCCCATACGACACCATACGACACTGTGGTCTGCGGTTGTGAGGCCTGTTGGACGTACTGACCAATTCTCTAAAACAATGTTGGTGGAGGCTTATGGTAGAGAAATGAACATTCAATTCTCTGGCAACAGCTCTGGTGGACATTCCTGCAGTCAGCATGCGAATAGCACACTCCCTCAACTTGAGACATGTGTGGCATTGTGTTGTGTGACAAAACTGCACACTTTAGAGTGGGCTTTATTGTGCAAAGCACAATGTGCACCTGTGCAATGATAATGCTGTTTAATCCACTGATTCTTGATGTGTTAGACCTGTCAGGTCGTTGGATTATTTTGTCTCACTAACAGGGATGTAAACACACTTGTGCAAAACATTTGAGAGAAATAAGCTTTTTGTGCATATGGAACATTTCTGGGATCTTTTATTGCAGCTCATGAAACATGGGTGGGACCATCACGTTGCATTTATATTTTTGTTCAGTGTAGAAGGCACATAGAACTTGTTGCCCTGCAGTACTGGAGTAATCCTTCCATCCTTATTCTCCCCTGTCAACACCACAACCTGAGCATGGACCGACAGATGTAGGATCTTCATTGGATCACTCCTTTGTTGCTGAGAATTTTTGTGGCACAGCAGGAACTGCAAACTTGTGGTGCATTCAAGGTTTAAAAAGACTTTAAAATGTCAGCCCTAACACCCCCTACAAAATACACTACATGACATAAAGTATGTAGACACCTGTTCGTCAAACATCTCATTCCAAAATCATGGGTTTTGGAATGAGATGTTCGACGAGGGGGAGTTAGTCCCCCCTTTGCGTCTATAACAGCCTCCACTCTTCTGGGAAGGCTTTTCACTAGATGCTGTAACATTGCTGCAGGGACTTGCTTCCATTCATCCACAAGAGCATTAGTGAGGTCGGACACTGATGTTGGGCGATTAGACCTGGCTCGTAGTCGGCATTCCAATTAATCCCAAAGGTGCTCGATGGAATTGAGGTCAGGGCTCTGAGCAAGCCAGCATCCCGGAGTCACCTCTTTCACTGTTGGCATTGAGACTGGTGTTTTGCGGGTACAATTAAATTAAGCTGCCAGTTGAGGACTTGTGAAGCGTCTGTTTCTCAAACTAGACACTCTAATGTACTTGTCCTCTTGCTCAGTTGTGCACCGGAGCCTTCCACTCCTCTTTCTATTCTGGTTAGAGCCAGTTTGCTGGAGTAGTACACAGCGTTGTACGAGATCTTCAGTTTCTTGGCAATTTCTCGCATGGAATAGCCTTCATTTCTCAGAACAAGAATAGACTGACGAGTTTCATAAGAAAGTTATTCGTTTCGCACCTGTAATCGAACCCACAAATGCTGATGCTCCAGATACTCAACTAGTCTAAAGAAGGCCAGTTTTATTGCTTCTTTAATCAGATCAACAGTTTTCAGCTGTGCTAACTTAATTGCAAAAGGGTTTTCGATTGATCAATTAGACTTTTAAAATGATAAACTTGGATTAGCTAACACAACATGCCATTGGAACACAGGATTGATGGTTGCTGATAATGGTCCTCTGTACCCCTATGTAGATATTCCACTAAAAATCAGCTGTTTCCAGCTACAATAGTCATTTACAACATTAACAATGTCTACACTGTATTAATAATTTGATGTTATTTTAATGGACAAGTGCTTTTCTTTCAAAAACAAGGACATTTCTAATTGACCCCAAACTTTTGAATGGTAGTGTACATATATAATCCACAAAATAATTCAAATTTCCTGTTGCCGCAGAATTACTTTCCTGCTGTAGCAAACTGGCTCAAATAAAGGTCCTACACCTGTATTTAGACCAGACATTATAATCCATCAGTAAACTGGAGACTTGGCATGGAGCTCACCTATACCCAGTTAAACACATGCACTTCCTGGGGGTACAGTGCCTGGCAGGAGTGGGCAGTGGCCACTGGCATCAGGTCTGTCTGACCTTTGCTTCCTAGTTCGGGACGTACTGTATGGATGTACTGTATGGACAGCCTGTTGCTAAGCTGAGTCTGCACTGTTCATTAGGAGACTGCAACAGCCCGTGTCTTTACACATTTACAGCTTTATTTAAGTACTGTCCTGAACGGTGCACTGTACATGTGAACCAGTGCCAGCCCTCCACACTCCTCTAAACCCAGTGTGCACGGCATGCCTGTGTCAACACTGAGCCGACTAATAAAGACACAAAGTAGTTTATAACCGTAGAGTACGCTGCTTACGGTTTGGATATCCTTTCATTTACTTGGGCAAAATGGTTATATAGCACCAGTAGCTAGGTTTACATACAATTGCCGCAGATTTTCATGCAAACATTCTAAAAATCTGTGCATTTTCCAACCAGTGGCGTGTTTCCACCAAACTGACTTGTTGCAGATAAAGAATCAGTGTGTGATGACGTAGTGCACACAAAATGTACTTCTTCGCTTCCATGTACTTAATAAAAATCTAAAGTTCAATGTGTTTCCATCGCATTTTAAACTCTACCAATAGTTTAGTCACTGTTGCACAAAACTGTAACTGTTGCATTAAACTGTTGCATTAAATAGAAATGTGCCTACTGGCGAGGCATGTGCGCTCTAGCCCAGGGTCCCCCCCCCATTATTGGAAAGGAGATCAAGATCACTGTGCACTTTCCTCTCTGGAACTTATTTCATATTTAGCCTAATAGGCTGCATGGTTTCCCGAGTCGTACTGGGAGGAATACAGACCATGTCATCGCGTGACTCCAAGTTGACTTCGATATGATAGTTTTTATATCAATATTTGCGCACTCTGGGACTATAAACAGAGGTCAAATAGAAAGTAACACAAGCTTTTCATTCTTGAGGTTAGAACGTGTCTACTGTAGGCTCGGTCGTAGATTAATCAGAACTCTTATCATTCCAACATTCTATTTGGAAGCAGTGAGGCAGAGATAGGAAGACATGGTAATGGGCTTGACAGTCCTGCCTGGCTACTTGATCTGTCTGCCACGAGGCAGCAAGCCCCTCATATCCAGTCTATGACAGGATGGGAGTGCTTCCCAGACACCTTTTACTGCACAGCAAGGAAAAAGGAGCCTTTTGTTTGAGACATCTTGAAAGAAAATAACAACTATAGTACCGGAGTGGGCGCAATTCCCATTACAGCATGCCGTATGGGCCACGGGAGGATTGAGAGGAGGTTGTGTAATGGAAGAGGCTGCCATATGGTGCAGAGACTGGGCTGTGTGCAGTGCAGTGCAGTGTAGTCAGGCACTTGTCAGGTGGTGGTATGCAGAGCTAAAACTGGCCTTAGATGAGCCTGGTTGGATAGTGCAAGCAGGGTTATAAAAGACAGGCAACACCAACTAGTTCCTCTATCAAGGGTGGGCATTTCCAGTCCTCAGGGGCCTGATTAGTGTCACAGTTTTGCCCCAGCCCCAGCTAACACACCTGACTCCAATAATCACCTAATCATAGTCTTCAGTTTAGAATGCAATATGATTAATCAGCTTTAGGGGATGGAGAAAAAGTGTGACACCATTCAGGCACCCGAGGATTGGAGTTGCCCACCCCTGCAACTGGTCTGGAGTCAGTTCCACCACCATCCTCTTTAACTGGTCTCTATTTGACACAGTTTTAATACCGATGAGAAACCTCAAGATATTCAACAGGCTGTCTGGTTCCTCGTTCCTTACTTTGATGTGGATAGTGGATGAAACCACAGTAAAGGGGAAGAAGGAGAACTCACGGAGCTCGTCGAAGTGCGTCTCAATCCCGTCGGCCCCCGGCACTGAGCAGATGAGCCGTGCCTTCAGGAAAGTGCTCCACTTGTTGACCAAGCAGCAGTGTCCACCATCATCATTCTGCAGAGAGGGGGAGAAAACACAGTCTTCATCACACACGCACTCACATCCTCTGTCCAAAAACAAACAGGTGGAGCCACCCACATACATTGTACATATTTTAAAAAGCAGGCCGGTTTTGAGAGCGGCCCTGCAAAACGTTGAGAAATGCTTAGTTGTGGGGGGATGAGATGGTAAACACTGTCTCCTCTTATTTAGAGCCTCTCCCATCTGTCATGGAGCAGGGCCAAATTCCAGTCTAGTGAGGGACAGTCAAACCCAGTAGATGTGATTTAGAGGTTTCCTCCTCCTTAACCAACACATTCTCCTTAAAGCACGTTCCACTTTGATGGGGAAACACACTGCCGTGTCATATATTTAAAAAATATTGCTGTAGCAAATTGTTTTCACCACATATAGCATTTTAATACCCACATGACGGTTGTAGGCCTGTACATACTGCACAATACCTTCTACACACATGTATTTGGAATAAATCCCTAAATGGGATTTGAAATTGTTTTCACAAACTTTGTACTCCATTTTTAGAGCAACTACGCTGTACAGTTGTTCATGTTTTGGGGTATGAGGAGTGTATAGAGCCATGGCATTAAGAGGCTAATGGCATTAAGAGCATCCAGATGTGTATGGAAGGGAGAATGATAGAACAGCATCCCTGGGGACCAGTGTAAAAAAACATTGAGAGGGGAATGAGTGTTTGTGTGCAGGGTCACTGCCTCACCCATTCAAATAAACACAGTGGTGAGCTGTGGAAGAACTGGAGCATGGTGACATAACTGAATAAACATTACGCTCTCCATGTTTGTAAGCTAAGCCCAGAAAGATGCATCCTAAGCTCCAAGTATACCCTACAGGGGACAAACACATTCCCTGTTATTCGTTTTTTGCTGTTCTTCTCAATTTGTAGCTCTGGGGGTAGAAGGTCAGGGCCATGCTTTTATTAAGACAGTGTGTGGTTAATTACCACAGGCACTAGAGAATAATGATGTCGAAGGGCTGCTGGGCTGGTTTAGAGGCTCTGGACTTTACCAAGCTGTTAACTGAATACCTAATATACTACATCCTTTAGAGTTTTTTAAGACTACCAGTCAGGAGAGGTCAGAGGATCATGGGGTCTTAGGTCAGAGTACCATCTCATGGACAGAGGCATGCATTGTACACAGGAAGGTTAAATAGACATGTGGATTTCGGCGAGTTAGTGTTAGACTAACACAAGTAGTTCCACACCCAGGAAGTCCTGACAAAACTGGTTCCTTTCCCTTTCTTAAAGAAACTAGGGTTTATTTGTCATGTTGTGCATGTCACATGTATTGTTATTTGACAGTTCTGAGGTGAAGGTGGCCTCATTATTAATACACTCCATTCTGAGGCTGTGCTCACCAGGCAGATCCGACCGATGCGGGCCTGAGTCACGGGACTCTGGCCCATCTCAGCAGACGTCTCACGGAAGAAGAAGTAAAGCTTGTCGTCATTCCTCTCTGCGCTGTCAGGGATGAGCTGCACATGGACAAAGGACGGGTCTGGAAGAAGGAGAGAGGGAAGGAGTGTGAGAAGCTTAGGAGGAGATCAATTTCACTGAACATCTGGTTAATATCATTTACAAACTGTCTGCATTTCGTGTTTAATAAAGGATTAGATTTTGTAAACATAAACATGATTAAACTTTTCAATAGTTTCGGCTCACATGTTGACAAATGGTACTTTCAAATCCGTGCCATCCCATGCATAAATTACAGCACAGTTGTCTTAATAGCATAGACAAGCTCTTGTATAACAGATATCTTGAGTGCCAAAGAAGCCATTAATTTATTTACCATTTAACCATCTGGAGTTATACTGGTCTGTACGCATGGCGGTCTGTTTCCCAGTACGGAAGATGGCAGAGTCTGTTCCCATGAAGTCAATGTAGACCCCAGCATAGAGTTCACCGTCTGAGAGAAAAGGAAAAGAGAGACGGAAGGACAGAGGGAGAGAGAGAGAGAGAGAGAGAGAGAGAGAGAGAGAGAGAGAGAGAGATTCAATCGGCTGAGCAAAATACTTTTGACTCTTTGATATAAAGCCAGCCACACCCTTGGCATGAAGGACTGACGCTCTCCTTACGCAGAACCCCCCACCCCCATAATTAAACCTTTAGTCCCTGGCAGGTCCCCTGACAGGACCCTAGTGCCCAATACCTCAGGGCTTTCCATCCCCTACATCCAGATACATATCTTTAGACTGTCATCATCACGGTGCCTGTGTCAAAGACATCTTTAGCACATAATGTGGACAAAGACAGATGAACAACACACATTATATTACACAATCATACATAAGGAAGATTGCACGGTTTGCCACTAACCTGGCCTTTTAAAGTTATGTACAGAGAAGGAGGACCATAGTCTTGTTAGTCAGTGGGGAGGCTGGGTGTTGGTCCTTCAGTTGCTGGTTGGGCCTCATATTGTTTTCTTTTGTTCTACTGTATTATTGACTATGTTTTGCTTATTCCATGTGTACCGCTGTGTTGTTGTATGTGTCGATTTGCTACGCTTTATCTTGGCCAGGTCACAGTTGCAAAGGAGAACCTGTTCTCAACCAGCCTACCTGGTAGCCTACCTAAATAAAGGTGAAATATATATATATATTTTTTGTAAATATGACAGCAGGTGTCTCAGCATGCATTTGACAGCTACGGGGTTCTTGACAGTTCTCAAGGGTGGGGTTATCAGGACAACAGGGGCTCAGGGCAAACGGAGCAACAACTAAACTACTAGTATGTACTAACTAGCAGTTAGTACAGGCAGTTTTGTAATACCCGTGGCAATCGAAAACGCCTAAACTGCCAAAACCTGACAAACCAGAGGCCACCTCACTAAGATCTAACTTTACCCTGCGAGAGAAACCGCATTGGCAGGCAACAATGGCGGGCATCGCCCGCCAATTTTGTCATAATAGCTGAGTGATTCAAGACTTAATTTGCTAGAATGGATGTGAAACTGGACAACAACCACACTCTAGTTACTTCTCAAGGCGGATCGTCGACCTTGAAGCAGCTGCTGAAAATACCTGGGTCTAAACACTAGAAACATCAAGCTGAAGAGAGACATTGAAATGCAATTTAAAAATATATAATCTTTATTTAACTAGGCAAGTCAGTTAAGAACAAATTCTTATCTACAATGACAGCCTACCCCAGCCAGACGAGGCAGACGCTGGGACAATTGTGCACCGCCCTATTGAACTCCCAATCACAGCCGGATATGATGCTGTCTGGATTTGAACCAGGTACTGCACTGATACCTCTTGCACTGGGTTGCAGTATCTTAGACCACTGCAACACTCCACTACCCTAACGGTGAGGGTAATGGACCTAGATGGGCGCACTAGGAACCAGAATGTGAGGATTGTGAATTTACCCGAAAAGACAGAAATGGACACACATCCCACTGCTTTTTTCTCCAAGTTCTTCGTGGAGGTCCTAGGGGAAGATGTTTTCCCTTCTCCTCCGGAGCTAGACAGGGCCCACCACAGCCTCATTCAGAAGCCTGGACCAGGCCAGAAGCCTTGTGCTGTCATTGTTTGCTTCCACCGTTACCAAACTAAGGACCTTGTGTTGTTGACTGCACAGGTGAAGGGGCACCTGAAATACCATGGGCACACTGTACGCTTCTATGAGAACTACAGCCAATAATAGGAGGGCTGAGCTCAAAGATGCTATGTCCAAGCTCTACGAACGTGGCCTCCGACCCTCCCTCCTCTACCCTGCCCAGTTGAGAATCACCCAAAACGGAGAAGTGGTGTGGCTGCACTCTGCCCTGGAGTCCGACAGATTCATGGAACTTGCAGAAAAATCCACTGGGGAGTAGAAGACTTGAAAAACTATGGCCGAAAAAGTTTGCCCTGAGTTGCCACCGACTAGCTGGGCTACAACACTGGCTAGTTTGGCTGAGACTGGCTTTGCTAGCAAACCACAAAACTTTTTGGAGACAAAGGTACGGGACCTTCAGTTCATTATTGTCTGTTTAAACTAATGGATGTAGGCCTTTCCCCGACTAAAAAAAAATATTGGTCGTCCAGGAGTCATCTATTCTTTCGACCAATCGATTGGTCAAAATGTTTAAATGTGTATTTTTCCATATATGTTTTAATCAAATCAACTATATGCACTGAGCTTGTCTGAAGCTTTAAGCACACTATTTGATGAAATAATTAAGACACAAATGACTAAAGGTAGTCCGACCGCAATTGATTTGATTGTGGAGGGCCGGGCTCAGAATTGCTGTGCTGTGTTAAACAAAGTGAAAGCGAGTGGCTGTGTGACAAGCACCCGTTATCTCTCCCTCCTCCCTGCTGCAGCGACCACCACTGTCCCTTTTTGTCGTTAGCTGTAATCGTTCTAATTGTGCGTTGTGACAATGTCAAGCACTAAGTTGTAATCGTTCCCATATTAAGCACCTTTTATTTTGGCTAATCTACAGTGGTAAGAAAAGGTATGTGAACCCTTTGCAAATTACCTGGGCCCAGTCAGTCCTGACCTCAACCCGATTGAGATGCTGTGGCATGACCTCAAGAGAGCAGTTCACACCAGACATCCCAAGAATATTGCTGAACTGAAATAGTTTTGTAAAGAGGAATGGTCCAAAATTCCTCCTGACCATTGTGCAGGTTTGATCCGCAACTACAGAAAACATTTGGTTGAGGTTATTTCTGCCAAAGGAGGATCAACCAGTTATTGAATGCAAGGGTACACATACTTTTTACACCCTGCACTGTGAATGTTTACACGGTGTGTTCAATAAAGACACGATCATTATTTGTGTGTTATTAGTTTAAGCAGACTGTGTTTGTCTATAGCTGTGACCTTGATGAAGATCAGATCAAATTTGATGACCAATTTATGCAGAAATCCAGGTATTTCCAAAGGGTTAACATACTTTTTCTTGTCACTGTACATTAGGTTTGATTGTTGTTGTTTTCACCCTGTATTGGCCTGGCTGACTATGACTATGTAGTTACATCTAATCGCTGTACCCACATGGCTAATAATACTCTTTCTTTTTGACAATACTCATTAATTGTGTGTTGTGATAATGCCATTGTAAATCAGCTGACAACCTCACCTCACCAAACCTGTTGATTGATCTTTTTGGCGTCACCCCAGAAGAGTTGTGTTTCCCAAAACTACAATGAGACACAAGAACCTTTGCCTCCGTTCTGGCGCGACATGTTTTTGTTGTTGTTGCCGAATTGGAAGGAGACTGCCCCACCCTCTCATGTGTGGTGGTTGAGAGACATGATGTTCTTTCGAAAGTCGAAAAGATCTGTTACACCATTTGCGGGCCTGTAGATATGTTTCACAGAGCATAGCAGCCCCGAGTCGCATCTCTTGATAAAACCACTGTTGTCATTACAGAGGAGGATGACTTGGGTACCCACACCTTGCATTATGGCCAAAGTCTAGGTCCCCTTTATCATCAATTCAGTACTTATTTATCTACTGACCTAATTACCTCTTAATTACTATTATTTATTTATTTATTGAACACCCCCCCCCAATTGACTCTCTAATCTTTATCTTTCTATCCATTTGTATTTCTTATTTGTCTTTAGTCAACTGACTGGTCAGGTTTTGGGGGAATTGGGGTTGCTCAATATATGGTCTAAATATGGGGGGTGGGGGGGGGTGGGGATACCTGGCGATGGCAGGAGGGAGGATGGGTGGTCTGTGGGTAGGGTGGAGGGAGGGTGAACCGTGGGACTGAAGTGACAGCCAGGAAGGATCTTACTATCTTCCCGGTGGGTGGGAACTGGGGATGTGGGGTTGGGCTGGGATAGTGGGAAGGAAAGTCTTTTTATGGTCATCCACAATTTTTTCTTATTTTTTCACACATTCTATGACTACATTTGACCATTTATAACCTTAAAAAATTTCCCAAACTATGACAATATATACTCAAATGTTTCTCCTGATTGGTATCAATAAAACATTTTTAACACAAAGTAGTCTCCAGTTCTCAATTCCTGCCATCAGTCACCCATAGCTGATGCTAACTGGTGGAGATGGGGGGTGGGGCGGCGGGGTAATTGGTCTCAGAAGACAACAGTCCCTTGGTTTCCTGGTTCCGCCCTGGTCAGCTGGCAGTATGCTACACTGACAATTTATACTGACTATTCCACCCCACAGAGTCAGAATCAACTTACATTGGTGGCAACTGTGAGATCTGGCCCTGGCTGACTGACCTTGAGTGGCAGGCGGAGAACGCTCTACTACCTCATAAACACCAATATCATAAACATTACATCATGAAGTTACCAGAAACGAAACATGTTGCAAGGTGTCATGTGATTGCTCTTCGAACTTGGGCTAGGTAAGCAAAATATTGGATTTCTCATGAAGGTAAATGACCACAACAAATCATGTGAATATGTTCTTGGTATTTTTCCATTGGAAGTCACGAAACCACAATGGAAAGGATTGGCTTATTAAAACAGTGAACCCAGTGGTATGTGCCCAGACTGCCCACAGCTCTTTCATTCCTAACAAAGCAAAATACCTCCTGATTTTATCATGAGAGATGAGATGACCATTCCACTCTGATCTATCTCGTGGGAAATAGGCACAGAATGGAAAAGGACACTGTCTGGACATATCTTAGGCATTGAAACATTTTTTAAGTGTGCCAAAAACAAAATTGGCCATTAAATTGAGGATAGAGGAGGTGGCCATTTTTAGTAGTGGGAAATAAAAGGAGGCGTACACAGGGGACATGGCCTCAAGGTCCCTCAGAGTCACTGAGAGAGCCATGGGGACGAACTGGATGATCTGGGACTGGACTGGGGACCTCTCCAGCCATTCTCCAGCCATGTGGCCGAGTGTAGATGATACTCACTGATCAAAGCTGAGACGCTGTTGAGCTTTGGGTCGTAGGAGCACTTTCCTTTCCCAGACTCCACTTTGCCCGGCTCCAAATGCCATATGTATTCCTGAAATAGAAAAATCATAAGAAAGAAGCGATACATTCATAGTGCTCTTCATCATGTCACAGTAATTCCCTAGTGGAGGGGAAATGAGGCAGTGCAATATGTTTCCAGTAGGTCCTCTGGGGCCTATAAGGCATTGTGGTTTCAGAGGATGAAACATAGAATAATGAGAGTTCCTTCATACAGAAAAAATGTCAATTCAACTCTTCTAAATCCATCCATAGTGCACTAGAAGGACTGGGGGAATAATGCGTCAAAGGCTGTTCTTTCTGCACAGAAATGTCTCCTATGCCAAATGTCTCTCATCCCCTCTTGATTATAACTGTTTATGTACCCCTACTGCTGCTGACACCTGCAATCCTGCTCAGTGAAAACACTTCCTGGATGGAGGCTGGATGACTGATGCTCATGACTCCTGGTATCTCTATACGTAGCACTGAAAGGTGATTGGCAGGTATTTGGATTTGCGGGTGGGACCAGCCAATGGCATGCAATGACATAGCCTTGCCACAAGCCAGAACAAACCAAATCCCCCAAACCCTCGCTCTTCAATCGAGGAAGAAGGGGAGCAGAGACGAAGACATCTCTGTCCTTGTCCGTCAACAACCGAGCAAGAGAAAGTGAGGTGCTTGCCAAAGTTATTCTCCACTGGCTCCTACGTGCACCTTTATGAGACTCCCTCTCACCTTTGATTAAAATCAACTGCACATGTAAATCTGAAGGTGTTGGCAGCTCCCTGCAAGAGATGCCAGATGTTGACATGCACCAAGTCACCAACGGTTACATGTGCCAAGGGATATTCTCGGAACATGTTTTTAAACCTTTATGAAAGATTTTACCATACAGAGGATTAAGTGTTGCATGCAACACATTCACAACATAAGGCTGAAAACACAATGGCCCTGTCGTTCAAAGGGTTAAGAGTTCCTTCCTGTGCTGTGAATGGTGGGAGAGCACAAACATTCAAGTAATGCTCAGCTATGTGGGTCTATTATTTCCTTTCTGCTTTAGTAGTTGGACACAGTCGACTGGTGTTTGTCCTGAACCAACGGGGCTGCAGTGTGAGAGGGTCAGACATTAACCGTGTGAGACCTGTGAGAGGGGTTGGCCCGCATTCCTACAGAGGGAGGACGGGTGGGGGGGTAATGAATGGAGGGTGGGGCATTCTGTGCCCTCTAAGACAAGTGACAAGACAATGTGAGGAGGAGAGGAAAGTTACTAATTTATCTATCACAAATGAAACATGTATATTTGATTGTGTACTGTATCAACATGTTCTGTGACCTTGTGTAGCAAATCACAAAATGCTGGGCTTCCATCTCTCTCATGCATAAGAAGCAGGCAACGCAAATACTGACAAATCAGTTCAACAAACACACACAGAGAGAGAACGAGAAAGAGAGAGAGAGAGAGCGCTCAGAAAGTGAGGCTTACACAAAAATTGACAGATGAACAACGAGAGCAACGGATAACACAAACATAATGGATGAAACTTAAAATGGACAGGGTCTAGTGAAGAGATGCGTAGCCATGAGGAGATAAGCGATCCACTTCACTAGACACCCAACAGAGTGGGACAATTCAACAGATAAAGACAGAACAGAAATGCTTCAAGACACAGAATGAGCACAGACAGAACTGAGGGGTCGGGAGACATGCACAGCCCTCCCCTACAGGGAGACAGAGAGAGTGAGAGACAGAGGCATGGCATGTTGGCTGAGTCCCATAGTGGGTCTCCCCAGCCCAAAAAACGTAAGGCTCAGGGGCAGGCAGGCAGGCAGGCAGGCAGACGTGCCCATGCTAGTGATGGGCACCTGACCCAGACCCACGTCCCACCTTTAGTCCCAGTGTTTCGGACACATCGTTTGGTTGGGCTGCGCGGCTAGCCCTCCCTCCGGTCTGGGGCATCTGCAGGTGCATGGCGGCCTAAAACAGGAGACAGCGACACATTCTAGATGTTACGCACCTGCAGTAGGTGGGACCTGACGTGAGCTCAGTAACTCTGTAAACTGGTCTGGGACTGATGTGACTACATGACTGTTTCAATAATGTAATTTGGAAAGCCTGTGGGTAAAATGTGTGGATATCTTATTCTCTACATTCTCTGCGCAAGGAATGCCTGTGTGGCTCAACTTCACCAGATGGTGTGAAAATCATCAATATTAGTTCTGTACCATGTGGTTGAGTCAATACAGTCTCTCACAGTATGGTACATACATTAAATCCTGGCCTGAGCCACCGCCAAGAACCAACATTTGGCTTTTACAGACAATACTACCTATCATAGCCCCGTGTAGGCTAATATATATCCTTTAGGTATTTAGAAAGGAAATTATCTACAACTGAGTGAATAGTACGTGTCTGAATAACGTCTGAAAAAGAAAGAATGATGGTATCTGGCAAGCTGATAACAATATATCTGGACGTCTTCAGTTACAAATGTCAAAGCAGGTTCCTGACGTGTGAGAATGAGTGTGTGTGTGTGAGTATGAGTGTGTGTGTGTGTGTGTGTGTGTGTGTGTGTGTGTGTGTATGTGTATACATCTACATGAGACAATGAGCACAGTAGATTTCTGGCAATGAGCAGCATTTCGCCTTCTCCTGGCTTCCTGTCTGGAAAAGCTGTGTGTATGGTGGTGTACCATTTCACATCTCTGCTCCCATACTTAACTCCAGACCAGCAGAGAGAGAGAGAGAGGGGACTCATGGGAAGAGTCTGACCTGTCTGTTTAATATGAAGGGGAAAATAAAAGCCATCTCATTAATGTACTATAACTAGAACATTCCACTGGCACCCCATAACGGGAGCTCTCAACTTCTCATATGGTGAGGACTGGAGGCTGAGGGAGCATAGCGGGAGCAGGCCAACTGAGAATGACACAGGGCTTCTAGAGCTATGAGTGGATGGACGGATGGATGGATGGATAGATGTAGGGATGGATGCCCTTTGTTAGTAACGGTCATATGGATCCACATGAAATAGCAGAGGGGTAAAGTACTCCATGGTGGTGATGCCTGGCTCTACGAAACTCAAGACCTCCATTTAAAGAGTGAGAATTAACATTCAGCGCCGTAACAGTAAAGGTGAGAAGTAACGCTGGGGACGACAGTTGTGAAGACTGAGACTCCAATGCCTGCTTAGGCCTGGGGCTGGAGATGAAGCAGTGGAGATCGGGGGGTAGAGGATGGTGAAGGTGGGAATGAAAGTAGGATGGTGAGAGAAATGTAGAGAGAGAAAGAGAGATGTGGGGATGAAGAGAGAGAGAGAGAGAGAGAGAGAGAGAGAGGGAGGGAGGCTGTGGGATGGAGAGTAAATGTGGGGATGATCTCTATAGCTCAGAGGCGGCTTTTCACTTGGCTGGTGATTTTAATCCAGGGAAACTGAAATCCGTTTTACCAAATTTTTACCAGCATGTCCCCTATGCAAAGAAACGCATACAAGGCCCTCCCTCGCCCTCCCTTTGGCAAATCAGACCATAACTATATACTGCGTCCTGCTTACATGCAAAAACTCTTAACAGGAAGTACCAGTGACGTGCTCAATATGGAAATGGTCTGATGAAGCGGATGCTAAACTACAGGACTGTTTCAGAAGCACAGACTTAGATATGGTTCCGGGATTCATCAGATAACATTGAGGAGTTTACCACATCAGTCACTGGCTTCATTAATAAGTGCATTGACGAGGTCGTCCCCACAGTGACAGTACATATCCCATCCAGAAGCCATGGATTACAGCAGTGGTTCCCAAACTAGAGATCGCGACCCAATGTGGTGTCACCTGATATGAAAATGGGGTCATGGGTGAATTTCCAAAATCTACCCCCAAAAAATACATATATATTATAATATTGTCTTTGTATCTAAAAATCATTATAATGTGGCTAACCTTAAAAATCAAAATCATTCAAATCTAAAAGACTAAATTCAATCAGAGAGCGCCCTTATATCATGGGGAATGTCACACCCTGATCTGTTTCACCTGTCCGTGTATTTATCCCTGTGTTTCCTGTCTCTCTGTGCCAGTTTGTCTTGTATGTTCAAGTCAACCAGCATGTTTTCCCGTGCCCCAGCTTTTCTATTCTCTTCTACTAGTCCTCCCGGTTTTGACCTTTGCCTGTTTTTCTGGACTCCATTCCCACCTGCCTGACCATTCTGCCTGCCCTGACCTCGAGCCTGCCTGCCATTCTGTACCTCTAGAACTCTGAACTGGTTTTGACCTTTTGCCTGTCTTCGATTATTCTCTTGCCTACCCTTTTTGGATTGTTAATAAACATCTTGGACTCTAACCATCTGCCTCCTGTGTCTGCATCTGGGTCTCGCCTTGTGCCTTTATAGGAAAAGGCCACACTTGTTGCACTTGAATCATTCCCATGGTGAATGGCTAGGCCAGCTATGCTATGAAGCCACACACTATTGCAGAGACTTTGATATTACCGGACGCAATTGATATGGTGAAAACAATGTGTGCGGAGGTAGAGGCACAGAAACTCACATCAATATCATTCTGAGAACACTGTTAAACACAGAATTTGTGCTATTGAAATCAAGAGGAAACTGACTGAACAACTCAAACTCCCCAGCTTATGCTCTCCAAATGGACGTTAGATGTGAGGGCCGAGATGCCCATGCATTTGTATTTGTATTTACTATGGATCTCAATTAGCTGCTGCCAAAGAGGCACCTGCTCTTCCTGGGGTCCAGCAAAATTAAGGCAGTTTATACAATTTTAAAAACATTACAATACATTCCCAGATTTCACAACACCCTGTGTGCCCTCAGGCCCCTACTCCACCACTACCACATATCTACATTACTAAATCCTTGTGTGTGTGTGTGTGTGTGCCAATGTTTGTGTTGCTTCACAGTCCCTGCTGTTCCATAAGGTGTTTTTTTTATCTATTTAAAAAAAAATCTAACTTTGCTGCTTGCGTCAGTTACTTGATGTGGAATAGAGTTCCATGTAGTCAGGGCTCTATGTAGTACTGTGCTCCTCCCATAGGCTGTTTCTGGACTTGGGGACTGTGAAGAGACCTCTGGTGGCATGTCTTGTGGGGTAGGCATTAGAGGTCGACCTCTAGTATGCATGGGTGTCCGAGCTGTGTGCCAGTAGTTTAGACAGACAGCTCGGTGCATTCAGCATGTCAATACCTCTCATAAATAAAAGTAGTGATGAAGTCCAATCTATTCCTCCACTATAAACCAGAAGAGAATGACATGCATATTATTTATATTAGCTCTCTGTGTACATCCAAGGGCCAGCTGTGCTGCCCTGTTCTGAGCCAATTGCAATGTTCCTAATCCTTTTTGTTTTGTGGCACCTGACCACACAACTGAACAGAAGTCAAGGTGCGACAAAACTAGGGCCTGTAGGACCTGACTTGTTGATAGTGTTGTTAAGAAGGCAGAGCATCGCTTTATTATAGACAGACTTCTCCCCATCTTAGCTACTACTGCATCAATATGTTTTGACCATAACTGTTTACAATCTAGGGTTACTCCAAGCAGTTTAGTCATCTCAACTTGCTCAATTTCCACATTATTTATTACAAGATTTAGTTGAGGTTTAGGGTTTAGTGAGTGTTTTGTTCCAAATACAATGCTTTTAGTTTTTGAAATATTTAGGGATAACTTCTTACTTGCCACCCAATCTGAAACTAACTGCAGCTCTTTGTGTGTTGCAGTCATTTCAGTCACTGTCGTAGCTGACATGAATAGTGTTGAGTCATCCGCATACATAGACAAACTGGCTTTACTCAAAGTTAGTAGCATGTTGTTAGTAAAAATTGCAAAAAGCAAGGGGCCTAAACAGCTACCGTGGGGAATTCCTGGTTCTAACTGGATTATATTTGAGGGGCTTCTATTAAAGAACACCCTCTGTGTTCTGTTAGACAAATAACTCTTTATCCACATTATCGCAGGGGGTGTAAAGCCATAACACAAGTTTTTCCAGCAGCAGACTATGATCGATAATGTCAAAAGCTGAACTGAAGTCTAACAAGACATCCCCCACAATCCTTTTATACTCAATTTCTCCAACCATCAGTTATTTGTGTATGTGCTGTGCCTGTTGAGTGTCCTTCCCTATAAGCATGCTGAAATTCTGTTGTCAATTTGTTTACTGTGAAATAGCATTGTATCTGCTCAAACACAGAAGTTTACTAAGGGTTGGTAACAGGCTGACTGGTCAGCTATTTGAGCCAGTAAAGGGGGATTTACTATTCTTGGGTAGCAGAAGGACTTTAGCTTCCCTCCAGGCCTGAGGGCACATGCTCTCTAGTAGGTTTAAATTGAAGATGTGGCAAATAGGAGTGGCAAAATCATCTGCTATTATCTTCAGTAATTTTCCATCCAGATTGTCAGACCCCGGTGGCATTGAGTTTTGTTCAATATATATGTCGGGGGATGCTATTCACGAAGACATATAGTTCTGTCTCACGATTCCCGAGCATTAAATGGCACGGGATGTTCAGTGTGCTATGTTGACGAAAAACAGATTATATGGGATCGAATGGTGGGCTTTTACACAGATGTGGCTCCATCTACGGTGGGATGGTGGGCAGGCCTCTGCACTCTAGTTATGAATATGTATGTCTTCCTCTGACCAATGGATGCATTGTATGATACACCGAGAGCAACTGGTGGCAAAAGATCTGAGCACAGAACTAGGAAATATACTGTAGCAGATAACTTAAATTGTAAACTACATCAAACCACACTCACTGTGCTCACGCCAGTTTGCAAAACTATGTGGAGATGTGGGATCAGAGAATGACAACGATCTATTTCATACCAAGGCTTGGTGGTTATCGAGGGCGAGTGTTTGAAAGATGTTTCGCATTGAGAGAGGAACTGTTATTCACAATATACAGTTGAAGTCGGGAAGTTTACATACACTTGGGTTGGAGTCATTAAAACTCGTTTTCAACCACTCCACCATTTTTTTGTTAACAAACTATAGTTTTGGCAAGTCAGGTAGGACATCTACTTTGTGCATGACACAAGTCATTTTTATACTTTATACTTCCCTGTATCACAATTCCAGTGGGTCAGAAGTTTACATACACTAAGTTGACTGTGCCTTTAAACAGCTTGGGAAATTCCAGAAAATTAAGTCACGGCTCTAGAAGCTTCTGATAGGCTAATTGATGTCACTTGAGTCAATTGGAGGTGTACCTGTGGATGTATTTCAAGGCCTACCTTCAAACTCAGTGCCTCTTTGCTTGACCACGTGGGAAAATCAAAAGACATCAGCCTGATTTTGTAGACCTCCACAAGTCTTGTTCATCTTTCGGAGCAATTTCCGGCTGCGTGGTCCCATGACCACGCAGCCGTCATACCGCTCAGGGAGGAGATGCGTTCTGTCTCCTAGAGATGAACGTACTTTGGTGCGAAAAGTTCAAATCAATCCCAGAACAACAGCAAAGGACCTTGTGAAGATGCTGGAGAACACAAGTACAAAAGTATCTATATCCACAATAAAATGAGTCCTATATCAACATAACCTGAAAGGCTGCTCAGAAAGGAAGAAGCCACTGCTCAAAAACCGCCATAAAAAAGCCATACTACGGTTTGCAACTGTACATGGGGACAAAGATCATACTTTTGGATGAATGTCCTCTGGTCTGATGAAACAAAAATAGAACTGTTTGGCCATAATGACAATTGTTATGTTTGGAGGAAAAGGGGGAGGCTTGCAAGTCAAAGAACACCATCCCAACCGTGAAGCATGGGGGTGGCAGCATCATGTTGTGAGGGTGCTTTGCTGCAAGAGGGACTGGTGCAATTCACAAAATAGATGGCATCATGAGGTAGGAAAATGATGTGTATATATTGAAGCAACATCTCAAGACATCAGTCAGGAAGTGAAAGCTTGGGTCTTCCAAATGGACAATGATCCCAAGCAAAATGGCAAAGGACAGCAAAGTCAAGGTAGTGGAGTGGCCATCACAAAGCCCTGACCTCAATCCTATAGAAAATTTGTGGGCAGATTGAGTGTATGTAAACTTCTGAACCACTGGGAACGTGATGAAAGAAATACAAGCTGAAATAAATCACTCTCTCTACTATTATTGTGACATTTCACATTCTTAAAATAAAGTGGTGATCCTAACTGACCTAAAACAGGGAATTTGTACTCGGATTAAATGTCAGGAATTGTGAAAAACTGAGTTTAAATGTATTTGGCTGAGGTCTATGTAAACTTCCGACGTCAACTGCTTTCCTCGTGTCACTATTTCAATTTTGTATGACATTTTGATCTTTAACTCTGCATTGCTGGAAAAGGGCCCATAAGTCAGCATTTCACAGTCTACACCAGCTGTTTACACAGCATGTGATGAATATACATTTGATTTGATTTTACAGACAGAGCCATATGCTCCCTCACCTCTTCATTATGTGAACACAGACTCAATGTATTCAATAAGGTGTGGAGCTCTAACCTGCGGTTTGCGTCCACGGTTGACGTAGGTGCAGATGGGGTTGTAGGCCCCAGTACCACAGACATACAAGTGGGTCCTGTTCCATGGCTCAATCAGACGGATGAAGTTCCCACACTCGCCCTGCATGGGAACAAACATAGACAGACATGAATGGATTATCAACATGTATGATAATACCTATATACAACATAAAGCATATTACAAGAGGCAATTATCATTAACATCAATGGAAATGTCAATATATTAGTGTGCCAGTATAATCTATTTATCCACACCCTACACTGGCAGATGGGGAAGAGTGAGACTAGTTGGTGCCAGTCCTGCCCTGTCTGTTTGTCCAGACAGAGCGGAACCAGGATTTTACAGGGCCAAATTAAATCCCCGTAGGTATGTGGGGCGGCAGGTAGCCTAGTGTTTAGAGCATTGGACTAGTAACCGAAAGGTTACAAGATTGAATCCCTGAGCTGACAAGGTAAAAATCTGTCATTCTTCCTCTGAACAAGGTAGTTAACCCATTGTTCCTGTCATTGAAAATAAGAATTTGTTCTTAACTGACTTGCCTAGTTAAATAAAGGAAAAAAATATGCCCTTCAACTGGGCTTCATAATAGCGCTAGATGGTTTTTGCGACTGCGCTTGAAGAAACTTTCTAAGTTCTTGAAATGTTCCGCATTGACTGACCTTCATGTCTTAAAATGTCAAGCCCTGATCTTAAATATCTCTGTTTTCTATATATTTTGGTTAGGTCAGGGTGTGACTAGGGTGGGTACTCTAGTTTTTGTATGTCTAGGGTTTTTGTATGTCTAGGGGTTTTTGTATATCTATGTTGGCCTGATATGGTTCCCAATCAGAGACAGCTGTTTATCGTGGTCTCTGATTGGGGATCATATTTAGGTAGCCATTTTCCTCATTTGTGTTGTGGGATCTTCCCTATGTATAATTGCCTTGGTGGACATCAGTAGTCATCAAGTTTCGTATGTTGTTTTGTTAGGTGAGTTTCAGTTTATTAAAATTATGTGGAACTCTACTCACGCTGCGCCTTGGTCTCATCATTATGACAAACGTGACATAAAGTAATGATGGACTGTCGTTTTTCTTATTTGAGCTATTCTTGCCTTAATATGGACTTGGTCTTTTACCAAATAAAGCTGTCTTCTGTATACCACCCCTACCTCGTCACAACACAACTGATTGTATCAAACGCATTAAGAACGAAAGAAATCCCCCAAATATATATTTTTTAAAGGTACACCTGTTAATTTAAATGCATTACAGGTGACTACCTCATGAAGCTGGTTGAGAGAATGCCAAGAGTGTGCAAAGCTGTCGTCAAGGCAAAGGGTGGCTACACTGATCTCTTGGCTACATAGCTGATGCACTCTGGACTGTCCATTAATCACGGTACTCCATTCTGCTTGTTTATGTTTTATCTGTCGGCCCCGTTGCCTAGTCAACGCCATTTTACCTGCTGTTGTTGTGCTAGCTGATTAGCTGTCGTCTCACCTACTGTTTAAGCTAGCTTTCCCAATTCAACACCTGTGATTACTGTATGCCTCGCTGTATGTCTCTCTCAAATGTCAATATGCCTTGTATACTGTTGCTCAGGTTAGTTATCATTGTTCTAGTTCACAATGGAGCCCCTAGTTCTACTCTTCATACCCCTGATAACTCCTTTGTCCCACCTCCCACACATGCGGTGACCTCACCCATTACAACCAGCATGTCCAGAGACACAACCTCTCTCATCATCACCCAGTGCCTGGGCTTACCCCCGCTGTACCCGCACCCCACCATACCCCTGTCTGCGCATTATGCCCTGAATATATTCTACCATGCCCAGAAACCTGCTCCTCTTATTCTCTGTCCCCAACGCTCTAGGCGACCAGTTTTGATAGCCTTTAGCCGCACCCTCATACTACTCCTTCTCTGTTCCGCGGGTGATGTGGAGGTAAACCCAGGCCCTGCATGTCCCCAGGCACCCTCATTTGTTGACTTCTGTGATCGAAAAGCCTTGGTTTCATGCATGTCAACATCAGAAGCCTCCTCCCTAAGTTTGTTTTACTCACTGCTCTAGCACACTCTGCTAACCCTGATGTCCTTGCTGTGTCTGAATCCTGGCTCAGGAAGGCCACCAAAAATTCAGAGATTTCCATACCCAACTATAACATCTTCCGTCAAGATAGAACTGCTAAAGGGGAGGAGTTGCAGTCTACTGCAGAGATAGCCTGCAAAGTAATGTCATACTTTCCAGGTCCATACCCAAACAGTTCGAACTACTAATTTTGAAAATTACTCTCTCCAGAAATAAGTCTCTCACTGTTGCCGCCTGCTACCGACCCCCCTCAGCCCCCAGCTGTGCCCTGGACACCATTTGTGAATTGATCGCCCCTCATCTAGCCTCAGAGTTTGTTCTGTTAGGTGACCTAAACTGGGATATGCTTAACACCCCGCCAGTCCTACAATCTAAGCTAGATGCCCTCAATCTCACACAAATCATCAAGGAACCCACCAGGTACAACCCTAACTCTGTAAACAAGGGCACCCTCATAGACGTCATCCTGACCAACTGGCCCTCCAAATACACCTCCGCTGTCTTCAACCAGGATCTCAGCGATCACTGCCTCATTGCCTGTATCCGCTACGGAGCCGCAGTCAAACGACCACCCCTCATCACTGTCAAACGCTCCCTAAAACACTTCTGTGAGCAGGCCTTTCTAATCGACCTGGCCCGGGTATCCTGGAAGGACATTGACCTCATCCCGTCAGTTGAGGATGCCTGGTCATTCTTTAAAAGTAACTTACTCACCATTTTAGATAAGCATGCTCCGTTCAAAAAATGCAGAACTAAGAACAGATACAGTCCTTGGTTCACCCCAGACCTGACTGCCCTCGACCAGCACAAAAACATCCTGTGGCGGACTGCAATAGCATCGAATAGTCCCCGGGATATGCAACTGTTCAGGGAAGTCCGGAACCAATACACGCAGTCAGTCAGGAAAGCTAAGGCCAGCTTCTTCAGGCAGAAGTTTGCATCCTGTAGCTCCAACTCCAAAAAGTTCTGGGACACTGTGAAGTCCATGGAGAACAAGAGCACCTCCTCCCAGCTGCCCACTGCACTGAGGCTAGGTAACACGGTCACCACCAATAAATCCATGATTATCGAAAACTTCAATAAGCATTTCTCAACGGCTGGCCATGCCTTCCGCCTGGCTACTCCAACCTCGGCCAACAGCTCTGCCCCCGGCAGCTCCTCGCCCAAGCCTCTCCAGGTTCTCCTTTACCCAAATCCAGATAGCAGATGTTCTGAAAGAGCTGCAAAACCTGGACCCGTACAAATCAGCTGGGCTTGACAATCTGGACCCCTATTTCTGAAACTTTCCGCCGCCATTGTCGCAACCCCTATTACCAGCCTGTTCAACCTCTCTTTCATATCGTCTGAGATCCCCAAGGATTGAAAGCTGCCGCAGTCATCCCCCTCTTCAAAGGGGGAGACACCCTGGACCCAAACTGTTACAGACCTATATCCATCCTGCCCTGCCTATCTAAGGTCTTCGAAAGCCAAGTCAACAAACAGGTCACTGACCATCTCGAATCCCACCGTACCTTCTCCGCTGTGCAATCTGGTTTCCGAGCCGGTCACGGGTGCACCTCAGCAACACTCAAGGTACTAAACGATATCATAACCGCCATCGATAAAAGACAGTACTGTGCAGCCGTCTTCATTGACCTTGCCAAGGCTTTCGACTCTGTCAATCACCATATTCTTATCGGCAGACTCAGTAGCCTCGGTTTTTCGGATGACTGCCTTGCCTGGTTCACCAATTACTTTGCAGACAGAGTTCAGTGTGTCAAATCGGAGGGCATGCTGTCCGGTCCTCTGGCAGTCTCTATGGGGGTGCCACAGGGTTCAATTCTCGGGCCGACTCTTTTCTCTGTATATATCAATGATGTTGCTCTTGCTGCGGGCGATTCCCTGATCCACCTCTACGCAGACGACACCATTCCATATACTTTCAGCCCGTCATTGGACACTGTGCTATCTAACCTCCAAACAAGCTTCAATGCCATACAACACTCCTTCCGTGGCCTCCAACTGCTCTTAAACGCTAGTAAAACCAAATGCATGCTTTTCAACCGATCGCTGTCTGCACCCGCATGCCCGACTAGCATCACCACCCTGGATGGTTCCGACCTTGAATATGTGGACATCTATAAGTACCTAGGTGTCTGGCTAGACTGCAAACTCTCCTTCCAGACTCATATCAAACTTCTCCAATCGAAAATCAAATCAAGAGTCGGCTTTCTATTCCGCAACAAAGCCTCCTTCACTCACGCCGCCAAGCTTACCCTAGTAAAACTGACTATCCTTCCGATCCTCGACTTCGGCGATGTCATCTACAAAATGGCTTCCAACACTCTACTCAGCAAACTGGATGCAGTCTATCACAGTGCCATCCGTTTTGTCACTAAAGCACCTTATACCACCCACCACTGCGACCTGTATGCTCTAGTCGGCTGGCCCTCATTACATATTCGTCGCCAGACCCACTGGCTCCAGGTCATCTACAAGTCCATGCTAGGTAAAGCTCCGCCTTATCTCAGTTCACTGGTCACGATGGCAACACCCATCCGTAGCACGCGCTCCAGCAGGTGTATCTCACTGATCATCCCTAAAGCCAACACCTCATTTGGCCGCCTCTCGTTCCAGTACTCTGCTGCCTGTGACTGGAACGAATTGCAAAAATCGCTGAAGTTGGAGACTTTTATCTCCCTCACCAACTTCAAACATCAGCTATCTGAGCAGCTAACCGATCGCTGCTGCTGTACATAGTCTATTGGTAAATAGCCCACCCATTTTCACCTACCTCATCCCCATACTGTTTTTATTTATTTACTTGCTCTTTTGCACACCAATATCTCTACCTGTACATGACCATCTGATCATTTATCACTCCAGTGTTAATCTGCAAAATTGTAATTATTCGCCTACCTCCTCATGCCTTTTGCACACATTGTATATAGACTCCCCCCTTTGTTTTCTACTGTGTTATTGACTTGTTAATTGTTTATTCCATGTGTAACTCTGTGTTGTCTGCTCACACTGCTATGCTTTATCTTGGCCAGGTCGCAGTTGCAAATGAGAACTTGTTCTCAACTGGCCTACCTGGTTAAATAAAGGTGAAATAAAAAAATAAAAAATAAACTTTGAAGAATATCAAATTTTAAAAAGTAACACTTTTTTGGTTACTACATGATTCCATATGTGTTCTTTCATAGTTTTGATGTCTTCACTATTATTCTACAATGTAGAAATGAGTAGGTGTTGTCCAAACTTTTGACCGGAAATATATATATATATATATGTATATACACTTTATAGATAGATAAATATATACACACTTTATAGATAGATAAATATAGAAAATACATTACTCCATATTACAGGTGGCACAAGTCACCTGATCTGAAACATAAATCCTGAATTAGTTGTGTGGAGATCGAGAGTCAACAGAAATACTTACATTGGTGTCCTTCCCACTTAGAACACACTCAGTCTTCCTCTGCTGAGAGACAGGCCAGTGGAGCTGAAGGCAGGGGGGGAACAAAGGTCATTTTATAGCAATAACCCAACACATCGCACAACCCGTTCAACATCACTGGACTTTATAGATGTGGGGCTAAACCTGCCACAGGGTACTATTAGCCCCCTTGGAATGGTCATATCCAGATTTTGTTTTTACACTGTTTTTACAACCCCTGTCTCCAGAAAATAGTGCAGTCCAATACAAACTGTAGGCGAGCTAATCAAAATGTCAGACACAGGGCAGCGAAATGAGACATATGACCCTCGGGAGCCGTTTTTGAGAGCTGAGGCAAAGGGTTAGCCTCACCCCGGATCATAGAGCTCTGGAGATGAGAGAGGGGAGAGGTGGGAGGAGAGGTGAGGGGAGAAGGGTGAGGGGAGAAGAGGTGAGAGTAGGTAAGGGAAGGTGAAGAGATACAGGGATAGTGACTGTAAGGTCTTACAATGAGCGGCTCCTTGTTGATGTCATGCAGGTCCAGGGACAGGATGTAGTCCTTACTGCCAACGTACATGCGGTCGTGGTCCTCGTCCATACGCAGGATACGGTAGTCAGACGTGTTGAGCAGGTAGGCAAAGTGTTGGGCAGTGCCGGTGGACCTCAGCTCTGCAGAGAGGAGAGGGGGAACAACAGAGCAAAATATCCATTAGGGAAAGACAGCTGCTGTACACAAACAGATTAACACACACATGCAGGCTCAACTGAGACATTCCACCCCTGTCCTGCATACCCATGTGGGGTTATGAGATATTTTTTTTATCAACACTGCTGAAACCCAATACAGTCGGTCAGTGACACGTGCTAGAGAGCGTTTCATTGTGTTGCCATCTCAATACTGTCTTTCCTCCATATCTCTGTTAAATACCGGCATGGACATCTGCCAAGGATGCTTTTCTCTGGTCATCTGAAGGTCTGAGTGGGTCTTCTGCGGCTACATTAAGAATGCAGTTGACAGACATTCCTGTGTCAAGAGTAACAGGACCCTTCCTATAGACCCTTCCCTGTGAGACTTTGTTTGATACGTTCTCCACGGTTCAGCAGTCATGTACAGACAGGGCAGTGCTGTTTGAGAGGCCCACTGTCTCTCCGCTGCTCGGGCCCGACACCAAAGACAAACAATCAATGGGACCCTACAGTGTAGGGCTTAGCAGGGTGGCAATCATGTACTGCTGCTTGACAAACATTGCAGTTTTACTCAATAAGCTTCTACTGAACTAATTTAGGAGTCCACCAAAAAACAACATCTCCACAATGCCACAACTATGGTAATTTTAGTGGTTAAATTGTGGTCAGGAAAAATATAGTAGATGACAGATAGGAAGGATGTAGATCTAGTTCAAGTATTTTACTGTTTACATACTATATATCAGAACTAAGGTATGTCTGCACATAATCAGAGGATCAACTTCAAATTAAATGGTCCTGTTGTATCACAGCTTCAAATGGTCCTGTTGTATCACAGCTTCAAATGGTCCTGTTGTAGCTTCAAAGTCAAAACCTGCACAACATAGTTTCAAATAACAAATCCTTCTGATATAGCAAAGGGTAAAAATAAGTTTATTAATATCCATGTTTATGCAGGACCTGTTTCTAAACTGGTCACCCTACTCTGGGAAAAAAACATGCCTCCATAAAGCCAAAGAAGGTGTGCGCTGGTTTATATTCAATCACTGTTTGAACAGGGTGAAAAAGACATTCCTATCTGGTTGTCTGACTGTCTCTCAGAAAGTTATCTGAATACCAAGCAAGACGAAAGCCATCCCCATGTCCCCCATCAAACCACAGGACCTTAAAATAAACTCCATCCACAGACGTTTCTCAACATACTTACCATGGAATCTGATATTACCAGTCTTCCATTCCGTATCTAAATTTAACTCTGGGTTACGTCAATAATCAACGATTCATAGCATTAGATTTGCTATATTTGTACAGTTTGATTTAATAAGAGTGTCTGCCAAGGGTCTGTTTATAGGTCATCTGTGTGATTGACAGCTGTCGAGGCCCTATGCATAAGAGCTGCGACATGTGGTCTCACCCCGTGATTATTTGTGTTTGAGAGTTGGGTTGAATGATGAGTCCCCAAACTACACCCCTCTGTATATCATTGGCTGTGTGCTACTGGATGTGAAGTTTAACACACATGCACACACACACTTGCACATGTACACACACACTGGCTGGCTGGCTGGCTGGCTGGCTGGCTGGCAGGCAGGCAGACAGACAGAGACACACACAGACACTCCAGGGGCCAGTTTAAGCCCTTTCTGAACCAGTTTGTCAGCAACTCCTCAGCGTATGTTTGTTTTCAGAGAGTAGCTGAATGTAACCATCTGTTTGGTGAGGAGGGAGTCAGAGCACTACAGAGCAACAATAGACTCTATAGAGCTCTCCGTATCCAGCTCCAAAACATATGTAATCAAAGCCCATAATCATCTGACAACGGACGGATAATGGAGTCATAATGTACACTAAAGCGTGGTGACAAACCAAACATATGACCCTTTTAAACATCTATAGCTAGCTAGCCATATGTTAATTTCCACAAACCAAAAACCTTAAACATCCATAACACTTGAAATAAATACTGTTATGCATTAGATATGCATATTTAGATAATATTGTTACACATTAGATATACATATTTAGATAATAATACTGTTACACATTAGATATGCATATTTGGATGATATTGTTATACATTAGCTATGCATATCTACATAATAATACGGTTATGCATTAGATATACATATTTACATAATAACTGTTATGCATTAGATATACATATTTACATAATAACTGTTATGCATTAGATATACATATTTAGATAATAATACTGTTATGCATTAGATATACATGTTTAGATAATAATACTGTTATGCATTAGATATACATGTTTAGATAATATTGTCATACATTAGCTATGCATATCTACATAATAATAGTGTTATACATTAGATATACATATTTACATAATAATACTGTTATGCATTAGATATACAGATTTAGATAATAATACTGTTATGCATTAGATATACATATTTATATAATATTGTCTTACATTAGATATGCATATTTAGATAATAATACTGTTATGCATTAGATATACATATTCAGATAATAACTCCCTCCCTCCCCTTGTTAGTGAAAGAACGTTCTCTAAAACAAATACAGAACGTTTACTAGGCTGCGTGGAAAATCATATTCCATCTGTTCCTTAATGCTCCTGTGGCACTGCAATTAAAGCATTACTAAGAGGAAACTACTGTTCCTATACTAGCATTAGAGGCCATTTTCCCGGTGATTTGGCATTGAGCTCATTGTAAACCCAACATGCCACTTAGGCTTCTTGTCATATCAGTCAGAGAAATGGAACTTTCGTTGGGTCTCGTTGGGGGTAAATACACAAGGAAAAAAAGAAGAGGAAATCTGAAAGGAAAAGTCTGCCAGCTACTGTACATTATCCCCTGCTCTCCTCTCCCCTGCTCTCCTCTCCTCTCCCCTGCTCTCCTCTCCCCTGCTCTCCTCTCCCCTGCTCTCCTCTCCCCTGCTCTCCTCTCCCCTGCTCTCCCCTGCTCCCTCTCCCCTGCTCTCCTCTCCCCTGCTCTCCTCTCCCCTGCTCGACCCTCTGCTCAGACAGACAGAAGCACTGGGGAGTGTGCTCATATTAAATGTTGATCCAGGGCTCATAATGGCGGGAGACTGGGCTCAGCTACGCCACCCTGCCTCAGAGGTCAGGCCACCTGTGGAAACAAGCCCAGGAGGCCTGGAGAGGGACTGGACAAACACTGAGACACCATCAGCAAGCTAAGGCACACAACGACAGAGGGGAAAACGTGCATGATCAAGACGGATGGTGATTTTTAACCAGGCTACTTAATTTGCTGTCAAACCATTTGACAAGCAGAATGAGAGATTTGGTTGAGTTTGGAGGGAACAGGGTGCCTCATACCACATTATTATCTTTCTTATTTTTTCTTACTTCATTCAAGACTACCATGTATATAGCCAATCTAAGGCCTATTCCAAGAAGTGCTGGTTCTCTCTATATTACAGGACAGGTGCATGATCCCCAACAGTAGAGGGAGTGAAGCAGCAGGAATTTGACCTCTGCAGGGCAGGCCAGGGGAGTTTTAGTACAGGAAGAGGCTCAAAACCTGAACTCCTCTGAGCTCTGTGAGTCATCCGCATTAGGGCAGGACGCCATTTTCACCACACAGACTTGGAGTTATGGAGACCTGGAGCAACATAAGAGCGTATATATTAGAGGCAGATCAGCTCTTAAAGTAGTCCATTACTGCGTGTGGGGTTTTAGCTCTCTCTGGGGGGCCTGTAGGACAGAGGGGGGCTTTGTTTCGGGAATGGACAAGTTCCCCCAGTTGAATGGCAATGGCTCTATTAGTGGGGAAAGTTAGACTTCCTGTTGCTGGTGAGGGAACCTGATCCGTGTACTCCTGATCCCTCAAACACACACACTGAAATGAACGTTACTCCCAGGAGTAATGGTGCACAGAGAGGAAGGTGATCCCGTTGTAGCTTGAGCTGAGAATTGTCAGTAAAGTCGTTGGTGGCGGTCCTGTCCTTCCTCTCTAGTCTACTGAACAGGGACAATCCTCTTCCCGCCGTCTGGATATCTCTAGATGGTGCCCGCTTCCCATTCTATTAGCAGAAAAGGTTATGTTAGTGGATGTAGCTTGGAGTCATGTAAGATGAAGCCCAAACCCACTGTTTCTTAATAGCCTATTCTCTGGCCGATGCCCCAAGTCCCTAACTCCTGAGCCAGCCACCATACAGCCCAAACTCAAGCTCACGGTCACACATGACACATTGACACATGTTAAGAGGGAGCAACAGGTTCAAATGCATATGTGCACTTCACTATGTTGTGAAATGGCCACAGATTTGATTTCCCCATCTCTTATGGTTCAGGGTAAGTCATAAGGACTTCCTCTGGGATTACACAGAAACGGGCCAGAGAGCCAATCCATGTTTCTGGTGGCTAAAGGAGGGAGGCAGAAATCAAAGGGTGAACTCAGAAGCCTCACAGTCAAACAGGATCAGTCCTCCTGAGAGAATAATTGGCCACTGACAATGAGATCCCATGGCTGCAGGCAAGCATGTTACCACATACAGGTAACTGGCAAAATAAAGGAAACACTTGAGTAAATGAGGGTGTCAGTCACCAGATCTCGCCCGAATTGTACACTTATGGGAGATTCTAGAGTGGAGCCTGAGACAGCATGTTCTACCACCATCAACAAATTATGGAATTTCTCATGGAAGAACCATCGAATAGAGTTCCAGACACTTGTAGAATCTATGCAAAGGCGCATTAAAGCTGTCCTGGCCGCTCGTGGTGGCCCAATGCCCTATTAGGACACTTTATGTTGGTGTTTCCTTTATTTTGACAGTTACCTATAACTCACCATCTTCAGTTAATTGCCCATGTGTTTAAATTACTTTTTTCTTTTTTTTAAGCATGAAAATGCTGAGTTCAAGGGCATATATTCTTGATATCCCCTGGCAAAACTGGACATCTCCATTTCAAGTTTTTGTATTTTTATACAGGTTAAAGCTGTCTTATATAATATACTGAAGAAAAATATATACGCAACATGCAATAATTTCGAATTTTAATGAGTTACAGTTCATAAAAGGAAATTAGTACATTTAAATAAATACATTAAGCACTAATCTATGGATTTCACATGACTGGGCAGAGGCTCAGCCATGGGTGGGCTTGGGAGGGCATAGGCCCACCCACTTGGGAGCCAGGCCCAGCCAATCAGAATGAGTTTTCCCCCATAAAAAGGGCTTTATTACAGACAGAAACAATCCTCAGTTTTCATCAGCTGTCTGGGTGGCTGGTGTCAGACAGCTGGTGTCAGGTGAAGAAGCTGGAAGTGGAAATTCTCTAGAACGATATGAGGTTGCTAATGGTTGAGAAGTTAACATTACATTCTCTGGCAACAGCTCCATTGGACATTCCTGAAGTCAGGATGCCAATCGGCTCACAGCCCTCAAAGCTCATCACTAAGCTAAGGACCCTGGGACTAAACACCTCACTCTGCAACTGGATGTTGAACTTCCTGACGGCCCGCCCCCAGGTGGTAAGGGTAGGTAACAACACATGTGCTACACTGATCCACAACACAGAGCCCCTCAGGGGTGCGTGCTCAGTCCCCTCCTTTACGCCCTGTTCACTCATGACTGCACGGCCAGGCACGACTCCAACACCATTATTAAGTTTGCCGATGACACAACAGTGGTAGGCCTGATCACCGACAATGACGAGACAGTCAATAGGGAGGAGGTCAGAGACCTGACCGTGTGGTGCAAGTACAACAACCTCTCCCTCAACGTGATCAAGACAAAGGATATGATTGTGGACTACAGGAAAAGGAGGACCGAGCACGCCCCCATTCTCATCGACGGGGCTGTAATGGAGCAGGTTGGCATCCACATCACCAACAAACTAACATGGTCCAAGCACACCAAGACAGTCGTGAAGAGGGCACAACTAAACCTATTCCTCCTCAGGAGACTGAAAAGATTTGGCATGGGTCCACAGATCATCAAAAGTTTCTACAGCTGCACCATCGACAGCATCCTGACGGGTTGCATCACTGCCTGGTATGACAACTGCTTGGCCTTTGACCGCAAGGCACTACAGAGGGTAGTGCGTACGGCCCAGTACATCACTGGGACCAAGTTTCCTGCCATTCAGGACCTCTATACCTGGCGGTGTCAGAGGAAGACCCTAAAAATGGTCAAATATTCCAGCCACCCTAGTCATAGACAGTTCTCTCTGCTACCGCATGGCAAGCGGTACCGTAGCACCAAGTCTAAGTCCAAGAGGCTTCTAAACAGCTTCCCCTACCCTCATTTATGCTGCTGCTACTCTCTGTTATTATCTATGCATAGTCACTTTAATAACTCTACCTATATGTACATATTACCTCACTTACCTTGACTAACCGGTGCCCCCACACATTGACTCTGTACCGGTACCCACTATTGTTATTTTACTGCTGCTCTTTAATTATTTGTTAATTTTATTTCTTATTTTTTTCGTTGGTATTTTTCTTAAAACTGCATTGTTTGATAAGGGCTTGTACGTTAGCATTTCACTGTAAGGTCTACACCTGTTGTATTCGGCGCAGGTGGCAAATAAAATTTGATTTGAATTGCATGCTTCCTCAAAACTTGAGACATCTGTGGCCGTTGCGTTGTGACAAAACTGCACATTTTTGAATGGCCTTATAATGTCCCCAAGCACAAGGTGCACCTATGTAATGACCACGCTGTTTAATCAGCTTCTTGATATGCCACACCTGTCAGGTGGATGGATTATCTTGGCAAAGGAATGCTCACTAACAGGGATGTAATCAAATTTGTGCACAAAATATGAGAGAAATAAGCTTTTGTGGGTATGAAAAATATCGGAGATCTTTTTATTCATCTCAATAAACATGGGACCAACACTTGACATGTTGCGTTTATATTTTTGTTAAGTATATAAATGCACAATCCACTCAAATAACCAAAATAACCAGAACTTGTAGATTTATAATTTAGACTGTATTAATGAATCATGTTTTGTGGTGGGTTTAGAAACATGAGCACTTCCTCTCATTAAGGACAGATTACCGCAAATACCATGATTTAAGAGTATATTTACTTTCCTGGCAAATCTACAAGATGAATGAGGTGAATGATTGAATAATGGAAAATGTTTGACTGCATGGTTAAACATAACAAAGGGGGGGAAAAATACTTCTGGCACCCAACTGTGCGGCTCACATTAGCTACATGAACCTGATGTGGGTGTTCCACCCAGCTACATAGTGTTTCTCTGGTTTCGAATTGGGTAAATTAAAAGTGTGGGCCCTGCCAAAGAACGACAGAACAGGGCATGTTGCTGCATGAAGACTGCCTGTGTCTCTGCAGAGGCCTGGAGGAAGGGGAGGGTGGCAGAGTGGAGGGAAACAGGGTTGGGGGGGCTGAATAGTTACATGGAATCTGCCAGATTGAAGATAGGGGCAGGGATTGCAAAAATATCTGGTTTTATACCACATGAGCCATCTAGGTTCTGTGGTTTCCGTTTTAAAAATGACAGTCTCTCCTTATTGGAATTGTAGTGAGGCTAGATTAAGGCTAGAATACATGCAGTAACATCAGTCTATCCAGTTAAACCATATTCATTCACTGGGACATATTTATTGAAAAACAAACAATGCGATTTGGATACACTAACACAAGCCTGTACTACTGCTACTAGAGGCCTGAGGCCGTTTTCAGCTCCTTGGAGTGAGGCGAGGTGTGTGAGTTCACACACACTGGAGTGGCAGTAGTGATAATTAGGGTGTTTAAGAGGGGGGTGGGAGAAGTGGCATGCTCACTCACATGAAAGGATGTGCATGTCAGAAACTGGGGTCTAATATTTTTTTAAGCTGTCAATGTCGTGAAGAAAAATGGCAAAGTGGTCAACACTACTCCTTTACGCCCACTCCGTTTCAACACCAGTGGACGGGATCTCAACCCCTATAGATTTAGGACCTAAGGAAAAACCGAACGCCAATAGGAAGGGCAGAATGAGCTGCCGTGTTGGCAGTTCTGTCCAATTTTTACGAGGTGCAGTAATGTGTCAACCAGGCAACGGTGCCACAGGTTTAACAGATTTACCCGTCATCCATTACCTTATGGAAGTCTAAGTCAGACATTCTCATTAACGTCTGTGTTATTCTTCTCTCCCTGCCATAATTAGGAAGTGTCTGCTGCCTGTAGCCCTGTACATATAAGAAAGGCTCAGTTGTTCTCAGGCAGAGTAAATGTCAGTGGTTGGTTAGGCCTGCCAGGGGTAGGATGGACCTGGGAATGGGCTCGGCGCTCAGGCTCTGCTATCTGGAGATCAGAGCTACAACCATTCACTGTGCCATTCTGTCACCGTCTAGTCCAAACTGTAAGAGAAAAACATGATGTGGCAGCTTAATGCTGCCAAGAAGGTTCTCCTTCACGGTTCTACTGTAAACATGCTTCAACTAGTTTAAGGACA
Source organism: Oncorhynchus tshawytscha (assembly GCF_018296145.1). Taxonomy (NCBI): domain Eukaryota; kingdom Metazoa; phylum Chordata; class Actinopteri; order Salmoniformes; family Salmonidae; genus Oncorhynchus; species Oncorhynchus tshawytscha. Next base: position 31,590,664 of record NC_056435.1, on the reverse strand, counting down.
AATATGAGAAAATTCTGCATGCAGCGTTTTGGTTGATTTATCATCTAATAATAGATTAATCTAATCATCATAGCCACTCAAATAATGTGAGGGATTTGTATGTAATCAGAGTTTTTCAGGAAGAGGTAATCAGCTGTTAATGAGCCAGCTTGTGTTTAACTCTGGAAATGCAGTGTGATATTTAGCGGTTGGGCGTGAATGAATTTGCACCTCACTACCAAGTGTCAGGACAAAGCAGTAAAAGTAAATGTGATGAGGCAGTTAACTGGTACACCCTCTGAAACAACCACAGCGATACTCTAAGAGCGTTATCGGAGTATGTGACCTCGTCCTACCAGGGTAAGATGCTACCATAACCATAACCGTGGGGAATCCAGTGTAGTTTAGTTACACAGATATGGTCCATCTCCAGATACCTGCATGTCTACGACCGGTTGTTAACTTTATCACAGTGACTTCCTGTTAGTGCTGAGCGATTAGTGCTTTTTGAGCTCGGTTTGGATTCGGTTCGATTATTTTTTAAAGAAACACGGTTTTCGATTTGTTTCAAAAACAACATTTCAACATTAAAAGCTTAATGAAATAATCCCATTAAAATGATTTTAGAGCTTTTAATGGCAATTCCAAAGGCAATAGGGAACATGAAATAGCCAAAAAATAGAAAATATTCCATTGTCTCTGTCAGGTCCACATTGGATAGACATCAATAGAAAAATAAGAAATTAATATTGAAATCATTCAATATTTACATTTAGTTTTTATTTGAATACTTTATTATTTTTTTAAGTCATCATCTCATTCCTGCTCAGACAGTAGCAGCCAGCCAGCCAAACCATCTAACGCTGTCTCTGTGCTCCCCATACTGTACTGTCATTAGTCATCCTATTTAGCTAGGCTAGCCTGACTAAGTATGCTGCAGAACTGTCTAACTAAATCATTTCACTAGTTCTTCAAAGTAGATAAGGTATATATATTCACAAACTGTCTATATCCCTCTCGTCGTTGTGTTGTGCACATTCCTCCCTCATGTGGTCTATACAGTCTTTGTAAATCTAACCTAATGTAGCAGGCGTTAGTTATGGTCACCACTTTATTTTAAGAATGTGAAATGTCAGAATAATAGTAGAGAGAATGATTTATTTCAGCTTTTATTTCTTTCATCACATTCCCAGTGGGCCAGAAGTTTGCATACACTCAATTAGTATTTGGTAGCATTGCCTTTAAAATGTATAACTTGGGGCAAACGCTTCAGGTAGCCTTCCACAAGCTTCCCACAATAAGTTGGGTGAATTTTGGCCCATTCCTCCTGACAGAGCTGGTGATACTGAGTCAGGTTTGTAGGCCTCCTTGTACGCACACGCTTTTTCAGTTCTGCCCATAAATTGTCTATGGGATTGAGGTCAGGGCTTTGTGATGGCCACTCCAATACCTTGACTATGTTGTCCTTAAAACCATTTTGCCACAACTTCAGAAGTATGCTTGGGCCTACCTTCAAACTCAGTGCCTCTTTGCTTGACATCATGGGAAAATCAAAAGAAATCAGCCAAGACTTCAGAAAAAAATTGTGTAGACCTCCACAAGTCTGGTTCATCCATGGGAGCAATTTCCAAATGCCTGAAGGTACCATGTTCATCTGTACAAACAATATTATGCAAGTATAAACACCATGGGACGCAGCCATCATACCACTCTGGAAGGAGACGCGTTCTGTTGCCTAGAGATGAACGTACCTTTGTGCGAAAAGTTCAAATCAATCCCAGAACAACAGCAAAGGACCTTGTGAAGATGCTGGAGGAAATAGGTACAAAAGTATTTATATCCACAGTAAAACAAGTCCTATATCGACATAACATGAAAGGCCGCTGTCACGTTCTGACCTTAGTTCTTTTGTTATGTCTTTGTTTTAGTATGGTCAGGGCGTGAGCTGGGTGAGTTGTCTATGTTAGTTTTTCTATGATTTGCTATTTCTGTGTTTGGCCTGGTATGGTTCTCAATCAGAGGCAGCTGTCAATCGTTGTCCCTGATTGAGAACCATATTTAGGTAGACGGTTTTCTATTGTGTTTCGTGGGTGATTATTTTCTGTTTTCTGTTGTGTGTCTGCACCAGCCAGAACTGTTTTCGGTTGTTTCTCTTTGTTATTTTGTTATTTCCGTGTTCATTTTAATAAATATGGACATGTACCACGCTACACCTTGGTCCTCACCTTCTTCCACCAACAATGGCCGTTACAGCCGCTCAGTAAGGAAGACACCATTGCTCAAAAATCACCATAAAAAAGCCAGACTGGTTTGCAACTGCACATGGAGACAAAGATCATACTTTTTGGAGAAATGTCCTCTGGTCTGATGAAACAAAAATAAAACTGTTTGGCCATAATGACCATCATTATGTTTGGAGGAAACTTGCAAGCCGAAGAATACCATCCCAACCGTGAAGCACGGAGGTGGCAGCGTCATGTTGTGGTGGTGCTTTGCTGCAGGAGGGCCTGGTGCACTTCACAAAATAGATGGCATCATGAGGCAGGAAAATGATGTGGATATATTGAAGCAACATCTCAAGACGTCATTCAGGAAGTTAAAGCTTGGACGCAAATGGGTCTTCCAAATGGACAATGACCCCAAGCATACTTCCAAAGTTGTGTCAAAATGGCTTAAGCACAACAAAATCAAGGTGTTGGAGTGGCCATCACAAAGCCCTGACCTCAATCCTATAGAAAATGTGTGGGCAGAACTGATAAAGCGTGTGCGAGCAAGGAGGCCTACAAACCTGATTCAGTTACACCAGCTCTGTCAGGAGGAATAGGCCAAAATTCACCCAACTTATTGTGGGAAGCTTGTGGAAGGCTACCTTGAAACATTTTACCCAAGTTAAACCATTTGAAGGAAATCCTACCAAATACTAATTGAGTGTATGTAAACTTCTGACCCACTGGAAACGTGATGGAAGAAAAAAAAGCTGAAATAAATCATTCCCTCTACTATTATTCTGACATTTCACATTCTTAAAATAAAGTGGTGATCCTAACTGACCTAAAACAGGGAATCTTAACTCTGATTAAATGTCAGGAATTGTGAAAAACTGAGTTCAAATGTATTTGGCTAAGGTGTATGTAAACTTCCAACTTCCACTGTATATACACACACAGTACCCTGCATTTGACCTTTAACCCAGCTAGGTGCTTCTCTGATGTGGAAAGGGAAGCACATCCGTGAGCTGCCCAGTGACACGAGCCTACCAGACGAGCTAAATCACTTCTATGCTCGCTTCGAGGCAAGCAACACTGAGGCATGCATGAGAGCATCAGCTGTTCCGGACGACTGTGTGATCACGCTCTCCGTAGCCAACGTGAGTAAGACCTTTAAACAGGTCAACATACACAAGGCTGCGAGGCCAGACGGATTATCAGGACGTGTGCTCCGGGCATGTGCTGACCAACTGGCACGTGTCTTCACTGACATTTTCAACATGTCCCTGATTAAGTCTGTAATACCAACATGTTTCAAGCAGACCACCATAGTCACTGTGCCCCAGAACACAAAGGCAACCTGCCTAAATGACTACAGACCCGTAGCACTCACGTCCGTAGCCATGAAGTGCTTTGAAAGGTTGGTAATGGCTCACATTAACACCATTATCCAAGAAACCCTAGACCTACTCCAATTTGCATACCGCCCAAATAGATCCACAGATGACGCAATCTCTATTGCACTCCATACTGCCCTTTCCCACCTGGACAAAAGGAACACTTATGTGAGAATTATATTTATTGACTACAGCTCAGCATTCAACACCATAGTGTGTTCAAAACTCATCACTAAGCTAAAGATCCTGGGACAAATCACCTCCCTCTGTAACTAGATCCTGGACTTCCTGACGGGCCGGACCCAGGTGGTGAGGGTAGGTAGCAACACATCTGCCACGCTGATCCTCAACACTGGAGCTCCACAGGGGTGCGTGCTCAGTCCCCTCCTGTACTCTCTGTTCACCTACGACTGCATAGCCAGGCACGACTCCAACACTATCATTAAGTTTGCAGACGACAGAACAGTGGTAGGCCTTATCACCGACAATGACGAGACAGCCTATAGGGAGGAGGTCAGAGACCTGGCCGGGTGGTGCCAGAATAACAACCTATCCCTCAGCGTAACCAAGACTAAGGAGATGATTGTGGACTACAGGAAAAGGAGGACCGAGCACGCCCCCATTCTCATCGACAGGGCTGTAGTGGAGCAGGTTGGGAGTTTCAAGTTTCTTGGTGTCCACATCAACAACAAACTAGAAACACACCAAGACAGTCGTGAAGTGGGCAGGAAACTAAAAAGATTTGGCATGGGTCCTGAGATCCCCAAAAGGTTCTACAGCAAGGCACTACAGAGGGTAGTGCGTACGGCCCAGTACATCACTGGGGCTAAGCTGCCTGCCATCCAGGACCTCTACACCAGGCGGTGTCAGAGGAAGGCCCTAAAAATTGTCATATACCCCAGCCACCCCAGTCATAGACTGTTCTGTCTACTACCTCATGGCAAGCGGTACCGGAGTGCCAAGTCTAGGACAAAAAGGCTTCTCAACAGTTTTTACCCCCAAGCCGTAAGACACCTGAACAGGTAATCAAATGGCTACCCGGACTATTTGCATTGTGTGCCCTCCCAACCCCCCAAACCCCTCTTTTTATGCTGCTGCTACTCTCTGTCTATCTTATATGCATAGTCACTTTAACTATACATTCATGTACATACTACCTCAATTGGGCCGACCAACCAGTGCTCCCGCACATTGGCTAACCGGGCTATCTGCATTGTGTCCCACCACCCACCACCCACCTGTCACGAATATTACCGAAGGTGACTCCCCTTCTTGTTCGGGTGGCCGATCCTGTGTTCTGTGTTCGTTTGGTTTTGTCTAATTGGTATCACCTGTTTCTTGTTTGGTTGTTAGGGTGGGGTTATTTAAGGTTGTTCAGCCCGCTTCTGTTTCGTGCAGACTTGTTCATCTGTTTTGTGTTAGAGCGTAGTTTTGTTTGCATTTTGGGTTTCGCGCTGTCCGTTAATATTTCTGTTAATTTGTTTTCCTACTTTTGTTCATGTTATTTTTCCTGGACATTAAAGCGTGTTTTTTCCCACATCCTTTTGCTCTCTGCGCCTGACTCCACACCTCTTCACTCATTGCACGTTACACCACCAACCCCTCTTTTACGCTACGACTACTCTCTGTTCATCATATATGCATAGTCACTTTAACCATATCTACATGTACATACCACCTCAATCAGCCTGACTAACCGATGTCTGTATGTAGCCTCGCTACTGTATATAGCCTGTCTTTTTACTGCTGTTTTATTTCTTTACTTACCTATTGTTCACCTAACACCTTTTTTGCTCTATTGGTTAGAGCCTCTAAGTAAGCATTTCACTGTAAGGTCTACTACACCTGATGTATTTGGCGCACGTGACACAAACTTTGATTTGATTTGATCTCCACTACAGTGGAACAAGATTAAGCCTGACACCACCACTGACATCCCCTCAGTCCCAGTTTGCACACATGAGCCACAGGGGAGCCTCTTCTAATCAGCAGCCCAGAGCCTACAGGGTCTTTGATTAGCCTTTAACAGCTCCTTTCAACACGACTTCTATTCATGTCAAACATTAACAGGAGTTATTTGGCTTTGAGTTGGCTGCATGCGAGGTGACACATGTAAAAAGAATGCCCGTGTGATTGCTGGAGGTTGGTACTGTAGAGAGTATGAGTTAGTGGAGGCTCCTCAGTGGGGGAAGGGAAGGACCATCCTACTCAGTTAATTTCAGAACAATTTAAATAGTGATACATTAAAAACGTTATCCTTTTTAGATAAAAATCATTCTAAATATAATCACGTCAATAAATAAGTGATTGAAACCCAATGTTTTGTTGCCTCAACAGCACTCTCTGGGAAGCAAAATTGTGTAGCCGGAGGACATCTATTTTCCATCCTCCCCTATATATATTGACTACAATAGAAAACCTACGAGGCTTACGGTTCTCACCCCCCTTCCATAGACTTACACAGTAATTATGACAACGTCCTATCAGAGCTCTTGCAGAATGAACTGACATATTGTCCATCAAATGAAAGGATCAGAGAATGAATATAGTACTGAAAGCATAGCTAGCACTGCAGGGCATAACATGTGGTGAGTAATTGACTCAGAGGGAGAAAGACAATAGTTGAACAGTTTAAAAAAATAATCTATTCAAAAAATAAGAAGAAGCAGCAGAGCGAGAGAGAGAGAGCTAGCTATATTCTGTTGTATATTTTACATATTCACTTACTTAGCTATCTAATGCAGCTAGCTAACTACTCTGAGAATAATGTTAGCTAGCTGGCTAAGGCTATCCAACACTGGAACCAAAGATTTTTATAACTAACCCAAGATAGACCACAGTCTGTCATTTCCAATGGGAACAAATTAGTCATAGAACATGCAATGAGAGGTGTAGAGCCAAGCAAGAGCTATCGTTCTAGCATGTATTTGCATGTTTCTGTTCGGGAACACCTACTCTGTGAAGTGAGAGATGCATTAAGTCAATTCGCCATTGCACTCCTTCTAAACAAAACTTTTGTTTTTACTTTGGCAAAGGGTAAAATCTACAACACTTAGTCCACTCTGTTCATAACAGATTCTAGTTTTGGGAACAAAAAACTGAATTGAAATCAAATGTTTCATTGATGATGTAACTGCTAAACTGTTTGATGTACATTGTACTGCGTGATTGTAGTGGGTTTACTAGCGCGTTAGTTCTAGTAGCTAAGTTGACTATGGTTTGGCTTGGAAAGGTTTTTTCGCCTTGTCACAGATAGCCATTGTGTTGTGCACTGAAGTCCACAAGCGAATGGGTAAAGGTGAGAGGAAAGCGTGTAGATGCGAGAAGGAATTATACAACGAGCAAAGTGATGATGCTGTTTGTATGTGGCTGCTATGAAAGTGAAGTGAACTTTGTGTGCAGGTGATCAGGGGTATATTCATTCTGCCAATTCTGTTGAAAAATGTTTCTTAACCGGAAGCAAACAGAATGAAGTGGGGATAAACCCACAGATAAAAATCTGAATTTGTCCAATAGAAACTCCAATAAAAACCTGAATGAATTTGCAACTTTTTGGACTAATCACTCTGTCACTTCGATTACTCCAATTTGTTAAAAACTTTATTTCGTAGTAGTCTAAACCTATCGATGTTACATTTAATGGAATATGAATGACAGTCATCCAATATGATATGATGATTATAGAAATAAGATCATTCTCATAAAACAAAAATGTCCTCCCTACTCTTAAACAGCACCGACCGCCACTGGTATGAGTAGCTGTGCTACTTAAATGAAAAGGAATGATGATAAGAGCATGGGACATGGAAATACAGCAGCTGCTGCGTACTGAGCTCGTGCTTCTAGAAAACCACTGAGGGTTAAAGCATAATGGACAGGGTCAGAGTGGCTGGCAGTGTCAGATCAGACAGCAAATATGAATCACCAAATAACGAAGATACAAGAGCACGGCTTCATGGTTAGAATGAGGAGATACTGTATGATCAGTCTTCCTTGGCGATGCCTTAGAGGCCAATGGAGAGGGGGTGGTAAACTCATGTTTTTGTTTCTCAGTGGTGTGGTCACGTTTCCCTGCACACTGTATTTTAGTATCTAAGTGTAGAGACAGCCCGGCGCCTTGTTGCTGGAGAAGCAAACAAATAGAGACATGACAGCATGCCTGTGTCCTGTGCTTTGTGTGTTACCTAAACTGTTGTCTCTTACATGTGGAGCTAGAACCGAAACCTTTGCAATTTCATTTTATTAGTGGCCTGTGTGAATACCAATACTCTACTTAATGTCTAGCTTCTCCTGCAGGAAACCAGTATATACAGCAAGAAAGCCAAGCTAAAGCGAATCCTCAGGCATCTTTGATCTGACAACTGCACAGGGTACTATATCATCCCACCCTATCTCGCCAGCTGTCCCACAATAATGCATACATACCCAGGCATTCACGGCATGCTGTTGATAGTCTCTTGCATAGAGCTCCCTTAATATTAAAAAGGTGTGAACCCGGAACTGCTTAAGAATGTCTCAAAGCATGGTGTGTGAGTGTGTGTGTGTCACATGAAGGTGCATTACCAGATGAAGATCATTAGTGTATAGCTCTGACCCCACAGAGTTCAGAGGTTGTGCTGTGATGTCCCTCCATGCCTCTGACACATCTCTGTTTACCACCATCGCCACCTCATTATCACCCCCGACCCCGGGACTCACCTACCCTATAATTAGGAACCACTCATGGTTGCTCCCTTCCAGCTTAAGGCACTAATTTGTATTCACTGTCAGCTCTGATGGGCTGTCATGTGGAGTGAAGGCCCTTCACTGGGGCCTCTGATATTCCTGTCGCCTAAGCCCTCTCCTCTCCTGCTGCCAGCCAGCCCCACACCAGTGATGGACAGGCTTGGTGAGAGAGGATACAGGCTGGGAAGGTATATTGGGAGAGGCATACTGTATGTTTGTCTCTATCGTCATTCTAAATGTTGCAGCCGCAGACAGCTGTGGCCTACTTCAGTGTCAACATGGGTGGGAGGAGATGATGGATTTCTAAGGGATTCGTTCCTCATGAAGAAGACACTCTCCTCTTTTAATGTTTCGTCTTGTTCAGAAGGTAGGGGGAGGCAAAACGTAATTAGAACAGTTTGTTTTGAAACAAGCAGAAGTGGGAAGGAATTGCTTTGTTTGCCCGAGCACTGTCCAAGCACCATCTCATACAGAGAAACAGCTTAAGAAATGGTGCAAAAGAAAGAGTGAGGAAAAGGAGAAGGTGAATGAGAGGGAAGGAGATCCTCTCTGGGTAAAAACGTCTCTCTCTCTCTCTCTGTGGTCATGTGCTTTATCTCCTTTTCAACAGTGACAAATCTCAACCCTGCTCCTATCTCACACATCCCCTCCCCACATCTTCCCCATTGGACTGCGAGCCCCGTCAGTGTGTCTACACCACAGTCTGCTGTTAATCAGGTGCATTCTGGATCGAGTCCTCCCCCATCTCTTTTTCTGGGGGTTTGAAACCAAAGTTAAGAGGATTATTGCAGACACACTCCTGTGTTGTATCTGTGTTGTAGGCACTCAGTGGATTTTAATGCTTGGAGAGATGACATGGCTTGTGTCTCTGGTCGACCGGCTTTGACCTGGTTTCCATCTCACAGTGTTTTGAGTGCTGTTCAGCAGTGCTGAGCATGCTCCAGCATCAGCTCTGAGACCGAGAGGTGAAAGGTCAGCAGTGGTCAGCAGTGGCCGGCCATGCTCCAGTATAATCTGGGATTAGCTCATTGTCAGGGTTATCTCCCCCCGGCCTGAGAGGAATCAGGAAACAGGGATTGTCCTGGGGTGAAGTGGCATTACTGCACAGTGCACAGAATCCAAATGAGCCTGTGTTCACCAGGAGAGGAGGAGAGATGCAGAGACCAAACACACAGAGAAGAATGGGCAGAAAGAGGCTCATCCATGTTTCACTGAGCCCAGGGTCGTGACCCCTGCCATCACTTTGAAACAGTCTTCCATTAGGTTCCACTCACTGGAAGACAATGTGCGACTATGAATTACTATGCCCTGTCTACCCATGAATCACATGCATTAACAGTATGTGTCTAGCCACATTTCTTGCAATTTCTGGCTTTCAGCTCCACAAAAAAGATTATAAATAAAAAAGTTGCTGGCCAAAATGACCGTTGAACAAAAAAAAAAAACATTGCAAAATAACGCTTTTTATTCATTGATGGATATACCAGTCGATGGAAATACATTTGACCATAATGCTTATCAGTCTACAGGGCAATTTGCATAATTTGTGGATTTAAAGGGTCCCGTGTGTATTTTCGTTAGCCATCATGTATCTTATTTATCCAACACAAGTATCACACGCGCACAGTGGAAAAATAAAAAGTATCCAATTTGCATAATTTGTGGATTTAAAGGGTCCCGTGTGTATTTTCGTTAGCCATCATGTATCTTATTTATCCAACACAAGTATCACACGCGCACAGTGGAAAAATAAAAAGTATCCAATTGTCATACTTGAGTAAAAGTAAAAGATACCTTATTAGAAAATGACTCAAGTAAGTGAAAGTCACCCAGTAAAATACTACTTGAGTAAAAGTCTAAAAGTATTTGGTTTTAAATATACTTAAGTATCAAAAGTAAAAGAATAAATCATTTAAAAATTGCTTATATTAAGAAAATTAGAGGCCACAAATGTTGTTTTTTACGAATAGCTAGGGGCACACTCCAACCCTCTGACATCATTTACAAATGAAAGATTTTTGTTCAGTGAGTCCGACAGATCAGAGGCAGTAAGGATGACCAGGGATGTTCTCTTGATAAGTGGTGAACTGGACCATTTGCTGCTAAGCATTCCAAATGTAAAGAGTACTTTTGCGTGTCAGGGAAAACGTATGAGAAAAAAAATACTTTATCTTCTTTAGGAATGTAGTGGACTAAAAGTAAAAGTTATCAAAAATATAAATAGTAAAGTAAAGTACAGATACCCCCTCAAAACTTCTTAAGTTGTACTTTCAAGTATTTTTACACCACTGATTTCCTTTTGAGTCAGTGCGCTTTTCTTTCTGCAAGGTCATTTTTTATGGTGTATAGAGGTAAAGCAATTGCTCTATTTTCCATAAATAAAACTGTCAATTGTTCTTTTTTGGCATTTTTTTACATCAAGCAGAGGATATGGACATATCTTTACTTTTAATCCACTGCATTCCTCAAGAAAATATGTGCTTTTTTACTTCCATACATTTTCCCTCACGCCAAAAAGTACTTGTTGCATTTGTAATGTTCAGGCAGAACAGAATTATGGCCCAATTCATGCACCTATCAATATAACACATTGTTAGATCAGATGCAGCATGGATGACAAACTCACTCAACTCAAATACTCAGTTTTAAAAGATGTCTGAGTGTTGGAGTGTGCACCGTCTGTCCGTAATCGTGGCATCTGGTTTGTTTAATATAAGGAATTTGATGTACAGCATTTACTTAAAATGTTACTAAAGTATGACAATTGAGTCATTTTTCCACCACTGTACTTAAGTACATTTGAAACCAGAGACTTTTAGACTTTTACTCAAGCAGTATTTTACTTGGTGACTTACAGTATGTCACGCCCTGATATTTTTCACCTGTCCTTGTGCTTGTCTCAACCCCCTCCAGGTGTCGCCCATCTTCACTTATCCCCTGGGTATTTATACCTGTGGTTTCTGTCTGTCTTTGCCAGTTTGTCTAATTTGTTCAAGTCAACCAGTGTTTTGTCTCAGCTCCTGCATTTCCCCAGTCTCGCTTTTCTCGTCCTCCTGGTTTTGACCCTTGCCTGACTCGGAGCCTGCCTGCCGTCCTGTGCCTTTGCACCTACTCTGGATTACCGACCTTTGCCTGACCTGACCCTGGGCCTGCCTGCCGTCCTGTACCTTGGCCCCACTACTCTGGATTATCGACCCCTGCCTGCCTTGACCTGTCATTTGCCTGCCCCTGTTGCAATAAATTACTTCAACACAGTAGGCCCTTGGGTCTTACCTGAAAACTGATACAGTATGCTGTCCCTTGAGTCATTTTCTATTAAGGTATCTTTACTTTTACTCAAGAATGACAATTTAGTACTTTTTCCACTGAAGGAAAGTAAGAAGAGACAGGGGTTTCAACTGAGTAAGAGAATGAGGGTCATGTGGAGACAACATGCAGAGCTTTGGAAGATAACTGGACATATCTCTCTCTCTAACATTTAAGCTGTATCCTCAAGTCTGCAGTTGATTTACAAACCAGAGGAAAGAGGATGGTGACCTAACGTGACCCCATATGATGACCCCTAAATGTACAGTTGAAGTCGGAAGATTACATAGGCCTTAGCCAAATACATTTAAACTCAGTTTTTCACAATTCCTGACTTTTAATCCTAGTAAAAATTCCCTGTTTTAGGTCAGTTAGGATCACCACTTTATTTTAAGAATGTGAAATGTCAGAATAATAGTAGAGAGAATGATTTATTTCAGCTTTTATTTCTTTCATCACATTCCCAGTGGGTCAGAAGTTTACATACACTCAATTAGTATTTGGTAGCATTGCCTTTAAATTGTTTAACTTGGGTCAAACGTTTTGGGTAGCCTTCCACAAGCTTCCAAGAATAAGTTGGGTGAATTTTGGCCCATTCCTCCTGACAGAGCTGGTGTAACTGAGTCAGATTTGTAGGCCTCCTTGCTCGCACACACTTTTTCACTTCTGCCCACACATTTTCTATGGGATTGAGGTCAGGACTTTGTGATTGCCACTCCACTACCTTGACTTTGTTGTCCTTAAGCCATTTTGCCACAACTTTGGAAGTGTGCTTGCGGTCATTGTCCAGTCGGAAGACCCATTTGCGACCAATCTTTAACTTCCTGACGGATGTCTTGATGTTGCTTCAATATATCCACATAATTTTCCTCCTCATAATGCCATCTATTTTGTGAAGTGCACTAGTCCCTCCTGCAGCAAAGCACCCCCACAACATGACGCTGCCACCCCTGTGCTTCATGGTTGGGATGGTGTTCCCTGGCTTGCAAGCCTCCCCCTTTTTCCTCCTAACATAACAACAATGGTCATTATGGCCAAACAGTTCTATTTTTGTTTCATCAGACCAGAGGACATTTCTCCAAAAAGTACGATCTTTGTCCCAATGTCTAGTTGCAAACCGTAGTCTGGCTTTTTTTATGGCGGTTTTGGAGCAGTGGCTTCTTCCTTGCTGAGCGGCCTATCAGGTTATGTCGATATTGGACTCGTTTTTACTGTGGATACTTTTGTACCTGTTTCCTCCAGCATCTTCACAAGGTCCTTTGCTGTTGTTCTGGGATTAATTTGCACTTTTCGCACCAAAGTACGTTCATCTCTAGGAGATAGAATGCGACTCCTTCCTGAGTGGTAGGACAGCTGCGTGGTCCCATGGTGTTTATACTTGAGTACTATTGTTTGTACAGATGAACGTGGTACCGTCAGGCATTTGGAAATTGCTCCCAAGAATGAACCAGACTTGGAGGTCTACAATTTTATTTCTGAGGTCTTGGCTGATTTCTTTCGACTTTCCCATGATGTCAAGAAAAGAGGCACTGAGTTTGAAGGTAGACTTTAAAATTAGCCTATCAGAAGCTTCTAAAGCCATGCCATAATTTTATGGAATTTTCCAAGGTGTTTAAAGGCACAGTCAATTTAGTGTATTAAACTGGAATTGTGATACAGTGAATTATAAGTGAAATAATCTGTTTGTAAAGAATTGTTGGAAAAATTACTTGTGTCCTAACCGACTTGCCAAAATTGTAGTTTGTTAACAAGCAATTTGCGGAGTGGTTGAAAAACAAGTTTTAATGACTCCAACCTAAGTGTATGTAAACTTCCGACCTATTTGTACACCAGTGTGGGGTCACAGTGTTGGACAGCATTATTGTTTCTCCTCATCCTGTGGAAGACAGGAAGAGCAGACAGAATGTGACAGAGGCCATTGTGACAGGGCTCTTCCTCCCACCAGCCACTAGCCGCCTGCTGCTGCTTCACTTTGGGCCTGGCCTCCACAGCACAGCGCCACCTCAGCGTTTATCTTCCTGACCTGTGGGAGGGATGTTGTGTGAGGGGAATGGCATTGTGTGGCCCTTTGTGTGAGTGTGTTCTGTTTTTAGGGATGGAGGAATGAAGGAGGATACACTAATTGCTTTATCAGCATCCCCTTCCCAAGTGTCCAACAGTTGCAGCCTGCACCCCTTACATGGAGTTTGTTTAGGGGAGATAGGGTTAGGTATGGGGGTTGGGCCAGCGGGTGGCCCAGTCAGCCCCTCCTATAGCAACGGGCCCGGCTCAGTCCCCAGGCAGGTGCCCCGTTTCCCATGCCGGAAGGACAGGAAATGGGATTAGGAGTCAAAGCGGGTGTTTTCTCACGCTTATGTCAGCAGGGTCATGCATTTTGCCTCATCATTTTCTTTCTCTTTTGAGAGGGCACTCATCTGAAATAAGGGTGATTAGCCCATCACCAACAGCATGGTGTTTTTGGTCCGCTGCCGCCTCTCCAAGCAGTGTGCTGAAGTACCCTACATCCCCAACACTTGCTCCCATGGGAACGAGAGACCACAGGGTTAACCCCTCCAGCACAACACTATCAGACAGCCAGCCCCAACCAGCCTCAGCCTGCAGAAGTAACTGAGCTCAAGCCATGGTGGTTTGTGACTGTGACAGTCCTTTAAACCCGCATGGCAGTTTTAAAGGGCCTTTCTAGCCTTGGCTGTCTGATCCGCTTCGGGAACCAGAAAGAGGTAATAGTCTCCCTTAAGACACTATAGCATTCTAACTGATTAGAAAAATCCTGTCTTTCCATTTGTCATGTTTGTGTCAATGCTCTTGTCCCTTCACATTATTGGACAGTACTTCTGTACAATACTCAATGTCCATTAAACATAACAATAATTCATAACATAAATAATGACAGAATTGCTAAAACAATCTCAATTATTCTACTTCACTGTATGAATTGTATGGAATAATGAGCACAAGTTGGTAGGCCTACTTAAAAATGTACACACAACTGTCACGACTGGTTCAGATGGCTTCCTGCAGTCCCCAGAGCTTTATCAGACTTAACTCTGCTCTACTCTACACCTGCTCTACTCCCAGTCCATGTGAGGTGGAGGTGTAAAGAAGATACAGGATAAGGGGAATGGGAGCCAGGGTCAGCGAGTTGGAGTTTGCTAAGCCGATTTGATCCTCCCAGTTTGTCACTGGTAATCTCTCTGCAGCTAACAGGACGAGACAGGACGAGGCAGGGACGAGACAGGGGGTGGGAAGTACTTTAAGCTGATGAGGACAAGCTTTCTCTGATTTCAACTCTCCCTCTCTGACACACACATACACACACACCTCATTCAGACCAAAAGAATCCCCAACATTCGTCATGTTTCTTAACAGCTTAAAGGGCAAAATTGAGAGCGCAATGGTAAAAGCAAGAATCCTTAGTTGCTACATCCATTTTTATATACTCATTGATTCTTGAAGAACAAAACTTATAAATGCCTCATGAGCTTAGTTTAACTGTTGTACTACTTAATTAAGAACCCCAAAAAGCTGATTTAAATTGCAACCAACATTGCCCAGCGAATAAATTAGTCCTACTTTGAGCAGACTAAGGGGCGATTAATCTATTTGACAATCAGTCCATACAACTGAAATACAGTATTTCCTCGTTTTTATCCAGGCAAATCTACTGCGTGGGAATTTACCTGACACGTATGAATGGAAAACTAATGTTGGTGTAGCCTACTCTTATTATTTTATTTGTTTCTAATTTATGTAATCCATTAAATACTTGAAAATAAAATGACCTGAATGATAATTTCTTAGCAAGATCAGGGGTAGTAGTGAATGTAGACCAGCTGTCTGGTATCATCATCACTTGACACGGTGACAACAAGAGATCAACTGGTCGGCTGGTTAATTCTTGTAGGTTTTTCCATTTGCAATCAAGCTAGCAGCGTTTTATTTTTTTTAATCCAGTGTGTTAACTTGTGCCTATTCACTGAAATCAAGACATTATTTATATATCATGGATGGTCAATCCTCGCATCCATAGCTCTGTCTATGAATTTGAGTGTGGTTACATTTCTCCATGCCCACCCCTCAGCTTTTTCCCAAAACAGAGGCAGGGTGCCGCTTTGTTATTGTTTCAATTAATGATTCTAGCTTTTAGAACTGAAAGAATGAGATAATCAAAGACCAAGGTCAGAGAAAGAGAGTAAAGCAAGAAGCGTGTGAACGAGGCAACGTTCGTATCAGGCCGGTTCCTGCGGTGTTTAGTTTGGCTGTGCTTAGGACCTCAGCTAGCAACGAAGCCAAAGTATCCCTCATTCCCCTCCCTCAAACACCACAGCGTGACCTCCCCACACCCCCACACGCCGTACACCCGTCATTTCACCGAGACCCTGCGCCTCTGACAATATGCTTTCTGAATTAAGAAACACCACATCTCCACCCCAGAGTGAGAGAGAGATGGGGGCCTATGTGAAAACGTCTTCATTCTGCCTGTCCGTGAGCCGAGCCAATTACAGCCAAGTCTCCTTTGTTGAAGGGGAAACACAGGGATATTATTCTAAATAAAGTCATGTGTGAGCTGCTAGCATGACAGGCCAACAGATCCTCAACTGGAACACCCAGATTAATTTCCTCACTTTCACTAAATGAAAAGTAAATTACGTCAAAATGCATTTACCAACTGCAGGTGCAAGCTGTTTGACCACATGTAGCTGTATATTAACCAGCTAATCTATCAGGCCTATGGCATATTAAACAAGTACTGTACCCTAAAGCTGAATTGCATTTGTAGGGAGCAGAGATGACAGCAACACAAAATCATTCTTCCCTCTTGGTTCTGTTCTGTCCTGCTCATAGCACTAAATCCTGGTCTGCTTGACTGCAGCCCCCACCTCTCTACTTCCCTCAGGTACTAGACCGAATTCGCACAGACGTCAATTCAACCTCTATTCCACGTTGGCTCAACATAATTTCATTGAAATGATGTGTAAACAATGTTGATTCAACTCATGTGTGCCCAGTGGGGAGAATCTGAAGAGACAAAACAAACCTTCATTTCCACTCATTACTTGATTGGCCTATAGCTCTGACAGGCTAATATTGTCTGTCTGGGTGACCTTAATAGACGAAAACCAAACTGTCAATCATTGATTGCAGAGAGTTTTTACACTTTCACTTAAGGGATCCGCTTTCAACATTGATCAATCAGCCAACAGGACACTGGGCCATGGAAGAAGAGGGGTAATTAGTTGACATTTAGAGAGAGAGAGAGAGCGAGAGAGGAAGGGAAAGGCAGACATGTGACCAAAGCATACCAAACCCCACAACAGTTCCTACATCCGACCTGCCTACACTTGATCCCCAGGTATGAAAGAGAAGTCACCCTCTCTACTAAGATAGTGCCAATGCAGAGACATAGCATGCCAGGCTAGCTTCTGACCATAATGTCATTGGACATGCACGACATATACAAACAAAAGGCTACTGTCCTTTCAAACAATGACATTACCAGGAAGACTGGATCCTCCTTTTCACTACTTGGGAGCATCAACATTTTGCTCAACACTCTTAATCACGCATAATGTTATGAAATATCCCCTTTTAGGGAACATAATGATGCGGTATGACTGAGGTCAGAAAAAGAGTGAACAGCAGGTGAATTGCTCTTTTAGAGAGATAACATAACAGTACAGCCCTCTCAACACTACACAGCACTCACTATGAAACTAGTACTGCTGCCACAGTAGAGTTTGTGCCCTGGTTACGAAAATGTAATCGCTGCCACAGAGCAGGAGAGAAAAGCCTGTTGATGTTAGAGAAAACAAGTCCTCTGTACACATAAACAAACACATTTCTACATTGGCATCACTGACTTCACTGAATCCGTATCAGTAATAGTCCTTGCCTCAGGCCAGTGAAAACAACCACCGAAAGAACAGCGCTCTTCATCTGTAGCGGGTTTCAATGTTCCTGTATGAGCAGGGCCTTTAATCCCACTACTGTAGGCCTACATCCCAGTAAAGCACTACCTGAGCCCTCGGTCTGTGTACGGTGCATGGTCTGAGGTAGAAGCAACAAGTCCTACACCATCAGCGCATCCCACAGTAAAGCCGTAACTGGAAATAAACAAAAAGCACGTTGGGTTATTAAACTCATTCACAGTCCTAGAAAGTGTCCTGTTAAAACATGGAAAACTTTGCTCATTATTCCTGGAGAGTATATTTGACATAGAATTAGGGAAGGGGGAACAAAATTGATACCGTGTAGTATAGAAATATATATTTTTGCCTATTTTATGTCAATACTGTGACGCCAAGAAACGCTAGCTAGCACTATTTGGCTGTAGCTGCAGTAAAACTAATTTCTCAACCTAAACATCAGAAAGTATTCACACCCCTTGACCTTTTCCACATTTTGTTGTGTTACAGCCTTAATAAAATGGATTAAACTGAGATTTTGTGTCACTGGCCCACACACAGTACCCCATAATGTCAAATTGGAATTGTTTTTAGAAAGGTTGTGTGTGCAATAATAGTGTTTTTTGAATGACTACCTCATCTCTCTACCTCACACATACAATGTCCCTCAGTCGAGCACTGAATTTCAAACACAGATTCAACCACAAAGACCAGGGAGGTTTTCCAATGCCTCACAAAGAAGGGCACTGATCGGTAGATGGGTAAAAAAAAAGCTGACTTTGAGCATGGTGAAGTTATTAATTACACTTTAGATGGTGTATCAATACAACCAGTCATTACAAAGATAAAGGCGTCCTTCCTAACTCAGTTGCTGGAGAGGAAGGAAATCACTCAGGGATTTTACCATGAGGCTAATGGTGACTTTTAAACAGTTATAGAGTTTAATGGCTGTGATAGGAGAAAACTGAGGATGGATCAACAACATTGTAGTTACTAAAAAAGACTACCCTCAATGACAGAGTAAAATAAAGAATACAAATATTCCCAAACTTGCATCCTGTTTGCAATAAGGCACTACAGTAAAACAGCAAAACATTTGGCTAAGATATTAACTTTATGTTCTGAATAGAAAGCGTTATGTTTGGGGCAAATCCAACACAACACATCACTGAGTACCACTCTTCATACTTTCACACATGGTGGTGGCTGCATCATGTTATGGGTTTGCTTGTCATCAGCAAGGACTAGGGTGCTTTTGTGGGGGATAAAACATAAATGGAATAGAGCAAAGCACAGGCAAAATCCTAGAAGAAAAACTGGTTCAGTCTGCTTTCCAACAGACACTGGAAAACAAATTCACCTTTCAGCAGGACAATAACCTAAAACACAAGGCCAAATATTCACTGGAGTTGATTACCAAGGCAACATTGAATGTTCCTGAGTGGCCTAATTACAGTTTTGACGTAAATTGTCTTGAAAATCTGACAAGACAAAAAAAAATGGCTGTCTGGCAATGAGCAACAAACCACGTGACAGAACTTGAATAATGTGCAAATATTGTACAATCCAGGTGTGCAAAAATCTTAGAGACTTACCTAGAAGGAATCACAGCTGTAACCACTGCCAAATGGTCATTCTAACATGTATTGACTCATTGGGTTAAATACTTATGTAATCAAGATATATTTGTGTTACATTTTTACATTTTTGTAGTACTTTATTTATAGATTTTCAGATATGAGAACAGAAAAATAGTACAACCCCAAACCCTCCCCTCCATCCTTCCTTCCAATCCATCCACTCACTCACCAGGGCATGATACCAAATATTTTATTTTAATTGTATCATTAAATATGACAGAAACATAAATAGAAACAAAAACAATGAAAAAAGTTCAAAACAATGGAAAAAGTTCAATACAAATTCAATTGGTATCATAATTACAGTTTGTAGAATTCTTCTTCCACAAAATAGTCTAATGTCAAAGTGTAGATAGTTGACAAAAAAATAACAATTAAATCAATTTTAATCCCACCCTAATGCCACCAACAATGTAGAAAAAGTAAAGAGGTGTGAATACTTTCTGAAGGCACTGTATAGAATTGAGACATATATAGAATCGCAACACATATCGTATCTGCATCTACGTATCATGATAATATTGTATCATGAGGTCCCTTTCAATTCCCAGTCTTATATAGAATCAGTAGTAAATCCCTGAGGGATCCTATTGAACCACAATGCCCTGACTACAGGCTGGGAGTGGGTTGTAGGGGGGATGCTGGGCTGCAGTGCCTGTTATTAAGCCGGACCATAAGCATCCTGCTCTGTACATTGACAGAGAGCTATAACCATAGACTCCCCATAATGACTCAGTGATCGAAGCGTCTCAATCCCTGCCGGGCTTATCTGAGCTAGTGGTCCAAGCTTAATATCTCTCACGAGCCACCCCCAATCTCCACCGCCGCTAAGTGCACTTAGACCTCAGCGGAGGCGCTGCGGCTGCTTATGGTAGCAGAGCACTCAGTCTGTGTGTAGAAGAAAAGCTCCATCCATCTCTCTGGATGGAATGTACGCCCCCCCTGATTAGAGGGCTTCCTTTCTCCCTCTATCTCCTCCAATCTTTTTGTCTTCCAGTGGAAGAGTGGTAACATGCATCACTCGGACTTCCTGTTATCATCTCAAACACTAAACTAGCATCTCACACGATGTGACATCCATAGCTCTTCCCAGTGTACGATAGCCTCGTATTGACCCCAAACATTTGAAACTCACAATGGGACTCCCTCTGCACACCCATGACAGGCTTACTCATTTACATTCAGTTATAACTTTTGGGATGGCATGACAACAGAAAGCAGCAGGGAGTGGTATGGGAGGAGGAGGCTATGAGTCAAGCTGTGAGTAAAGGAAACATGGTAGAAAAAGAAAGAGCAGAAACTGTATGACAAATACAATAAACTTCCCTCTGAACAGTTTGGATTCATTAAGCCTACTCTCACTCTCACTTGGACAACGAGAGTTCAAATTCTTAAACTGCACAGATTTCAACAACAATCCTTTATTAACATGAAAACATGATAGATAGATATATATATATATATATATATATACATACACACATATATACACACTGAGTGTACACAACATTAGGAGTAGCTTTCTAATATTGAGATGCACCCCCTTTTCCCTTGAAACAGCCTCAATTCGTCTGTGCATGGACTCTACAAGGTGTCGAAAACATTCCCCAGGGATATTTTTTCTGAATTTATTTGAAAATTATGGTGGAAAATAAGTATTTGGTCACCTACAAACAAGCAAGATTTCTGGCTCTCACAGACCTGTAACTTCTTCTTTAAGAGGCTCCTCTGTCCTCCACTCGTTACCTGTATTAATGGCACCTGCTTGAACTTGTTATCAGTATAAAAGACACCTGTCCACAACCTCAAACAGTCACACTCCAAACTCCACTATGGTCAAGACCAAAGAGCTGTCAAAGGACACCAGAAACAAAATTGTAGACCTGCACCAGGCTGGGAAGACTGAATCTGCAATAGGTTAGCAGCTTGGTTTGAAGAAATCAACTGTGGGAGCAATTATTAGGAAATGGAAGACATACAAGACCACTGATAATCTCCCTCGATCTGGGGCTCCACGCAAGATCTCACCCCGTGGGGTCAAAATGATCACAAGAACGGTGAGCAAAAATCCCAGAACCACACGGGGGGACCTAGTGAATGACCTGCAGAGAGCTGAGACCAAAGTAACAAAGCCTACCATCAGTAACACACTACGCCGCCAGGGACTCAAATCCTGCAGTGCCAGACGTGTCCCCCTGCTTAAGCCAGTACATGTCCAGGCCCGTCTGAAGTTTGCTAGAGAGCATTTGAACACCAAAGAACACCATACCTACTGTGAAGCATGGGGGTGGGAACATCATGCTTTGGGGCTGTTTTTCTGCAAAGGGACCAGGACGACTGATCCGTGTAAAGGAAAGAATGAATGGGGCCATGTATCGTGAGATTTTGAGTGAAAACCTCCTTCCATCAGCAAGGGCATTGAAGATGAAACGTGGCTGGGTCTTTCAGCATGACACTGATCCCAAACACACCGCCCGGGCAACGAAGGAGTGGCTTCGTAAGAAGCCCGGTCCCGGAGTGGCCTAGCCAGTCTCCAGATCTCAACCCCATAGAAAATCTTTGGAGGGAGTTGAAAGTTCGTGTTGCCCAGCAACAGCTCCAAAACATCACTGCTCTAGAGGAGATATGCATGGAGGAATGGGCCAAAATACCAGCAACAATGTGTGAAAACCTTGTGAAGACTTACAGAAAACGTTTGACCTCTGTCATTGCAAACAAAGGGTATATAACAAAGTATTGAGGTAAACTTTTGTTATTGACCAAATACTTACTTTCCACCATAATTTGCAAATAAATTCATAAAAAAACCTACAATGTGATTTTCTGGATTTTTTTCTTCTCATTTTGTCTGTCATAGTTCAAGTGTACCTATGATGAAAATTACAGGCCTCTCTCATCTTTTTTAGTGGGAGAACTTGCACAATTGGTGGCTGACTAAATACTTTTTTTGCCCCACTGTATATGTATATTATATTCTCATATAATAATATTATATGGATGATATTACACTAAGAGCACTCTTTAAAAACAAATAAAATATGGATTTTGTATTGTTCTGAATCAAGTCCATCACTCAAGGTCTAAGCGTTACGTTCTAACACACAGTAGGCCTGTCAAATACCAGCTAGCCTATTTTATTTACTTATTTATTTAACCTTTATTTAACTAGGCAAGTCAGTTAAGAACAAATTCTTATTTACAATGACGTCCTACACCGGCCAAACCCGGACGACGCTGGGCCAATTGTGCGCCGCCCTATGGGACTCCAATCACGGCCGGTTGTGATACAGCCTGGGTGTGATGTAACCAGGGTGTCTGTAGTGACACCTCTAGCTCTGAGATTCAGTGCCTTAGACCGCTGCGCCACTCGGGAGTCCGAGTTGCGTTGCAGCCCTATTGGTCATCCACATCAGGCACTCTAAATCCATGGGTCCACTCTTAGAGACGAGAATAAAGCACTTCTAAGCTCTCTGCAGCACTCTAGCATCCAGGGGCCCTGACATTAATCTCATTTGAGCCCTACGGGGGTCAGGCCAGGGCCAGATGCATGAGAATATCTAGAGAGAGCCAGAGACGACCCAACCAGTAACCTCCATTCACCAAAGCTAAGGTCTCTCGCTGTTTTCATACTCTTATGTCTGGGGTCAGTGAGGTGTTAGCTACACTTGCATTCAGAAAGTGTTCAGACCCCTTTACTTTTTATCATATTTTGTTACGTTACAGCCTTATTCTAAAATTGATTAAATTGTTTTTTCCCCCCTCATTAATATACACACAATACCCCATATGTGACTCGTTTCAGGAAACTAGGCACATGTCGCCTGTCACTACTTCACAGGAGAGCCATTTGAACAAACTTTTGTTTTTTAACCAAAATGTGTTTTTGGCATAAATGCCTTCTAGAACATTAATGTGCATTAATAACATATTTATATGCCATCTGCAAATACAAATAAAATTATTAAATTACAATCCTAGTTGGTTTAGCCACAGAAAAAGAGGCAACCTTCCCGCTAGCCATGATTGGCTGAGATAATGAGTGGGCTGAACATGCCGAGAAATGAGTTCGAATTGGTCTGCCATATAGCACACTTCTATTTGTTTTGAGCTGGTCAGCATGTGTAGGTAATCCTGTCGAATGCGTCTTTTTTAATGTATTGCATAGTAGAACTGCATAAGTGTTGCTCTCCACTTTCTGAAGGACTGAGTTTTGAAATCAGTGGAATTAGAGTATGATAGCTAAGGAGATGGAGAAAACACCTGTCTCTGGATTTGACACATTTCTAATTTTGAGTGTACTGTTAGCTAGCGAGCTAACGTTAGCTGGCTGGCTGGCTCACTAGCTAACATTACATGTATGATCTTATTATTCGTATCTCAGAGCCATTTGCTTTGCTAGTTATAGCCTAATGTTAGCTAGCTAACATTGAACCTGGTTGGTTAGCTACCTGCAGATTCATGAACGGTAGTAACGTCAAGAGTTAGGATTATGGTTTATTGCTTACCTAGCTCGCTACTGTAGCTACATGTCTTAACAACAGACTCCACTATGCAAGTAATCATTTCAATAGAATGCCACTGCGACAACTGTTGATAGGCGTAGCTGGTAAATTCACTCTGGTTATTTACTCCAATTTCAGAGCACTCTCATCTTGAGTGTGCCAGAGAGCAGAATAACTGATGAATTTACAAATGCTCAACACCTGTTGAATATGGCCAGTGTCAGTAAACATTGCCAAAAAAGAGTGAATTGTTGCCAGCAGTACAGTTGCAGTCACCAATGCTCAGGATAACATAAAAACAGTCAAACCAGCTCTGCTAGGGTGCGTAAAATGGTCAGTGAGCTGTTCTATCATTTGTGTCTGGAAGTAGCTAGCAAACTAGCCAATGTTAGCCAGTTAGCTTGGGTGCTTGACTGTTGTTGTTAGGACAGAACACTCGGATCAACCCTTAAAGAGATGGGTGGAGCTAAAGCTTAACAGGGTAGGGACAATGCTGAATGGGTGTAGACAAAGAAGAGCTCTCCAGTAGGTACCAAAACATTTAAAGGCCATAACAAGGTAACAAGTTAATCAACTTTCAAAGCAGAAATACTTTCCCATTGTTCTTCAAATGCAATGTATGATATACCATTTTGTAGCTCTGTGTCTATGCTTTCATCCAAAAAACACAATTTCAAATTGTGCTACATAAGACCGAATCAAGGAGGTCAGTGACATATTGACATAGCAAAAACAGGTTCTTAGAAATTTTTGCAAATGTATTAGAAATATAAAACTGAAATATCACATTTACATACATATTCAGACCCTTTCCTCAGTACTTTGTTGAAGCACCTGAATACAGCCTTGAGTCTTCTTGGGTATGATGCTACAAGCTTGGCACACCTGTATTTGGGGAGTTTCTCCCATTCTTCTCTGCAGATCCTCTCAGCTATTTTCAGGTCTCTCCAGAGATGTTTGATTGGGTTCAAGTCCGGGCTCTGGCTGGGCAACTCAATGACGTTCAGAGACTAGTCCCAAAGCCACGCCTGCATTATCTTGGCTGTGTGCTTATGGTTGTTGTCCTGTTGGAAGGTGAACCTTCACCCCAGTCTGAGGTCTTGAGAGCTCTGGAGCAGGTTTTCATCAAGTATTTCTCTGTTCATCTTTCCCCCGATCCTGACTAGTCTCCCAGTCCCTGCTGCTGAAAAACATCCACACAGCATGATGCTGCTACCCCCATGATTCACTGTGGGGATGGTGCCAGGTTTCCTTCAGACGTGATGCTTGGCATTCAGGCCAAAGAGTTCAATCTAGTTCATCAGACCAGAGAATCTTGTCATGGTCTGAGGGTCCTTTAGGGACCTTTTGACAAACTCCAAGTGGGCTGTTATGTGCCTTTTACTGAGGAGTGGCTTGAGTCTGGCCACTCTACCATAAAGGCCTGATTGGTGGAGTGCTGCAGAGATGGTTGTTCTCCAGAGGAACTCTGGAGCTCTGTCAGAGTGACCTCCCTGACCAAGGCCCTTCTCCCCTGATTGCTCAGTTTGGCCGAGCGGCCAGCTCTAGGAAGAGTTTTGGAAGTTCCAAGCTTCTTCCATTTAAGAATGAAGGAAGCCACATGGGGACCTTCAATGCTGCAGAAATATCTGTGGCTCGACGCAATCCCGTCTTGGAGCTCTACGGACAATTCATTCTACCTCATTGCTTGATTTTTGCTCTGACACGCACTGTCAACTGTGGGACCTTATATAGACAGGTGTGTTCCTTTCCAAATATTGTCCAATCAATTGAATGTACCACAGGTGGACTACAATAAAGTTGTAGAAACATGTCAAGAATGATCAATAGAAATAGGATTCACCTGAGCTCAATTTTGAGTCTCATAGCAAAGGGTCTGAATACTTCGCTTTCTCATTATGGGGTATTGTTGGTAGATTGATGAGGGGGAAAATGTATTTAATCAATTTTAGAATACGGCTGTAATGTAACAAAATGTGGAAAAAGGGAAGGTGTCTGAATACTTTCTGAATGCACCGTAAATAAAAGATAGGTTGACAACTCAGAAAAAGAGTGAAATAAAGGCTCTTCCTCTCCCCCAGCGGGGACTGTCCAGGTAGTCTCTCACAGAGGAACTAAATCTTCAACTGCAGTCTAAACTGACAGTCTTAATGTTTAATTGGCATTCTACCCCATGACCTTGTAGCCCATCGCTGGAGGAGTTTTGGTAGAGAGTGAGGTCGGAAGTGTATATTCCAACTGCTTTTCTCAGTGAATTTCTAGATAGCAAGTAAGGCAATGATGTGGTTGGGAGGAGGCAACGGGACCAAGTACAAGCTCAATGAGAGGGTGCTCTCTAAATGTCATACAAATCACAGATGAGATACCTCACACCTGGTTGCAGACAGAGTGCCTGTTGGTGTAGCCGTGTGGAAACGACACAGATGGATAAAGGGGAAATTGAAGTTATAAAGTAAAAAGGAGCAAGGCAGGGAGAGATGGAGAGAAAAGTAAAGGAACAAGTACAATGGAAGCCAGCGACTAACTTATTTTGGTCTGTCTATAATTGGGGTTATCACAGCGTTTCCTCTTCCTCCGAGGCAGCAGTGTTATGCTTTGATGCACCCAAACTGCTCTGTGGAGCTGAGATCTCCGTCTGGCCCTGGCCCTGTGTAAAAGCCCAGCATGCTCCAGTACTTCTCAGCACTCCTTTGTGGCCTCCATGTCTCAGCAATTAACCATCAACTGGGCATCAAACCATGGATGGAGAGCATCCCCTTGTTTGAGGGAAGAGATTAATGGATTCCCCATGCTGTGCCAAGTGGAACAAAACCCAATCCCAGTATGTAAGCAATTAATATGGCATGTTATTGTTGGCTCTATTCAAGCAGGGAAACACGGATACACTGAAAGGCACGTCTCTAATAGTTACATCATTCACGAGAGGGCCCCAGAGTCATTTTACGAGAGTGCTTACTATCCACTTAGTATGAGAATGACTTCATATTGAGTTATACAAAGTAATCAAAGTCATACTCTTCCAAAAAATCTGAATGTATAGTGAAGGGGCTTTGTGGGAAGGATTTTGAACATCAAACAGATGATTTGATCCAGTGGGGGGAAAAAAGTGGAATGAAAAGGGTGTTCCACAAATGTAATGTCTGTGTGGGGTGTAGAACCACGACCACCCAGCATGAGGACCTAACAATACACAAAGGAGGAGGAGGAGGCAGGATTAAATGCTGGGAGGGTACCGGTTGTTCTGTACAGGGTCAGTAGTCTTCTATCTCTGGTGCCACTGCTCTTCTATTGAAGAGGCACAACGAAGCAGATTAACACAAAATCCTTGTTAAGTGTTTGCGATTACAACAGCGACCAAGTTGTTCTCTTGTTAGGGTCTTTCTCCTTTGGTTTAATTCTCTCTTGTTTGAATTGTTTGTTTCCTTTTGATGTACTTTCATTTTCAGTTTGTCTCTCAGTCTCAGCACTTCCCATGTGCGAAGGTCACAGCAAGAGACTGACCGGTAAGGGCTTATTACAATTATGGAAATGTGGGTCATGTTTATTGTCATGCAAATGACCACGGTTGTCATAATTGTCATTTTAGTAGATTTGTTGTTGTTGTTGCTTGTAATGCATCTTTGAAAATTAGCTACAACATCCCTAATGAATACAACACAGCTTTGGTGACACCTCTGTTTGTCACGACTTCCGCCGAAGTCGGCTCCTCTTCTTGTTCGGGCGGTGTTCGGCGGTCGACGTCACCGGTCTTCTAGCCATCGCCGCTCCATTTGTCATTGTTCCATTTGTTTTGTCTTGTTCCCTGCACACCTTGTTTACATTCCATAATCACACTGCATATCTATATATTCCTCTGTTCCCCCCAAGTCTTTGTGTGGAATTGTTTTTGTTTTGTGTTTATTGTATCGTGCCAGTCTGGTTTTTTTTCACCCTGGGCATTGCCTGTACCCTATTCGGGAATTTTTGGTGAAACTTATGGTTGTATTCTTGACGGTATTTTGCGCTTGTCACTTTCGCCGGTTGGCTTGAGTTGTAGCTGTTTGCGCCCGTCTGTTATTGCTCTTGGAAAATAAAGTCACCTGATCACCTATCTCTGCTCTCCTGCACTTGACTTGAATGACCAGCAGCGAAAACCCTGACACTGTCTTAAAAACTAATGGTATTGACCGCTTGTAACTTTTGGAAGTGAAACTTCTCCCAACTATGCCATTCATTCTGCTCGTAAAATAATTACCCATTTTACCCACTTCATATAAAACCTGCTATTGGGTAAACTCGATTTACTTTAATATAAAGTTGATTCTTTACTGCTCCTAAAATGAACGTATTAAGATGATTATGACGATAATTTTATTTTGTTCACGGATTGTTGTCCATAATTGTTGGTTACATGATTATACAATCATTTTGCCAGCCCTGCTGACAGGGTGGTACCACCTGCAACGAAGATTTTGCTTGGCATTTTTTTATCTCTTACCACGACTGCCAACCAAGCTCCAGTCCTTCCATCTGCATCAGGTCAATGCAGATGATATCAGAGGAGCTCCAGAAAGAACCACATGCATATCATGATAAAGGAGGTGCCTCTCACTTACTGGAATCTTAGTAATATTGTTCATCTGATTTGGACTGGACCACAGATATGATTCTTGGCCCACTGTTTGTTTCTGCTCGCCAGCTTTTCTTCTCTACAGCAGCTACACTAGAGACGTTGCACAGCTGTGAACAAGATCGAGATGTAGCCTTCTGCGATTCGCCTGGCCTCTATCGCACCGTCGTGATGTTTCTGAAAAACAGTTTTAATTGCCACGGCACTTACGCAAGACAAGTCAAAACGGAGCTTTTGTGTAAGGTAGAAGGTAATCTGCTTCCCCAGGCAAGTTTATCTTCCACAGAACGCTCGGAGAGAATGCAGAATATCCGTTGAAGATCTTTGGCTTGAATCAAAGCCAGAGAAAGTGCACTGAAGGGGAAATATTTGGGCTGTTGGATAATGTGAAAGTGCAGTACATCAACAGCTAACATGTCCTAAATCAATTTTGTCGGATGCTTTATGCATCAACCCCACACTGTCTCAGCTGTGATATGATGTGGGAGAGCTGTTGGGTGTAGAGAAAGAAACATTGAATTGTTGCAATGTTCTTTTGTCATTCCTAGCTGTAGTTAAAACACATTTCCATGTGTGGGGACTTCAACAGCATTCAAAAAATGTTGAGACATATGCAAACCTATCTGTTTTTATCCAGCGGGCAGATCGGGTTTACTGTGAAGCTGAGAAGAATGGAGAGAGAACAACTTGGATTATCCATGCACTCTAAACCAGAATGTGTTGACATTGATACATTACCTTCGAAAACTCCTTTTCACAGATGATGTACACCACCATCGACCTCCAGACCGTTTCTATTTCCTCACAAGCTTCTGAAGAATGAAGTGAGAACCTAAGTTACTCTGAAACTGAGTACCTTACACCTACAATCACAAGATTCAGATCTGCTCTCCTGTATATTCCCATTACTCAAACGACAAGCACTGCATAGTTGTACACAGAGGCATTTTGACAAGACAAGCATCTTCATATACTGATTTGAGGAAAAACTGTGTTGTTTAGCTAATCACATTTGATCGTGGTGCAGCTGCTGTAGTAACTTGTGCCAGCCTCCTAGAGCACAGACAAAAACAGTCAAGTAATGCCCATAGGCCTTCTGTATATCACACTGATGCAGATCAACATGATGTTAATCAAATGTGGAAATATCTGGCATGAAAATATCTTGCTGGCAACCGTTTTTGTGTTTGATACAGGGAAGTAGGAGATGAAACTCCATGACAGGAAATATGTCAGGCAGTTGCGTACCGCATTTCGTCTTTCACTGATGGACGTGAGTCTCCTCTCCATCTCAAATGGCAGCCATTGGCAGGTAACTTAAGAATGTTACTGAGAAGGAGAATTGGGGTTCTTTTGAACAGAGGACAATGACAGCTTAGCTGAGATAGAAGCCTGACTGTGGAAAAAAAACTAAACAAGTGATCCAAAACCAACTCTCAGTTTCACTATTGACCTAGAAACACTTAGCTAAGGGGTTGACAAAATATACCTTTGGAGACAATAAAAAAGTCTTCATTGTAACACAACTCAAAAGCAAATGGCAAAACATCTCCTGGACCTTCATTTGAAAGGATGCCATGAACGCCTCAGAGAGCAATATGATGATCTTGTATTGATTTACTCTCTCTGTCCTACGGTAATCCAATTAACAGGTCCCTCGTAGCTGTTAAAATTTAATTACGGTGTGTTAAAAAGGCTCCCATTGGTAATGCATCTATGACACTAAAACCACTAAACTGAAGCCTCAGCTTAACCCCCACAAGACACTTTCTCGTTCCAAATCAAACCACAGAAATCATTACAAGTGGAACCATAATAAAGTCACTTCTGAGTTGTTTGGGAGATTTCGCAGTCTTGCCAGATTCTCTTTTCAGGAAGGCCCATTATTTATTCCAGCTACTAGACAAAACCAGAGCTGTGCTGCATGGGCCTTCCTGGCAATGCCAGCTGACGTGTGACATGGAGAGGAGTGGCTGTTATAGGGACTGGCATGGGGTTGGAGCAGTAGAACAGGTCTGGTCAGTACAGAACCACACCCTCTCTCGCTTTCACCATGGCAACATCATCCTTGTATAGTGCTGATTAGTAAAGAGAGCAGGATCCAAGATGAGTAAAGAGAGAGAGTCAACCTGGTATAGTGCTGATTAGTAAAGAGAGCAGGATCCAAGATGAGTAAAGAGAGAAGAGAGAGTCAACCTGGTATAGTGCTGATTAGTAAAGAGAGCAGGAGCCAAGATGAGTAAAGAGAGAAGAGAGAGCCAACCTGGTATAGTGCTGATTAGTAAAGAGAGCAGGAGCCAAGATGAGTAAAGAGAGAAGAGAGAGTCAACCCAAACTAGCCCAACAAGGTCACTACTTCTCCCTGGAGCGGACATAAACCCTAGCTCTATTAAACCCTCTTCTATTTATTTCCACCAAAAACCTTTTTGTAAAGGCTTTTGGGTATAAATGTTAGAGACTGGAAAAATCTGTCAATTGAATCATCTAAACTGCATAGGTTTCCATACACCAGCATGGCCAGCAATGAGAAAAACTCATGCACACACACACACACACACACACACACACACACACACACACACACACACACACACACAAGCGTCATCTTGTGCTTGAAGCCGTGTCAGGACGGATGTTGAAGAGTTAATTCCACAGTGCATTCTATCCTCCAGTGTGTCATTAAAACCACTGCATCTCATCTGCTCGGCATCGTTTATCTGCGCTCCGCTAATTAGTTACGATCAATTACATTTACTCAATGCTGCTTTCATGTCTAACACAACAGGAAGAGGTGCTTATCTGCCGCTGCTCTTTTGGCCCACCGCTTAAACATTCCCCCGGGTTGGTTGGTTTGTTTCAATAGCTCAGCTCAGCCTGATTTCTGCTGAGAAGGCAGGTCCCATTAAATAGACATAGCTCGCTCAGGGGTCCTGGGGTGGACAGAGGTGCATCCAGAGGGAGACCCTCCCTGGCTGGCACCCTCCTCTGCATGGTCACACACACCCTCCTCCCCCGTAGCGGAAAATGAGGAGGTGCATTTACTTAATAACATAGATTAAAATAGCCAACTGTCATCATCACAGCCGTGCCATGTCATTTACCCTAAGCCGACAGAGTTATGCGCTGTATCTTTTCTTAGTCCACAGAGTAAAAAGCAACGTTACAAAGGGGCTGATGATATCTGTCATCCAACAGTGAAAAAGCGTGAGGTTGAGTAGTTTGTTCATACGGGCACGAAAGGAGGCAGAAATAAAACCTCAATGGTGACAAACACATGGACGCCTGCCTGACTACTCACTAGTAGCTCTCAACTCCAGGGAAGTGACCGCATGCTGCCACGGCCCACAGTGTACAGTTACAGACAGGGCTGCAGCCAAATCCCAACGCTCTGCCCCCAAACAGCTCACTCACTCCATCCCTATCCTCCTCCGATAGTCTACAATTTTTGTCTCTCCGTCTTTCACCCCGTTCTTTTGCTCTTACGCTCTATTCATGTCCTGGAAGACACAGCACAAACATGCCAAAACTGGGCAAGTGGAAAAGAACAACTGTGGATGAAATGTGATCCACGCTGTAGCCCAAGAGAGAGATTGTCTGTGGACCGATGGAGAGCCTAACTGAGGAGGAGTGGGAGAGTGTAATCCTATCCTATCCTCTGCCTCTCTCTCTCTTTTGCTCTTACTCCCTCTCTCCCTCCCTCGGAGTGTATGAGTGAGTGGTTTTTCTCAGACTCTGGGTTCGTTTGTCTTCCCACAGAAAGGAAATGCAAAAGAGGCTGTCGTGATACTCTGGGAAACGCCATGGGACGTCTCTGGGGGGGGGGGTGGATTAAATACGCTCACTGAGATACACACAGTAAAGTAGCAATAAAGTATTCATTAACCCCCATTCAGAGAGGAAGCGGGCGAAACAAGCGGCCAAGTTAATAAGTCAAACAGAGACTTAACATTGTAACCCCCCCCCTTCTAGATTTGTAAAACAATGGGAAGCCATTGATGAGCTCAGGTTTGGGGTGCACCTGAGGGGGGTAAGAGAATAAGAGAACTCCAGAGCTGGAACAAATAGAAATTAAATCAGATGAATGAAATCTCCCAGGGTTAAGTGGAGTATTATGTCATAGCATTCACCAAGGCATTTAAAAAAACATTCTCTTTTCTCTCCACACCCATAATATCCACAGATATTTCCGATTACAACACCGGGCTCATGTCGACATGGCGATAGGCCAGCCAGAGGAGAGAGAGTGAACAATCCTCCCAGCTCCTCTGACTCCATCCAAGCACCCCCATGTCCACCCAAGGACTTCATTTTTCACCCATATTCAAAGCAGCTGTCGTCCCTTTGCATCTCCAAAGCGATCCTCTCTGGGGCCGACCTATAGAGTACATGCAGCACAGAGAGAGGCCTGTGGGATGCGGTGCGGGGCATTCATTGACAAAAAGGCCTGATGCCAGTTTGACACCCACCCCCAGGTCTCCCAGAATGTGAATGAACTTCTGTGAATGGGAGGCAGACCTATACAAACGCCCCTGTGGCTTGAGAGGCCTGCGGGACCTTCACAGGGGGAAGAGTGTGTGGGCGACACATAACAACAACAACAACAAGGGGAATGCATGCCGGGGTCCCCCCTTTCACTCCCTCACCAATGGAGAGGAGGCACCACCAAGGAGGGGGGGGGGGGCTTGAAAAGATGAGCCACAAACAAAACCAGAGGGGGTAAAAGCTGCCCTGGCATGGCCTCAATTGATGTGGATGCGAGTCCATCTCCTCACATAACAATCAACACCTACCTACTCCACCAACATGCAAGAGGCAGCAAAGGGAAAAGTAGAAATCAGCATTTCAAAACGCCCCACCACAAAAGCATCAAAGCAACATGCATCCTATTACGCCTGAGTGCTCTTTGGGGCCACTTCCCATACATTGTGCCTTCCTAAGGGCTTAGTTTCCCCTGTTCCAAACGGGGGATATGACTACAGCTGACCAGTTGAAGAGGTGGAGTGGGGGGACTTGACAGTCATAAAGGGAACCGAGAGAGAGTGGGTGAAATGGTGATGGTAATTTAATCTAAGTCAGAAAAAATGAAAATGTACTTGACGTTTAGAGGTGTACCTCTGGAAATGATATTGTTATATTATCCATATTATTCCAGCTTGTTGTCTATATCTGTTGCATGCATTGGAAAACACTTAGTTGGTGTACTTTATGTAAAATGACCTGAAGTTAACGATGTAGCTAGCATTTTGATAAAACAGAATGTTTTAATGCCCAGAACTGTACGTTCAGACATGGTGCATGGAGTCTTCTTTTTTAAATAGTTGGTTTGCAACATCGTACTATGGCCAACTTATATGACCTTTTCTTCCTGAGGTCCAACTCAGTTGAGCCCATTTGGTTCAGGTCTAAACTTTACTCGCCCACTCTCATAACTCAGCTTGGTGACTGCATGGTGTTCCCAGTGTCAGCCCAGAGAGAGAGAGACTACGGTAACAGAATCTCCGACTGACAGAAGGGTGAGAAATGATGGTTGGGCGGAATGATCAGAGGGGAAGAGCGCCCTTGACCTCCTCAGTCAGAGTAAGGCCTGCTGGCACAAACTTTCGGAGGAATTCCCACATAGCTCACCTCTTGGGAGAAAGGAGCTGTGTACATGAATGCATGTAAGAGTGCTACTGTCTATCTGTTTAAGACAAATAGGGTATGGGTTAAGTCCATACCCCATGTTACGTGGCATAACTCCTGAGATATACCAACAAACATCAACTAAATAAATAGATTATCCAGCTGGACACATTTTCAGAGGATGGTTGTTGTGCCTCAACGTGCTCCCCATACTGCTGAGAGAGAGAGAGACAAGTTTGAGATTTAGCCAATTACTAAACAACAGTAGCTACCATGAAATACAGGAGCCATCACAACCATCTTGTTCCCACCCTGACACCCTGAGAGAGATTTCCTTAAACAGATGGAGGACAAAACAAGATTAAAACTACATGAATGTACTGTACAACCACCCATCCCCAACTCTACAGGCATGTTCACCTCGTATCTTAAAAGACACTTTTCCAAGTGCTGCTGTCATGAGCCATTGTGGTACCGAGAATAGCACTGGTGCTGTGTTCTCCCTGTATCCAAATGACAAGACAAAGAAGCCTGTCAAGGTCATGGCTCAGTCAAACTGCACTTGATCACTGCGTGGGTCACTGCATTCAGGTTCTCGCTCTCTCTCTGTCTCTCCCTCCCTCATTCTCTCTTTTTCCCACCACTCCAGTAAATCAGAGCATTTTAAGTTGGTCCTGTTATAATACTCTCACTTTCACCAGGGTTCTGTTTTCAGGTAGCCTTCCAGCCTCAGCTCAGGTTTAGGGAGGATACATCCATGCATGCACACGTAACTAATTATTAGGCATCTAATCCATCTGGACTATCATTCTCACTGACACCTTAATCGTATCTTCCACAGGCTTAGTACTACATCTAAGAATACACTGTGGTTCAGGTCTCAAACTGAGAGCAGAGAGTGCCGGGTACAAAAGGACAAAGCCAGGCAGGATTCTAGACCTGTTTATCCAGTAAGCACTAATGCTCTGTCTTGACTGGTGAGAAAAGCCACCAAATCCCACAGGATGTGCCAATTGTGCCACCTAGAAAAGAGTCACCTTGAAGGGTAAAACCCTGCAGGTGAGGGAAACATTTTAGTTTCACTGCTCCGGTTGAACCATCTAGCCACTGGGAATTTTGCCTATTCTTCAAGGCAAAACTGCTCCAGCTCCTTCAAGTTGGATGGGTTCTGCTGGTGTACAGCAATCTTTAAGTCATACCAAAGATTCTCAATTGGATTGAGGTCTGGGCTTTGACTAGGCCATTCCAAGACATTTAAATGTTTCCCATTAAACCACTTGAGTGTTGCTTTAACAGTATGCTTATGGTCATTTGGAAGGTGAACCTCCGTCCCAGTCTCAAATCTCTAGAAGACTGAAACAGGTTTCCCTCAAGAATTTCACTGTATTTAGAATCATTCATCCTTTCTTCAATTCTGACCAGTTTCCCAGTCCCTGCCAATGTAAAACATCCCCACAGCATGATGCTGCCACCACCATGCTTCATTGTGGGGATGGTGTTCTCGGGGTGAAAGAGGTGTTGGGTTTGCGCCAGACATAGCGTTTTCCTTGATGGACAAAAATCTAAATGTTAGTCTCATCTGACCAGAGTACCTTCTTCCATATGTTTGGGGAGTCTCCCACAAGCCTTTTGGCGAACACCAAGCATGTTTGCTTATTTCTTTCTTTAAGCAATGTTTTTTTCTGGCCACTCTTCCATAAAGCCCATCTCAGTGGAGTGTATGGCTCAAAGTGGTTCTATGGACAGATACACCAATGTCCGCTGTGGAGTTTTGCAGCTCCTTCAGGGTTATCTTTGGTCTCTTTGTTGCCTCTCTGATTAATGCCCTCCTTGCCTGGTCTGTGGATTTTGGTGTGCGGCCCTCTCTTGGCAGGTTTGTTGTGGTGCCATATTCTTTAAAAAAAATGTATAATGGATTTAATTGTGCTCCGTGAGATGTTCAAAGTTTCTGATATTTTTTTTATAACCCAACCCTGATCTGTACTTCTCCACAACTTTGTCCCTGACCTGTTTGGAGAGCTCCTTGGTCTTCATGGTGCCGCTTGCTTGGTGGTGCCACTTGCTTAGTGGTGTTGCAGACTCTGGGGCCTTTCAGGACACGTGTATATATACTGAGATTATGTGACAGATCATGTGACACTTAGATTGCACACAGGTGGACTTTATTTAACAATTAGGTGACTTCTGAAGGTAATTGGTTGCACCATATCTTATTTAGGGGCCTCATAGCAAAGAGGGTGAATACATATGCACACACCACTTTTCTGTTTTGAATTTTTGAAGTTATTTGGGACTATTTTGTGTATGTGTATTACATGAAATCCCCCCCAAAATATTTTTAAATTACAAGTTGTAATGCATCAAAATAGGAAAAACGCCAAGGGGGATGAATACTTTTGCAAGGCACTGTACAAGCCATCTGTAACTGTAGCTGCATGTAGTTCACTAAATGTCATTCCTTACCAATTTGCTTGTAGACTGGAAATGTCTGCACACGTTCTCTGTAAGAGGTTCAGTGTAACCTTCACAATATCAATATAAAAACAAATGTGTACAGGCCCCGCTGGTCTGCGGTGTTCAGTTATTCATAGTGTCTGGATGATTTGGATTTTGCAGCATGGCGAGGGAGCAACAGATGCAAAAACATGGCTGCGAAACAGAAGTCTTTTTGGGACGATCTCAGTTTCAATGAAGACTAGGCTCTAAAAGAATCAGGAACCCGAGTCCAGCGAGGATGTCCACAGGTGAAAGTTGGAGCAGTATAGGAACACCACACACACACACACACACGCACACACGCGCGCACACACACTCGCACACGCCAGCAGCTCTGTTCCTGTGTGTGCTAAAAGAGATCACCACTGCCACTCCAGGAATCCCAAACACTCCACTCCCTTTGCATTTACTGCCATTCCCTTGTTAATTGAAGAGAGAAGGAAGAAAGAAGGAGTGAGAGAAAGGGGGGAGGGAGTTTGAGAAGAAGAGAGGGAGTGGAAATAGGAGAGAGGGAGTGGGAGTAGGAGAGAGGGAGTGGGAATACGAGAGAGGGAGTGGGAGTAGGAGAGAGGTTGTGGGAGAAGGAGCGAGGGAGTGGGAGTAGGAGAGGGAGTGGGAGTAGGAGAGGGAGTGGGAGAAAAGAGGGAGTGGGAGTAGGAGAGAGGGAGTGGGAGTAGGAGAGAGGTTGTGGGAGAAGGAGCGAGGGAGTGGGAGAGGGAGTGGGAGTAGAAGAGGGAGTGGGAGAAGGAGAGAGGGCTCTGCACCAGGAAACTGAGCGGCTGAGATGGGGAGGGCTATGTTTAGATGACACACTGTCACCTTCAGTTTCCCTCCCCAGAATAATCCGCCTGCTGCACTTAGGGTCCCTGCCGAGCACAGTGGGGATTGGACCTGCCTGTGTCTCCTGTTCCTCCACAGAATCTGTTTACACACTTAATGACACACACACATATGCACTCCGCACACACGCACTACCACACAACAGATCCCTCATGAAAGCATGAAAGCACAGACTTTATCAACATCTATCTTTCAGCAACTGGGCCCAGATGTGCACACACTGAGCAATGCTACTAACTCTTAT
Source organism: Oncorhynchus tshawytscha (assembly GCF_018296145.1). NCBI lineage: Eukaryota > Metazoa > Chordata > Actinopteri > Salmoniformes > Salmonidae > Oncorhynchus > Oncorhynchus tshawytscha. The sequence goes on along the minus strand of NC_056435.1, from coordinate 31,553,191 downwards.
TTAACCCCAATAGATTCCAGAGAGAAGCCCCAACCCTTTATCAGCATAAAAAATGAGGACCACCCAAGTGGTTTTTGATACATATTCTCTTAAAGACTTCATGGCTGTGGTCTCAGTATGGCATAAAAACGTGGTCTCAGCATGACTCCCTGCTTAGATAGAGGTTAATTAAAAAAAAAAAAAAATGGCCACATGGCCTTAGGTACTGTACTGTAAGCTTTCTGCAGACTCAAGTGCCAACTGGCAAGATTCTGTAACAGCAATTCTATAACCCATCACTACAATGACCTCAATTCATGGGCTGTCATAAAACCTACAGTGTGCCTTTACTGACCAACACATGAAGATGTGAGACAATATTACAACTGAATTTAGGACAGTATGTGCAGAACCACTCCCCCATGTGTGACCCTTCTGGGATCACAAACCCCTCTAACACACCACCTGATGTGGGTGAGAGTGAGGGGGTAAGGGTGAGGGGATGTGGTGGTGAGGTGGGGGGGTAAGGGTGAGGGGTAGGGGTAGGGGTAGGTGTAAGATGAAGGCAGCTTTCTACATGACTAATCCTGTCAAGTAGGAAACACAGCTCTGCCTTTAGTGCTCTCACACTGTGTAAACAGATTTACAAATAGTTTTGGTTAATTACTAATCCATGGAGCTATACTGTTGGTATGCCAGCCAACCACTCACTAAGTGGGGGGGACTCATGCTACCCTCCCCTTCACCCCTTACAAATCAAATCAAATTTTATTTGTCACATACACATGGTTAGCAGATGTTAATGCGAGTGTAGCGAAATGCTTGTGCTTCTAGTTCCGACAATGCAGTAATAACCAACAAGTAATCTAACTAACAATTCCAAAACTACTGTCTTATACACAGTGTAAGGGGATAAAGAATATGTACATAAGGATATATGAATGAGTGATGGTACAGAGCAGCATAGGCAAGATACAGTAGATGGTATTGAGTACAGTATATACATATGAGATGAGTATGTAAACAAAGTGGCATAGTTAAAGTGGCTAGTGATACATGTATTACTTAAAGATGCAGTAGATGATATAGAGTACAGTATATATGTATACATATGAGATAAATAATGTAGGGTATGTAACATTATATAAGGTAGCATTGTTTAAAGTGGCTAGTGATATATTTACATCATTTCCCATCAATTCCCATTATTAAAGTGGCTGGAGTTGAGTCAGTGTCAGTGTGTTGGCAGCAGCCACTCAATGTTAGTGGTGGCTGTTTAACAGTCTGATGGCCTTGAGATAGAAGCTGTTTTTCAGTCTCTCGGTCCCAGCTTTGATGCACCTGTACTGACCTCGCCTTCTGGATGATAGCGGGGTGAACAGGCAGTGGCTCGGGTGGTTGATGTCCTTGATGATCTTTATGGCCTTCCTGTAACATCGGGTGGTGTAGGTGTCCTGGAGGGCAGGTAGTTTGCCCCCGGTGATGCGTTGTGCAGACCTCACTACCCTCTGGAGAGCCTTACGGTTGTGGGCGGAGCAGTTGCCGTACCAGGCGGTGATACAGCCCGCCAGGATGCTCTCGATTGTGCATCTGTAGAAGTTTGTGAGTGCTTTTGGTGACAAGCCGAATTTCTTCAGCCTCCTGAGGTTGAAGAGGCGCTGCTGCGCCTTCTTCACGATGCTGTCTGTGTGAGTGGACCAATTCAGTTTGTCTGTGATGTGTATGCCGAGTAACTTAAAACTTGCTACCCTCTCCACTACTTTTCCATCGATGTGGATAGGGGGGTGTTCCCTCTGCTGTTTCCTGAAGTCCACAATCATCTCCTTAGTTTTGTTGACGTTGAGTGTGACGTTATTTTCCTGACACCACACTCCGAGGGCCCTCACCTCCTCCCTGTAGGCCGTCTCGTCGTTGTTGGTAATCAAGCCTACCACTGTTGTGTCATCCGCAAACTTGATGATTGAGTTGGAGGCGTGCGTGGCCACACAGTCGTGGGTGAACAGGGAGTACAGGAGAGGGCTCAGAACGCACCCTTGTGGGGCCCCAGTGTTGAGGATCAGCGGGGAGGAGATGTTGCCTACCCTCACCACCTGGGGGCGGCCCGTCAGGAAGTCCAGTACCCAGTTGCACAGGGCGGGGTCGAGACCCAGGGTCTCGAGCTTGATGACGAGCTTGGAGGGTACTATGGTGTTGAATGCCGAGCTGTAGTCAATGAACAGCATTCTCACATAGGTATTACTCTTGTCCAGATGGGTTAGGGCAGTGTGCAGTGTGGTTGAGATTGCATCGTCTGTGGACCTATTTGGGCGGTAAGCAAATTGGATTGGGTCTAGGGTGTCAGGTAGGGTGGAGGTGATATGGTCCTTGACTAGTCTCTCAAAGCACTTCATGATGACGGAAGTGAGTGCTACGGGGCGGTAGTCGTTTAGCTCAGTTACCTTAGCTTTCTTGGGAACAGGAACAATGGTGGCCCTTTTGAAGCATGTGGGAACAGCAGACTGGTATAGGGATTGATTGAATATGTCCGTAAACACACCGGCCAGCTGGTCTGCGCATGCTCTGAGGGCGCGGCTGGGGATGCCGTCTGGGCCTGCAGCCTTGCGAGGGTTAACACGTTTAAATGTCTTACTCACCTCGGCTGCAGTGAAGGAGAGACCGCATGTTTTCGTTGCAGGCCGTGTCAGTGGCACTGTATTGTCCTCAAAGCGGGCAAAAAAGTTATTTAGTCTGCCTGGGAGCAAGACATCCTGGTCCGTGACTGGTCTGGATTTCTTCCTGTAGTCCATGATTGACTGTAGACCCTGCCACATGCCTCTTGTGTCTGAGCCGTTGAATTGAGATTCTACTTTGTCTCTGTACTGACGCTTAGCTTGTTTGATAGCCTTGCGGAGGGAATAGCTGCACTGTTTGTATTTCATGTTACCAGTCATTAAAAGCAGTGGTTAGTTTCACGCGAGACATCAATCCACGGTTTCTGGTTAGGGAATGTTTTAATCGTTGCTATGGGAACGACATCTTCAACGCACGTTCTAATGAACTCGCACACCGAATCAGCGTATTCGTCAATATTGTTATCTGACGCAATACGAAACATCTCCCAGCCCACGAGATGGAAGCAGTCTTGGAGTGTGGAGTCAGCTTGGTCGGACCAGCGTTGGACAGACCTCAGCGTGGGAGCTTCTTGTTTTAGTTTCTGTCTGTAGGCAGGGATCAACAAAATGGAGTCATGGTCAGCTTTTCCGAAAGGGGGGCGGGGCAGGGCCTTATATGCGTCGCGGAAGTTAGAGTAACAATGATCCAAGGTCTTTCCACCCCTGGTTGCGCAATCGATATGCTGATAAAATTTAGGGAGTCTTGTTTTCAGATTAGCCTTGTTAAAATCCCCAGCTACAATGAATGCAGCCTCCGGATAAATGGTTTCCAGTTTGCAAAGAGTTAAATAAAGTTTGTTCAGAGCCATCGATGTGTCTGCTTGGGGGGGGATATATACGGCTGTGATTATAATCAAAGAGAGTTCTCTTGGTAGATAATGCGGTCTACATTTGATTGTGAGGAATTCTAAATCAGGTGAACAGAAGGATTTGAGTTCCTGTATGTTTCTTTCATCACACCATGTCACGTTAGCCATAAGGCATACGCCCCCGCCCCTCTTCTTACCAGAAAGATGTTTGTTTCTGTCGGCGCGATGCGTGGAGAAACCCGTTGGCTGCACCGCCTCGGATAGCGTCTCTCCAGTGAGCCATGTTTCCGTGAAGCAAAGAACGTTACAGTCTCTGATGTCCCTCTGGAATGCTACCCTTGCTCGGATTTCATCAACCTTGTTGTCAAGAGACTGGACATTGGCAAGAAGAATGCTAGGGAGTGGTACACGGTGTGCCCGTCTCCGGAGTCTGACCAGAAGACCGCCTCGTTTCCCTCTTTTTCGGAGTCGTTTTTTTGGGTCGCTGCATGGGATCCGTTCCGTTGTCCTGTTTGTAAGGCAGAACACAGGATCCGCGTCGCGAAAAACATATTCTTGGTCGTACTGATGGTGAGTTGAAGCTGATCTTATATTCAGTAGTTCTTCTCGACTGTATGTAATGAAACCTAAGATGACCTGGGGTACTAATGTAAGAAATAACACGTAAAAAAACAAAAAAACTGCATAGTTTCCTAGGAACGCGAAGCGAGGCGGCCATCTCTGTCACCTCCCTTCCACTACCCCCCACCCTCACTTCCCCTCCCATCTCTTCCCTTCCACTCCCTTCCGCTCCCCATCACCCCCTCCTATCATGTGGACCAAAGTGGAGGATCAAAACTGGTTTTGGAACACAAGAGCTCAATCTACGGACCTCACAGCATAGAGCTTCAACAATCTCTCTCTCTCTGTCTCTCATGCGCGCACACACACACACACACACACACACAATTTTGTACACAAACAATATGCATCTGACAGAGTGAGACTTGCTTGCCTGACAGAAGTGACACACTTGACACGTGTATCATGAATACAACACCCAGAGAGAAAGGCACGACCAGGCAGTGTTTCCACATATCCACTGGCCTTCATCTGTCTCTGGTTAACAACTATATTACAGATGAGCGCTATGTGCCTGACACTTAGCGGAGCACAGCATTTCTCACTAAATATAGCTGCTATGGGGAGAAACTGAGGTCTGGGCCAGGGCCAATGTAATATATATTTTTTAATGCTTTGTCAGTAATTACCTCTCCACCACTGGCCTGCTAACTGTAATTAGAAAACATAGCCAAACATTTTCATCTGTGTCAGATGACAGCGGTTTGGTTTCATAGATTCAACACGTCTTGTGGTCCATAGGAGTGTTATGAGCTAGGTATTCGGTGTAAAGGTGTGTCTAAATGTGTACGCTTGAGGTGCCATGAAAATCAGGGCAGGTTGGAGAGACAGCCATGGAAACTGTCATAGAGCTAATAGCCTCATACACACAGCCAATTGTCCCTTTATTAATGATCTTCATATGGAAACCACATTATGGGTGGTTGATGTCCTTGATGATCTTCCTGGCCTTCCTGTGACAATCTTGTGCTATAGGTGTCCTGGAGTGCAGGTAGGTTGCCCCCGGTGATACACCACCCCCTGGAGAGCCCTGCAGTTGCGGGCGGTGCAGTTGCCATACCAGGCGGCGATACAGCCCGACAGGATGCTCTAAATTGTGCATATATAAAAGTTTGTGAGGATTTTAGGGGCCAAGCCCCAAAAAAATTCAACCTCCTGACGTGGAGGAGGCACTTTTGCACCTTCTTCACCACACCATGTCTGTGTGGGTGGACCATTTCAGATTGTCAGTGATGTGCGCGTCGAGGAACTTGAAGCTTTCCACCTTCTCCACTGCGATCCCGGAAAGGGCCGTGCTCCCTCTGCTGTTTCCTGAAGTCCACAATCAGCTCCTTGATTTTGTTTTATTGACATTGAGTGAGAGGTTATTTTCATGGTACCACTTTCCCAGGGCCCTCACCTCCTCCCTGTAGGCTGTCTCATCATTGTTGGTAATCAGGCCTACTACTTTTGGGTTGTCTGTAAACTTAATGATTGAGTTGGAGGTGTGATTGGCCACGCAGTCATGGGTGGACAATACAGGAGGGGGCTGAGAACGCACCCTTGTGGGGCCCCTGTGTTGAGAATCAGCGAAGTGGAAGTGTTGATTCCTACCTTCACCCACCTGGGGGAGGCCTGTCATGAAGTCCAGGATCCAGTTGCACAGAGCGGGGTTCAGACACAGGGCCCCGAGCTTAATGATGAGTTTGGAGGATAGTATGGTGTTGAATGCTGAGCTATAGTCAATGAACAGCATTCTTACATAGGTATTCATCTTGTCCAGATGGGAAAGAGCGGTCTGCAGTGCGATGGCAATTGCATCGTCTGTGGATCTATTGGGGCGGTAAGCAAATTGAAGTGGGTCTAGGGTGTCAGGTAAAGTAGAGGTGTAATGATCTTTAACTAGCCTCTAAAAGCACTTCATGACAGAAGTGAGTGCTACGGGGTGATAGTCATTTAGTTCAGTTACCTTTGCTTTCTTGGGTACAGGAACAATGGTGGACATCTTGAAGAAAGTGGGGACAGCAGACTGGGATAGGAAGAGATTGAATATGTCCGTAAACACTACAGCCATCTGGTCTTCGCATGCTCTGAGGATGCGGGTATGGATGCCATCTGGGCCGGCAGCATTGCGAGGGTTAACACGCTTAAATGTCCTACTCATGTTAAGCCACGGAGAAGGAGAGCCCACAGTCTTTGATAACGGGCCGCATTGGTGGCACTGTGTTATCGTCAAAGCGGGCAAAGAAGGTGTTTGGCTAGTCCGGAAGCAAGACGTTGGTGTCCGCGACGTGGCTGGTTTTCCCATTGTAGTGAGTAATTGTCTGCCACACATGTCTTGTGTCTGAGACATTGAATTGCGACTCCACTTTGTCTCTGTATTGACGTATTGCCTGTTTGATAGCCTAACAGAGAGAATAACCACACTGTTCATATTCAGCCATATTGCCAGTCACCATGCCATGGTTAAATGCAGTGGTTTGCACTTTCAGTTTTGCACGAATGCTGCCATCTATCCACGGTTTCTGGTCTGGGTAGGTCACAGTGGGTACAACATCTCCTATACACTTCCTGATGAACTCAGTCACCGTATCCATATATTTGTTGCTGTTATTCTCAGAGGCTACCCGGAACATATCCCAGTCCGAGTGATCAAACAATCTTGAAGCATGAATTCGGATTGGTCAGACTAGCGTTGAATGAACCTTAGCATGGGTACTTCTTGTTTGAGTTTCTGCCTATAGGAAGGGATGAGCAAACTAGAGTCATGATCGGATTTGCCAATGGGAGGGCGGGGGAGAGCCTTGTAAGAATTTCGAAAAGTAGCAGTGGTCCAATGTTTTCCCAGCGCGAGTACTACAGCCAATGTGTTGGTAGAACTTCGGTAGCGTTTTCCTCACATTTGCTTTGTTAAAATCCCCAGATACAATAAATGCTGCCTTAGGATATGTGGTTTCCAGTTTGCATAAAGTCCAGTGTAGTTCTTTGAGGGCCGTCATGGTATCGGCTTGAGGGGGAATATACACGGCTCTGACTATAAACAAAGATAATTCTCTTTGGAGGTAATATGGTTGGCATTTGATTGTGATGTATTCTAGGTGTGATGAACAAAAGGAACTGAGTTTCTGTATGTTATCACAATCACACCATTCTTCCCGAAGACTTCTTTATTCCTGACTGCGCGATGTACTGAGAAGCCTGGCTGTATGGACAGGGACAGTATATCCCAAGAGAGTCATGTTTCCATGTGTGTATGACACTCATAGGATTGTTTGATGAATCACACTTTTTCTATGTCTACGACCTACTACCATAATCAGTTTAATAAGAATCAGTTTAATATCAAACTATTAGTGTGCATGTAAACAAACATACTCAGGAGTTCAGGATGAGACAACTCGGTCTAATGTATTCCTAACCTAAGTGAACACTTGGGCTATTGTCTGTATTCTGTATCAATGTTGTAATGTTTTAAACATTGACTAGTGGAGACAGTGAGAGGGCACAACTGGGGGATTAGCTGAAAGATGAACTGGCACTCAGATTTTTTTAAAGGAAAACAACTATTGCTAAACGGCATGTACTAACAGTATTAAGCTGCTTTTTATTCATGGTTTTTAAATCCTTCTCTGTTGTTGTGCAGGTTCTAAGGCGTTAACCCAGAAAAACACTGGCAAATAACACTTTAGATTACAGATACATTAATACTGTACTTCAAGGGCACTGCCATTCATGAGTGCAGGGCTTTTAGCCCTGAAGGGGAGTTTTTAACCCCAACAGCACCCGAAATAGAGTCTGCTGCTAACCCCGGCATGGATGTGGAGGATGCAGATGACAACTGATTGAAAGACAGGGGCAATCATTCAGTGTAGCTTCCTCCTGCTCTGAGACACCTACCGCTGGCGTTCCCGACCACAACCACGGTGGTAACAGGGACCCCCTTCCAGTGGATTTGGTCCTGTATGCCAATGGGGGAGTAATGTGATGTCACGGCATTCCCACCATGGTCCATAATTCCAGGGACTACACTGGAGAACAGCCGTTTCAAATGTCATTAAGTCCGTCAGGGAAAAGGTGAAAGGGAGAGTAAAGGTGCATGTATAACTTCTCGCTAGCAGTTAATAGGAAGCTAGAAACAGAAAGCACAACATCAAACACAACCAATTATATGCGAGTATACACACTAGTGTGCTCCACGGTCTTATCAGCACGTATCTAGTGATGGCGATTGCAGGGGAGGGCTATGTCACCTTCACAGCCATGGTCATGTTATTTACAACTGTAGTGGCTCTTGACCCTGTGCCTTTTACAATAACATTAAACAAAAGCTGACGTTCTATAAGAGTACAATAAGCATTTAGTCAGTTATAGTAAGCTACGTATTTACCAGCACAGCTGTAGCCAGGGTCCACGTGTGGTTTAAGACCTCAAAAGGCAGAGCTATAAGCATGAATTTAGATCCGTAACGCATGAGCAGAAATGTGTCAGAGGGGGAATATGGGCCAACATAGTAAGGTTACACTTATCTGTGATGCAGGGGAATTCTATACCAAAACATAATGGAGAAACTTCCCTGGAGCAATGCCTAGCAGTGCATTTGTTCATCCAAATGATTTGTCATTCTCCATGGCTATTGTCAAACTGTGATACGGAATGAGTAATCTGTAAAAGTACACAGATAAATCTGTTGTAATCTTTAAATGGATTTACAAGGGGCCTTGCATGTAAACAATAACTTAGTAGTTGTCACATTGGAGGCCTGTATTCTCTCACACAATCCTTTTGCATGGCAATAAACCCAATCTGGAATAATGCCTTTAACTCCATTTATTACATAAATATAGAACTGTGTTGGTCATCGAGTTCCGTAGAAAGGAATATTATTTTTTGGCTCAGGCACACAGAGTTACGGCAGATTTCACTCCCTATGAATTCCCGCTGGCTCGGAACTCAACTTTGATCCTTAAAATACGGTCATTGGGGAAAGGCTAAAACATATTCACTGTTTTTTCCATTTTCTTTCCAGGCCCTCTGACTTACGTGCGAAGACGGGAGGAGACATTCCCTTCTTGGAGATTTCTGGAGACAGCAGTCTTGTCTGAGCTACACCCATAGAGTGCAATTGATTATCTATGGCGACTCACTTCTCTTTATGCCCAAGTTAGGTTGGCAATTTAAACAAGCTGTGCGGTATTGATTACACAGATTCCTATAAGCTCTCCTAACTGAAGCAGACTTCACAGCTCTGGCTATCAAAGTCCTTCACCCTGGCTGTTATCCTGCAGGGCCGGAGACAGTTGTAAGCCTGACCAAAGTCTACTTTTCCAAGGCTCTTACCTCATGTTTTCGCTAGCTACAGAGGAGTATCCTTTTGATGGCTACACTTCCTCACTGTGGTTCATATCAACAGTTACATAATTTAGCTCCAAATCATACTGTATGTGCAGTACATAAGCATTTCTAACTATCAAGCATTAGAGTGAATATCTTGAGACATACTAACTAACATATCTGAATTTAATGGACACTCAGTCAGTAGACCAGACTGTGGATCATACATGGTGTTCCCCGGGGAAACATTTAAGTGAAGCACAAAATAAAGGGGAAAGAAAAAAAAACAATTAAGAGGTTCTTGATTTACTCTCCACATGTGTACGACCTGTTTTAATGGGGAAGTGAGGGCCTCTTGAGTAAGAGGTCACGGTCCTTAAACCGTCTTGGGAGAAACAGAGTTAATCAGTTTTTGGCAGGCAGCCAACTTTGTAATATTGAGAGAACGGACCGTCAGGTAACCAAGAGAGGGATGTAAGCTTAAAGTTTTTAATTAGAGATATGTTTAATATGATACAGCACCTTTATACGGCACGTTCATAACGAGTATATTCTAGCAAAAAATATATCATTATCAACTTTATGCTGTGCCAAAGCCCATAGCCAAAACATCTAAGGGTGCTATAAAGAGGATCTAAAACTTGTTGCCAACAATCTAGTAACCTAAATTGCTGGCCTATAGTCAACGTATTAAAACACTATGATATATAGGTGATGTTACCAAGAGATTAGAAAAACAATTAAGTGCATTTCACAATATTTAAAGGCAAAATGCTCTCTCCAGAGCTTTGGAGAAAAGCAGAGTCGACCGTGACATGCATGTTGACTGGGGAGAAAAACAAACAGGTAAGCAAGAGAGCAAGGGACTCCTCCGTCTTCTCGTCAGCTAAACAATACTGCTATAGTAAGCTGGTTTAACAGAAATGAATGACTCTTTTAGAGTCTTGCAGGTGAATAAAGAACTGGCTAAAATTTCAACTACATACTTCTGAGAAAAAGATTTGAATAAAAAGTCATCCATTCTAAGAAAGGCATTGAACCGGAAAAAACGAAAAGACCAACCTACAGTTGAGTAAAAGCAATATATTTGCAGATATTAAACTAGAGAACTGGGTAAATAATATTTTGAATAAAACACGAAGGAATTTCTGAGCTCTGGATATGTGCTCAGTGACATGTAAAATCCGACTTGATTAAAAAGGGAAAGAACCTTTAGTAGTGAACTGTGCCTGTCCAGTTAATTAAGTCAACTGGTGCCGTGGAGAGAGCCCAGGGAAATGGAAGGCAAAGCAAACAGGGGCACTGCTCAGTCCCTTAGCTCTGCTCCGGCTGCTAATCGCAAGCTAGATCTGAGAGTGGGACAGACCTTAGGGACAGACAGCGCTCTGCTTGGCTGAACCAGGCAATTTGCTCTCAGTAATACCCGCTACCTGCTCCCTCCCTACCCCACCTCATCTACATGACCACTGAAGTGCATGAACAAAGCCCTGAGATGTGTCGTTCTGTAGAGGGACCCCCAATCTGATAATGACCATGATAGTGTTATTATTACATGCTAATATGCTGCGTCTTTTTAATGCATCAATTTCACTTTTAGATTGTTCCTTTTCAATTTCAAAAACATCAGAGAATCTAATCATGTTGATTCAAGGACACCTTATACCTAACATTCTGTACCAGACGCAAAAGGCTTCTCAAAAATACACTGTTGTCTTTGTTAACCTCAATTTGAACCATTTTTTCTGTCTTTGTTTATGTTTTTAATTATTCGTACATACAGTCAAGTGGAAGCAGCTGCTGAGAATTACCATGCCAGGATGTTTAAGAGGGGAAGCAAATTAGCATTGCATGATTTGTTAGTGGTCACTGGGACGGGTCTGCAGTGTAACCTGAGAGTCTGAGTTCTTCCTATGGAATCTAGAGCACTTATCAAAGCCAGAATCGTCCCATTTATCTGATCATCAACTCATCAGTCACACATAAGGGTGCACACATACATTTCAGAGTAGCAGAAAACAGCAAATGAGGCGATTATTTTAAAGACGATACACCGAACTATTAGAGTAGAGCACTGCATGAACTCAAGACACCACGTAGAAACCACTAGCACAAAACACTAAACAGATAGGGATGTGCTTGGGGGAGAAATAGACCAGAGACATTTGCCTCTTACCTTTGAAGGAGATGAAGACGCGGGGTGCAGCATGAGGGTCGATGATGTTGTGATTGCACAGAGCCCCGACAACCAGGGCCAGGAGCATGTGGACCGTCCACAGACTGTCCAACAGCATGGTAAACCAACCTCCAGGAATAGAACGATCGCAGAACACTGGAGGAAAGAAGAGGTCAACAATTAAAGATTTAAAAACTTCCCGCTGCGAAAAGCCATACACATTATAACACAGCATACCTTGAGTGTAGATCTCGAAACATTGGTCTTCATGAGAGCTTATTTGTGAGAGATGTGAACATCTGAAGATGTGAACATCTGAAGTACATCACTGATGTTCAGGGATTATAACCAGACCATTGGGACCTAATGCCTTTCGAACGTAGAGAATCCAGCCTTTTAGTTTTCTATACAATTCCATTTGGCAAGAGTCATATTTGACCTTTATGTATGTGTGACACAATGATGCCTCCTCCACTGTTCCCTGCCTCTTGTGCAAGAAGATGCTGTTGTCTCCTAGTCCCACCAAACACAATCCTCTTGCATGACCACCAACCCTGTGCACTACTCTGTAATTATGTGCTGTAGTCACCTAATGTAAGGTTCTACCTTGTCTTCGTCACGCAATATACCTTGTTGTCACACAATTCAGTGTGACAAATGGTCACTGATGTAATCTCATCTCTACAAAGGACAATATGGTACTGAAGATAAATAAAATCAGTCTTGCCAGAACCATTTGGGACTGTTGATTGAAACTGTATATAACATTGTAATTAAATTGTGTAAAGGAGCCAACCACATCAAACAGGAATGTGCAATAAACTCAAGTTATAAAGGGTAAGCAGAATACTGCATGCTTCTTTATGGGTATACAGGGTTGCCTAGAAACGTTATTTAACAAATCTACAAATTGGTCTTATTTCATGGCTTGACGGCCATCTAACCACTCTGCATGTGATTGCCAGAGGGCACATTTTAAAGGAGACTTCCACCACAAACACAAACTCAACATGTAGACTGCTGGAGAGCTGGAGCCAGAGCCTACAGTCCAAAATATATCCTCGAACCAAACGGGTTGGTTAGGGGGGATTTACGAGTATAAACATCAGCGCAAACCTCAGCTATTTATGGGCAATTTGTTAACTGGCGAGCTGTTTATTCTAAGTCAAGGACAGATATATTTACACAATTAAATTAAACAACAGACTATTTACAAATTACATTTCAACACACACCATATAGGCAGACACAAACACACATATACAGGCGCATACACACACTGTCACACACACACAAAGGCATGACTTTCCACTTGATTTGATTATCTAAACAGGTCAATCTAATGTATTCATCTTAACATTCTTGAAGAAAGTGCAAGAAGTGTAGTTGCAGTGTAATAGCGTGGGCCACGGTAAAACATATTTGGCGCTAAATACAGGAATCAAGGTCAGTAGCCTTGACATAGTTCTAATCAAAGGATCAACCATGTATAATAAACATGACATCTACATTAAGGCAACGTATCCCCCACGCCATCGGTTCACTGGCATTTTGAACGGTACCTCGTTTATTACTTATCAAGACCATTCCTATAAAAGGTGAGTGTTGACCAATTGTCTTTTCGCAGTTCCTGCATGTGTTTTAGACAGCCAAACTTAACTTATTGCTATATTGTGAGTCAAGACAATCGACATGTTGAGCATGATTTACAAGCGCAGGGTGGTAAAGACCACTATTAAAACGCGCTTTCAGCCAATCACCCTCCCTGCTTGGTCCAGCCGCGCTTGTAAATTCAGCGGTCTATAGGGGATCGTATTCCAAGAGTAGCCTACATTTGTTCATGTTCCCAATTATTTGGTAATTAGCTATTTTTCCCTTTCAGGCGTGGGTAGGCTAAATACTGCATTGCTTTTCCTAGAGACATGTGTGCGCTGTTAATGATTTGTGCGCTTTTACCAGCAGCAAAATACACTTTGTGGATTACTAAATCCATCCCGTCCGTATTTTTATTCTAAAAAGAAAACACCTAGTGTATTACAAAACCACTTTGAACCATTTTTAATTGTTATGCTATTTTGAAAACACTTCAGCTGTCAAATTCCAGTGCGAACAAAGCAATAGGCTATGAATAAGTAGTCTGGCAATTGAATTGAATTATATCGAGAAATATTTCCCCAATTTCACATCAACACTATCGGTGTTGGACTGCGAGAGATAAAGCTATACATTTTTCTGATTTTAATGCTGTAAACAATCTGAACCTGGTAGGAGTTCATGCGCAACTTGCAAGCGTGCATATAATAAAATCTAAATACTAATTTAAAGCACGTTAAAACTCACTCACATGAAATATAATATTTAGTTCGATGTTTATAACAAAGTCTACGTGTCCAAATATTACTGTCACACTTTCAAATGCTAAAGTTCATTGTTATAATTGAAATAGCCTCATGATGGTTTTCACAAGGCTAATTAAGCCTAATCGAATTAACATGTTTAAGGGTTACAATGCCAGTACAGAACTTATTAAAACCATTTTATCACAGTTATTTTGAGGTAACCAAATGTCCCATGTAACACACCAGTAAAGTAAACAGCATAGGTATACCTCTCACGATAATATAAAGTAAATGATAAATGACGGTGCTGTGTGAGCCAATTGCAGGCTGTTTGAATGCAAATAATTAACGTTATAAATAATTAGGCATACCTGATTGTCACTTTACTCTACACAAATAACTTTGAGTCCAAGTCCAACCTTACAAGTCATCGAAGAAACCAACAGAATTCCACGGAATCGGTCGCCTCAATTCTCCAAGTTTAAAATGTATAAGATCCGGGGTGCCGTGTCCCCGTTGCAGGAGTCCTTATAGAGATTCACCTGGAGCCCGGTGTGTTTACCGCTGCCCGGTCCAATGCTCATGAGGCGCAGCTGAAAATATCGTCTCTCCAAGTAAATCTCGTGTAAGTTTAATGACCAGAAGTTGTGACAAGTCCAATGTGACAGCTCCTTCAAAATTGTCAATTTAAAGAATTCCTCGTCTGAAACTCGGCTAAACATGCAGCCAGTGTTACTGGTGAAAGTGTATTCGCTCCTGACTGCTGGGGAAACGCGCTGGCAGGTGGATGCAATGGTCATTTGCGTAAAACACACCCACTAGGCGGGAAGTACCTTAGCTGCCACCGCCCATTCCTCCAGCATCTCGATGAGCAGGCTTTTAGAAAATATCGGAGTATTGTGGTGACTAACTGGACAACAGTGGCCCTCAAACCAGATTGCTTCCACAATTATGAAAAACACATACGTTTAAGGCTTTTTGCTTTGATAGTGGGTTACCAATGTATATGACCTTAAACTTATATTATAAACTCTTATCGACGTCTATTGTAATTACAGTGAACACTTACAATTGCGACAGGAGAAAATTAGGGTTAAGTGCCTTACTCAAGGGCACATCACCTAGCCAGCTCAGAGATTCTAACCAGCACCCCAACGCTCTTAATCGCTAGGCTACCTGCCACCCCTACTAGCCTACACATTGTTATAGCCTACGTGTAGACCTTACCTGCTCACAGGGCATACTGCCTTAGTCTGTATGATAATGATATGAGAAGAAAATATCAGAGATGAATCCGGAATTAAGAAGATTAAATCACTTACCTATGATGGAACATACTGTACCTGACAGCAATAACATCTTGGTCTTTGACACGTTTCCATTAACAATTTCTTTGATGTTGGAATGTAGGTGTGGTGTATGGACTCAAATGAAGACAGACAGCCACTAACAATATAGCAGGAAGGCACACATCTAGCCGTATATCAACAAGAAGGAAGTTCAAACACAGTTAAATGGATATTGTTGCTTGACTCGAACGTCAGACTTTTGGAAGATTTACATTAGGTCTGTATATTATAGGCAGTATTTCATTACACAAAACAGGAGTAGCATACTGCATTGCTATTACAGCTGAGACAAACTGACAAGTTTACCTTCAAACAAAGGTCAACAAAACATTCACCTTCAAATATTCTCCATTCCCCTTTGATTGGCTCCTTTCAATTGTCAACAAATCAGAGACTTGATTATGGAACAGCAGTGACTTATCCTGTAAACACAGAAATGTGTATTCCAATGTTACAAAATAGTTCTCAAAACTGTAATAATGGATAGGAAAAATATGTTAGAGAAAGTAACCTCTGACGTCTTTATGTTTTCAGCACTTGGGAATGGGAATGACTCAAAATCCTGTTATTCATACTCTATTTCCTCCTTTGGAATTTATATGACCATGTCTGAATCTGACTATTGAGAGGGTGTTTGTTTGCTTTGAATCAACTGCCTGTCTGTATTATTTCCATCTCCCATCTCACCGACCGCCAGCAACGCACCATCTGCCACCCTCACATGAAATGTGGACGGGAAATATTCAACAGGATTTGGCTGAGTATACACTTCCTAATAATGTGTTGTGTATTCCTACGGATTTCAATGCTTGTCCAATCCACAAGTGGTATAACATATACTTTTCTGTGTGTTTTCACTGGAACTTCATGTACGAAGAAAAATGGACAAATGAAGACCTATTGCAAATCACTGGTAATGCACATGTTGCACACGTTCAGTTCGCTACCTCTGTGGCTATGAATACTGTGTGAGATCACATACTAACTTGACCTTTAAGCCTTTAAACCTCATTCACATCTCTTTCCAAAAATTGTTTGACTTTCACTTCCACTAATGCGACTGAAGACAGAGCACCTTAACAGGTGCTGATTAATAACCCCATTGCAAATGTCAGAAATTACAAAGTGTTATCTTCGTCACGTACTTAATGATGATCATTTGAATAGTACTTTTTAGAGGGCAGCCGATGTAATTTATTTAACAGCGATTGGGAAATTACCATTAAAATTGTTACTTCCCCCTTCCAAACTGATAGAACGTAATATATTCATTGAGTTATTGCTTATAAAGACTTGTTCATTTTCAAAAGGAGACTCATTCTTTTCACCGTCCTTTCCTACCTGCATTATCAGTTCCTTATTCAACCTCATCCCTTTAAATGTCATGCATTAGTTTCTCAATAAAGCCTGCCAATGACTTGAAAGAAGTTAGCTGGAAGTGTCAGGATGGAATCAATGTGGTCAAAAGAAACTGTCCCTCCCAAGTATTCACACATACAAAGCCATGCCATTCACTCTATACTCCTGAATCTCCAATCTATTCTGGCCTTCCATAAAGGTCCTTTTACAAATCCACTTGGCAGAGGTCAAATGAAAAAAATCTCCCTGGTGATTCCAAGTTGACTTTTTCCTCTCCATCTCTTCAGGCAAGGTCCGACAAGTTATCTGTTTGCCGAGGGTGAGAATGGATTTGCTGGCTGAGATGAGAAGCAAGCCTGAGAGTCCTGCAAAGCCATCTCTACATTCTTCTCCCCATCCAGTCTTCACGCTTAAAGACAAAAGTTGGGGGTGTCAGATCTAGTTCCACTCTGCCCATATGGGAGTTGTGCTTTTCTGCTTGATAGAAACACAACATGACATGTGCACATTTTGCCGCCAACATGACTTTTTAAGTGGGCCTGAACTATAATATTTTGGATAAAATCTTGCCAGCACACGATTTAATGATGCTGTTGACATCTATCTAAGTGGTGTATGACGTTGTTTTTAGTGTTCTGCAGAATACGCTGCATTCCAAATGGAGTGTGCAATACCTGCTCAGGGCCACTGACTGCCTTTGGGGCTCAAATGGAGGGCTGGCATTGGACACCACACTGCAGAGTTCCAGGGTTCATCCACATTGTGTAGGCGTATTGTGTAGGGAGATGTATCACCCCTGGTGCATGTCTCACTCTCCACTCTTTGTGACTGCATGGGATCCAGTGCTGCTGGCGTTCTGCTGAGCAATGCAGGGTTCAGAATCCACCTCGAGTCGGTGCTGCTGAGCTGAAAGGTGTAGTTGTCAGCACTGAACTCTGTCTCTAAGCTCAATGTTTCAGGCAAGTTGTGGGACATGTTTTCACCATTTTGTGAGAAAAACATGAGGTGTTTTGTTCGTCCTGGAAATGGGTATTGCAGTTTCCACATGCTGTGCTGCCATGTCAATTAACATTTTCTTAGCAGTGGTGTTTTTCTCATTTTGGGGAAATTCCAACTCATTGGTATTTTACAATATCTATCATTCACATATGAACCTGGTTATAATGTGGTTGTGATATGCTGTGTTGGCACATGCTGTCTCCACATGCTGTGTTGCCATTTCAATAAACGTTTTCTTGGTACATAGTGTTGTTGAGTCGTAAGCGTAAGCCCCTCCTGCTATGTTTTGTGAGTTGATGTTAATTAATACAGAGATCATTTCTCTCCGCTCTCCTCTTTTGTGTTCAGAGAAAGATACATATCGTAACCCCATGGGTTGTTCTGTCCTGAAAACAGGAAGTCAACAGGACAATATTGACCCTGTTCCATGGTCATAACAAAGGGAATTCCAATCACAAACACTCTGTTTGTGAAACTCATGAGAGTTTTAAGTCCTTCTCAATAAGCCTAAAGGTAAAGCATAGTCACAAACATCACCAAGGGAGAAACAATGTTAAAAGGAAAAATGCACACACGCACACACACACGCACGCACACACACACACACACACACACACACACACACACACACACACACACACACACACACACACACACACACACACACACACACACACACACACACACTTTAACCCCCCCATGCTCCGTTAAAGACCCCTCTTTCAAAGTCACTGAGATCTCTTCTTCTAGTCATGGTGGCCAGAATAATGGGCAACTGGGCATTTTTACTCATGACCCTAAACACAGAAAGAGATTGCCCTGTTGAGTTTCAGGACTGCACATGTGGTAATCTTTCAGCTTCCATAGAAAAGCTTTAACCTTATGGTGTGACGAGATATGACAAAAAGCCTGACTCTTTGCTGGTGTGAAGTCAATGTTCTCAGAGTTATTTGCATTTAAATGGGAAAAGAAGATATTGCAGTAGACAGCATCTCACCTTGATCATGGAAGAAACCTTTTCCTATACTGCTTATAGGAAAGACCCGGGTCTAGAGTGAGAGTTTTTGGAAAACGTATATTTTCGTTTGTATGCACTTATAGACCTGCCGCAGGTCTAATGAAGGACAGTCAGAAGTACTTCAGCTGAAAATACTTTTCAAATTCATCACACATGCACTATGAATCCACCTGAGATGATGTATAGAAGCAAGTGAGCGAGCAAGAGTGAGTGAGAGAGTGAGTGAGCAAGATAGCGAGCGAATGGCTGAGAGAGGGAGTGAGTGTGGCCTGGCAGCAGTGTTGAACAAGCCGACTGGCCGTGTGATGGCCCCTTTAGCAACAGACCACAACCCTCTGCAGCTCTTACCACATAACCGTGCCTGTTTATACAGCTGCCCCCTCAGCTTGACCACTGCCAGAAATCAACTACATTTCAAAGATTATATGTATTGATAATGTTCTCTGAATGCTCGTAATAGCATGGTACTCACAAGGACACTAATGTTACAGGGCCACCTTCTTTTCCCGTACCTGTGGTTGGAGGGATTGAGCCACAGTTTCCCCTGTTGTTTTTGGCAGAGGGTTGAGCCCTGCATGCAGCACATCTCCATACCTCCTTCCTTCCCTCCCTCCCTCCCTCCCTCCCAGACTGAATGCAGCCCCCCCCGTGTTTCCTTACTGCCAGTCTCTCATTGGAGCCACAACCCACTGTAGCCAGAACCATTTGAAGGAATGGCTTTGATTTCCTTCCACCTTTCACACATCAAATAGGGAAGTAGCACTATAAACTGCTCTCGTCTAAGCTGCACAAATATACCAGTATCCCAGTGAGACTACTAGACCACTTCCTAATGTGTGTGTGTGTGTGTGTGTGTGTGTGTGTGTGTGTGTGTGTGTGTGTGTGTGTGTGTGTGTGTGTGTGTGTGTGTGTGTGTGTGTGTGTGTGTGTGTGTGTGTGTGTGTGTGTGTGTGTGTGGAGGAAGAGGTGACTTAATTTTTACCCAGGACTGCCCTACATCAATGTTGAAATATGTCTAAAGTAAATAGTCTGTCATTTAATAAAATCACAACTCTACAGTGCTAGGATGGAGAACATATCAATGCCCACAAACTAAATGTTCCGCAATAAACCTCTGTTCTTAAGGGCAGGACCTCAACTTCAAATTCTGTGGCCATTCTTGGCTGCTAAAGTCAAGGGGCAGAAATGTAAACAAACAATCCGTCTTCCAAACTTTGAGTGATGATTCATTCTGTGGGAAAGGAACAGTTTCGATAAAAGGAAATAAGCACAATTAGAAGGTGGGTCATTCTTTGATGACATTCCAGGGGAAGTTTCAGGGAGGTAAGAGCAAGTACTGTGTGGACTGTGCTTTGTGTTGGCTGGTACCCTTGCGAGAAGTCAAATGCTCTATTATGTAATTATTGCATTGTTATTGGAAGGCAGGCATCGTTAGGAGTGTCTACAGTATTTACAACAAGTTCATTTGAATAAGAGTAAATCTCCATACAGTTGCAAATACCAATATACTGTAAATCCAACATCTGATTGTGATATCACCAGGCCTTTTTCATTTTCTACTGTCCCCAATGATGAAAGCCACCAATCAAGATGTTACATTGGACAAGAAAATCGTATTGTATCGTATCGTATTGCTACACTGACATTGTGGTGTCCATCAGACAAACGGAGACCGTGGAAGGGAACTGAGAGGCATGGGTATGTTTAAAAAACATATCAGCAGCTGTCTCTCTCTCATCGCTGCATGCCCCCACCACATTGCCAATGCCACGCAGTCTCACTTCCAGCTACGGTGGTGGTTCATGTAAGGACACATCTGCATCTCCCCCAGAGGAATGCCAGGGTTCATCTCTACAACAAGGTTTTATTTATTTATTTAACCTTTATTTAACTCAGCAAGTCAGTTAAGAGCAAATTCTTATTTACAAGGACGGCCTACCAAAAGACAAAAGGCCTCCTGCAGGGACGGAGGCTGGGATTAAAAATGTAGGACAAAACACACAAAACACGACAAGAGAGACACCACAACACTACATAAAGAGAGACCTAAAGACAACAACACAGCATGGCAGCAACACATGACAACATAGCATGGTAGCAACACAACATGACGACAACACAGTAGCGACACAACATGGCAGCATCACAACATGGTGGCAGCACACCCACGGTACAAACATTATTGGGCACAGACAACAGCACAAAGGGCAAGAAGGTAGAGACAACATGGGCCTATCAGCCCCAGTGTCATCACTGTCCACTATATGAACACGATCATGATAATGATTCAATGTGGTCCCTTGTGCTCATTAGGCAGTAAACACTATCACCCTGTATGGTTGCATACCACCACATAAAGATAGACTTCCGTATTATTGAGTAACAGATAGGCAGTAAACACTAACGACCACAAGGACAACATTGAATCACTTATCATGATCATGTTCATGTAGTGGACAGCCCATGGAGCAGGCGGTCATGTCAGTGGGGTCACTGAGACCGTGCAGGCACTCCGTTGGGCAGGGTGCATGTTCACTTCTCACCACCATCTGCTTACACGAGGCTGTACTGGGACCTTTTCCTTCCACTTTGTGCTCAACCAATAACCTTTATCCTGATGTATTTTGTCTACCCTCTGTTTTTTTTACCAGTTATATGATACACACCTTGAAGTGACAGAAAAAAAATATGTCAAGTTCTGTATCATCTTTTACTTAGTCCCTCTCTTGTGCCAAAGGAAGTCAGCTACCGTTGGAACATTCAGTGGCCTCTCTCCCCAGCTGGTCTATTGTGCTGTAGGCTTGGCATTGCCCAGTCCATTGATACTTCATGAGGATACTGTGGGAAGGTAGCAGGCTCCTACTGGATAAGAGAGCAGGGGTTCCTCTGTCTAATTGGTCTTCCTATTTGGCAGTGGGGCTGTGACACCTGTCGCAACATCCTACTGGGGCCATACAAATATGAAATGTGTAATTCTGCCAATGCAAACCTCTCCTGCATACTGTACAGCCTTGGTAGTAATGGAATGGGTTGACTGTTTTGCGGAATCTGTCTTCATATCCATTCTGGCCACTGTGAGTTGGGCTTATGACGGTTGCCAGAGTAAAGGGTCTATAGAGAGGTCTCGGGTGAAAAAGGCCTGGGAGAATCTCACTGGATGTCCTATCAGCTAATGCAGCAGCAGAAACAGAGCACTCCCCTTCCTCTCGTTGATTGAGGTGACACCCCCAATGATCGAGTAGACTAGAGATTAGACATGGGAGATAGCCTACAGTACACAGCAGTGGTGTCTACTGTGTTGTACCACACCCGAATGAAACACCATCTGACAACATTCACACTGTCAATGAGGTGTGTTGAGACTTTGGTTGCTCTGTCTGCTGTCTTTGGATGCTGGTTGGAGAATACATTAGACCTATGAGAGGAAGGTATCAACAGTCCCCCTTCCTATTCATGTACTACAACACCGGTGGGTGAGTATCCATGATGTTCATAACCTTCATAAACACATTACAATGGGGATTCGTACAGGTAATGTGTGAGTGGCAGACAGCGCAAGTGGCTGAGTTTAACCATGAGGATTTTCGGGAAAAAGGGCGTGCGTCTGACAGTCATTCAGGACAGTGGCGCACTCCTCATCACGTCATTCCATAATAAAGGAAACATTCTCCCATGTAGTTTCTGTTTCCCTTCCCTGCTGATGCTTGCTTATTTTTCCTGTGCCAGCCCACAGGAAGCCAGGCAAAGCCTAGGGTTCCAATGTGCCATGGTGTGCTCTCCAGACGTCACTCTAGGACATAACTCATAACTCCCACATGCACACCACCAAGAAGTCATGGAAACTCACTCTCATATCGTTCACAGGAAAGATGAGCAGTCGAGATATCGCAACTGGAAACCACCTGTTTGCTTCTGACCAATTGAAGCCAAGTGAATTGACTCATACTGTTTCTAACCCTAACCTGTATGACGCAGGTCCTTCAAGAGGATAATTGACAAAAGCTGTCTGAAAAGGGACTGTCAGAACAAGTGTTTGTACACTTCAGCTAATCTCAGGATGAGTGTCCACCACCTCACAGTAAGCTTTTTCACAATATCAATATCGCAATACTTTGATACACATTTTTCCATGGCAAAAAAGAAAACATGAAGCAGACTGAACTCTATGGTCCTTTGTAAGGTTCTGTATTCACATTCTTAGTAAACCTTGTGTTCTGTTTCGTTGTGTTCTTGAACATAGCCCTGTTTCGTTGTGTTATTGAACGTAGCCCTGTCTCTCATTTTTGTTCATTGATTTCACCGTTGTTAGTTACGCACCTGGTCTCATCAGCTCCTTATTTAGTTCAGTTCATTCTGTTTGTGCCTTTGTGAGGTATTGTTTGTTTTGACTCTACTAAGCCTTTTCCTAGCTCGTTTGTGAGAACCAGTTATAGCCTTCAGTCCTAGTTTTGATTCACCTGACTGTTTGCCTACTTGTGTTTGACCATTGCCTGCCTGTGACCACGATTCCTGCCTTCTGCGAAATAAACACCTTGTGAATCTACACCTTTTTCTCCCTGAGTATTCATTACACCTTTCATTAAAAACCTGCTTTATGTAAAATAGGGTGTCAACCAACATAAATTGTCCCCCCAACATAAGGATTTTTTCCCTCAATAAATAAAATCTGGTTAATGTTTTGTTTCCTTGCCACAACACTCGCGATACTCGCAATACTGGTATCGTGGCAGCCCTACTCCCAGTACAAACGACCAAATAATGAGAATCTCGTCCTTTCTGAAAACATCCCTTAGAACATCTCCACAGCATTTGTTTGCTTGGTGAATCAGCCTTTGATGTTGGGAGGGGAGTAAGACTGGGTGGTGAGAGCTGCTTCAGGATAATTAACACCTCAGCACCAGAAGCTACAGTAGTTGGACAGGAGACAACATACATTGCTATGCGAGCGCGCGCGCGCGCACACAAACACACACACACACACACACACACACACACACACACACACACACACGCACACACACACACACACACACACACACACACACACACACACACACACACACACACACACACACACACACACACACACACACACACACACACACACACACACACACACACACACACACACACACACACACCTACAGTACCTGCCTGAACGTTGTCTAGGTGACAGACAGCCAGAGACTTAGTGAAATTGTGTTGAGGAAGGGGAGAAGCCTTGGCTGCTATTAGAGGCCCTTGTCTTGTCTGTGCTGGAGGGACTGTGGGACCTGCATGTCTGGGCTCCTCTGCGTAGACTACACCAACCCCATAGAATGTCTCGAACACTTGAACTTTTCTTCTGCCTGTCACTGACATGCTGTTTCTAAAAAAACTGTGCGCCATCAGTTGTTACACGTAACTTAATTGCCTCGCCAACAGTTCTCTTCGTTTCTAAATCTTCACTGACAACAGAAATTCGATTCTTGAATGCTTTTGTTCTCTTTTTTTGCCAGGCCTGGTTCAAGTTTGGGGAGTGAATGATGTCATAGGAGATGTTCCTAGCAGAAAGTTCATTTCTAGGGCTGAGCGCTGAGAGACCCCTGGATGTTTTCAATGACGCCCTCATTCCCTGCAATAAACACACATGGCTGCTGCGCAATGCCAGGACTTAGCAAATGTAAACCCTCTGTTTGTGGTGCTATTAGGAGCGCTTAATGTATCTGCTGACCTGGTGATGAATTACCATCTCTCCCTGAGGAGGGTTCAGTAATGAGATTGCTGAATCCTTTCTGTGGTTTAAACACTAATTCCAGTGAAATCAAGAACATGTCTGACGCAATAAATGATTCACATACCTACAGTACTCAGCATCGAATAGACATGATGGGCGACTAGAGATGACCAGACCCAACTGCCTTCCCCTATATGCCACTGGCTCCTATGTATTGTTACACTGCAAGTGAAGGTGGATTTGACAGAAACAGCCAGCGGAGCATGTTCTCTTCCACAGGATGAAATCTGTGAGTAAAGACTCTCCTCAGTAAATTACAGGCATGGCAAACCTCTTGATCAGGTTGAGAGGTCATCCTGTGATCTTCTGTAGGGGACATAGCTGATCAAGGATGGCTTGGAACTGTGGTGCCTCTAAACCCCACTGGTGGAAAACACATCCAGCTCAAATGTCATCCCACACAGACAGACAGAGATCCCAAGAGGGTCTGGATCCCAGGGGGGGTCTTCCCAGCCCAGCTCACCCAGTAGAGGTGTTAAACCACAGGTTCTATCTAGGGTTCCTGGGCTATAGGCTCCAGGTGAAAAACGAGTTAACCTACTAATGACTGGCAGTGCTGTGTGCCATAGCCAACACCATTGAACGCAGTTTAGTTATGAACTGTTTAATAAAGTATAGATGCTTCCCAATGGGACTACCTACAATTCCCCTGAGACTGTCACTTAAGTTCATTGATATGTTTGAAGTAAGTATCAATTCAGCTACCACCCAGTTATTAAGACATACATCACAGCTTGATTTTAGATCCAGATGGATTTCTGGTCTACCCTGAACCCCCATGCTTACTCCCTATATGCCCTATTGGCATTGTTATATCTTTATTTTATTTATTTATTTCACCTTTATTTAACCAGGTAGGAAAGTTGAGAAGTTCTCATTTGCAATTGCGACCTGGCCAAGATAAAGCAAAGCAGTTCGACACATACAACGACACAGAGTTACACATGGAGTAAAACAAACATACAGTCAATAATACAGTATAAACAAGTCTATATACGATGTGAGCAAATGAGGTGAGATAAGGGAGGTAAAGACAAAAAAAAGGTCATGGTGGCGAAGTAAATACAATATAGCAAGTAAAACACTGGAATGGTAGATTTGCAGTGGAAGAATGTGCAAAGAATAGAAATAAAATATATATATACACAAGAGGTTTTACAAGGCAGTTCTGCCCTCAGCATCAAACATGCCTAATGCACCAGAATTACTACATCTTCGGACAAATGAACATAAATCACTCTCCACTTACAAAAGCCGTGTTCATCCACAATTATAAAAATACTTTCCTTGTAACATCAATGTGCCCTCATTTGTAAAACATATTCCAACTATTGTCTTGTGAAAAAACTATGCAACCACAGTATAGTGTGAGGTAGTTCTGAGGACAATGTATGTACTGTATATATCACAGTTGTGCACATGTCAAATCATTAAATAGGCCACAGAAGGAATGCACCCAGAAACACGACTCACTTACTTCCAAGGGCGGATCCATTTCTATCTGTTCTCCTCGGGTCTATATTTACAGTGTGGATGGAGCAACTCTGCATGACAGGAGAAAAACGCCTCTCATTGGAAAAAACACAGCCTTTTCTCTAGAGAGAGATGTGTCCTCCTCCCAGGCTTGAGTAATTGTGTCTGATGTAGAGTAGGCCTATCCAGTGCTGACCGGAGCCAATAGTTAAGCATTCTGGCCTGGTTTTCATAAGTAGAGGTTCAGATTTGTTTTCTGCTTTGTGCTCCATGGCTGAAGGATTGGTCGTTCCACAGAGAACACCTCTCCCAGAACTCGACTCATGGCATCATCCCAGGACTGTGATGTCACTGGGGCACCATCATAGTTTAACTCATTGGCCAATCATTGGTCGCCAAACACAGACATTAGAGCACTCTGTGTTGGTTTTCTGGTCTAATTAAAATAAACAGGAGCCGATTCTCTGGGGTTTAAACTTCCAACATGCTTTATCTTTCTACAGCTTAGAGGAATCACACACAAGTGTCCAACCAACACAGACAGGTCATTTGGATGTGATTTATGCTGGAGTTCATCATTTTTTTCTGGCAAGCACTGGCTATGCCTCTGCCAAACCCAGAGAACCCAGTGTGACAATAACTAAACTATGTAGTAAACTGAAACCTTTTTATAATTCACACGATCTTGTTCTTTCATCCCCCTGTGATTTATTTAAAATGTTTTATTTGGCAGTGGTGTGTACATATTGCACGTCGTTTGACTTCACCAGTGAGACTCCAGTGAAACAGGGGACTCCGACACTGTGAGTGTCCTACAGCAACAGTAACTACAGTCACCTGAACTTGCAACTCTCTGCATAGAACCCACCTGAGTTTATTGGTTGGCTTGTAAACGTGCGGCGATAGGAAAATGACTCGGTGTGTGTGGGGGTAGGTAAGCACCAGCACACCAAGTAGAAAAGATGACAGGGCCATTTGCCATAATGATAAACATATGTAACAAATCTGATTGTCTAGTTACTCTTTAGCCCTGATAAATTAGTAATACAAAGTCTTTCCGCAGAACTTTCTGCAGAACTGTTGAAGTCTTAATTAATATTGACTATCACGCTTCAGGTAAGACCCAGATGCAGACAACGTCGAAGTAACAACAGTTGAATAATCGAACGGGAGCAGGAAAAAGACAGGTGAAGGACAGGCAGAGGTCGGTAATCCAGATAGGTGTGGCAACGGTACAGGACGGCAGGCAGGCTTAGGGTCAGGGCAGGTAGAATGGTCAACACCGGGTTTAACTCTGGACACATGAAAGGTAGGATGTATACGAAGGGTCCAGGACAACAGAAGATGAACAGCAGAGGGGTTCATGACTTTGGAGATGGGAAATGGGCCGATAAACTGAGGGATCTACCCAGAGGGGCGGATCCCGGGAGGACAAACATCTGGGCAGAACGTATGCCGACCTCTTCTTCCTGCTTAGGGAAGAGCTGGGAACACTCAAAGGGGGTAGACCTGTAGCAGAGCAGAGAAGGGTGTTGCGGGTGTATTCGACCAATACAAGCTGCTGGTGGGTTTGGCGGAGACCAGGCAGAGCTGAGTAGTCTCTATGGCCTGTTTGACTCGCTCCGACTGGCCGTTGGTGTCAGATCTCCCCAAGGAGATGTGGGTGTGGAGTCAGGCGCAGGAGAAACAAGTTCTGAAGAAAAGGGTGTTTTATTCAACCAGCTCAAAAAATAACAGGACACCTTGACTATAGCAGTAGCCACGAAATCCCACTCAGACACAGTCCAGAGAAAAACACCTGTTAAACATGAACTAATGAAAAGGAAACCCAAACTCACTGACAGTCAAACGAGAACAATCCTGCACAAAACCCCAAAGGAAATGTCAAGATAATACCTCCCCTAATTAACCAAAATGAAACCAGGTGAAAAACAAAACAGACATAACCAAAAGAAAAGGAAAAAGGATCCGTGGCAGCTAGTAGACCGGCGCCGACGACCGCTGAGCGCCGCCCGAACAGGGAGAGGAGCCACCTTCGGTGGAAGTCATGACAGTTGGACTGGGGGTGGAACCTGGAGGACGCAATGAGGGTGCAGAAAGCCTTCCAGAACTGGGACAAGAACTGAGGACCACCGGTCGGAGACCATGACCACTAGTAGTCCATGGATCTGCTGCAGACGTGCTGCACCATGAGATGGGCTGCCTCTTTGACAGAGGGTAGTTTGGGGAGAAGAATGAAGTGGGCGGCTTTGGAAAACAGATCCACCACGGACAGGGTGGCGGTGTTACCATCAGACGGGGGAAGACCCGTGACAAAGTCCAGGGAGATGTGAAACCAGGGATGGTGAGGGACAGGCAGAGGTTGAAGGAGACCAGCCGGAGCTTGACAAGAATGGCCTCAAGTTATGGGGTAGTAGTCGTGGGGCTATAGCAGCGTGACAGCGCATCCGGCTTGACATTCTTGGATTAGAAGTTGAACCATATGAACAGCAGGGCCCATCTAGCTTTCCTGGAATTGAGGCGCTTGGCGGTGCGGAGATACTCCAGGTTCTTGTGGTCGTTCCACATGATGAACGGGATGTTCCACCCCCTTCAGTCAGTGCCTCCATTCCTCCAACGCCATCTTCACTGCGAGAAGCTCACAATTCCCCACGTCATAGTTCTTCTTCGTGGCGTTGAGGCGATGGGAGAAGAAGGCACAGGGATGTAGCTTGAGGTTCAGGGCAGAACCCTGGGACAGGACAGTCCCCACTCTGACATCCGAAGCATCGGCCTCCACCACGAACTGACGGGATGGGTCAGGATGAACCAAGCTGGGAGCTATGGTGAAGTGATGATTGAGGTCCCGGAAAGCCCGGTCAGCAGCTGGAGACCACGTGAACGGAACCTTAGGTGAGGTGAGTGCTGACAGGGTAATGGGGAAGATGGGCGACACCTGGAGGGGGGTGGAGACAATCACAAAGACAGGTGAAACAGATCAGGGTGTGACAATTGAATAACACTGGAACCAAATTACCTTCAACAGCCTGGGAATTGGGGGTGACATCTCAATTAGGAGGTGAGAAAGAATGATTTTATTCCACACAGCAGCCTTACAGCCAAGGGCCCAGCACTCAGGCATTAGAAGACAGAGGTCTGGATAGTGACACAGAGCCCAGTACTCAGGCATTAGAAGATGGAGGTTTGGATAGTGACACAGAGCCCAATACTCAGGTTTAGAAGATGGAGGTCAGGATACTGACACAGAGCCCAGTACTCAGGTTTAGAAGACGGAAGTCTGGATAGTGACACAGAGCCCAGTACTAAGGCATTAGAAGACGGAGGTCAAGATAGTGACACAGAGCCCAGGACTCAGGTTTAGAAGACAGAGGTCTGGATAGTGACACAGAGCCCAGTACTGAGGCATTAGAAGACGGAGATCAAGATAGTGACAGAGAGCCCAGTACTCAGGTTTAGAACACGGAGGTCTGGATAGTGACACAGAGCCCAGTACTCAGGTTTAGAAGATGGAGGTCTGGATAGTGGCACAGAGCCCAGGACTCAGGTTTAGAAGACAGAGGTCTGGATAGTGACACAGAGCCCAGTACTGAGGCATTAGAAGACGGAGGTCAAGATAGTGACAGAGAGCCCAGTACTCAGGTTTAGAACACGGAGGTCTGGATAGTGACACAGAGCCCAGTACTCAGGTTTAGAAGATGGAGGTCTGGATAGTGGCACAGAGCCCAGGACTCAGGTTTAGAAGACAGAGGTCTGGATAGTGACACAGAGCCCAGTACTGAGGCATTAGAAGACAGAGGTCAGAATAGTGACACAGAGTCCACTCAGAGCAGATAAGGGAGCCGGAGATAACACAGAGAGAAACGATAATATCTCATAACAAAAGACTAAGAGAGAGATGGCCTTAGTTTGGTATGTTAAGCATGCTTTGCATTGTTATTCTCCACATTGGTACTGTGAAAGGGAGAGGCATGGTAACTGGATAATTTGGTATTTGGTAGACTCCCCCAACAGTGGCAGTCGGTGCCGTTTAAGATGAGGGAGGACAATATATATTTTTTCATGAGCATGGCCTTATTTCTATTACATCATATTGGATGACTGATATTTATATATTTTTTTAACCCAGCTCAATGTATCAATAGGTTTAGCCTACTACATGATACTCAAATTTGCCCAATACTCATCATGAAGTTGGTACAACCTAAACTATGAATGAAAACATAGAAGCACAAATGTTGAGTGAAAATGTTTAGGTGACCTACAGTGACACATGGACAAACAGTGACACATTCTTGCCTGCATCTGGTTGATCTAGGGTGTAATCATTAGTCCAACAATTGCAAACGAGAGTAGGTTATATAATATTTTTCAACAGAATCGGCGGAATGAATACTCCCTGATCACACGTAAACACAGTTCACTTCATAGCAGCCACATTGTATTCCTACTCGCATCTATGCACTCTCCTACTCTCACCTTTTCCCATCACTTCTGGACAATGCAAAACACATCAGCTGTATGTGACCAGGTGACAAAAAAACATATCATAACCGCTGCACACAGCCTACATCGTTGTCACCATATTAGCTCAACTAACGTCACATTCAATGTAGTTAATATAACTAACGCGTTAGGAAATATGTTGCAATCATGAAGTACAGTGTACAGTCAGTAAGCAGTTTAGCAGTTACACCGGCGGGCCCCGGCAATACATTTGTAAAACCAAATGCTTACCTTCACTTGGAAGAGTTTCAGTGTTGTGTTGGATAGTCATTGCCAGCTAGCTAACATAGCATCCCTCTGTTTGAGCTGGGTGTTTGAGTAGGCTAAACTAGTTAGCTGCATTTGCTAGCTAAGTAAGTGAAAGTGAAAGTAAAATATATATTTATGTATATTTGTATATATATATCTTGCTTTTCCTTGATTTTTGAAGAAATGAATTTGTTAAAAAATGTCAACTATTGTCTTTCTCTTGCTTTGAGTCAACTACTCACCACATGTTAGCTTCAACCTCTCACCACATGTTAGCTGCAGCTTTTGCTTTCAGTACTAGATTCATTCTCTGATCCTTTGATTGGGTTGAAAACATGTCAGTTCATGCTGCAAGAGCTCTGATAGGTTGGAGGACATCCTCTGGAGTGGGTGAGAACCATGAACCTCCTAGGTTTTGTACTGAGGTCAATATAACTAGAGGAGGATGGAAGCTAGCTGTCCTCTGGCTACACCATGGTGCTACCCTACAGAGTGCTGTTGAGGCTACTGTAGACCTTCATTGCAAAACAGTGTGTTTTAATACATTATTTGGTGATGTGAATATAGTTATAATAGTTTTATTTAAAACTGATAACTTTTTAAATGTTTCACAATTTACATTTGTATAGAACTCACTAAGGATGGTCCTCCCCTTCCTTATCAGAGTAACATCCACTGCACCACAACCATGAGAAACTAACTAGGCTGGTGTATCGGTCTCTCCTCCCCATACCCACCCACAAACACTAGCCTACCATCATCATGCCTGCATCTATTATTGCGTGCTTCTTGGTATGATGCCAGAAAAACAAACTGTCGGTACAGCTTACAGTTAGTTATGTGCAGTGAAGCAGGATAAGCAACATCAATACATTTATAGGAATCCTTCTATAAGGTGATATAAAAAACAAACATATTTTGATACAGTGCAGTGCTGCCAAACCCTATCTGGTAAAACATGTAATCACCTCAGTAACCACGACTACAATCCCTCTGCCTTCCTGTCTGGCAGTACATTTAAACTTTCACTTAAACTGACCCATCAGTCATCGTTCAACATTACCACAACAACATCCATTCTCAATCAGTGCCATAGGAGTGGACATGACAACTCTGACCTCGAGTGACGTGAGTAGCATAACCCATCAACTGAATGATTGGTGTGACTTCTGTTTTCACTGTTGTCCTTCTCTCTTCCACACTCACATACTAACTCACTGATTGACTCACAAACTCTCTTGGACACCTGTGCGTACACACACGCACGTGTGTGCGCACACACATGCATACATTCGTGCGCACACACACATGCATACACAGACGCACGCACGCACGCAAGCACACACACACACACACACACACACACACACACACACACAGCTTAGTCATCACACACACAGTCATGCTTAGCATAAAAGAGTGGGCGACTATAGACCCATAAGAGAGTAAAAGGTATATATTCCTGTGGTTTCCTGCTGTTGGTATTTGCATCACAAGCACCTTGACAACACAGGTGGTCTATTGACTGGGAAATGTAGGTAACACAAGACATCAGGAGATGATGTATAACTGACACCTTCACACAGAGATCTTTTCAAGTTTCTCTATGAGGAGATGCTAAGTGTAGCATTATATTCTTCAGTCAGCCTGCCCTGAGGGCAGGTCATCCAGGAGAGCTCTGGGGATCTGTCCGCTTACACTAAGAATGGAATGTAGTGTTTCTCCACATCTGATCTATTGTGTTGTCTACAGTGACCCTGCGACCTACTGACAAAGGGACTGCCCCTCTGTGTTGCCATCACTCTGGGCCAACTACTCTACTTACCCTTATGGAACATCATAGAGAGTCCACTTCTCCTTTGCCCTCGTGACACAACGTTTTATTTTTGGAAAGAAATTGTGTTTATGAGTAGGGTAATGAAAATAGTGTTGGCTATTTGTACAGATTAGCTCAATCGGCAAGTATTATTTGCATACATATGTCAGTTTGATCCCTGAATCTGAATGTAAACACCTGACATATCTTCAAAGTCCAAGCTAGAATCTTACTTCCCATACTTTCTAAAAGGAATCACGAACTTCTTGAAGTACTTGAAAACTTTGGACATGCCAGGCTTTGAGAGTGTGAGCTGAGGAGAAGCCATCGTTTGATCCGAACTGACAAGGAGCTTGGGGGGGAGAAAATGAATAAAGCACAATAAGATTCTCAAGTCTTTCCCTGTCTCTCTCTTGAGAATATGGGATAGCAAAAGGAATATCTAATCAAATGTTAAAACGGAGAGAAACAGATTGAACTTTAGGTTGTAAATTATTAAGGCATCAGTGTAATTTGAGTCTGTATCGGCTTGTGCGTATGGTGTCTGTGTGTCTGTGTGCGTGCGTGTGTGTTAAATGTGAATCTTGAATGCTGCTTCTCTCCAAAATGCTAGTTCACATGAAAGATGCTCCTAGAGTGTTGTGAAAACGAACACACCAGTGATGATCCCTTCAACTTCCTTAACGCCGTCGGTCAAAATATCACTCCTGCTAACAACACACGGTAAGAAGAAACAAAACCCAGTGGAAGATCAAACCAGTAAAAGACCTCATCTTGGTTTAACAGTACTACTGGGAATGGAGAACTGGCTAGTGGACTCTCATAAGGCATGACAGACAAAATGATGGGGAAAGGCAGGGCGTAGGGGTGTGTCTCAATGGAGACCATACCATGTGGGTGAGAGGGGACCCCAGTGAGAATTGTTTGTCTCGAATAAGTAAGTAAGCATCTACAGTAGTTCTGGGTGAAGCCAAAGGCAAGGCAGGGGGGTGTCCATTTCATGTGCTTGCTAACATTTCTTATACCTTGTATTAGCACTGCTGAGCTTAGCCCAGCTCTAACTCTGAAGTGTCCATAGCAACCGGTGATACTGTACACCACTGTTGGCTATCTACCACGACAACAGAGAATGGTGCCGCATGGAGCAGAGCCATAAACCTGCTTACGTTTTCATTTTTCATTTTAGAAGGACCATAATTACAGAAGCAAATTAGGGAATGATTGATTTGGAATGCTTGCTCTGCGTGGCCAAACTATTAGACTGCTGAGCTCTATTAGAAAGCAAATTTGAATTATTACCTGCCACCAAAATGGGAGACATGCTGTCCCTAAGGACCTTGGGATGCCGAGTCACTACAGAAGCCACTACATTCAGAGCCCAGAGTCCATCACATGATGCCAGAACGCACAGCAGTAAAATGTCTGGAGAGTCAATGTAATGATTGACATGGGAATTACATTCCTATTTTGGAACCTCTGGACTGACAAGCTACAATACACATGTAATCATAGCTGGCATCTCTCACTGAAGGTTAAGGGCTACTGTTAGAGAGAGTATTCATATTGTATGAATAAATCTGTTCATTGCAGATGCTCTCAAATAAATCATCTACACACAATTGAACTTTATATAAAAAGGTTAATGGTTTGTTATTAACATTACATGATATGTTCACTTACTGAATTGTGTTTTACTAGTCCAAAAAGAGCAATAACAAAAAACTACAAATTCACAGCAGAGGTAACCGATACAAAAAGAAAATCACACTTTTAGTACCTCAGCACAGCTCAGTGGAACTGTGGCTATACTCACTTCCTAATGGGAGATAATTCACGGTCTCTTGAGTTAAAGAGGTGATCTTTCTCTGCCTCAAACTGCCATTATTCATGGCCTGTCATCTTAGGAGCTGCCTAACACTCCCCTGACCATGAGCAGACATGTCTCAAAGGAGCCTGACTTTGTGTGTCTGTGTGTGTGTGTGTGTGTGTGTGTGTGTGTGTGTGTGTGTGTGTGTGTGTGTGTGTGTGTGTGTGTGTGTGTGTGTGTGTGTGTGTGTGTGTGTGTGTGTGTGTGAGAGAGAGAGATTAGGCACCTTAGATGGGTGCTGACTTGGATTCCGTTACAGCTTAGAAAACCTGTTGATATTAGAATGTACATAGTGCTGAACGTACTGTATGTGAAGTCCATTGAGTGTGGAGTACAGTTCATAGCAGTTGGGCCATTTTAAATGTTTGCCCTGAGTCACATCATTACATAAGAATGAATTACATAACGTTTGTTTTGGTGAATCATTAGCTCGGAAGACATTTTAAAATGCTAAGAAAGAGCTGAATGGATAATGAACATTCTTTCCTGAAGCCAAGTGCAAGTTTGGCATTAAAGATGAACAATGTTGTCTGGAAGAAAGGATAAAATGTGAACGTCAAAGCGAGTATCTACAGATCTACAGAATCGGAAACATCAGTAGACTATATAAAGGACGGGGCGCAGGGACCTCTGGCCACTCATTAGAATGTAGCACCTGTTCCCCAGAGCCATCGAGAATGGCAGTAGATGAGGGGTCAATCAACAACACAGCATTTGGCAGCATTAGAGGGTGACAGATAATCCCATCATTGTCCTGTATCAATGACCTGGCCACTGCTCCACGACAGAAAAGCACAGAGAGCTAGGGCCTGGAGATAGACCTGGTTGAGGTACTGTATTTCTGTGTCCCTTAGCAACTTTTAATCTACTCTGATATGACATCTCATTAGCTATCTGGTTAGAAGGTATTCAGGGCAGGTACAGGTGGGCAGGCTTGTTGGGTACGCTGAGTGACGTCCCCTTTCATCTCAGGCCAGACCTGCAGCCGTTCCCTTTTATGTGACCAGGTTACTGGCGAAAAGGGGCTCCCATTCTGGGGGATTGAACAGCAAGGCTCCAGTGACACCATATATTGTCTTTCTGTCTTGCCTGCCTCGCCCAGTCTGAGATTATAGGTGTTCTTCTACCACAGGGTATCATTGGCGAGGCTGTGGGAGAGAAATACGGAATTGATGTAGATTCCTAGTGTGTTTGCAATGCTTTCTGATGATATCAGTTATCTGAGCTGTGTGGCAACCTGGATTAAAAAGTATCAGTCACCTTTTCACTTTTCTTAAGTAATTATTTGTTGATAGGCATGATATCACCTCCGCTTGTCCCTGAAGGGACATAGCTGTGAAATCAGTGCGAAAGGTAATCTGTGCTAATTAATCGAATCATCTGATGGGTGACGACTCCATTAATTAAGGAAGTCCCTGCCAGGAATATGTCTCTATTAATAATAGGCTGTTTTTCCATATTGGTAAAATAAGTTTCCACAGAATTTCCCACCTCTCAGTGTCCAGTATCACATTTATTCTCTTACCTGGCAGAGATGCAGTACATTAAACCAGAGCTATGAGTTCCAAGACAGCTGTGGAAGGCTAAAAAAGATAAACCCTTTGTTTCCTCACATGCCTTGTGGCTTTGCCCAAAACAGAGGCATGGCCTCCAGCTCTATTGTGCTGCTCTATGGAAAGTAGCAGCACGCGGGCCCCGCCCACCTGAGGATCTCTCCTTTTCATCCATCTATTCCCTGTGTTTGAGGGGGGGAAAATCCACTTATTACTTAAAACCTTGCTGGATTGCTTGCTTTCATTTTACTATGGTGACTCTCGCGGCATTCGTTTTTTCCCCGTTAACGTTACGACCACGGAAACATTTGTAATGGTCTGTCAAACACACTCTGGTATTGGCTGAAATGGGCTTGATGGAATACAATGGCTTTCCATTGCCCCTATAAGAACGTCAACGCTTGGTTGCAGATCACACTTAGATCACATGAAAGAGAGGAAAAATAACTTTATTTTGGTGGGTGTTGATATTTTGTGCAATTAAAAAAACTAATAATTTAATACAGTTGAAATGTTTACAAAATAGAAATGAAAGCAATTTCCGAAAAGGGAACACTCGGATTATTATGTCTGATCTTGCAAACAATGTAAATTATATATAGATAGGTGTAATCTCGAGCCAAACATTTAGATTTTAAATCGCATAGGTATCCTTCTCTTGACACACTTGTTGAAGTATGCAAGAGAAGGTGAAAACAACATTTATGAATAATTCATGAGGCAGTCTAGACAGCACCGTTTTGATTGGAGGTTTTTGGTGATTGCAGCCCTGTTCCACCCCTTTATATTTATTTATTCATGTATGCAAATACACCTATACGCAAATGAGGTACATATACAGTCATTTTATTTATTTTATCACAAAGTATTAAAACAATAGCTGACACACAAATATACACTACCGTTCAAAAGTTTGTGGTCACTTAGAAATGTCCTTGTTTTCCATGAAAACATACATGAAATTAGTTGCAAAATGAATAGGAAATATAGACGTTGACAAGTTTATAATAATGATTTTTAATTGACCAAATTGAATTGTGTCCTTCAAACTTTGCTTTCGTCAAAGAATCCTTCATTTGCAGCAATTACAGCCTTGCTGCCCATTGGCATTCTAGTTGTCAATTTGCTGAGGTAATCTGAAGACATTTCACCCCATGCTTCCTGAAGCACCTCCCACAAGTTGGATTGGCCTGATGGGTACTTTTTATGTACCATACGGTCAAGCTGCTCCCACAACAGCTCAATAGGGTTGAGATCCGGTGACTATAATGGAGTGACAAGCACAGACATAATACCAGCTGACTGCTTCTTCCCTAAATAGTTCTTGCATAGTTTATAGCTGTGATTTGGGTCATTGTCCTGTTGTAGGAGGAAATTGGCTCCAATTAAGCTCCGTCCACAGGGTATGGCATGGCGTTGCAAAATGGAGTGACAGCCTTCCTTCTTCAATATCCCTTTACCCTGTATAGATCTCCCACTTTACCACCACCAAGGGACCCCCAGACCATCACATTGCCTCCACCATGCTTGACAGATGGCGTCAAGCATTTCTCCAGCATCTTTTCATTTTTTCTGCTTCTCACGAATGTTCTTCTTTGTGATCCGAACACCTTGAACTCAGATTCGTCTGTCCATAACACTTTTTTCCAATCTTCCTCTGTCCAGTGTCTGTGTTATTTTGTCCATCTTAATCTATTATTTTTATTGGCCAGTCTGAGATATGGCTTTTTCTTTGCAACCCTGCCTAGAAGGCCAGCATCCCAAAGTTGCCGCTTCACAGTTGACGTTGAGACTGGTGTTTTGCGGGTACTATTTAATGAAGCTGCCAGTTGAGGACTTGTGAGGCATCTGTTTCTCAAACTAGACACTCTAATGTACTTTTCATTTGCTCAGTTGTGCACCCGGGCCTTCCACTTCTGTTTCTATTCTGGTTAGAGCCAGTTTGCGCTAAGGGAGTAGTAGTACACAGCATTGTACGAGATCTTCAGTTTCTTGGCAATTTCTCTCATGGAATAGCCTTCATTTCTCAGAACAAGAATAGACTGACGAGTTTCAGAAGAAAGGTCTTTTCTGGCCATTTTGAGCCTGTAATTGAACCCAGAAATGCTGACGCTCCAGATACTCAACTAGCTTAAAGAAGGACCGTTTTATTACTTCTTTAATCAGAACAACACTTTTTAGCTGTGCTAGCATAATTGCAAAATGATTTTCGAATGATCAATTAGCCTTCTAAAATGATAGACTTGGATTAGCTAACACAAAGTGCCATTGGAACACAGGAGTGATGGTTGCTGATAATGGGCCTCTGTAGGCCTATGTAGATCTTTTTTTAATCAGCCGTTTCCAGCTACAAGAGTCATTTACAACATGAACAATTTCTACACTGTATTTCTGATCAATTTGATGTTATTTTAATGGACAAAAAAATTTGCTTTTCTTTCAAAAAGGACATTTCTAAGTGACCCCAAACGTAGTAATGGTGGTGTATGTAATAATTAAATCAGACCTTCTTGTTGAGTTTCCGATAACCTACCATTTATATAGGAGTGGTTAAAACATGCAAATAATGGTCCTCTGAGTATATCAAAAAATGTTTGCGTTAACTTTGACCGCCTTAATATACTGTATATTGAAACAGGATCCAAGTGCTGTATATAAAAATCCAAAAAAGTGGAGGCCTCTTAGACTTCAGTGTTGTGATGCAAATATTCGATCTAAATGCTTAGCACATAGATTTAAAAAGGTTTTGTCAGATCATTTTCATCCTAATCAGACAGTTTTTTTTACATGGACCGATACATTGGAGATAATATAAGACAAGTACTGGAAACAATAGAACACTATGAAAAATTGGGGAAACCTGGCCTGGTTTTCATAGCTGACTTTGAAAAGGCTTTTGATAAAGAACGACTGGGGTTTATAGAGTTGAAGTCGTAACTTTACGTACAACATAGCCAAATACATTTAAACTCAGTTTTCAATATTCCTGACATTTAATCCTAGTAAAAATCCCCTGTCTTTGGTCAGTTAGGATCACCACTTTACTTTAAGCATGTATAGTAGAGATAATGATTTAGTCCAGCTTTTATTTCTTCCATCACATTCCCAGTGGGTCAGAAGTTTACATACTGTACACTCAATTAGTATTTGGTAGCATTGCCTTTAAATTGTTTAACTTGGGTCAAACGTTTTGGGTAGCCTTCCACAAGCTTCCCACAATAAGTTGGGTGAATTTTGGCCCATTCCTCCTGACAGAGCTGGTGTAACTGAGTCAGGGTATTAGGCCTCCTTACTCGCACACACTTTTTCAGTTCTATAGGATTGAGGTCAGAGTTTGTGATGGCCACTCCAATACCTTGACTTGTTGCCCTTAGGCCATTTTGCCACAACTTTGGAAGTATGCTTGGGGTCATTGTCCATTTGGAAGACCCATTTGCGACCAAGCTTTAACTTCCTGACTGATGTTTTGAGATGTTGCTTCAATATATCCACGTAATTTTCCTCCCTCATGACGCCATCTATTTTGTAAAGTGCACCAGTCACCCTGCAGCAAAGCACCCCCACAACGTGATGCTGCCACCCCCGTGCTTCAAGGTTGGGATGGTGTTCTTCGACTTGCAAGCCTCCCCCTTTTTCCTCCTAACATTCCAATGATGGTCATTATGGCCAAACAGTTCTATTTTTGTTTCATCAGACCAGAGGACACTTCTCCAAAAAGTACGATCTTTGTCTCCATGTGCAATTGAAAACCGTAGTCTGGCTTTTTATGGCGGTTTTGGAACAGTAGCTTCTTCCTTGCTGAGCAGCCTTTCAGGTTATGTCGAGATAGGACTCGTTTTACTGTGGATATAGATACTTTTGTACCTGTTTCCTCCAGCATCTTCACAAGGTCCTTTGCTGTTGTTCTGGGATTGATTTTCCCTTTTCGCACCAAAGTACGTTCATCTCTAGGAGACAGAACGCATCTCCTTCCTGAGCAGTAGGACAGCCGCGTGGTCCCATGGTGTTTATACTGGTGTACTATTGTTTGTACAGATGAACGTGGTACCTTCAGGAGTTTGGAAATTGCTCTCAAGGATACACCAGACTTGTGGAGGTCTACAATTTGTCTTGGATGATTTGTTTTGATTTTCCCATGATGTCAAGCAAAGAGGCACTGAGTTGAAGGTAGGCCTTGAAATACATCCACATGTACACCTCCAATTGACTCAAATGATGTCAATTATCCTATCAGAAGCTTCTAAAGCCATGACATAATTTTCTGGAATTTTCCAAGCTGTTTAAAGGCACAGTCAACTTAGTGTATGTAAACTTCTGACCCACTGGAATTGTGATACAGTGAATTATAAATGAAATATTCTTTCTGTAAACAATTGTTGGAAAAAGCACTAGTGTCATGCACAAAGTAGATGTCCTAACCGACTTGCCAAAACTATAGTTTGTTTACAAGAAATTTGTGGAGTGGTTGAAA
This sequence comes from Oncorhynchus tshawytscha, assembly GCF_018296145.1. Classification (NCBI taxonomy): domain Eukaryota; kingdom Metazoa; phylum Chordata; class Actinopteri; order Salmoniformes; family Salmonidae; genus Oncorhynchus; species Oncorhynchus tshawytscha. Next base: position 31,512,876 of record NC_056435.1, on the reverse strand, counting down.
AACAAGTGTCTGTAAACTTCTGACTTCAACTGTATATATATTGGAGTGATTATAAGAAAATACTCCATTATTTGTCCGTGCCAATACAATGTTTTTTGTGATATACTATAATTCTCTCAATATATGATCGATAAAAAAATAGAAAACCTTTGGAGTATCTTCATCAATTGTCCAACTGTTGCATTTATCAGACTTGTAATTAGAACCTTTTAACAATTTAGAAGGCTGTTGCTAATAAAGGAGCACACGCATAGCCATCATGGAACAGGGGTTAGCCACGGCTGCTAAGTATGGTCGCTCTGGTGCCATGCCACACACACACACACACACACACACACACACACACACACACACACACACACACACACACACACACACACACACACACACACACACACACACACACACACACACACACACACACACACACACACACACACACACACACACACACACACACACACACACACATACCCTCACACCCACTGTGACATGCTTTCCCACGCCCTGGGACCACACTGGGCAGGCTCATTACAGTGCTTTGTCAGTCACTTAAAGCCAGAGGACAGCTGTGGGCCAGCAGCTCAGTCACACTCATGGCCGAGCCATATCCCAGCTACATGACTAATCACCAGGCCCCACACACCAACGAGGTGGCTATAAATAATGCCAGGGCCAGGCGTAAATGAAGTTACACCTCCACCTGTCAATTGGATGTGCAGATATTGATTGCTGTGCTTGTGTTTCCCCCTGTCAGCCACTGGATCCAAGGTCCCTGAGCCCAAACACTCTGGCCAGCCAGGCAGGCAGGCAGGCATTATTAGTAGAGCATCAGTCTCGCTCTGTCAGTCAGGGGCGTCAAACCAAACCACCAGAGAAGATGTGACCTCGCCACCCCTAGCTGTCTTGAGTGCTCCACATTAATGAACTGCTCTTAACAACGGCCTTGAGCTGTCCGTTGACCTGAGTGCCATCTTTTCAACCTCGAGAGTGATTCTAGCATTGACTAGATGACATTGATCAATGCAAATATGGGATATTCATTCAAACATTCATAAATACATTAATACGCCTGTGGGCACCAAATCATTATCATGCATAACATGCACTGATAAACAAAGTATATTACATCAGGTGCTTTTTAAAGAGGTATACCTCCTCATGACCCATTTTCAAGTTGACATTGACCCAGATGTGTCCCATTCTGAATGACTGACTCTGACAATGTGATACAAATAGGCAAAATACTTCACACATCCTTGTCACGCATCACCCAAGGGGCAGCAAGATTTTCAAAACAGTCTAAATGGAAACTCATTATTTGAATCATGTTATCACTAGCTGGCTTGCTTGGGCCTCCAGATATTGTAGCCCTTATTTGACATTGAAACGTTCCTGATTATTTTGCATACCTGAAGGATATGTTTTCCTGGAGCGCAGGACAACTTGTCTATTTTGGTTACTGTAGGACATTCTAAATAATAATGGACATCTTATATTAATAATGTCAGAGCCTTGGAAAGTTATGTGGAAGAGTCTATTCAACTGTAGAGGTCAACTCAAAGTGTGTCGCAAGTGTACACAATCCTTTGGACCATGGTTTGAGAATATTCCTCAATGTCTTGAAGACACACAGCTCGCCCCTCCCTGCTCCATCCCCTCTGGCCTTGTAATTACTTAGTCCTCCACATATTGATTGACTGGCCCTGCCCTTCAGACTTCAAAGGAGCGCATCTTTCACAAGTTACAACAATTATCCTAACAAGAAAGTGAAGTACAGCTGTTGCAATATCATTTGAACTAAATCCCTCGAAAAAAGGGTCAACTTCCTGAAGGACCGAAGGTTCACGGGGACGTAACCTGTTTCTCACGTTTTTTTTTTCTTTTGATATATCCAGTTGTTCACTTTTGACATGAGACCTATTGGAGGATAAAGGGACAGTTTAACAGTCAGTCAATTAAATCCAAACAGCCATTTAATCAAATGATCATCATCCTAATAATCTCTTTATTGAAAGCAGTAAAGATATACCACTAAACAGTGCTTTTCAAGTGGCTCCCCTGTAGCAGTGGAGCGAATAGCTGAATCCACATTCTAAGTTGTAAGCCCTCTGGTGAATGTGCCCTAGTCAAATCAAATCAAATTTATTTGTCACATACACATGGTTAGAAGATGTTAATGCGAGTGTAGCGAAATGCTTGTGCTTCTAGTTCCGACAATGCAGTAATAACCAACGAGTAATCTAGCTAACAATTCCAAAACTACTACCTTATACACATAAGTGTAAAGAGATAAAGAATATGTACATAAAGATATATGAATGAGTGATGGTACAGAGCGGCATAGGCAATATGCAGTAGATGGTATCGAGTACAGTATATACATATGAGATGAGTATGTAAACAAAGTGGCATAGTTTAAAGTGGCTAGTGATACATGTATTACATAAAGATGCAGTAGATGATATAGAGTACAGTATATATGTATACATATGAGATAAATAATGTAGGGTATGTAAACATTATATTAAGTAGCATTGTTTAAAGTGGCTAGTGATATATTTTACATCAATTTCCATCAATTCCCATTATTAAAGTGGCTGGAGTTGAGTCAGTGTGTTGGCAGCAGCCACTCAATGTTAGTGGTGGCTGTTTAACAGTCTGATGGCCTTGAGATAGAAGCTGTTTTTCAGTCTCTGCTTTGATGCACCTGTACTGACCTCGCCTTCTGGACGGTAGCGGGGTGAACAGGCAGTGGCTCGGGTGGTTGTTGTCCTTGATGATCTTTATGGCCTTCCTGTGACATCGGGTGGTGTAGGTGTCCTGGAGGGCAGGTAGTTTGCCCCCGGTGATGCGTTGTGCAGACCTCACTACCCTCTGGAGAGCCTTACGGTTGTGGGCGGAGCAGTTGCCGCACTGTACGAGGCGGTGATACAGCCCGACAGGATGCTCTCGATTGTGCATTTGTAGAAGTTTGGGAGTGCTTTTGGTGACAAGCCGAATTTCTTCAGCCTCCTGAAGTTGAAGAGGCGCTGCTGCGCCTTCTTCACGATGCTGTCTGTGTGGGTGGACCAATTCAGTTGAGATCCATTTCTGTTTTCAGACAGCACTATGGCCAATGCAGTTTAGAGTATAGAGGTGTTGTGACTGGTCAAAACATTCCTCACAGATTTTACTATGGGGACAGATTGGATAATGGGAAAGTGGAGTTTTTAAATAGTAGAGGGTTCATACATACAGTGCATGGTGGTAAGTGTAGGCCCATTGGCATGTATGACTATATATGGTCTTTATCCAAGAATATTATACCCCTGCATGTTTATGTTAGTGAAAATGAAGTGTGTCAGGCCCCATGCCCCACTGGAAACTGTGGTCACTACAAGGCCCTATAAATTCTCCTTCATTAAAGTTGCATTACCACCACCGTAACCGATATGGTCACACTAAGATATACTTCCATCGTCAGCCTCTCACACACAACTGTAGTAAAATGGTACTACAGCACAATGAATGTGAGGTAGTAAAACACGACTTGTGATATATTTGAGGAGGAAGCGTTCTGAGTGCACGCAGAGTGGAGGTCATGCCCTGTGACATCGCTCCAAAAACTCTCATCCAGAATTAGGCACTATGTGTTGAAAAGGACAGGAAACCACTTACTGCTTTCCCCAAATAGTTCAGAAATATTTAGCAATTCATCAGATCGTTGTTTATCTAAAACAATCCTAAACCTACTGTGCTTTCACTTATGACAGGCACATTACAGCACGGCTTAGTGAGGAGCTCATTCAAGTAGGGATGGTTACAGGATAATTAAAGGGACATTTCACTGCTGCTCCATTTCCCTATATACTGTACTCTATGTCCATTAATGTGTTATGAACATATCATAGGTGTCGTAAAAATGTTGAATTTCCTCACTACAGGCAATTATGAGCGTTTCTGCATCTGTCCTTTAGAAACGGGCCAGCAGAATGTTCTGGTTGTAAGCAAACCACAATATTCAGAATCCAGTGATTTCAGGACGTGGAGGACTTCCCCATGGAGGTATATTCAACAGATGTGAGAAATATCAAAATGTCTGTGTTTGTAGCCAGCACATTCAGCCAGAGGATTTTGAAACGGAAATGAAGTCTCAACTGATGGGGTTGCCATGTCATCGAATGTTGAAAAGTGATGCTATTCCATACATTTTTTCCCCTTCACTTCAAAGAGAAAGGCATCCAATCACTGCAGCAGAAAAGAGGACAAGCTGAGGTAAGGTAGCTAACATTTCCTAGCTAACAAGCTAGACAAAGGTCCCCCATGGAATGTTTCCTTGGGAACATCACACAACATTTCTTAGAACGTTCTCAGAACGCCAGTGGGGTAACATCGCACCGGGACCCTTAAGGGACCTAATGGGAACATCACCGAATGTCCCCAGGACGTCCCCTGTTTGCTGGGTATGTTGGTCATAAGTAGTAAAAAATCTTTCAAAGTCTTGGTTGTAAATTCACCTCCAACGCTTGTATTAGTGTCAAGCCCAATTCACACAGCATCATATAAAAACAAAGGGGATAGCATCTGTGGTAAAAACTCTGGCCTCGACAGAGCCAACTTAGGTGAAAGTCAGAGTATACTCACGCATTTAGCTCAAAGCTGGATTGATTTGTGAGTGTGCATTTGGGGGAATTTGGGGTTGTTCCTATAATCAAGTAGTTTCACAATTGTTGCCATGATGTTCTCATGCATGTAATTGATGTCGCTGATGTGTTGACAAAGGGAATTTACACCTTAGAAGATGTGAAATATGTTTATGGGTAGAGACTTACAGGGACAGTATGCTGTCCCACTGAAATCCCAATCATCAAGCACAGAAATTGCAAAATAGATATGATCCAAAGCGAGACACTCAAGTATCAACACTACAGTTATTGAGGAGAGGAGGACAACATCAAAACAGTGCTGGAGGAATGTATTTCTGCCTTAGCTTAGCACTCAGTGCTGTGTTTATTCTGCTTCTCTGTGTGACAGCATTCAGCATCAGTTTAGATGATGCAGAGCAGTGTCCACTGGCGCTCTCTTTAAAGCCAGCTTTAAGCAGAGTGAGAAGCTCCGTTATGTTTCACATTATCAGTGTATAATTTGACAAGGCTTTTAGTGGAGACATATGGTATCGGCCTATGCTGACAAAATAAATATATTGTCAGCTGACAATGATATGCTATTACGATAAATGTAGTTATTAACAAAATTTAATGAGTTAAATAAAGATTACTATGAGTTGGAATGACAGGACTTATCCACTAAAAGCCCTAGTAGCATATGGTCTTGAGGAGGACAGTGCGATAAATAATGAGACAGTAGATTACAGAGAAAAAGAATGATGGTAGATAGTGAGATAATTACAGGAAAGAGGCCACTGAATCAAAATGATACATAGGCAAGGAGACTTGATAACCCCTTGTTTCCCCAGAGGGCAGATGAGAGAAGTTACTTGGAATCGGGAGCACTATTATGTGCCTGTGTCTTCTCTTTTCTGTTTCAAGTAGAAGAAGTTCAGTTGTTTTACATTGTTTTACAAGAGTAATTTGATACTTGTAGTAAAACTCAGAATCGCAATTACACTTCCCGTCTAAATCCGGTTGATAGGAACGCATTTTATCCCTGCTTCCTAGAGGAATCAGAAACAGATGTACTGTATGAAAGTAGTCCTGTGGTGAAAAAAAACATGGATGAGTGACGATGTAATGCCTAAAACCCATAAATAAATACTTTGCGTTCAGATTCACCGAGGGTTGAACTGAAGAGGTACGGGACACTCAACAGGACAGGACTGACAACATTGTGTGATCAAGTGCAGAGGCCCAATCCCTCCAAGGCAACAGAAACTCAAAGGACCTTTATACAGTGAACTGCCAGGTCACGACGAGAGTTTAATGGAAAAACAAGCCAGCGGTACTACGGGTCTTGGGTTTGTATCCACAAAACGTCAGAACATTTGTTGTGAGTGAATAGAGACACTTCACTTCACTTCAAAATAAAAACGATACATCTTTTTAGGCATTAGAGTCCAAGCTAGTCAGATATTTAGAAGACCTCATGAGCTGTCCTAACCAGGTGTCTTGATAACCGAAAAATGCAGTGAATCAGTGGTTCCTGCGCCACGTGCAATTGCTTTGGAGTTGTTAAAATACTGTTTTGATATATATGATCAATGCAACAGACCCATGCAACAGTAGGCTCTCTTGTGCTTTTGACAAGGATTTCACATGAAACCTATTTCACATGATATGCCTAAATACTAGGCTAAAAAATGAACACGTTCTTCTTTCGATTATTAAATGACCTACATCATGTTATTTCAAGTTATCCCTTTGTGCGCAACATCACTTTGTTAAACAATGTGCCTACATTCGCATGCCTATAAGTTGGGCAATTGAAGGCATCTAGGACTTTGATTGTGTTAGATGAAAATGATAGACCTTTTAATCGTTGCATGCAAAGTTGTGTGCAACATTATTGGCAAGTGACTTAATGCCAACTGTGGCAAAGCGATTTAGAGTTGTTAAATGGGAGTGACGAGAGTGTAGATAAAATAGTAACATTGTAAAAAGTCCGCTTTTAAAAACCGTCAGAATTGGTTAATTTGGCATTCCTAACATGACACAAGGCAAGATCCAGATGCAGACACAGGAGGCAGATGGTTTGAGCTCTGGTATTAATGATAATCCAAGGGATAGACAAAAGACAGGTCAGGGACAGGCAAGCGTTCATAGCCAGTGCAGAGTCCAAAACAGTACAGGGCAGGCAGAGTGGTCAGGCAGGCGGGCTCAGAGTCAGGTCAAGCAAGGGTCAAAACCAGGAGGACGAGAAAAAAGAGAGACTGACGAAAAACAGGAGCCGAGAGAAAACCGCTGGGTGACTTGGCAAACAAGACGAACTGGCACAGACAGAAAACATAGGTATAAATACCCAGGGGATAAGTGGGGAAGATGGAACAGGTGAAGGACAGGTGAAACAGATCAGGGTGTGACAATTCGAACATATCAGGCGATAGTTAAAAGTAGGCAAAGTGATCGTGTCAGGTGAAAATGATATCAAATGTTGTACTCTTGCAAGATTTGATAAAGTCACATTAACCGTGGTTGTCTGAAACGTGCTATAGAGTTCACAGCTGGGTGATGCCTCATCGCAATTGGTTATTCCCCATAATTTGCAACAATTCCTTTGCGATACCTCAAACTGTCGTGATTACCAGATGAGATTAACTTTTATAAATTGATTTTACTCCTGGCCAGAGTTTGTATGGGCATTGTCTTAACATCATCCTAAAACCTACTCTGAGCTGGGAGTTTTGTTATTTTATTTTTTAAACAGGGTTTAACAGGATTCCTTTGAACTTTTCTGAGATGCTTTGTGGTTACGGGCCCCGATCTGGCATTTAGATGAGAGTGTTTTTGTCAACCTAGTTTCACTGGGGAATAACCATACATTCAGCACAGCAGGAGTTGAAAGGCCAGCATTTAACACTAGAGGCTGTTTCTGGTTTACATTCCCTCAAAATGGGGCGGCATATACTGGATATCACCATTTAAAACCCATTGACCTTTGACTCCAGTCCTTAGTGTTAACCCCATAGACCAGAGCTTGGCTGCTGTTAGTGTAAGCCATGGGAGTCAGAATGCACCATGACAGGGATTGGTCTCTGTTCCCCCGCCCCTCTAGTCCTGCTGCCTGCCTCCACTGGAGAGCTGTCATGCCCCAGGGTCTGGTTAATGCACACGCACACAGCCTGGCCTGCAAGCACCACACTGCACCTGCTCTTCACTTAAGTCTAAAGCAGGTTAATCAGACACATTCACATTAATTTCCTCAGAAAAACATCAGAGAGAGGGAGAGAGGGAGAGAGAGAGACCTACTGTAATGGTCTGGGCCTAAAACACACGAAAACAACACTAGAACACAAAGCTTTTATTATCTCATCCTGGAATATACAACGTCTGAGGTCATCTGCCGTTGCTCTAAAGAACAGGAACCCAGTCTTCATTAAATAAATTGGAAATACAGACATTGTCATCCTACAAGAAACATGATATAGAGCAGACCTTACCCACGCTATTAAATTTGTTAAAACAGGAACATTTTACATCTGCTTAGAAATGAATAAGGAATAAGGAACTTATCTCAGAGAAATATGTCCTCATGTGTGCTACCTAAATCCCCCCAATAGAATCCCCATACTTTTCTCTCCCAAATATGCCCACCTAGACACAACTATGACAAAAGAACCAACAGAAAAGGGTCACAACTCCTGCAGCTTTGTCGCACGCTGGGTCCGTACGTAGTCAATGGTAGGCTTCGAGGGGACTCCTATAGGAGGTACACCTACAGCTCATCCCTTGGCAGCAGTACTGTAGATTACTTTATCACTGACCTCAACCCAGAGTCTCTCAGAGCGTTCACAGTCATCCCACTAACATCCCTATCAAATCACAGGAAAATTACAGTCTACCTGAACAGAGCAATACTCAATGAGTGGCTTTTTACCAAATTACCGTACAACAGACCATGTAGTCACCCTGTACACCCTAATTGACAAACAAACACACCAAAACAAAGGCAAAGTCTTCTCATGCTTTGTTGACTTCAAAACATTTTTGGACTCAATTTGGCATGAGGGTCTGCTTTACAAATGAATGGAAAGTGGTGTTGGGGGAAAAACATTATAAAATCCATGTACACAAACAAAAAGTATGAGGTTAAAATGAGCAAAAAACACACTAATTTCATTCCACAGGGCCGTGGAGCGAGACAGGGATGCAGCTTAAGCCCCACTCTCTTCAACAGATATAGCAACGATTTGGCGAGGGCACCCGGCCTCACCCTACTAGAATCTAAAGTCAAAAATCTACTGATTGCTGATGATCTGGTGCTTCTGTCCCAAACCAAGGAGGGCCTACAGCAACACCTAGATGTTCTGCACAGATTCTGTTTGACCTGGGCCTTGACAGTAAATCTCGGTAAGACAAAAATAATGGTTTTCCAAAAAAGGTCCAGTTGCCAGGATTACAAATATAAATTCCATCTAGACACAGTTTCCCTAGAGCACACAAAAACCAATAGATACCTCAGCCTAAACATCAGTGCCACAGGTAACCTCCACAAAGCTGTGAACGATCTGAGAGACAAACCAAGAAGGGCCTTCTATGCCTTCAAAAGGAACATAAAATTTAACATACCAATTAGGATCTTGCAAAAATACTTCAATCAGTTATAGAACCCATTGCCCTTTATGGTTGTGAGGTCTGGGGTCTGCTCACCAACCAAGAATTCACAAAAAGGGAAAACACCAAATTGAGACTCTGCATGCAGAATTCTGCAAAAAAATATCCTCTGTGTACAATGTAAAACACCAAATAATGCATGCAGAGCTAATTATCAAAATCCAGAAAGAGATGATAAATTCTACAGTACAACCACCTAAAAGGGAACGATTCCCAAACCTTCCATAACAAACCAATCACCTACAGAGAGATGAACTTGTAGAAGAGTGCCCTAGGCAAGCTGGTCCTGGGGCTCTGTTCACAAACACAAAAAGACCCCCCAGAGCCCCAGGACAGCAACACAATTAGAGCCAACCAAATCATGAGAAAACAAAAATATAATTAACAAAAAAACTGAGCAAACCACAATGCTATGTGGCCCTAAACAGAGAGTACACAGTGGCAGAATACCTGACCACTGTGACTGACCCAAAATGAAAGAAAGCTTTGACTATGTACAGACTCAGTGAGCATAGCCTTGCTACTGATAAAGGTTGCCGTAGGCAGACCAGGCTCTCAAGAGAAGACTGGCTATATACACACTGCCCATAAAATGAGGTGGGAACTGAGCTGCACTTCCTAACCTTCTGCCCAATGTATGACCATATTAGAGACACATATTTCCCTCAGATTACACAGACACACAAATCATTTGAAAACAAATCCAATTTTGATAAACTCCCATGTATATTGGGTGAAATACCACAGTGTGCAATCACAGCAGCAAAATGTGTGACCTGTTTTGTTTATCCATTTCACTTGTATCACAATGTAAACAATGTTTCCCATGCCAATAAAGCCCCTTGAATTTAACTGAATTTAATTAAGAGAGAGAGAGAGAGAGAGAGAGAGAGAGAGAGAATTGAATGACAGCGAGAAGGAAAGAGAGGGACAGTGTGATGAAAGTTACACCCTCATTTTGCCCTCAGATATAAATACATAGGATTTCGTATGAGCCACCACTAAATAATGGATATTGCAATTATATAAGAATAAATCAATTGCAGTTCTCAAACAAATGGCAAAACTGGTGTGAAAAGCATGATGTCCTCTCTCGTTATTTGACCAAAGCGAGTGAGAAACTGGAAGGTCTAAGCGTTACCACTCAAACACTCAACAGGTTTCATCATGGTGGCCGTCTTAGCCCAACTCTACTTTCTTGTTAAATGGTGACTAACAGATCACCAGTCAGAGAGATGCTCGTGTTCTTTTTTTCTTCACTTCTAGGGGATTTCCCATAGTGCTTCCTTCCCTTCCTTTGGAGTCAGTCTGCCATGTAGAAATGTGAGCGGTGGGCGTTTTGGGGTACAGTCTCTTTAGAAGTGTCTTGATAAATGAGCTAAACTGTAGTCGCCCATCTTTAAACTGAAAAGACGGGAGATCCTATCTGAACCCAAACCTCCCTGCTTATCTCACAGGCGTGCACAGAAGGAAAAACAACAGCAAGCTTCAGCCGAGGCATGCAAGATCAACATATTTGTGAACTCTCCGCGTGCAATGTTCCGCTTCACACACTGTATGCTGTGGATAGGGGTTATGGTTTAAAATGCAGATGGTGGAGTTCACTAACGCTTTCCTCATGCTTCCCTGGTTTGGCTGTAATTCAACACAATCCTGTCTTTTATCGCAATGCTTTCAGTTCCATTTGACAAATAAGATAAAGATGTTAGAAATGGGACCTGCATTGGAGGACCAACAAGATTTCCAGCCCAATACAGAGTCTGGCAACAGCAGGTCCCTCTGCCTCTATTGCAATTCCTCTATGTTCTTCACGTGCTCTGAAGTCACATGGCCAGCAACGACTAGTCTCTATGTTCTTCACGTGCTCTGAAGTCACATGGCCAGCAACGACTAGTCTCTATGTTCTTCACGTGCTCTGAAATCACATGGCCAGCAACGACTAGTCTCTATGTTCTTCACATGCTCTGAAGTCACATGGCCAGCAACGACTAGTCTCTATGTTCTTCACGTGCTCTGAAGTCACATGGCCAGCAACGACTAGTCTCTATGTTCTTCACGTGCTCTGAAGTCACATGGCCAGCAACGACTAGTCTCTATGTTCTTCACGTGCTCTGAAGTCACATGGCCAGCAACGACTAGTCTCTATGTTCTTCACGTGCTCTGAAGTCACATGGCCAGCAACGACTAGTCTCTATGTTCTTCACGTGCTCTGAAGTCACATGGCCAGCAACGACTAGTCTCTATGTTCTTCACGTGCTCTGAAGTCACATGGCCAGCAACGACTAGTCTCTATGTTCTTCTATTTATTGGTTGTGATTTTTTATTTTTTATGAATTATGTCACCATGTGTGGCCATGAGAGAAGCCAACGGTACCGCAGGCCAAGCTGCGTTCTCCCTCAGAACCTCAGAATGACACCCAAATGAAACATAAGGGGAAAGATGACAGGTTGACTTGGCCAGTGTTGAGTCCAAAAACCTCACCACCCCTGACATCAAACATTAACCATGTACCAACCTCAGTAGAATAACAGAATCATTACTGCAATGCTGACAATCAAATTGGAGAGATGGATTAGCTTTAATGTCTTGTTGTATACTGTAATTACTAATATCATTATTAAAACTACAAAAACGTATGGTGCACATTTATGTTTTATAAGGATTTATAGTATATTAATAATGTTTTATTAATTTGGACATACATTCATTGTGACATTGCATTCTAGGCAATAAGTGAAGTTTCATGATTTATTTATTGGTACTGTTTGGCAAAGCAAAAAGCACAGGAAGCAATGCCAACAGTAAAACATTTCTAACATTCTCTACTTTCAGAAATATATAAATATCTACACATGACTGACACGTTAGTAATAATTTTAGATTTGTATGTATGCCAACTTCTATTTTTCAAACGAATCAATCACTTATTGATATTGGCAGCTAGAAGGGTCTTTATGGTAAGGCTTAATCAAAACATGCCCGTAACATGCCAGTTACAATTTTACTATGAAGTAGAGATGAAACAACTAGCCAAAGGTTAGTCATGACTATGTAGAATGCCAACAGACTGATACTTATGCAAAGGCACACTGAGTAACACAGACAGTTCTCTGATATACGTAAATTCAAGTTGAGGAACGGGTCTTTGCTAAGTCCAACACAAGTAACTATACTGAATCCACACTGAATGTCTTCGCTCTGTATCCCAGTTTATAAGCTAACTTCTCTGAAGGGCCTTCTTAGGATAGCATAGAGTGAGCCAATGCCATAATAAAACAAGCCAACTGTGGTCGACCTCAGTAACTGCTCAATATTACGAGCCAATGTAAAGTCATTTTGAATGTGTCTAATTGGCTAGGTGACATACAGTTATTCGGAAAGTATTCAGACCCCTTCACTTTTACCACATGTTATTACTTTACAGCCTTATTCTAAAATATATTAAATCATTCCCCCCCCATCAACAATCTACACACAATACCCCATAATGACAAAGCAAAAATAGGTTTTTAGACATTTTTGCAAATGTATTACAATTGTTTTTTATATATCACATTTACACAAGTATTCAGACCCTTTACTCAGTAGTTTTTTGAAGCACCTCTGGCAGCGATTCCAGCCACAAGTCTTCTTGGGTATGACACTACAAGCTTGGCACACATGTATTTGGGGAGTTTATCCCATTCCTCTCTGCAGATCCTCTCAAGCTCTGTCAGGTTGGATGGGGAGCATCGCTGCACAGCTATTTTCAGGTCTCTCCAGAGATGTTTGATCAGGTTCAAGTCAGGGCTCTGACTCGGCCACTCAATGACATTCAGAGACTTGTCCTGTTGGAAGGTGAACCTTCACCCCAGTGTGAGGTCTTGAGTGCTCTGGAGCAGGTTTTCATCAAGGATCTCTTTGTACTTTGCTATGTTAATCTTTCCCTTGATCCTGACTAGTCTCCCAGTTCCTGCCGCTGAAAAACATCCCCACAGCATGATGCTGCCACCACCATGCTTCACTCTAAGGGAATGTCCCAGGTTTCCTCCAGACATGACGCTTGGCATTCAGGCCACATAGTTCAGTCTTGGTTTCATCAGACCAGAGAATATTGTTTCTCAACTCTAAGCGGGAATTCATGTGCCTTTTACTGAGGAGAGGCTTCCGTCTGGCCAATCTACCATAAAGGCCTGATTGGTGGAGTTCTGCAGAGATGGTTGTCCTTCTGGAAGGTTCTCCCATCTCCACCGAGGAACTGGAGCTCTGTCATAGTGACCATTGGGTTCTTGGTCACCTCTCGTACCAAGGCCCTTCTCCCCTGATTGCTCAAGTTGGCCTAGCGGCAGGCACTAGGAAGAGTCTTGGTGGTTCCAAACTTTTTCCATTTAAGAATGATGGAGGCCACTGTGTTCTTGGGAACCTTGAATGATGCAGTCATTTGTTGGTACCCTTCCCCAGATCTGTGCCTTGACACAATCCTGTCTAGGAGCTCCTTTGATCTCATGGCTTGGTTTTTGCTCTGACGTGCACTGTCAACTGTGGGACCTTATATAAACAGGTGTGTGCCTTTCCAAATCATGTCCAATCAATTGAATTTACCACAGGTGGAATCCAATCAAGTTGTAGAAACATCTTAAGGATGATCAACGGAAACTGGATGCACCTGAGCTCAATTTCAAGTCTCATAGCAAAAGGTCTGAATACTTACGTAACTAAGAATTTCTGTTTTCTACTTTTAATAGATTTGCAAAAATGTCTAAAAACCTGTTTTTGCATTGTCATCATGGGGTATTGTGTGTAGATTAGTGAGGGGAAAAAATGATGTAATCAATTTTAGAATAAGGCTGTAACGTAACAAAATGTGGAAAGTCAAGGGGCCAGAATACTTTCCAAATGCACTGCACAAACACCTGGATCCATGGAGACACTGAGGTGTATGGGTAGGAGCAGTGGTAGACGTCCCTACAGTGAGTGATTATACAATGTGTCTGGAGCTGACCACCCCCAACCCTGGCTGGTGTCACACAGCTGTACATGGACCCAGGAGGATTGAGGCAGGAGCAGCAGTGCTGTATTTGGAGTGCTGTACTAACACAATGACCAGCTGTTTTGCGTCCCACTGCACATTGACTACCAGACATGCCGTGTCTGAGTTCCCAGCCCTTTCATGACCTCATAGGGAATCCGTCTTATATTTATCGTCCTTAATGTGTCATTACACACCCCTCATCTCACAAGAATGATGCTATGTCCGGGCCGAGGTGCTGAACTGGCTCAATGTACGGTGTGGGATCATTCGTAATATGACAGCTATTACATGGAATGGGATTCATGTGCATAATAAAACAACTTTGAATGTAACCTAGTAAAAACGTTCAGATCGTATGCTGTTAGTGTACTTGTGTGAGTGTCAAATCAAATCAAATCAAAGTTTATTTGTCACGGGCGCCGAATACAACAGGCCTTACAGTGAAATGCTTACGTACAGGCTCTAACTAATAGTGCAAAAAAGGTGTTAGGTGAACAATAGCTAAGTAAAGAAATAAAATAACAGTAAAAATACAGGCTGTGTGTGTGTGTGTGTGTGTGTGTGTGTGTGTGTGTGTGTGTGTGTGTGTGTGTGTGTGTGTGTGTGTGTGTGTGTGTGTGTGACAACGCTGCTCAGCTCCAGGATGCATCCCTTTGGTCTGTATTGCTCCTCCTATAAGTCTGTGTTGTAAGACAGCAGGGAAGGGCTCATCCCCAGTGCGTTGCGTGTCCCCAGGGTGGGAGGTATTTACACCCATCATGCCCTGCTTATTACCTGCATGTCTACTCTGTGGAGGGCTCTCAGACAGCCTTTTCATCCCTGCTGATAGCCTGCATTAGAAAGCGACAGCACTTCCATAATTTAAGCTTATCGCAATCATGCTACTAATTTTATAGTTGTCTCTCTTTGAGGGTAACCCGGCTCTCCATTTGTAAAGCCTTATCTCTCCATTTCAAAACAAAAGCTAGACATTTGTAAAACAATGCCTGGCAGAAGCAGGGAGAGGCTGCCCGTGGCTGTGGGTCGAGCTATCAGTTCTCTGCTCAAGTTCTCTGCACGGAATACCAAGTGGCTGTTGGGAAAGTCTGTTGTCCCATGGAGGGGAATAGGGGTATTTGAGTTAGATCTGCTTGATTGCTTGTGGGCTATGTCTACACTTCTTATGGCATTTTGGTCCAAGGGGCTTTGATGACTCTATGACGTTCTTCTGAAAGTATTTGTTATGCATGGACTCGTCTCACTATACATTGGCATGTCAATAAGCAATAAGACTGAAATGTATGATGTCTCACGTATTAGATCCTGATCTAATATCCTGATCCTGACCAAATATCCTGGAAATATACATTTCCTCTATTTTCAAAAGGTGATTGAAAACAGTGACATGTTCAGGGCTGGGATAATCTCTGGTTGTCCTCTGGAAAAAGAAACCTGCTTAGGCAGGGATCCATGTATGATCCTGCAACTATAAATGTCCTCTATTTTATTACCATGGAAATACCAAATTATATTTTCTAGATTATTCCTGGGTTCTCATTTTCTTTGCGATAGTGGACCAGTGAAGTGTGTAGTCCGTGTGGACCCCAGGCCTGTACATCCAGATCCAGGCAGACAGCAACACCCTGCATGTGTCTGGTGAGGGGACTGGAGCTTATCACCACTGTGGGAAAGCTGGGAGTCGGAGTCCTCAAAGAGATCCCATCTCATCTGCCTTTTGTTTAAATGGCTTTACAGCTTTATCGGTGCATGGGTTGGGTGGAGTGCCCCAACCACACAGACCTTCTGTCCAGATGGGTCACGCACAAGGTTTAGGCTTCACATGACCTTTGTTGGAAGTTCTGAATGTATAGCCGTCTTGTCCTTTGTGTCCCAGTGATTCTAACCACATTGCTGACCAGGACTGACAGGAGGTATGGCCAGACTTCAGCCTGGTTGCTGAAATGCAAACTTTTTTGCTCATATAGAGGAGCCCTCGGACTTGATTTGATCAACTGAAGATTGACTTAAGTCACATGCTTTTCTATAGACAGTATGCAAATCACCGGGTTCATAAAATCACACTTAACATGACTAATACATTTCCAACATGACTGTTAACTTTCTATCTGTTCTAATCTGGGCATCCTAGATGCCTGTTGCTTCTCCACACTCAAATGGATGTACATCATCTGTTAAAAGCCTGAATTGGATCAGGTATCCATGCAAAATCTGTGGGTTGTTTAACTGTGACTGGACCATGAGGTGAAAATAGAACCAGTAAATGTGATATAAGCTCTATCATGCGTTGTGGAGACATCACTCCTCACAGTAAGATTACTGATGAGGCGAAGGTTCTCTGCAGGGGAATATCACAGTGCTGACATGACTCTATGACCAAGTTTGCTAGCTGGGTGGCTATCAGCCTCTTGAGTTGCTGAAAAGAATCTGAAGCTTGATCCTGGAGATTACAACATAGCACAGCAACACATTTTTTTGTAGTTTTAAATGCCGTAGATCTACAAACACACAAAAGGGACTGAAAAAAAAACATACAGACTAATAAAGCAATGCAAATAAGTCTGTTTGGATGAATGTATCCACATTAATTCTTGCTAATCAAGTTATGGTTTATGGATCTGGAAGGGAGGTACTGTAGGAGGCCCTTCTTTTATTAACCACCCACATAAATAAAGCAAGTGTGTCTCACACTCATGACCCTGTCATAGATCACACCCTACCCGGACACACCGGTCTTAGAACAACAGGTCACACACACTGTTCTTCTGGGTCAATCCGTTTCATTTCTAAAGCCCAGTTGGGCAAAAACACTTGGGTCCACTTCATTGATCATTTGACTTACGACGGGCAGCTGCGATAACCCTGACCTGATAAATCTGGTTGTTCTCTGGAAAAAGCAACCCAGGGAAATTGTTTAGCTGCCCGTTCCCATCATTAATCAATGTGCTTAGGCAGGGCTCTGTGTATGATCTGACATGACATACCAAACACTCTCCCAGAGTTTACCCTCCCTATACTCGGCAGATCATTTCTAATCAATGTCAGTTTCCTAATAGACTGTCTCAGCACACTCCAGATGTGGGCACTGTCCTTTCTCCAACTGACAGCTAGCCAAGCTAACACCAGCTTTGTGGTAACCACTTCCTGGTTCGCAAAATAATCACAAAGTCAATGAGTTTAAAGGTATGACCTGTCACTGTGCATAATATAGGAGGTTTTTGTATGTTTCTCCCTCTTTGGTTCAATGAGAGATATTAACAGGTCATATGAAAGTTTCAAGAAAGCATTCCATGAACAGCCACAGAAAAATAGACTGACCTAGATCAGTTTCTGTTTTTAATTGCTAAACTATGCTTTGCCAGCCTCCCCCAGTTTGGCTTCAGTCAGTGCCACCCCAGTTATGTGCACAGTTATGAAACAGATTCCAAAGATCAGAAGTCAAGCTCTCAGTCACTTGTTTTAGTCTCCCATCCAATAAGGAGTAAAGAGGACAGACTTACTCATATGTATTTTCTTAATCAACTTACTGGTGTGCAACTCGGAGGCTCCTCCTGTATCTGGTTGCGCTAGATGTAATATATCCCTTATATCCCCATTTTCAACCCGCCATACTGAGAAAGAAACCGATGATCCCTTTACAACTTAACGCAGTGCTCCGCATCTGCCCGTAGGCCGTTACTGACAGGGTACCGCTCGTCCGGTGTACTGTAATGTGAGAGCTGGCGACTTGGCTCTGCTTGAAGTGCATCAGTGGCTGGCTATAACGGGCACTATCGCATCACTCCACAGAGGAGTACGTACAGGGAGAGACTGGGGAGACGCCGTGGAGGCCAGGGCGGCCGTGTGTGAAGGAGCAGCGGCCCACTGTCTGAAAGGCGATCAGGTTTCCCTACAACTTGTTGCCTGGTGCGAAATAAACGCTGGCATGTTGCGTGGAGACACCCGACACTCTGGCAGAAAGGGTCGCTCACCCAGAGTTCACTCTTAACCCTCCCTCTGAACCATAACTCCCCCCACCTTCAGAAGCTAGGCTTGTCCTGTGTGACCAGTCACTAGGGTACCTCATGCCCTCGTCAGCACCCTCCATCAGTAGAAAGACACATGGGGATGGTGGTACATCACTGCCCTGCTAACAAGTTTGTGAGAGCAGCATGGAAAAAAGGAATCGCTATCTGAAGCACAGTTGGGAGCGAAAGCAGTCAAAAAGCGAAGCAGTCAAAAAATATTCAACAAGTCCGTAAACAATTTCTAAGGAATATCTTCCTGCAGACGGTGAACACTAGTCAAACTATTGACTCTGCCCCCCTACAGTGCAGCTCAAGGCCTAAGCCAGACTGCACGCGGAGGGCCCCTATTCTGTCTTCATTCATAATCCCAAGGTTACTGGTTCCCCAATGTTTGCCTCCGCTTGATCAATACAGTCTCAGGGAGATCCCTGCACAGGGCAGCCAGCAACAACCTTAGAAACTGCCTGCTGAACAGCACAAAGGGAATTTATCAATAAAGAAGCACAACCGCAATCAATATCTCCAACCCCCTGCATGGTAAAGCAAAGGCAAGGCCTCGTAGTGAAGGCTATCATTGGGCACGCAGAGGGAAGAGTGGTACCAGCGGAGCTAATTAGAGAGATTCGTCGGCCATCTTGTTAGCCCACATCCAGCTGTGGGAATAGCACTAATGAGACATACCGTACCAACAAAGACAGGTTTTTACTGCAACAAAGAGGAGCACTACTACTCGCCCACATTTTATGTGTTCATATAATCATTCTCAGATGCATAATTAACGTGATTATTCCCCTCTGGTGCTGCGTATCGAACTACAAAAGCTGAAGCTGATCTGCTAGCAAGACTCAACATGCAAACACATGTTAAACATGTAGACGCCAAAACATTGCAGAGACTCGAGACTCCTCACATACAGTTGTGATGTACATGCATGTACCATAAATCTAGTTCTGATATAGTGCTCACTGAGGAACGGCTTGGAATAGTTCAGTCCCTTACTATGTAAGAGGCAATAGTGTTCGATATTTAAAAAAAAAAACTCCCCTGGAGTAGCTAGCTCCCTATAACTTCTCTCCCTTCCGTATTAGTTTCAGTAATGACGGTTGTCAGGGCAGATGGCGCTCATAGCATGTCTGTTTTATCTTCATTAGAGGCAAAGGGCTGCAAGCTCCGAGGCACACTTTGACCCTTCTCTCTAGGGGCACATCGCTCGACAGCGGGGCAGACCTAATGTCAAGCTGAGAGTTATTCCTCCTTTCATGCCTTTTTATGCCCCCTCTTCTTTCTCTCTGTCCGTTTGCTTTGCTCTGTTCATGCCCACTTGAGTGAAGTGCGATTCATTGAATTTTTTAGCAAAATTGTCAATGTTATTCCAGTCATATTGTTTTAAAATACCGTACATTTTATTCCTTGGATCAAATTGAATTAAGTCTGAGGAAGTTGTGTTTCCTGTAAAGACACAGAGCTCAGTGTAGTAAAAAGGGAGAACTCAGATGATAAAACATGACAGTATAAAACTGTCAGCTAGAGCCCGAAGCTTACAAGCACTCTCTACAAGTCCTGAGGTAGTGGACAAGCATTTTCTAACCACAAACCTTTTACTATTTTGTTCTAAGACTTGAACTATACGACCACCTTCTTCAGTGCTCTCTAAGCCACCTCCTCTAGTCCTCGCTTGTAGATTAAGATCGCCATGACTGTGCTTTCTAACTGAGGCCTCTGCGATTGAAAACACCAGCCTCCCTGGGTTTCATAGGCTCAGCCGGGTAAACATTTACAAATGTGCACTCAATAACATCTGCTGGGGTTGGTGCTCCGCAGCAATCTGTTCAGCGGGGAGATTAAGCACATCATGAACTCCTGGGAACATGTAAAGCGCTCAGGTTCCACTGACTCAGTGGGAGGCTTGGAGTGCCATGAGCAACTCGTCCCAGGTGTACGCTCTGGATGACGTAATGTAGCTGAATAAAACTCTGCAGAGCTCTTAAATTGTTTTGCTTAACGGATAGATTAGCGGCGATAGACACTCAAATCCAAGCATAATACAGCACAACCGCAGGAACCCACATGGTTTCCTATAGGGGAAATGGAGACGTGAATACTGTATATTCCCGGACTCACACAGTACAGCATAATGTTCACAAAGTACATGGGCGGTTACATTAAGGAACTACACCAAATCTCTGGCTGTACCAATATCTCAATCCCTTGGGAGGAAATGGGATTAACCAGGAAACTCATTGTGTAACAAAAGTGTTTTTATTGTACCACTGCTGATTTCTTAAAGGTGAAGAGACATGCAAATGGGAATCTGTCAAACCTGTCGAAATGATGGACGACCAATAGAAATATGTGGGCAGTAAATTCAGAGGAAATGGGGCATCTGTCAAACTTGTCAAATCAAATTCTAGTCAAATTGATCAAATCAAATGTTATTGGTCGCATACACATATTTGGCAGACGTTTTTGCAGGTGTCGCGAAATACTTGTAATTGTGGGTGTAGTAAAATGCTTGTTTAAATGATGTGTGACCAATAGAAAATATCTGGGCATATCTGGGCAGTAAGGTAAGAGCACTGGGCTTGGTTTGGACAGAAAAGGCAGGTTGACGTTTATTGTCACGAGTATTGTCCTGGAAAGATGTTCTCTTAGATAGGCCAACTGCAAAGTCAAAATTGGCTATATTGTAAAAATTAATGAAAACAAAAAATGTGCTTCTTGGTCATAATTTAAGGTTAGGGTTAGGCATTCGTGTTAGCACTGTGGTTAAGGTTTAAGGACTTTGTGGCTGTGCCAGCTAGGGATCACTCTGCAGAGCTGCTTCCAGAACAAAATCCATCACAAAAAACACTAACCCGCGCAGAAAAGGCTTCCACTCTCCACTGTGAGATATTTCGGTACAAGTAATCTACGCTTTTAATCATTGGATAATATGCCTTTAATAGATGTAAATATGTAAATGCAATGAAGTACATGAAGAACAAACAGTTATTTAATAACTATTTCACCACACGGTGATGCCACTGTATCAGGATACCGATAAATGCTGCCAAGGAGTCTCTAATCATACACAACTGCACGCAACTCAACATTTATTCCAGACATTTAAAAAAAATATATAATCTTCTATTTTGGCATTAACACGAGACAGGTGCACACTTCTCAAATGTAGGTTGCTGTTAGACTTGTTATACAAAGGCGAGGGACCAGAGCAGGTGTTGCAATGTTCATATCCAGAACCAAATGTCTCAGAACATCAGTGTCCTCAACGAGTAGTAAGAGATCCATGCACATCTGCCGTTCAGCATATCACCGTGCACGGCCCGGTCCCCCGACAGGTGTCAGTGCATGAATGGGAACGCCAACCCCTGCTAAACTTTCACACTAAAACCTCTTTCATACGCTTCCCTGGGAATCCCACTGTGTCCGTGTAAGGACTTATGTGAGCACAGCAGTGTCTGGTCCCTTGTTATGCCTTGATGGAGTGAACATATGGAAATGTTGAGAGGAAGAGAAGCAGTTAATCCTGACAACAGCCAGCCAAGACACCTGCCAGGACATAAGATGTGCCCGCCTTAACCGCCTTAACTCCTGCATGACCAGTCCCTTCCCAGTAGAATCTCTGGCTTGCGTGAGAGGACGTCAAAAAGCAACAAGCAGCTGTGCTATCCTCTTCTAAAGATCACATCCTCTCTTGGAACAAGCTTGCTATCAGTCAATCAATCAATCAATAAAACAAACGTGTTTCACCTGAACATTTTACATCAATAGTTGTCACAAAGTGCTTTACGGTAACCCGGCCTAGACCCTTCCACCCCAGACACATGCCTTCTACACATACTTTCGAGGATGCCGTCAGTTCTTTTGATTTATTTATCATTCTCATTTCCCCCCATAATCAAATTGGTTACGTTACATGTAAGGACACATGGCCTCTAAATACTTAGGTTCTAATACCCACCCTGTCCCAGAGGCCTGCAGAGGAATCGCCGTGTCCATAACAATGTTTGACAATCTGCCAGTGTGTTAAACTGAAACGGCCAAGGAGCTGTGCTGGAGTCAAGGAGTGTTACTGTGAGGACAATGGGTTATGTCATTATGTTACACCAAAACTCCAAAGCTGCGTGAACAACACACAGCAGAGACTGAGTCATTACTGAGCCCTAGCTGTGTGAGAGACAGGAAGAGAGAGACAGATTCATCTGGGAGTTCGGAGACTTCTCTCTGGGGGAGAGGAGAGATTCAGAGGGTAAACATCCCAGATGTTGCTGTCACTACATCCCACCCCCAAGTGGCCCCACCACTACCAAAATACACCATTGATTTGGTAATATAATATTATGGTGACTTGATTTGAAACGTTGATTTGTTGGTGAAAGGGAAAGGCTGTGCCTGAAAGAAAATGTGACGTACCTCAACTTAACATGTTAATAAGACAATACTGATATTTATAGTGCTCAGTTTCCGCTTTCTTCATCATTAGCATCATCATCATTGCGAAACAACAAGAAAGTTCCTCCTAGTCTAAACAACAAGGAGAGTGGATAGTAAGGAATGGTGAACAGGACTGATGGGATCAGTGCACAACCACACACTACAAGACATCATTATCATCCCGACTAACTCATAGGTCACATCAGGGAACCACACACTTCCTGCCCCTGGGTCTGTGTAATATCCAGGAGAGTGATGAGCAACACAGGACCAACAAGGAGGAAACCCTACCACTTTAAATACTAATTTCCCCTGGGTTACACATAACAGGGGGGATACAAGGGGAGAATAGGGGCAACTAATTCCAAGGTCTCCAACTCACCTCTACTCCTGGACAATGCACAGTAAAAACCTCCACACGACCTGATGGTTGAGCTCCTTTCCCACGGTGTAGAATCGGGGGCCCCTGCCCCAAAACCAAATAAAACAATGTGCAGGCCGGAGGTGTCCAGTGCGTTGCCCTCCATAAATAATGCCACTGTAAGTGAGCTGTGTGCCCTCCTGCAGCTGCTGCAGCCAGGGTTTATGAGATGTGGTGTGACATTGTACCCCAATTGAGCCATAATGAGCGCTCCCCCCTCTCCTTTTTTAATGGATCAGGTAAGGGTGGGAACACTTTGTCTTTATCGGGAAGCGATAAAGTGTTAAGTTACAGTGCCATTAAACTGATAGATGGGGATACCAACATGGACCACACCACTGCTGCCCAGCAAAAGAGTTTCAGTCAACCAACCTAAACTTGGACAGAGGGGAAAATATGATCATCAATACAGATGGTTCAGATTGAAGGGTTTGTACACTGGCTGGGGTAGGAAGGGCCTTCCAAGGAGATTCTCCATCTCAGGAGGCCACCACACAAAGTAGATGCAAGTGAACAGAAAATTATATAGTGTACATATATATATATATATATATACTTTTAAAAATGTTTTATTGTCACATACACTGGACAGGTGCAATGAAATGTGTTGTTTTACAGGGTCAGCCATAGTAGTACGGTTTACTGACCACAATGTTTACAGTACTGTATTAAACATCAGCTTGCATAAGACTAGAAAGCCTTACAAGCATTACGCATATGATAGAACTGAGTAGACGTAATTCTAAAAAGAATGAATTGCTCAAACAGTGAGTAATCTATAAAAGTCATTGTTAGCAGAGACTCAGGGGTAATGCTTGGGCGTGTGTGAGAGGTGAGGAAATGGTTGTACGGCCTTGTAAGCCAGCACACATTTTTATCAGGGCTGTGAGGTGGAACTTACACTGTCCCTTGGTTCCATAAAATTCACACAAGCAGTCTCCAACTGGGGGTATTGCATTACAGGGAACCCCATGAAAACAGGCTGGCTGTGCATTAACCAATGTCATATGTTTACTGAGCAATGGTCTGCACAGCACAGAGACGCGTTAAAACGCACTTCATGAGCCTGGCCCAGTGTTTTCTGGGTTATAGGGAGGCAGAGAGGACAGATCCTGATGTGGTTCTGAAAAGCCCTGTCTTGTCCCATTCAAAAGATAAAGGAGGCCTGTCAACAAAACGTCTTAATGATGTATTGGCATACTGTTGCTACTTGCAAACATGTTTTTCACAAGTGTTCAGTGTTGCCATGAGCAACCATGTCATTGTAGCATTGCTCATAACATTTATGAGATTCAAGTGCACATGGTTGGGTGGAGGAGGAGGAGGAGGAGGAGGAAATGCCTAATGACTTGCTGTTGACTCTAACAGCCATAGCTTTGTGGGGGGCAAAAGGCCACTGATCTGAATCACCCTCTGCTTTCTGTAGGACACAATGTAGAAATGTCACAGAATGGAAACCGTCCACTAATCATGCCCAAGATACACGATAGCTTTTCAAAAGAAACTGTTCGGCGTCTCGTCAAAGAACAGTAATTGTGCTGTCATTAAATGTTTTACAAATGGGCATGTCAGCAGCATATGGTATACAGGCACGTGTTTATGTGTTTCAAAATTATTGTTAGACCAATACCAGCTTGAATGCTTCATGAACAGTCCTAGATGTTAATGTTGGCTTGCAACGCGGAGGAATTTGTCAACAGAGAAGAGCATGCAGAACATATCAGAAAGGGTCTGTTCTGAATCAAAATGACTTTACAGTGTTGTGTCAAACTGAAAGAGGAAATCTTCACATTGACGAACAACAGACAAACCTTTGCTTTGATTAAGATAATGACATAGCTAAGATTGATTCACACAGTGCATGTTAATGTTGTGGTTTTAAACAGTCAAAGTTATTGGTATGCTATGGTTGCATTTGGAAAATGCAAAAGGGAGGTTTTTCGATGGTCAGAATAAATTGCCATGTTGGAATATGCTTTGTTGATTATAGTAAGGTGGGCTGGAGGTTATTCTGCTCACTTCACCTCTGGACCTTGAGCTCTTTCATTTACTCCTCAGCCCTGTTCCACTCATGCCTCCTCCTCTCAGGCCTGGAGCAGCCTGATGAGACCCAGATAGGAGCCAGTGCTACATCTCAGACAGGGGAACCTCACAACCATGCAGGCCTCTATTTGTCCATCAGCAACTCTGCTCTCTCTCCCCTCCATCAGGTACAGCCTATTTGTGATTCTATAACAAGAAAGTATGAGAGAGAGAGAGAGAGAGAGAGAGAGAGAGAGAGAGAGAGAGAGAGAGAATGAGAATATAGCCTTGCTATTGAGAGAGGCCGCCGTAGGCAGACCTGGCTCTCAAGTGAAGACAGGCTATATGCACACTGCCCATAAAATGAGGTGTAAACTGAGCCGCACTTCCTAACCTCCTGCTAAATGTATAATCATATGAGAGACACATATTTCCCTCAGATTACACAGTCCCACAAAGAATTCGAAAACAAATCCAGTTTTGATAAACTCCCATATCTATTGGGTGAAATACCACAGTGTCCCATCACAGCAGCAATATGTGTGACCTGTAGCCACACGAAAAGGGCAACCAGTGAAGAACAAACACCATTGCAAATACAACCCATATTTATGTTTATTTATTTTCCCTTTGGTACTTTAACTATTTGCACAGAGTTACAACACTGTACACCGCATTCGGAAAGTATTCAGACCCCTTGACTTTCTCCAAATTTAGCTGTTACAGCCTTATTCTAAAATTGATTAAATAGTTTTTTCCCTCATCAATCTACACACAATACCCTATAATGACAAAGCAAAAACAGGTTTTCAATTTGCACATTTAGTACAAATAAAAACGGAAATAATACATTTACATACAGTAAGTATTCAGACCCTTTACTCAGTACTTTGTTGAAGCACCTTTGACAGCGATCTTACGTATGATGGTACAAGCTTGGCACAACTGTATCTGGAGAGTTTCTCCCATTCTAATCTGCAGATCCACTCAAGCTCTGTCAGGTTGAATGGGAAGCATTGCTGCACAGCTATTTTCAGGTCTCTCCAGAGTAGTTCGATCAGGTTCAAGTCTGGGCTCTGGCTGGGCCACTCAAGGACATTAAGAGACGTGTCCCCAAGCCACTCCTACATTGTCTTGGCTGTGTGCTTAGGGTCGTTGTCCTGTTGGAAGCTCTGGATCAGGTTTTCATCAAGAATCTCTCTGTACTTTGCTCCATTCATCTTTCCCTGGATCCTGACTAGTCTCCCAGTCTCTGCCTCTGAAAAACATACCCACAGTATGATGCTGCCAACACCATGCTTCACCATAGGTATGGTGCCAGGTTTCCTCCAGACGTGAAGCTTGGTATTCAGGCCAAAGAGTTCAATCTTGGCTTCATCAGACCAGAGAATCTTGTTTCTCATGGTCTGAGTCTTTAGGTGGCCTCAAGAGGGCTGTCATGTGCTTTTTTACTGAGGAATGACTTCCGTCAGGCCAGTCTGCCATAAAGGCCTGATGTTCATCTGGAAGGTTCTCCCATCTCCACAGAGGAACTATGGAGCTCTGTCAGAGTGACCATCAGGTTCTTGGTCACCTCCCTGACCAAGGCCATTCTCTCCCGAATGCTCAGTTTGGCCAGGTCAGCCAGCTCTAGGAAGAGTCTTGGTGGTTCCAAACTTCTTCCATTTAAGAATGATGGAGGTCACTGTGTTCTTGGGACCTTCAATGATGCAGAAACGTTTTGGTACCCTTCCCCAGATCTGTGCCTCGACACAATCCTGTCTCGGAGCTCTACGGACAATTCCTTCGACCTCATGGCTTGGTTTTTGCTCTGACATGCACTGTCAACTGTGGGACCTTATATAGACAGGTGTGTGCCTTTCCAAATAATGTCCAATCAATTGAATTTACCACAGGTGGACTCCAATCAAGTTGTAGAAACATCTCAAGGATAATGGATGGAAATAGGATGCACCTGAGCTCAATTTCGAGTCTCATAGCAAAGGGTCTGAATACCTATGTAAATAAGGTATTTCTGTTTTTATTTTTAATACATTTGGAAATATTTCTAAAAACCTTTTGTCGCTTGTCATTATGGGGTATTGTGTGTAGATTGAGGAGGATTTTTTATTTATTTAATACATTTTAGAATAAGGCTGTAATGTAACAAAATGTGGAACAAGTCAAGGGGTCTGAAGACTTTCTGAATGAAGTGTGTGCTTCTACACCTGCATTGCTTGCTGTTTGGGGTTTTAGGCTGGGTTTCTGTACAGCACTTTGAGATATCAGCTGATGTACGAAGGGCAATGTAAATAAATTTAATTTGAAATGTCACTATTCCTTTGGATCTGTGTAACGTTTACTGTTCATTTTGTATTGTTTATTTCATTTCTGTTTATTATCTATTTCACTTGCTATGGCAACGTAAACATACAGTATGTTTCCCATGCCAATAATCACTTTGAATTGAATTGAATTGAGAGAGAGACAGAGAGACAGAGAGACAGAGAGACAGAGAGACAGAGAGACAGAGAGACAGACAGACAGACAGACAGACAGACAGACAGACAGACAGACAGACAGACAGACAGACAGACAGACAGACAGACAGAAAAAAAGTATATAGTCAGCATATTTAATAAAGGGATTCCATTCTCTAGTCACTGGAAGTTACCTGTCCTTTCACTGTGACTTCTCTATTCTCTGTATGCATAGTTTGCGCATCCAGTTTGGCAGGAACTGTGCTGCTTAGGTCAGGACTAGAGCGGGACAGCTTTGAAAGCCTCAACATGTAAATGTCCACACTGACAGGCTGGTAATCAAACACAAATTCCTCTCACCAAGTAGACCTCACACTTTGTTTCTTTCCCCTATAAGCATCGTTCTAGAAAAGTATCTGTTCCAGGTCAACCTTACAGAATGTTCTGCTGTGGAAGTGGAATTCTGATCTTCTATTGGACTCTTCTTCCTGTAACAGAATGTTTTGTGATGTTTATCATTGTCAGCAATGACCGTTTTGTTCTCCAGCGGAAAATGTCTCTCCCTCTTCAATTTCCCTCTCCTCTGCTGCGCCTCAGAGAGACGGATAAGTGGGCAGATGAATAAAGGGGTTTGTTCAGGGCAGGTGGTGTCATAAAGAGAGTCTATTTGTGTACCTGGTGGAGTGTGAGTGTGACGAAGTCAGACAGCTGAGATGCATACAGGTGGGGCTGAGGAGATGAAGTGTTCTGAGAACGCGTCCTGGTATTCCGTCGGGCCCAGCGGCCTTACAAGTGTTAACTAGTTTAAAAGTCTTACTCACATCGGCCACGGAGAGCGAGATCACAAAGTCATCCGGGACAGCACTGGCTCTCATACTCAGTTTTGTTTGCCTTGAAGCGAGCATAGAAGGCATTCAGCTCGTCTAGAAGATTTGCATCACTGGGCAACTCACAGCTGGGTTTCCCTTAGTAATCTGTAATAGTCTGCAAACTGTCAAATCCAACGATCGACAGAGCTGGTGTAGTAGGATTTTCTCTTAGTCCTATATTAACCTTTTCCATGTTTGATGGCTTGTCTGCATTAGTAGCAGGCTTACTTGTAAGTGTCCATGTCCGTGCCCCGTTCCTTGAAAGCGATAGCACTAGCCTTTAGCCTGGCACGGATACTGCCTGTAATCCATGGCTTTTGGTCAGGCTATGTACATACGGTCACTGGTATGATTGATGACGACGTCCTCAATGCACTTATTGATGAATCCCATGACTGTTGTAGTAAACTCCTCAATGTTACCAAATGAATCCCTGGAAATGTTCCAGTCTGTGCTAGCGAAGCAGTTTTGTAGCTTAGAATCCGCTCTGTTGGACCACTTTCATATTGAGCGCATCACTGGTACTTCCTATTTGAGTTTTTGCTTGAAAACAAGAAGATGGAGTCATGGTGATACACTCATCGATGTAATGATCGGACCAAGGTGCAGCACGGTAGGCTTACATCATAAACACCAAAAAAACAAGAAAGATAAACGACATGTAAAGTTTTCTAGCGCTAACACAGCATCTGTACAAAAAACAAGATCCCACAAACTAAGATGGAAAAAAGGCTGCCTAAGTATGATCCCCAATCAGAGACAATGATAGACAGCTGCCTCTGATTGGGAACCATACCCGGCCAACAAAGAAATAGACAACATAGATTGCCCACCCTAGTCACACCCTGACCTAACCGAATAGAGAATTAAAAGGATCTCTAAGGTAAGGCGTGACACATGGTCCGATTAGCCGAAGGGAGGGCAAGGGAGGGTCTTGTATGCATTTCTGTAGGCAGAGTAAAAGTGGTCCATAGTGTTAGCGCCTCTTGTGGCGCAGGAGACGTGTTGGAAAAAGTGGGGTAAAACGCATTTCAGTAGAAATGCTGCCTCTAGGTTTGGGTTTTGTTGTTTGTTTATGGTCCTGTACAGCTCATTGTGTGCCTGCATAGAGCCATTCTTGTTTTGTGGCGGGATGTAGACAGCAGTGATGATTACTGATGAAAACTCTCTTGGTAGATAAAAAGGTCTGTAATTTACCATGAGGTATTCTAGTTCAGGTGAGCAAAAGCTCACCAGTTGTCATTTACGAAGAGGCACATACCTCCTAGGTCACAACGAAGCATGGAGAAACCCTTGAGTTTTACATCCATATCCCCCGTCAGCCAAGTTTCTGAAAATAATATTACAGCTTTTCACATCCCGTTGTTAGGAAAATCTCAAACGGAGCTCATCCATCTTGTTCTCAAGTGACTGGACATTTGCCAATGTAACTGAGGGGAGTGCTGGGCGATTTTCTATGCGTCTGAGTCTAACAAGGCTTCCACTTCGTCACTTGTGGAGCTTGGGTAGCCTGAACAGTGGAGTAGGGTCCGGTGTAAATAAGGGAACAGCTGAGTCGGAGTTGAAGTAGGAGCCAAAATCTAGGTCGAATTCGAAGTTAGCAGCTGTCGTAGTTCAAAGGTACTTGGTGGTCTTAGGTGAAAAGGGTGTGAGATTCCAGTATAAAAAAGTAAGGATAAACTTGAAAAAGTCACAGAAAATAGCAAAGTTGGGTTGGATCATGTAAGATGTCGACAATCCCGTCAGCGGCATCTTTTCAAAGCATGTGAGTGGTTACTGACTGAGATGTACAGTCGTGGCCAAAAGTTTGAGAATGACACAAATATACATTTCACAAAGTCTGCTGCCTCAGTTTGTATGATGGCAATTTGCATATACTCCAGAATGTTATGAAGAGTGATCAGATGAATTGCAAAGTCCCTCTTTGCCATGCAAATGAACTGAATACCAAAAAAACATTTCCACTGCATTTCAGCCCTGCCACATAAGGCCAAGCTGACATCATGTCAGTGATTCTCTCGTTAACACAGGTGTGAGTGTTGACGAGGACAAGGTTGGAGATCACTCTGTCATGCTGATTGAGTTCATATAACAGACTGGAAGCTTCAAAAGGAGGGTGGTGCTTGGAATCATTGTTCTTCCTCTGTCAACCATGGTTACCTGCAAGGAAACACATGTGGCCATTATTGCTTTGCACAAAAAGGGCTTCACAGGCAAGGATATTGCAGCCAGTAAGATTGCACCTAAATCAACCATTTATCGGATCATCAAGAACTTAAAGGAGAGAGGTTCAATTGTTGTGAAGAAGGCTTCAGGCGCCCAAGAAAGTCCAGCAAGCGTCAGGACTGTCTCCTAAAGTTGATTCAGCTGCGGGATCGGGGCATCACCAGTACAGAGCTTGCTCAGGAATGGCGCAGTCAGGTGTGAGTGCATCTGCACGCACAGTGAGGCGAAGACTTTTGGAGGATGCGCTGGTGTCAAATAGGGCAGCAAAGAAGCCAATTCTCTCCAGGAAAAACATCAGGGACAGACTAATACTCTGCAAAAGGTTCAGGTATTGGACCGTTTGAGGACTGGGGTAAAGTCATTTTCTCTGATGAAACCCCTTTCCGATTTTTTGGTGCAT
Organism: Oncorhynchus tshawytscha; assembly: GCF_018296145.1. Classification (NCBI taxonomy): domain Eukaryota; kingdom Metazoa; phylum Chordata; class Actinopteri; order Salmoniformes; family Salmonidae; genus Oncorhynchus; species Oncorhynchus tshawytscha. The sequence goes on along the minus strand of NC_056435.1, from coordinate 31,481,760 downwards.
CCGGAAAAAAGCTTGTCCGGAGAAGACAAGGTGAGCGCTACCATCAGTCCTGTGTCATGCCAACAGTAAAGCATCCTGAGACCATTCATGTGTGGGGTTGCTTCTCAGCCAAGGGAGTGGGCTCACTCAAATGTTTGCCTAAGAGCACAGCCATGAATAAAGAATGGTACCAACACATCCTCCGAGAGTAACTTCTCCCAACCATCCAGGAACAGTTTGGTGACGAACAATGCCTTTTCCAGCATGATTGAGCACCTTGCCATAAGGCCAAAGTGATAACAAAGTGGCTCAGGGAACAAAACATCAATATTTTGGGTCCATGGCCAGGAAACTTCCCAGACCTTAATCCCATTGAGAACTTGTGGTCAATCCTCAACAGGTGAACAAACAAAAACCCACATATTCTGACAAACTCCAAGCATTGATTATGCAAGAATGGGCTGCCATCAGTCAGGCTGTGGCCCAGAAGTTAACTGACAGCATGCCAGGGCGGAATGCAGAGATCTTGAAAAAGAAGGGTCAACACTGCAAATATTGACTCTTTGCATCTTCTTCATGTAATTGTCAATAAAAGCCTTTGACACTTATGAAATGCTTGTAATTATACTTCAGTATTCCATAGTAACATCTGACAAAAATATCTAAAGACACTGAAGCAGCAAACTTTGTGGAAATTAATATTTGTGTCATTCTCAAAACTTTTGGCCACGACTGTAGACTGGCCAGCAGCTCATCCCATCCTACTGATTCAAACCACCTCCCAGAGCCAGCAGAACAGAAAGGTAGTACACTGTTTTGGAGGAGCAGGCTTGCCAATCTGCTTGTTGGGAGCCAGCCATCTATCACCTATTCAGAACCAGGCAGAAAGAGCCTTACTCTCAGCCTCAAGTGAGATGGTCAAACTGAGCATAATAAGTATATTTGTACCGTTACATGCTATCAGACATTGCATTACATACTCACACGTATTGATACCCTCCTGGCTCAATCTCTGTGGTTCAGAGAAGAAGGCAAAGGGACCCTGGTTTGGGACCCCCTTAGAACCAGTAGGTAGATGTACCACATTGACTTGTCCAGGGAGGACTTAAGTGTCTGGGGTCAGGCTTCCCAGGAGCTCCAGCCTACCCATGCTGTACCTCAAGACTGTCAGTAAACCCTTTGTTCTCCCTGATGTCCCCAATGTGCATTGTCCTGCTAGGCAGACACCAACTACTCTGCTCTTCACAAAGTTACTTCTCTCTGGGAAGAGGCAGAAAAACAACAACCTCTGCTTCGTCTGCTGCTCTTTTTTTTCTCACCACATGAAGACACAGCAGCCCATCATGCCATATTGATGAAAGGTTCCACCCAGACGGCATATAGATTTTCTCTGGCTCCTTTGAAGACTATCAGAATCTCTTGTTTTTTCAGAGACCTAGCTATCAGTAATAGAGAAAGATGAAAACATATTTCCCCCCGTGAGATTTCCATAGAGATCAGAGATATGTGCACTATTTTTCTCTGACTGAGTTGTGCTTTATAACCCTGATACGCTTTCACATGGTGAGGATGTCTCTCGGTCTTGCAGAGGAATACTGCATAAAATGATCAAACAGTGCTGTTTCTACTCTGATAGGAGTCTTGCAGTGAGCTGTCCAGTTGTCCAAACTCTGAAGTCTGAGGGAAAGGAAAGAATCGTAATTGTTTTATATTCTCCTACCGAGACTGACTGACAGCATAGTTCTCTCTGTCTCATCCTTCATCTTTGGCCAAGAAGAATATGTCTCAGGTCTCAGACTGGGTTAGAAACACAGAAAGGAATGTGTTGGGAGATGTTATGGAGCAGTGCAGATTCTGTAAAAGTTCTTCAGCTTGCAAACACATTTAACTGTAAAATGTAATAGGCATAGCAACCTTTCCACCGCTTTACAACCTCTACTGTCTTCTCTCCTCTTCTCCTCTCCTCTCTCCCTACTTCTCTCTTGCTCGCTACTTCTCTCTCTCTCTCTCCATTATTCATCTTCTATCCCTTCTATTCTAAACATAAGATGAGGCAGTCACTCTCCAGCTTATAAACGTCACTCTCTGGTTAAGCATCTCTCGTGGCAGACCACATGTTTATACCCTCACAACAGTCCATACTTATCCAATTCAGAGGATTGGTCTCTGGAGTCAATAACTTATCTGCGATTCCCATAGCGGGCTGAGTAAGGAGTGTGGATACTCCCCTCCCTCTTCCCTCTGTGACCACCAGACTTCCAGGTCACTTAACCCCAACCACAGCTACACAAGCACTGGTCCACGCATGCACGCATGCACGCGCACACACACACACACACACACACACACACACACACACACACACACACACACACACACACACACACACACACACACACACACAGACACACAGACTGAGAGGCAGTGCCTCACCAGCAACTTTACCCCATCTTAGAGAGACTAAATGCATCAAGCGGAAAATGGTATTGCAGCCAAATTATTATGCAGGTAAATAAATAGAGACATTTTCACTCTTTCACCAGTACTCTTTTGTGCGTATTTTGTGTACGTCAAGAGGGACTAGAAAGATATTTTGCTTTTTCACAAAAATGTTCATATTGAGGACAACCACAGGGAGGTCAGGGACAAGCCAGAGCTGAATGTATGAATACATGGCACTTTACCAAATGATTATACAGTAAGAAGGCATATCAAAACAACAAAAATGTCCCAATTCCCACTTGCGTGTAAAGGCACAGAGTTATCAATCATTTATACTTTGCTGTCACTCTGGTGACAAGATCACTTGTGCTCCCTGCAGCTTCTGTCCCGGAGCACAGCGATCATAGACAGACACTCAGATATAATACTGCTTATAGTGAGCTCTTTCACAGAACAGTCCCATTAGGGACATACCGTACCGGGCAGGGAAGATGACTGTGTACTTGTCAGGTTGAGTCCCCCCTTAGCATCTATGGTGAAAGCTGAAAGGTTCCCTCACATCGACGTGCCAGACCTCCTCCACCCTGAGGGCTCTCATCTGGCCTCCACATGGGCTCTTAGTTCATCACTCTCTGCATGCTTGAATCCTGTTGTGATGCAACAGTACAGGCCAAGTTAGGCTCCACCCTACTTCGCCCCGTTGTGTGAAAGCTACTATATAAAATATGTGAGTCTTTTATATGATGCCAGTAATTGCTGACCATGCTGCCAAAGTCTGAGAATCCATATGAAACTCCCTATTTAGACAGACAAAGACAATATTCTGTGACCATCTCTGTTTAGTCTAGAACAGTGGTGTACTAAAAAGACATATGAAGGGGTTTGGCGAGGGGACCGACATGCATATTATAGATATTTGGGGGGGAGGAACATGGTGCTCAGTCTTGAATGGGTTTGTTGGCAGACCTGAAAAGCTTTTTCAGCTAGAAGCTTGTTCTCCTAGGGACTGGGGACTTTTATTGCAGATTCCTGTCAGCAGGTAAAGGTCAATACCCTGAACCCCCTGTTGCTGCAGTCTGGAGGCAAGAGACGGAAAGGCAATGAAACAGAGGGGTTTGTGGGTAGGAGACAGAGCACAGGCACGCAACTGTGACACAACACAGACACAGGGGAGAATCAGTGATCAACGAAAGGTATTTTCTCAAAATAAAGTCATACTTCAATCCACAAGGCCAGCAAAACAGTTCCACAACTTCATAGAGTAGGTGGGGCAAAATAACAAAAAAAATCTGATATAATCACCAAATGAAACAGTTTGACAAAGTCATAGATATTATTTTGTATTGTTAATTTGTTAATTTGAAAAGTATTTCACTGGTCTTCATTGACTGCTTGTGCTTTCAACCATCTGTGTGTGTGTGTGTGTGTGTGTGTGTGTGTGTGTGTGTGTGTGTGTGTGTGTGTGTGTGCTGTGTGTGCTTGTGTGTGTGTGTATGTGTATGTGTATGTGTATGTGTATGTGTATGTGTATGTGTATGTGTGTGTGTGTGTGTATGTGTATGTGTATGTGTATGTGTATGTGTGTGTGTGTGTGTGTGTGTGTGTGTGTGTGTGTGTGTGTGTGTGTGTGTGTGTGTGTGTGTGTGTGTGTGTGTGTGTGTGTGTGTGTGTGCGTGCGTGCGTGTGTGTGCGTGTCCTACACACTATGGGATCTTTTTTAATGGGCCCAACTTAATCATGCTTGGCACCAGTTCCTCAGTATGAGAGAAATCCAATATTTTCTCTGCTCTGAGTTTAAGGCTTAATAAAGTAAAATTGCACTGCATGGCCCTCCAGCCTAAAAAAGCCTTACTGAAAACAGTTCCTGTTCAATGCTCCACCCCAGAGTGTAATCACGGGTACAGGGGACAAATAAAGCCACATTTCATACACCAATAGCTACAACTACATCCATATGCTTGGTTCACAGCAGTACAGTGCTTTCAGAGTTGATATGCTCATCGGGCTCACTCCATGGTCCGTGAAAAAAGACTGTCTTCCCATAACAATCATTTAATAACATCATGAAATAGCATGCAAGGTGATGGGAAAACTATATACATGAAACCAAGCCGAGCAGAGTAAGATTTCAATGATAATTGCCTGGCATGGAAATCAGCTCTTACAATCAGTTCATCTCTGTTCCAGGCGAACTTCAGATGTTGCTAAGATGTTGTTTGGTGCCGAGTAGATATAATTATCTAAGCTGATCAAGTAAGAAAATAAGATTGATGTTTGGTCAATAATGTAAACAAATGATAAAATACTAATACATGGAAACAGCTGGTGTGATTGTCTGCAGAACATGGGTCCTTGACCTTTGGTGGTTATGTGACACATACTGAGTAAACAAAGGGAAGAGACAGACAGACACGCACGCACGCATAATTCAGTCAGAAGACACTGTCTTAATAGATCCGGCTCCTCTATCAACCCCACTCTGTAACAGAGTAGACTCCCATAAACCATAACCAAAATCAATACCATGGTTTCAGCTAATCTGGAAGGACGGCAACTCCAGGGAGAACTGACAAAACAAAAGAGGGCAATTCAATTTGATGTTAATAAGGTCATGGGAAGTGCATGCTGATTCATGGCATATCTTGTTCTAGTAAATACACCTTGGGAAATGTAGGCTATACTCCTTGGGAAATGTAGGCTATACTCCTTGGGAAATGTAGGCTATACTCCTTGGGAAATGTAGGCTATACTCCTTGGGAAATGTAGGCTATACTCCTTGGGAAATGTAGGCTATACTCCTTGGGAAATGTAGGCTATACTCCTTGGGAAATGTAGGCTATACTCCTTGGGAAATGTAGGCTATACTCCTTGGGAAATGTAGGCTATACTCCTTGGGAAATGTAGGCTTCAGCCATCCTGACCATGCTGGCGTCAAGAAGGAACCCATGGCTAAACCCACCAGGAGTTAGCTGAGAAATACAGATCAAACTTCAAAACACCCACACAAGGAATCAAGGAATTGGGTGGTCTCTCAAAAATGGGTCTGAAACCTTGAGTTTCCTGAGTTCCCATGTTATCAAGGAGTCCAGAGCACAGAGAGGTGACCAACAGTGCCAGGCTTCCATGAACTCAGGCGGCAGGATATGAGTGAGCATCACTGAGGAGAGGAAAGCCTGCTCCAGTTACTCCTCATGATTTATTTATACCTCGGCAGCTGTCCTGGTGCCTTATAGGGCCCACATGAACCCAGTCACAAACAAAGAGCCAACTACCTCTGTTCTGTAACATTACTCTGTGGTAATGAAAACACCCCATGCATTACCTCCAGATGAACAGGACAAGATGGGAGGGGCAGGTGGGTATCCAACCGGATCACATACTGGAACAGGAACAGGATACAGTATGGTGTATGTGCCCCAAGGTCAGATCACCCACGTTCCAACCACCAAGGTTGAAAACCTGATACAACTATTATTGTATTTATTTATTGGCCCATCTTCTTCTTCGGAGGAGGACAAATATAACTTTTTATAACAGATTTTTCTCTACATTCTACACACATTTCACATACATGGCAAATAAAATGTACACAGTAGTTACATAGCAAGAATATAGCTATTTGATATACTGTACATTACATCTGGATAAATAGTACTTAAACACATTATAGATCATGAGCTTTTAAACCCACCCCTCATCTATTCTCAGTCTATCCCACCTATCTCGGTAACTGTCCTCTTATGATTTCCCTGTACCATATATTTTTCACAACTGTGCTGTGATTTTTCACATACATTCACATGCATTCAATCATACATTCACATACATTCTGAACATAGTACCTACATATTGTAAGTTAAAGACGAATATGAGTTTATTTTTTCAGGGATTTAGCATTGTTATATTGTTGATTGATTGACTATGGCTTTCCAAATCAAATCTTGCTTAGGGCCCAACCAAATCTTGCTTAGGTCCCCCAAAAGGTTAGGTCCTGTTCTGTTATAAATTAATGCTGACCCTCACGACTTAGCTGAGAGTGCAGGTCCCTGTCCATGAGCCTCCCCTCTAACCCCCTGCATACATAGGCAGGCACACACAGGAAAACATGCGCAGGCGCACACGCACACATTACAGAGCCTCACAGCAAAGGGACAAACCGTAAAGGGCAGGCAGCTCTAGTACTCAGCATTATGGATACGCTAGCTAGTCAGGCCCTAGGGTCTACTTACTCTCCATGCTACCCTGTTCTGGTTACATCTCTCCCCATAGTGGCCTGTGGAGACAATAGGCTATTGTTGTCAATGTGCCCCTTGCTGGACCCTCAGCAGTCTCACAGCACCCCCCGTCCCCCGTCCCCCCCGTCTATTACTCATCTCCCTGACAACCCAGCTTCACTCCCAGGGCTGACAGGGCTGACAGGGCTGAGGCCCTGAGATCAACCCCTGGGGAATTTATGGTTAGCTGTATTGTGAGGGCACGTGCCTGTCCGAGTTGTTTATGTGGAAACTTTAGACAAGGGACTGAAGGTGGATCAACACGCAACCGTGTCACAACACCAGCCTTCTGTGAAACAGAAGTTGTTTTTCTGATTCGACAGGACAAAGAAAATCGCTGAAAAACTGACATTTATTCAGAGATCAGGCTGAGATGTGAAGGGTGCTACATAAAGAGATCATTGACAGGGGGAGGTGATGCTACTGACACTAATTAGTTAGGGAAGCTGCAGGATCAGGAGGGGTGGAGTGAAAGTCTACAGGATTTCAAAGGCGTACCTCTGAAAGTGGAGGCAAGGAGGACTGAGGGAAAGCACTGCTCCATTATAACTACTGAAGAGGGGTATTTTTGGAACTAATTCCTTTACTGTCCCACGTATCTCTGTTTTATGTACAATGTGACTTATGGGCATTTCTCTCTCTTTCTCTCTGAAATTGGCTCCATGGCTACTTAACCCTAATAGATCATTTAGAAAAATGCTTCTGTTCTGACACAATTACCTTGATACAGAGAGTAACTCCGAGCCACTTACAGATTCCCTTCCTCTCTCTCCTCTAGTGAGTGGCAGGCTGTGGAGGTTTATGGGATATGCTCCAGTACAGTGAAAATAAAATGAGAGTGTGGTCAACCTTCAATGAAGGATGTCTGGTGGGAGCATGTGAATTTCAGCAGTGGAAAAAAGATGGCTGACTGTACATGCACCTTTGGACTAATTAGACAAGTCCAAACCTTCAAATTTACACATTTCCCTGTTTTGCAATGATGGATTTCTTTCTCATGCAATCATTAGTCTGCTGACATGTTTTCAACTGCAAAGGCCTATCGACACGCTCAATATAGCTCATCGGAGCTCGGCCCTTATGCGAATGCATAAACAGCACTGATATTTTCATAACCCAGCCTCTGTGAGGTAAGAGTCTATAACGGACAGCCTGGGCGGCTTGGCTCAACGGTTCACAGTGATAGCACTCTCGACAGCTGCTGCCAGTACAGTATGACATCGGCCCCAGACCCTGGTATTCTGGCAGAAGGACAGAGCCAAAAATGGACTGAAATACTCTCTTTACTTTCCCCCCTCTAGCCCACCCTAGCTCCACCCTTAAGTGGTTGAGGAGTGCCAACTTGCGAGCATTATGGTAGTGCCAACCTGACCTTTGAACACTTTAGGTTGTCTGACCCTTGAACCCCTGCCAAAGACATGCTGATGGGAGACACAATTGATTGAGAGAGAGAGAGCGAGAGAGAGAGCGAGAGAGAGAGAGAGAGAGAGAGAGAGAGAAGGAAGGAAGGAAGGAAGGAAAATAGAGGGAGAAAGTACAAATAGAAAGAGAGAGGGCGACACACAGAGTATCTCCGTGAGCCCTGAGGCTGTGTAGTAGAATCATAGAGATGCGGCGTGAGTCATCATTCCTGTCATCTTCATCACCACAGCTAATGACATCCAGTCTGAATGAGAGGATGAGGATGATTCTAACGATGATATGAACAAGATCGTCTAGTAGGCTAACGGTTTGAATGATATACTGCTCATTACAGTGGCTCTGCTAAAGGAGAGAGTGTCAACCAACCAGAGCAACATGCCTCAGAATGAACATGCTTCTGTTGCGGTAGAGCGAGACTATAGAGAGAGATTTGCCTTCAATTCAAGCTCTCATTTCTTTCACAAAACAAATTCCGGTAACACCCATACAAAAAAAAACACATGATGACAGAAAGATTAAATGCTACTCTTGCTACTCTTTCAGCAGAAAGTGCAATCAGATGAATTGCTTATTAAAGAGGAGAATCCCTTTGAACTACAGAGGAAAAAGAAAAATATAAATAATCAAAACTGACATGCAGTTTAATGATGCAGTCAATTGCCTCGTTGATAATAAATAACACACACTATCCAGGTATCCTCCTATGGCCTCTAGTTAAGAGAAAAATCACTTTTGTAAACATACATTACTCACTAATATAGTTATAATTAGCTGTTATACAACATGAGAACAAGAGTTCATGAACTAAAAAAACAACAGCATTTATGAAATCATTTAGCTTTGAAAACCCCTGCCTGTACATTCTCCCAACCTGACTCCCTGGTGTGCATGTGTAGGCCTATTCATCACGCAACTGCACATCTTCCAAGGCGAAGGTGCCTGGCCGTCATTCTGCTTGGCTGTGACAGTTATCAGGCTGTCATTGTTGAATGTAAAGTGGATCACCTGTTGTCTCCTGGCCTGGCCTCCCAGTATGGTAATCCCACCCTGTTGCCACTAAAATGACTGAGAGTCCTGGAGGATGGGGCTGCAGAGCCACGGTGGTAGCTAGGGACAGACCGTGAGTGATAGGCCATAGGAACAGGTGGTGGTGACAGTAATCAGGCCCCATGCAGCACACTGTCAGTGTGTCCAGTGGGCACAGTGTTAACACATTTACAGCTTCCCTGGGCAACATTTGGCCCATTTGAGAACCTGTGTAAAAGCTTGTGGTGACAGGTCACCTTGGCAGAGGGTGGCAGTGGCAGTGCATTCTGCCAGGTTACATGAGACAGTTTGTGGACAGACACATGAAGACACGGCCTCAGTCTCAAGATGCCGTCGGGGAGAGAATGGTGACAGGTGGTTTGGTTTTTATTGTTGATGGTAATTATTTCTGCCCTTTGGCAGTGGACACTGTCATCATGGAGGTGTTCCATTATCACAAAACTAATTGTTTTGAATACAGAGCATTCAAATCAAAATCAAATCAAATATTTGTTACATGCGGCGAATACAACAGGTGTAGTAGACCTTAACGTGAAATGCTTTAAAAAATAAAAAAAAACATTATTTAACTAGGGAAGTCAGTTAAGAACAAATTATTATTTACAATGACGGCCTACCCCGGCCAAACCCTAAACCAGACGATGCTGGGCCAATTGTGCGCCGCCCTATGGTGCTTCCAATCATGGCTGGTAGTGATATAGCCTGGAATCTAACCAAGGTCTGTAGTGATGCCTCTAGCACTGAGATGCACTGCCTTAGACAGCTGTGCCACTCGGGAGCTCAAAATGCTTACTTATACTAAATATGTGACACTGAAATGCTACTGGTTTGAGACCAACTTTGTTCATTATGATCATGGCACAATGCTTTGAAAAATCTTTTAATATATGCATAAAACATAAAAGGTTCATTGACAACAAGACAAATGAAAACAGACACCTTCAAGCTCAAACACATAAAAGAGCCTCAGGCAAATGAATGAACCCTTTGATCCATTTCGGCAACATCTTAATAAAGCACATATTTGGGCTGCTTAAAGGGATACCTCCCCAGAGTCAGATGAACACGTGGATGCCATTGTTATGTCTCTGCATCCAGTATGAAGGAAGTTAGAGGTAGTTTTGCGTGCCTAGCGTTAGCACAATGACTGGAAGTCGATGGTATGTGCTAAACTTCCATTAATGCACCAACGCTAGTTAGAAATTGCCCTAGTGCTAGTTAGCAACTTCCTTCAAGCTGCATGCAGAGACATAACAATGGTATCCATGAGTTCATCTGACTCTGGGGAAGTAGATAAAGGGCCTCATTGCCAAAATCCTGAAGTGTCCCTTTAAACGTTGTTTCCCCTGGCAAAACTGTATCTTAGAATAGATCTGTATATGTAACCTATAGTCCTTTCAAAATCTCCAGTATCTATAAACATCTGAGTTTCTAAGATCATTAATTGAAACTCTCACATTACTGAATTCGATTGAGTACTAACACACATAATTCCATCCAGTTGAATTGATCCAGCAAAAATCTGCTAATTCAGGCAAAATAAACTCATCACATTAACATGACACATGATAATTATTTGTGAAGCGTACATAAGACAAGGCAGCAAAGGCAAAACCACCTTATAAAAGCTTCCTCTGCCACGGAAGTTCAACTTGATTCATCATCATCATCATCATCATCATCATCAGGAGGACTTGAGTTTCCATAGACAAAACTATCCAGATGATTTATTATTCTGTTGTGTCACTGGGGAGCCTCCAGCTCTTCGACATAGGAAAAACGACATTTGTGAGATACAAAGAGCTAATGTATAAAAGCTACAGCACTCGCCCTGCTAAAACTACACTGTTCTTTATTGTGCAATTCCTCTCTGGGGCAGAGTGGAGACATTTCTCTGCTGTCAACTCAAAATGGAGGTAATAGCTTTCTGAGCTTAATGGACTGGAGGGAGGGGAAGGTTTGCATTTTGCCCCCTGCCAGACTCCCACCACTGTCATACTACTGAGTGAAGTGATCCTTTCTGAAAGCAAAGAGGCAAATGAACTTTGAATGTCTTTGTAAGAAGTCAAGTACATAGGGCCTCCTGGGTGGCGCAGTGGTTAAAGGCGCTGTACTGCAGCGCAAGCTGTGCCACCAGAGACTCTGGGTTCGCGCCCAGGCTCTGTTGTAACCGGAGGTCTGTGGGGCGACGCACAATTGGTGTATCGTTGTCCGGGTTAGGGAGGGTTTGGCTGATAGGGCAGGCGGCTCTAGTACTCAGCATTATGGATACATACTCAAATACTCAAACTCACACAATAATAATAGTCGTTTATATAATTGTTTATACGATGAGAAAAATAAAGTAATGCACAGTTATATTTATCATAATCACTAAAGTAATATTCTTCTTAAGAAGCCCTTTTCATCGTGACTGGGTTTGGTTTGGTCCTCAACTAACTCTCAGACTTGATATCCATCTACCCCTGGGGCAATTCTCCTCTAATGACAGAGCTGCTTATTGTAGAATGGTCCAGTATATCAAAATGATGTGCAAAATATTGAACTGCCGAAGAGCGATATCATACATCAACAGGAGACATTAGTCTTCATAAGTTCAATTACGGAAACAATTACATGGTCACCCATGGCGCTATACTGCTATTGAAGATGGTTATATAACCAGCAGGCCCATGACCAACTGTCCACGTCTGTTACGGGTTTTCACCTGTACAAAGATACAATGGACTAAACCAGAGCACACAATCACTATTAGCCCAGCAAACAATTCAGACTTCCATACACAGCACAGCCAGAAATTAGAGCATAGTAGATGCATTAACTGTGTATTAACTGTGTATTATAGTGGGCCTATATTATAATAGGTTTAGCAACTGTCATAAGGACGTCAAGTCCCGGATCAGCTCAAAATCTATCAGTAGGAGCAGCAAGCACAGGAGCACAGGGACCCTACGGTCCAGCAGGCATCACTCAACTCTCAGCGAAATTAAAACAGCTATTCTGTTGTTGTTTTTTATGAAGGACCCAATGAACCTAAAAAAAGACAAAGTGTCATTCTTCACACTGTAATAACTCAGAAATAATCTACTCTGCCTGGAAAACAGAGCATCTTTCAAATATGAGCTGCACAGTCTCTCCCAGTGTACATACCTCTGCCCCATATACTTACACTTTCCCACTCTCAATCATCCTAGCTTCACCTCTAGCTTCACCTCTAGCTTCACCTCTACCCTGACATACATTCTCTGCCAAAGCAGAGCAGGAAGTTACAGTACCGGTATATGGAACAGTTTAATTCCCTATGATGTTTTGTGTGACATCTCCACTTTCCCCTTGAGATGATATCAGGATGTGGATAATTCCTTCTCTCTAGATCTTTCAGTGGCCCCAGGACCAGAGAGAGCCCTCATAAATCTCTCCTCTTCAGAGATGACACACTATTGAAAGCACACTGTCTGAATCAGGTTAGATGGGGCAGTAGGGTAGCCTAGTGGTTAGCCTAGTGGTTAGAGTGTTGGACTAGTAACCGGAAGGTTGCAAGTTCAAACCTCCGAGCTGACAAGGTATAAATCTGTTGTTCTGCCCCTGAACAGGCAGTTAACCCACTGTTCCTAGGCTGTCATTGAAAATAAGAATTTGTTCTTAACTGACTTGCCTGGTTAAATAAAGGTTAAAAATAAAAAGGAGGCAATGGTGCAGACGCAAACTCTGTCCTGGACTCAATCTCTCTCACAAATATAGTACATTGACATCCTGACTAACATATCAGTCTGACTGTATGTGAGATAGTGTTTTTGAACATTTACCAGGGTCTGCTTTGTGATGTGTCACAGGGGTACTGTACTGTATCCTCACCAAACTGGGCTGTATCTGGCAGAAGCTTCGTACAAGCAACTGGCAGAGACCAGACAACAATCTGAATCGGACTAATATAAGGAAGTGGGACTAACTCGAGTGTAACCATTCTGCCATAATGATTTAGGTGCCTTCGATGGAAGATGCTATTGCTGGAAAGCAATAACGAAGCATCTAAGAGGTCCACTTCGCAGCGCCTGATTTAACGATGCTCATCCATAATGGATATGTACTGTATGTACTACACAAGCCTTTTGAAGTCACCTGGCACAATGATTAACTGCACAGTGGATGTGTTTAAATGCAGGGATCCTTATGTTTATCTCTGCCAAGCCTGACTCATCCTCATTTACATGCGAGCAAAATTGCCACCTGAGCTTGATGATCTTAAAGGGATACTTCGGTATTTTGGCAATGAGGCCCTTTATTTACTTCCCCAGAGTCAGATGACCTCGTGTATACCATTTTTATGTCTCTGTGGCCAGTATGAAGGAAGTAAGAGGTGCCGCAATGTCTGGAAGTCTATGGGTATCTGCTAGCATGCTAATCCCCATAGACTTCCAGTCATTACTCCAATGCTAGTTAGCATTGGCTCCCAAAACTACCTTTAACTGCCTTCATACTGGAAACAGAGACATAAAAATGGTATCCACTAAGTAGATAAAGGGCCTCATTGACAAAATACTTGAAGTATCCCTTCAAGGCTAAGGTCATCATGGAACCTTCGTAAGAGCATCTTTAAATTTCCGACCCATTTCCCAAAACCGTCTTTATTAAAGTTGCACTTCATAACCTAAACGCCTGCCTCAGACCACTCATTGAACAGCTAAGTGCGGTGCTAGATCACGTTTGCCCTCCCATGTCACTTTACACACAGGAAATCTGTGTGTAAAGTATAAGTCCACCAAAAAAATAAACAAGTGAAGCAAGGATACCTTTCTTTTAAATGAAAACTAGAGATAACCAAATGATATTACAGCTAGATTATTAGGCTAAATATTAACATCACTTTCATGTTGCTACCATCTAGAAGGCGGAGACAGTTCGGCTTTGTCACGACTTCCGTTCAGGCGGCGTTCGGCGGTAGACGTCGCCGGTCTTCTAGCCATCATTGATCCACTTTTTATTTTCCATTTATTTTCCATTTGTTTTGTCCCACACACCTGGTTTCAATCCCAGCATTACATGTTGTGTATTTAACCCTCTGTTCCCCCCATGTCCTTGTCCGGTATTGTTTATTGTAAGTGCTTGTGCACATTATGTCTGGTGTGTGACTGGTTTTGTACCCATTGTATTGATTGTTTTGTTTGCGGTGATTTTTACTATTAAACTGCGCCGTTGTAACACAGTTTTTGCTCTCCTGTGCCTGACTTCTCTGCCGCCAGTACGCACCCCCTTACAGGCTTCATAATGTCTGTACACTCTCCATCGTATACTGTACATGTACAGTATATTTATATTCCAGATTCTGACATTGCTCGTTGTAATATTTATATATATATTTTTTTCATTTATTTTTATTTGTTTGGATTTGCGTTAAAATACTTAAAAGTACTACTTAAATAGTATGTACTTTACTATTGATATTTTTAACTACTTTTACTTTTATTCACTACATTCCTAAAGACAATAATGTACTTTTTACTCCATACATTTTCCCTGGCATCCAAAAGTACTTGTTATATTTATTTTGAATGTTTATCAAGACTGGAAAATGGTCAAATTGACACACTTATCAAGAGAACATCTCTGGTCTTTCCTACTGCCTCTGATCCGGGGGACTCACTAAACACACCTTTTGTTTGTAAATTATGTCTGAGGGTTAGAGTGTGCCCCTGGCTATCCGTAAACATATCAACAACAAAAAACAATTGTGCCATCTGATTGGCTTAATATAAGTCATTTGAAATGATTCATACTTTTACTTTTTATACTTGAGTATATTTTTGCGATTGCATTTACTTTTGATGGTTAAGTATATTTCAGTTCACTTTTACACAAGTAGTATTTTACTGACTCTCACTGTAGTGTCTTAGCTCATAATACTTATTTATAAAAGACTCTGAATACAAGGAATTGAACTGGAGCTTCACATTTACTAAAACGGGTTAGTACCAGAATAACATAGAACAACCTGCACATGACCAAGGGTGCTCCATTCTTAAAGGGGACATCAGTAATTAAGAGAACATAACACTCATTTTCTATTAAGGTATCTTTACTTTTACTCAAGTATGAAATTAGAGTACTTTTTCCAATACTGTTGCTCACAAGATAATTCCTTTTGTGTGCTGCAAATTAAATGGAATAACAAATATATTAGCAATTATGTTTTGTGTATCGCTTGTAATGACACCCTAAAAATAGAAGAGATCGTTTACTCTGGTCCAGTGAACTTTATCCAGTCTACCCCATGCATACCCACTGGGCACAGACGTCAATTCAACGTCTATTCCACATTGGTTCAACGTAATTTAATTAAAATGACGTGGAGACAACATATAGTCAACCAGTGTTTGCACAGTGGGTATGGACTAGGAAACTGAACAGAAAGTGAGACGGCTACAGTTGATAGGTCCTTACATTCCAGAGAACAGGATGTTTATTAATTATTCTGATTGGCAGCAGAACCTGTGGTGAGATCCACCGGTGATTATCTATCCTTATCTGATCCTCCTAAACCTGAATCAGAGACTGAGAGAAAGAGCTGTCCAATCACTTACCTCACTCACATTATTCTACCACATCAAACAAGCAAGGCATTCAGAGCATAAACTCTTCCTTTCTCATTCTCACACACACACACACACACACACACACACACACACACACACACACACACACACACACACACACACACACACACACACACACACAGTTTTTTTTTCTCTCTCTAATTCAGTAGAAATGAGGGAAGAGTACATTAGACCATGCAGTCAGTGTCAGTGTAAAAACAGTGCAACTATTTGTGAACATTAACACAGTTAAATGCAATAGGAAAAAAAAACATGTGCTGACTGTCTGTGGTTACAAAGAAGACAAAACACTTTCAATGTCAATGTCCCTGTCAGACAGTCGCACAAAAGCAAAACACAACAATGTGAAAGACAGAGTCCTCCAGTGGTCAATCATCAAAGTCTGAACAAGAAATTAACTCTGCCGGGGATTCATGGCAAGCTGTTACACGGCTCAGCCTTGGGGGAGACATTTCAAAAACTGCCACCCTCTTCTTCATCCATGAAGGTCTTGGCTCTCTGAAAATCAATCAAAGTTATTCCAAAGTGGTCTGAATAATATGCATGATCTCTGCTGTCATTGTAGCAGTGACTTTTAACTGGCATTTTCCTCTGCAAACACCTACAGTCGTGGCCAAAAGTTTTGAGAATGACACAAATATTAATTTCCACAAAATTTGCTGCTTCAGTGTCTTTAGATATTTTTGTCAGATTTACTATGGAATACTGAAGTATAATTACAAGCTTTTCGTAAGTGTCAAAGGCTTTTATTGACAATTACATGAAGTTGATGCAAAGAGTCAATATTTGCAGTCTCTCGGTCCCAGCTTTGATGCACCTGTACTGACCTCGCCTTCTGGATGGTAGCAGAGTGAACAGGCAGTGGCTTGGGTGATTGTTGACCTTGATGAACTTGTTGGCCTTCCTGTGACATTGAGTGCTGTATGTGTCCTGGAGGGCAGGTAGTTTGCCCCCAGTGATGCGTTGTGCAGACCGCCCCACCCTCTGGAGAGCCCTGTGGTTGTGGGCGGTGCAGTTGCCGTACCAGGCGGTGATACAGACCGACAGGATGCTCTGAATTCTGCATCTGTAAAAGTTTCTTCAGCCTCCTTTACCACACTGTCTGTGTGGGTGGACCATTTCAGTTTGTCCGTGATGTGTATGCCGTGGAACATGAAGCTTTCTACCTTTCCCATCAATGTGGATAGGGGGGTGCTCCCTCTGTTGTTTTCTGAAGTCCACGATCATCTCCTTTGTTTTGTTGACGTTGAGTGATAGGTTGTTTTCCTGACACCACACTCTGAGTGACCTCAACTCCTCCCTATAGCTTGTCTCGTCGTTGTTGGGGATCAAACTTACTACTGTTGTGTCGTCTGCAAACTTGATGATCGAGATGGAGTCGTGCATGGCCCAGCAGTCATGGGTGAACAGGGAGTACAGGAGGGGGCTTAGCACGCACCATTGTGGGGCCCCAGTGTTGAAGATCAGCAAAGTGGAGATGTTGTTTCATACCTTCACCATCTGGGGGCGGCCCGTCAGGAAGTCCAGGACCCAATCGCACAGGGCGGGGTTGAGACCCAGGGCCTCAAGCTTAACGATGAGCTTGGACGGTACTATGGTGTTGAATGCTGAGCTGTAGTCATTGAACAGCATTCCTACATAGGTATTCCTCTTGTCCAGATGGGATAGAGCAGTGTGATGGCGATTGCATCGTCTGTGGATCTATTGGGGCGGTATGCAAATTGCAGTGGGTCTAGGGTGACAGGTAAGGTGCAGGTGATATGATCCTTGACTAGTCTCTCAAAGCACTTCATGATGACAGAAGTGAGTGCTACGGGGCGATAGTCATTCAGAACAGTTACCTTTGCCTTCTTGGGTACATGAACAATGGTGGCCATCTTGAAGCATGTGGGGACAGCAGACTGAGATAGGGAGAGATTGAATATGTCCGTAAACACACCAGCCAGCTGGTCTGCGCATGCTATGAGGACGAAGCTAGGGATGCCATCTGGGCCGGCAGCCTTGCGAGGGTTAACACGTTTAAATGTCTTACTCACGTCGGCCAGGGAGAAGGAGATGGGTGGGGGGCGCAGTCCTTGGTAGCGGGCAGCGTCCTCAAAGCGGGCAAAGAAGGTACTTATTTTGTCTGGAAGCAAGACTTCGGTGTCCGTGACGTGGCTGGTTTTCTTTTTGCAGTTTGTGACTGCCTGTAAGACCCTGCCACATACAGTTGAATTTGGAACTTTACATAAACCTTTGCCAAATACATTTAACCACAATTCCTGACATTTAATCCTAGTAAAAATTCTCTGTTTTAGGTCAGTTAGGATCACCCCTTTATTTTAAGAATGCGAAATCTTAGAATAATGGCGGAGAGAACGATTTATTTCAGCTTTTATTTCTTTCATCACATGCCCAGAGTGTCAGAAGTTTACATACACTCAATTAGTATTTGGTAGCAATGCCTTTAAATGGTTTAACTTGGTTCAAATATTCCGGGTAACCTTCCACAAGCTTCCCAAAATAAGTTGGGTGAATTTTGGCCGATTTCTCCTGGTGAAGCTGAATCCGGTTTGTAGGCCTCCTTGCTCGCACAGGCTTTTTCAGTTCTTCCCACAAATTTTCTATGGGATTGAGGTCAGGGCTTTGGTTTGACCACTCCAATACCTTGACTTTGTTGTCCTTAATTAAGCCATTTTGCCACAACATTGGAAGTATGCTTGGGGCCATTGTCCATTTGGAAGACCCATTTGCGACCAAGCTTTAACTTCCTGCCTGATGTCGCTTCAATATATCCACATAATTTTCCGGCCTCATGAAGCCATCTATTTTGTGAAGTGCACCAGTCCCTCCTGCAGCAAATCCCCCCCCATAACATGATGCTGCTACCCCTGTGCTTCACGGTTGGGAAGGTGTTCTTCGGCTTGCAAGCCTCCCCCTTTTTCCTCCAAACATAACGATGGTCATTATGGCCAAACAGTTCCATTTTTGTTTCATCAGACCAGAGGACATTTCTCCAAAAAGTACGGTCTTTGTCCCCATGTGCAGTTGCAAACCGTAGTCTGTCTTTTTTTTATGGCGGTTTTGGAGCAGTGGCTTCTTCCTTGCTGAGTGGCCTTTCAGGTTATGTCGATATAGGACTCATTTTACTGTGGATATAGATACTTTTGAACCTGTTTCCTCCAGCACATTCACAATGTCCTTTGCTGATGTTCTGGGATTGATTTGTACTTTCGCACCAAAGTACGTTCATCTATAGGAGACGGAACGTGTCTCCTTCCTGAGCGGTAAGACAGCTGCGTGGTCCCATGGTGTTCATACTTGCGTACTATTGTTTGTACAGATTGACGTAGTACCTTCAGGCATTTGAAAACTGCTCCCAAGGATGAACCAGTCTTGTGGAGGTCTACAATTGTTTTCTGATGTCTTGGCTGATTTCTTTTGATTTTCCCATGATGTCAAGCAAAGAGGCACTGAGTTTGAAGGTAGGCCTTGAAATACATCCACAGGTACACCTACAATTGACTCAAATGATATCAATTAGCCTATCCGAAGCAAGTTGTTTAAAGGCACAGTCAACTTAGTGTATGTAACTTCTGACCTACTGGAAATGTGACACAGTGAATTATATGTGAAATAATATGTCTGTAAACGTTTGCTGGAAATATTACGTGTCTCATGCACAAAGTAGATGTCCTAACTGACTTGCCAAAACTATAGTTTGCTAACTTCTTGGTGACTGGGGGGCAGTATTGAGTAGCTTGGATGAATAAGTTGCCCAGAGTAAACTGCCTGCTACTCAGCCATAAAAGCTAGAATATGCATATAGTTAGTATATGTGTATATGTGGATAGAAAACACTCTGAAGTTTCTAAAACTGTTTGAATGATGTCTGTGAGTATAACAGAACTCATATGGCAGGCGAAAACCTGAGAAAAAATCCAACCAGGAAGTGGGAAATGTGAGGTTGGTGTTTTTCAACTTATTCCCTATTGACGATACAGTGAGATATTGGTCATGTTGCACTTCCTAAGGCTTCCACTAGATGTCAACAGTCTTTAGAACCTTGTTTGATGCTTCTACTGTGAGGTGGGGCGAATGAGAGGGGATTGAGCCAGGTGTCTGGCAGATTGCCACGAGCTTGTGACGCGCGATCATGTAAAAGTTAGCTTGCGTTCCATTGCTTTTCTACAGACAAAGGAATTCTCCGGTTGGAACAGTATTGAAGATTTATGTTAAAAACATCCTAAAGATTGATTCTATACTTAGTTTGACATGTTTCTACGACCTGTAATATAACCTTTTGGACTTTTCGTCCGACCTTTCGGCTGGACTTGCACGCACGTTTGGATTTGTTTACCAAACGCCCTAACAAAGGAAGATATTTGCACATAAATTATTAACTTTATCGAACAAATCAAACATTTATTGTGGAACTGGAATTCCTGGGAGTGCATTCTGATGAAGATCATCAAAGGTAAGTGAATATTTATAATGCTATTTCTGACTAATGTTGGCTACACAACATGGCGGATATCTCTTTGGCTGTTTTGGTCTCTGAGTGCCGTACTGCATGGTGTGCTTTTTCCTTAAAGTTGTTTTGAAATCTGACACAGCGGTTGCATTTTAAGGAGAAGTTTATCTAAAGTTCCATGTATAATAGTTGTATTTTTTATCAATGTTTATTACGAGTATTTCTGTCAATTGATGTGCCTCTCTGCAAAATCACTGCATGTTTGGAACTACTGAACATAACACGCCAATGTAAAATGAGATTTTTGGATATAAATATCCACTTTATCGAACAAAACATACATGTATTGTGTAACATGAAGTCCTATGAGTGTCATCTGATGAAGATCCTCAAAGGTTAGTGATTAATTTGTTAAAAATCTATATTTTTGCTTTTTGTGACTCCTCTCTTTGGCTGGAACAATGGCTGTGTTTTTCTATGACTTGGTGGTGACCTAACATAATCATTTTTGAAATTAGACACCGTGGCTGGATTAACGAGAATTTTATCTTTAAAATTGTAACGGCTCTCTTCTATCTCCTCCTCTGACGAAGAGGTAGAACAAGGATCGGACCAAAATGCAGCGTGATGATGATTCATGATATATTTTAATGAAGGAAAACCTATACATACAGAAACTACAAAACTAACGAAATGAAATAATGAAAACCGAAACAGCCTATCTGGTGAAATACAAAACACTAAGACAGGAACAATCACCCACAAACACACAGTGAAACCCAGGCTACCTAAATATGGTTCCCAATCAGAGACAACGAGAATCACCTGACTCTGATTGAGAACCTCAGGCAGCCATAGACTATGCTAGACACCCCTACTCAGCCACAATCCCAATACCTACTAAAACCCCCAATACCACAACACAACACAAAATAACCCCATGTCACACCCTGGCCTGACCAAATAATATATAAACACAAAATACTAAGACCAGGGCGTGACAGAACCTCCCCCCCCCCCAAGGTGCGGACTCCCGGCCGCACACTAAAACCCATAGGGGAGGGTCCGGGTGGGCGTCTGTCGACGGTGGCGGCTCCGGCTCGGGACGTGGACCCCACTCCAACCAAGTCTTAGTCCCCCTGTAACGCGCCCTTTGATTGGCGACCCTCGCCGCCGACCTAGGCCTAATAACCCTCACCAAGGACCCCACTGGATTGAGGGGCAGCTCGGGACTGAGGTAGAAGCTCGGGACTGAGGGGAAGCTCGGGACTGAGGGGCAGCTCGGGACTGAGGTAGAAGCTCGGGACTGAGGGGAAGCTCGGGACTGAGGGGAAGCTCGGGACTGAGGGGAAGCTCGGGACTGAGGGGAAGCTCAGCATAGAGGGGAAGCTCAGCATAGAGGGGAAGCTCAGCACTGAGAGGAAGCTCAGGCAGGTAGTTGGCTTTGGCAGATCCTGGCTGGCTGGCGGATCTGGAAGAGTCTGGTTGACTGGCAGATCTGGAAGAGTCTGGTTGACTGGCAGATCTGGAAGAGTCTGGTTGACTGGCAGATCTGGAAGAGTCTGGTTGACTGGCAGATCTGGAAGAGTCCGGTTGACTGGCAGATCTGGAAGAGTCTGGTTGACTGGCAGATCTGGAAGAGTCTGGTTGACTGGCAGATCTGGAAGAGTCTGGCTGACTGGCGGATCTAGCTGCTCTGGCTGCTCCATGCAGACTGGCAGCTCTGGCTGCTCCATGCAGACTGGCCTGCTCTGGCTGCTCCATGCAGACTGGCAGCTCTGGCTGCTCCATGCAGACTGGCAGCTCTGGCTGCTCTATGCAGACTGACAGCTCTGGCTGCTCTATGCAGACTGGCAGCTCCATGCAGACTGGCAGCTCTGGCTGCTCTATGCAGACTGGCAGCTCTATGCAGACTGGCAGCTCTGGCTGCTCCATGCAACCTGGCAACTCTGGCTGCTCCATGCAGACTGGCAGCTCTGGCTGCTCCATGCAGACTGGCAGCTCTGGCTGCTCCATGCAGACTGACAGCTCTGGCTGCTCCATGCAGACTGGCAGCTCTGGCTGTTCCATGCAGACTGGCAGCTCAGGCTGCGCTGAACAGGCAGGAGACTCCGGCAGCGCTGGAGAGAAGGAAGGCTCTGGCTGCGCTAAACAGGCGGGAGACTCCGGCAGCGCAGGAGAGGAGAAAGGCTCCGACAGCGCTGAACAGGCGGGAGACTCCGGCAGCGCTGGAGAGGCGAGGCGCACTGTAGGCCTGATGCGTGGTGCTGGCACTGGTGGAACTGGATAGAGAACACGCACAGGAAGCCTGGTGCGGGGAGCTGCCACCGGAGGACTGGTGTGTAGAGGTGGCTCTGGATAGACCGGACCGTGCAGGCGCACTGGAGCTCTTGAGCACCAAGCCTGCCCAACCTTACCTGGCTCGATGCCCACTCTAGCCCGGCCAATACGAAGAGCTGGTATGAACCGCACCGGGCTATGCACCCGCACTGGAAACACTGTGCGCTCCATAGCATAACACGGTGCCTGCCCGGTCTCTCTAGCCCCCCGGTAAGCACAGGGAGTTTGCGCAGGTCTCCTACCTGGCATAGCCATACTCCCTGTGAGACCCCCCCCAAGAAATTTTTGGGGCCGACTCTCAGGCTTCCATCCGCGTCGCCGTGCTGCCTCCTCATACCAGCGCCTCTCCGCTTTCGCCGCCTCCAGTTCTTCCTTGGGGCGGCGATATTCTCCAGGCTGAGCCCAGGGTCCTTTACCGTCCAGTTCCTCCTCCCATGTCCATTTCTCCAGGTGGTGCAACCTCTCCCACTGCAGCTGCTGCTGCTCCTGCTGCTGCTGTTGCCTGTTACCACGCCACTTGGTCCGGGTGTGGTGTGTGATTCTGTAACGGCTCTCTTCTATCTCCTCCTCTGACGAAGAGGTAGAACAAGGATCGGACCAAAATGCAGCGTGATGATGATTCATGATATATTTTAATGAAGGAAAACCTATACATACAGAAACTACAAAACTAACGAAATGAAATAATGAAAACCAAAACAGCCTATCTGGTGAAATACAAAACACTAAGACAGGAACAATCACCCACAAACACACAGTGAAACCCAGGCTACCTAAATATGGTTCCCAATCAGAGAACGAGAATCACCTGACTCTGATTGAGAACCTCAGGCAGCCATAGACTATGCTAGACACCCCTACTCAGCCACAATCCCAATACCTACTAAAACCCCCAATACCACAACACAACACAAAATAACCCCATGTCACACCCTGGCCTGACCAAATAATATATAAACACAAAATACTAAGACCAGGGCGTGACAAAAATGGTGTAAAATACTTGTATGCTTGAGGAATTTTAATTATGAGATTTTTGTTGTTTTGAATTTGGCGCCCTGCACTTTCACTGGCTGTTGGCGGGGTGGGACGCAACTGTCCCGAATATCCCAGAGAGGCTAACAAGAAATTTGTGGAGTGGTTGAAAAATTTGTTTTAATGCCTCCAACCCAAGTGTATGTTAACTTCCCGACTTCAACTGTATTTCTTGTGTCTGAGCCATTGAATTGCAACTCTAATGTGTCCCTATACTGACGTTTAGCTTGTTTGATTGCCTAACTACACTGTTTGTGTTCGGCCATATTCCCGGTCATCTTGCCGTGGTTAAATGCAGTGGTTCACACTTTCAGTTTTGCGCGAATACCGCCATCCATCCACGGTTTCTAGTTAGGGTAGGTTTTAATAGTCAGAGTGGGAACAACATCTCCTATGCACTTCCTTAGAAACTCACTCACTGAATCAGCGTATAAATCTAGATTATTCCCTGAACATGTCCCAGTCAGCGTGATCAAAACAATCTTGAAGCGGGGATTCCGATTGGTCAGACCAGCACTGAATGGTCCTAGGTACATCCTGCTTTGAGTTTCTGCCTATTGTAGGGGAGTTGCAAAATGTAGTCATGGTCAGATTTGCCGAAGGGAGAGCGGTGGATGGCCTTGTATGTGTCGCGGAAGATAGATTAGCAGCGATTCAGAGTATTGCCAGCTTGGGTACTACAATCAATACGCTGATAGAATTTAGTCAGCGTTGTTCTCAAATTTGCTTTGTTTAAATCGCCAGCTACAATAAATGCAGCCTCTGGATATATGGTTTCCAGTTGACATAGAATTCAGTGGTGTTCCTTGTTACAATTACACCATGAGTCGTTAATCATGAAACATACACCCCCGCCTTTCTTATTCCCTGAGAGATGTTTATTCCTGTCAGTGCGACACACAAAATCCCGATGGCTGGACCGACACAGAGAGCCATGTTTCCGTGAAGCAGAGTATGTTACAATTCTGGATGTCTCTCTGGAAGGCAACCCTAGCCCTAATTTTGTCTTCCTTGTTTTCTAGAGACTGGACATTAGCGAGTAAAATCCTTTTAAACGGTGGGTGGTGTGCGCACCTCCATCTACCTCTCCTGCAACTACGTTGTTTTGGGGCAGCTTCTGGATACAGTTTGAATGCCTTGGGTGGTTCGAACAAAGGATCCGCTTCGGGAAAGTTGTATTCCTGGTCGTAGTGCTGGTAGGTTGACATCGCTCTGATATCAAATAGTTCTTCCTAGCTGTATGTAATAACACTTACGATTTTCTGGACTAACAATGTAAATCAAATCAAATCAAATCAAATGTATTTATATAGCCCTTCGTACATCAGCTGATATCTCAAAGTGCTGTACAGAAACCCAGCCTAAAACGCCAAACAGCAAGCAATGCAGGTGTAGAAGCACGGTGGCTAGGAAAAACTCCTTGAAAGGCCAAAACCTAGGAAAAAACCTAGAGAGGAACCAGGCTATGTGGGGTGGCCAGTCCTCTTCTGGCTGTGCCGGGTGGAGATTAAAACAGAACATGGCCAAGATGTTCACATGTTCATAAATGACCAGCATGGTCGTATAATAATAAGGCAGAACAGTTGAAACTGGAGCAGCAGCACGGTCAGGTGGACTGGGGACAGCAAGGAGTCATCATGTCAGGTAGTCCCGGGGCATGGTCCCAGGGCCCAGGTCAGTTGAAACTGGAGCAGCAGCATGGTCAGGTGGACTGGGGACAGCAAGGAGTCATCATGTCAGGTAGTCCTGGGGCATGGTCCAAGGGCTCAGGTCCTCCGAGAGAGAGAGAGAGAGAGAGAGAAAGAGAGAATTAGAGAACGCACACTTAGATTCACACAGGACACCGAATAGGACAGGAGAGGTACTCCAGATATAACAAACTAACCCTAGCCCCCCGACACATAAACTACTGCAGCATAAATACTGGAGGCTGAGACAGGAGGGGTCAGGAGACACTGTGGCCCCATCCGAGGACACCCCCGGACAGGGCCAAACAGGAAGGATATAACCCCACCCACTTTGCCAAAGCACAGCCCCCACACCACTAGAGGGATATCTTCAACCATCAACTTACCATCCTGAGACAAGGCCGAGTATATCCCACAAAGATCTCCGCCACGGCACAACCCAAGGGGGGCACCAACCCAGACAGGATGACCACATCAGTGAATCAACCCACTCAGGTGACGCACCCCTTCCAGGGACGGCATGAGAGAGCCCCAGTAAGCCAGTGACTCAGCCCCTGTAATAGGGTTAGAGGCAGAGAATCCCAGTGGAAAGAAGGGAACCGGCCAGGCAGAGACAGCAAGGGTGGTTCGTTGCTCCAGAGCCTTTCCGTTCACCTTCCCACTCCTGGGCCAGACTACACTCAATCATATGACCCACTGAAGAGATGAGTCTTCAGTAAAGACTTAAAGGTTGAGACCGAGTTTGCGTCTCTGACATGGGTAGGCAGACCGTTCCATAAAAATGGAGCTCTATAGGAGAAAGCCCTGCCTCCAGCTGTTTGCTTAGAAATTCTAGGGACAATTAGGAGGCCTGCGTCTTGTGACCGTAGCGTACGTGTAGGTATGTACGCAGGACCAAATCAGAGAGATAGGTAGGAGCAAGCCCATGTAATGCTTTGTAGGTTAGCAGTAAAACCTTGAAATCAGCCCTTGCTTTGACAGGAAGCCAGTGTAGAGAGGCTAGCACTGGAGTAATATGATCAAATTTTTTGGTTCTAGTCAGGATTCTAGCAGCCGTATTTAGCACCAACTGAAGTTTATTTAGTGCTTTATCCGGGTAGCCGGAAAGTATAGCATTGCAGTAGTCTAACCTAGAAGTGACAAAAGCATGGGTTAATTTTTCTGCATCATTTTTGGACAGAAAGTTTCTGATTTTTGCAATATTTTACAATTACGTAGATGGAAAAAAGCTGTCCTTGAAATGGTCTTGATATGTTCTTCAAAAGAGAGATCAGGGTCCTGAGTAACGCCGAGATCCTTCACAGTTTTATTTGAGACGACTGTACAACCATTAAGATTAATTGTCAGATTCAACAGAAGATCTCTTTGTTTCTTGGGACCTAGAACAAGCATCTCTGTTTTGTCCGAGTTTAAAAGTAGAACGTTTGCAGCCATCCACTTCCTTATGTCTGAAACACATGCTTCTAGCAAGGGCAATTTTGGGGCAAAATGTAAGCAATAATACATAAAAAAATGCTGCATAGTTTCCAAAGGACTAGAAGTGAGGCGACCATCTCTGTCGGCGCCATCTTGTAGTATGTTTCAAGCAGACCCCAATAGTCCTTGTACTAAAGAACACCAAGGTAACCTGTATAAATGACTATTGCCGCGTAGCACTCCCATCCGTAGCTCAGATCAACACCATCATCCCAGACACCCTGGACTAGAGGTCGACCGATTAATCGGAATGGCCGATTAATTAGGGCCGATTTCAAGTTTTCATAACAATCGCAAGTCGGTATTTTGGGGCGCTGATTTGCCCTTTTTTTACACCTTTATTTAATCTTTATTTACCTAGGCAAGTCAGTTAAGAACACATTCTTATTTTCAATGACGGCCTTGGAACGGTGGGTTAACTGCCTCGTTCAGGGGCAGAAAGACAGATTTTCACCTTTTCAGCTCTGGGGATCCAATCTTGCAACCTTACAGTTAATTAGTCCAACGCAATAACGACCTGCCTCTCTCTCGTTGCACTCGACAAGGAGACTGCCTGTTACGCAAATGCAGTAAGCCAAGGTAAGTTGCTAGCTAGCATTAAACATATCTTATAAAAAACAATCAATCATAATCACTAGTTAACTACACATGGTTGATGATATTACTAGATATTATCTAGCTTGTCCTGTGTTGCATATAATCTGACTGACCATACAAGCATACAAGTATCTAAGTATCTGACTGAGCGGTGGTAGGCAGAAGCAGACGCGTAAACATTAATTCAAACAGCACTTTCGTGCGTTTTGCCAGCAGCTCTTCCTTGTGTGTCAAGCATTGCGCTGTTTATGACTTTAAACCTATCAACTCCCGAGATGAGGCTGGTGTGACCGAAGTGAAATGGCTGCCTAGTTAGCGCACGCCTAGTTAACTACGCTAACCACGCTAACTAATAGCGTTTCAAACTTCACTCGCTCTGAGCCTTGTGGAGTGGTTGTTTCCCTTGCTCTGAATGGGTAACGCTTCGATGTGGTGGCTGTTGTCGTTGTGTTGCTGGTTCGAGCCCAGGGAGGAGCGAGGAGAGGGACGGAAGCTATACTGTTACACTGGCAATACTAAAGTGCCTATAAGAACATCCAATAGTCCAATAGAAATACAAATGGTATAGAGGAAAATAGTCCTATAATAACTACAACCTAAAACTTCTTACCTGCTTTCATATGTTCTCATGTTCTGAGCAAGGAACTGAAACGTTAGCTTTCTTACATAGCACATATTGCACTTTTACGTTCTTCTCCAACACTTTGTTTTTGCATTATTTAAACCAAATTGAACATGTTTCATTATCTACTTGAGGCTAAATTGATTTTATTGATGTATTATATTAAGTTAAAATAAGTGTTCATTCAATATTGTTGTAATTGTCATTATTACAAATAAAACATGTTTTATTAAACCGGCCGATTAATCGGTATCGGCTTTTTTGGTCCTCCAATAATCGGTATCGGTATCAGGGTTGAAAAATCATAATCGGTCGACCTCTACCCTGGACCCACTCCAATTCGCATGCCCCAACAGATCTACAGATGATGCAGTCTCTATGGCACTCCACACATTCCCATTTGGACAAAAAGAACACCTACGTGAGAATGTTGTTCATTGACTACAGCTCAGCATTCAAAGCCATAGGGTCTTCCAAGCTCATCACTAAGCTAAGGACCCTGGGACTACATACCTCCCTCTGCAACTGGATCCTGGACTTCCTGACGGGACACCCCCATATGGTGACGGTAGAAAACAACACATCCTCCACGCTGACCCTCAACACGTGGGCCCCTCAGGGGTGCGTGCTTAGTCACCACCTGCAATCCCTGTATATCCATGACTGCATGGTCCCTGCATGGTCGCGCACAACACCAACACTATCATTAAATTTGCCAGTGGTAGGCCTAATCCCAGACAACAATTAGACAGCCTATTGGGAGGAGGTCAGAGACCTGGCAGTGCCAGGACAACAACCTCTCCCTCAACATCAGCAAGACAAAGGAGCAGACCATGAACTACAGGAAACGGAGGGCCAAGCATGCTCCCATTCAAGTCGACGGTGAGAGGGTTGAGAGCTTAAAGTTCCTTGGTGTCCACATATCTAAGGATCTATCATGGTCCAAACATACCAACATAGTCATGAAGAGGGCATTATAACACCTCTTCCACATTAGGAGGCTGAAAAGATTTTGCATGGGCCCTCAGATCCTCAAAAAGTTGCACCAGCTGCATCATTAAGAGTATCTTGACTGGCTGCATCACAGCCTGGTATGGCAGCTGCTTGGCGTTTGAACGCAAGGCTCTTCAGAGGGCAGTGTGGACGGCCCAGTACATCACTGGGGCTGAGCTCCCTGCCATCCAGGACCTCTATACCAGGCGGTGTCAGAGGAAGGCCCTAAATAGTTCCCCAAAAAACATTGACTCCAGCCACCCAAGTCACAAACTTTGCTCGCTGCTACCGCACAGCAAGAGGTACCGAGTCTGGAACCAAGAGAACCCTGACCAGATTTTGCCCCCAATAGTTAACCAAAAAGCTACCTGAATGATCTGCTTTGACCCTTTTTGCGCAACATTTTCTTGACTCTTCATTCCTACTGTTTACTATCTGTCACTTTATTCCTAGTTATATGTACATATATACCTCATTGTACCCCTCCCTGCACATCGACTCAGGACTGACACCCCAAGTTATTATTACTCATTGTGTATCTATAATTTCTCCTATTATTATGTGTTTTACTTTTCTATAATTCTATATTTTCTTTCTCTCTGCATTGTTGGTAAAGGCCTGTAAGTAAGCGTTTCACTGTTCGCCCACACCTGTTATATACGAAGCATGTGACAAATAAAACATGTGATTTTGATTGATTAATAAGAAAGACAATTAATCTACAGTCAAAGCTTGTCTGCTGTACCTACATCCACCATGTGTACCCCTACACATAGTCTGGAGCTGGTTACTAACACAACATGGCAACAGAGAGCTCCTAACAACAGGGAATCTAACTCCCCAGAGGTGAAGTAGTTTGAGACAATAAGGGTTCCCCAGGACGACAGGCAGGCAGGCCAAGGCCGTGGGTGGATGGTGTGGTGGAGTGACAGAACAGGACAGGACAGGGGGTGGACGAGGTGCCTGGGAACTCTGCTCCGAGAGGATGACAGCTCTATAAGTAGGCTCCTGATAAACTACTCAGGAGTGACAATCTCCGGGCACCAGCCAGCGCACCGTCCGTCCTGCTCAGATAAACCCAGACAGGCCATCCATCAGCCCAGATGAGAGCTGGACCCAATGGCCTGAATGGACAGCCTCAATGGTCAACCACTCCAGGAATGTATGGAACCTCTCACTCTCAAGAGGCAGTAGCAGGGGGAACAAAAATGGCAGCGCACTTTGAGGAGAATCACCCATGCAGATTAGTGGAGAGTGGGGGTGTGAGATGAACCCTGTTATGTTAAGAGGACAAAGAGGAGGAATGCTGTGTCTCCGGGTGAAGGCTGAGGATGAGGATTGACAATGGCAGAGCCACAACAGGTCTCCTGTGAAAGAGACCACCACCAGCGCAGACAGCAGACAAACCACATGTCGTAATGAGAATGTGATAAGCCCTGATAAAACTGTTATGGTCACACTAAACATTCCACAGGTCAAGCCTACGAAACGACAACAGGCAAAACCAATTTCACACATTTGCCCTGTGTTCATAAACGTATGATACCCTGCAACAGTGCTCATTCTGTAAATACTGTATCTCTGTTGTTGAAATGGGAAAGGCAGTAGGAACTGGTCTTAGGGAAGGGAAATACAACTGCTCTAAACAAATAATAACTTCCTTGTCTAGGTTTACTTAACATTTGCCCATTGGAGGGGCACTAATTTTTCAATAATAATTTTTGATGCTATCACCCTCTGGTTAGTTGGAGAGTGAGGTTCAGAGCAGAGGAGTGAATCATTTCCCTCTGTCAGATGGAGCAGTAGGATTATATCATTTATATTTCTAAGGGGGTAATTCAAATAATTCCTTGGTAAAATATCTCTATGCTTTGCATATTATCTATTGAATAATAGGCCTTCAATGTGCAATGTAAACTATGTATAATTGGAAATTAATTCATTTGTTGACTTTATGTTGTAGTCATATTGATATGTTTACAGTGCTTGGTTAATGTTTCTGACACTGTACAATACGGTGTGTTGGGAACTGCTGGTGCGTACAGTAACACTGTCCATCAGAGGTCCTGTAGCTGGCTTCTGCTCTGTGTCAATAGAGGACAGCACTTGGTTTACCCATTTATCCCCGGGGCTGGGGATAGAGAGCTGGGCCCTGTGTGGCCTGGCACTAGGTTCACACTCCTCCACAGAAATACATGTGTTGCCCTAAGGCTGTGTGTGCTTAATGCCTAGACAATGGAATTCCTGTCATGCTCCATCACGGTTACTGTAGCCATTCTATTGAAAGACACTTAGACCGTGCACACACACACCCGATAAACACTGACATCACCCTTGCTATGACAACCACTGGACAGGTCACATGTCTGCAGTACACAGTTCAGTGCATTCAGAAACTATTCAGACCCCTTGACTTTTCCACATCTTGTTACGTTACAGCCTAATTCTAAAATGAAACGTTTTCCCTCATCAATCTACACACAATACCCCATAATGAAAAAGCAAAAACAGGTTTTTAGAAATCCGAAATACCTTATTTACATACATTTTCAGACCCTATGCTATAAAACTCAAAAATGTGATCATCCTTGAGATGTTTCTACAATTTCATTGGAGTTCATCTGTGGTAAATTCAATTGATTGGACACAATTTGTAAAGGAGCACACCTGTCTATATAAAGATCACACAGTTGACAGTGCATGTCAGAGCAAAAAACAAGATATGAGGTCGAAGGAATTCGTCCTCAGAGCTCTGAAACAGGATTGTGTCTGCACAGATCTGGGAAAGGGTAGAAAAACCTTTTTGCAGCATTGAAGGTCCCCCCAAAAACGGTGGCCTCCATCATTCTTAAATGGAAGACATTTGGAACCACCAAGACTCTTCCTGGAGCTGACTGCCTGGCTAAACTGAACAATCGGGGGAGACGGCATTGGTCATTCTGACAGAACTCCAGAACCTTCCAGAAGGACAACCATCTCTGCAGCACTCCACCAATCAGGCCTTTTTAGTAGAGTGGCCAGACTGAAGCCACTCCTCATTAAAAAGAACATAACAGCCCACTTCGAGTTTGCCAAAAGGAACCTAAAGGACTCTCAGACCATGAGAAACAAGATTCTCTGGTCTGATGAAACCAAGATTGAACTCTTTGGCCTGAATGCCAAGGGTCACGTCTGGAGGAAACCTGGCACGATCCCTAAGGTAAATCATGGTGGTGGCAGTCTCATGCTGTGGGGATGTTTTTCAGAGGAAGGGACTGGGAAACTACTCAGGATTAAGGGAAAGATAAACGGAGCAAAGTACAGACCAATCCTTGATGGAAACCTGCTCTAGGGCGCTCAGGACCACAGACTGACCTCAGCCAAGACAACGCAGGAGTGGCTTCGGGACGAGTCTCTGAATGTCCTAGAGTGGCCCAGCCAGAGCCCGGACATGAACCCGATCAAACATCTCTGGAGAGACCTGAAAATAGCTGTGCAGCGACGCTCCACATCCAACCTGACAGAGTTTGAGAGGATATTAATAATTTTTGAGAGAAATAAGCTTTTTGTGCTTCTGGAACATTTCTGAGATCTCTTATATCAGCTCATGAAACATGGGACCGTCACTTTACATGTTGCATTTTTATTTTTGTTCAAAGAAACCACTACTAAAGGACATCAAAAAGAAGAAGAGACTTGCTTGGGCCAAGAAACACGAGCAATGGACATTAGACCAGTGGAAATCTATCCTTTGGCCTGATGTGCAAGCAACTGTTGAAAAATCATTCCTCATGAAGCTGGTTGAGAGAATGTCAAGAGTGTGCAAAGCTGTCATCAAAGCAAAGGGTGGCTACTTTTAAGAGTCTAAAATGTAAAACATATTTTGATTTGTTTAACACTTTTGTGGTTACTACCTGATTCCATGTGTGCTATTAAATAGTTTTGATGTATGTCTTCACTATTATTCTACAATGTAGAAAATTGTAAAAAATAAAGAAAAACTCTAGAATGAGTAGTGTCCAAACTTCTGACTGTTACTCTATATATACACACATACATACACACACATTTATATTCTGATGTTGCTGGTCCTAATATTTCTTTCCATTCTGTTACTATTTAGATTTGTGTGCATTGTTGTGCATTGTTAGGAAGACAAACCTTTGGCTACAGCTGCAATAACACCTGCTAAATGTGTGCATGCGACCAATATTGTTTTTTATTTATTTTATTTGATGTCAATCTTTACAGGTACAGTTACACAGCAAGACACATGTAAACCTTTGGGATGTAAGTAATCTGCAAAAATTACTTAGATTGTGTGTACAGCACACACTTTCATGTAGTAGAATATAATTTATCCTACATTTCAATTTATCCTACATTTCAATCTTGTTGAGGTAGTACTCTAATTATGCATTAACTGATGGAGGCAGTTGAATAGGCAATCCTTCACACAACACTATGACCACAGAATTAATGACTGGAAAGTGTGCTTTGGAAAAGTCTCAACTTAAACATGCCAAGGAAAAATTGCAGCTTGGAAACCTCTGCCATCACTTAAACGAATGGACCATTTAACCCACCCAAAACACGATGGAAAGCATGAATGTAAGTATGAGGTGAGGGGAAAAGAACACACTCCAGGAAACTCAATATCGGTATGTTTAGAAAAGCTATGAGTTCACTGTCACTGAACACACCTCTCTGCCTTTGGTCAGAGCCAGACACAATATGACAGATTAAACGACCAGTGTGTGTACTCAGCGGGAGACAGGTGCTTGAGACTGTCGCCAAAGTAGTATTTTCCTATGCCGCTGTGGTCTGAGAAATGGAGGACAAAGACATGAAAAACAGTTGTTTCCCATCTGAAAACCTACAACTACTCGTTATTGAAATTCACAGAAAGCACCCCTTGGGGAAAGTGTAGCTCATAGGAGCATCACTACAACAGGTTGGCTGATGCTGTTTCATTGATAGTGTTGCTGAGAATGTATTTTCTCCACTGGGAAATACAGTTTCAATGCCTAATTTCAATCAAGCAACTGCAGGTATCTGTGGTAACAACGACTACATGTGTAGTCAGCAAAGAGAAACATCTCTCTCTCAACATGAGAACACACATGCCTCATGATCGATTAATACATCACTTTTATCTGGATTTGTAATGACTATCTTGGCTAGACACACAATGTGACTTGTGGCTAAGTAGAATATACAGTACAGCATGTGTGTAATTCATGTCTCTTTGGGGGGATTCAGACCCGAGTTATGTGCGCATAAAATTGAATTTTATGCACTTTTCTCTCTACCTGTATTCTGACCTTGAATTTAACATGGGGAAAATGCATGGCGTCAAGCCAGGTATTTGTTTGGGGTGGAGATCACAGAAATGGAAGTATGGCAGATGTGTCTTTTCAATTTTTTATCTAACTAGGCATGTCAGTTAAGAACAAATTCTTATTTACAAATTCTTATCTACCCCTGCCAAACCCTAACCCGGACGATGCTGGGCCAATTGTGCAACCGCCCTATGAAACTCCAAATCACGGCTGGTTGTGATACAGCCTGGAATCAAACCAGGGTCTGTAGTGATGCCTCTAGCACTGAGATGCAGTGCCTTAGACTGCTGCGCCACTCTGGATCCCTACAGTGTCTACAGATACGCTGCATTCTGACCTTAACTTAAGTCCCTCATAATTACACCACCTTTACGCACGAGGAAACCATGAAAAAGCTTGAGCAACCTGTCGGTTCCAAGTGGAAAAACATATATTTTCTTGTTTCCCCCAAGTAACAACACCATTCTCCATGCACTGTCATTTATAAATTGATAAAAGCTAGGGAGTGAGTAAATCTGTTTAGATAAGGGGATTATAAACATAAATTACAATTGCTTTAGATCTATTTTACCTTATGATCGCTGGACACAAGTGTGAAATCAGTCATATGGCACAAAACTGTAAAGCATATCAGCATGACAGGTATTACGCCCCTTTCCCACAGTGAAGTAGGAAATTATATGCAAAATGCAAGGCAAAGCTGAGGAGAACGACAGTCGCACCAAATGTTTAATTATGTACGTTCCCAGACTTTTCCTGTTTCCTACAATTTCCTATTATGTTAAATATCATTAGCCACTAACGTAGCTAACCAATGCTTAATTTAAGCTGCATCCTGCTGGAACAGGATCCGGCACCTCTCCGTTTTGGACTGTTTTGTTCTGGAACCTATTTGGCAAGATCCGATAACTCTTGTGGCATGAAAATTCATTTACACTTTTTGCAATTAAAAAATTTGAAATAAAAGCAATCAAAGTTCATTTTAGTTGCCTCTTTGTAAATTTTTCTGACGCTACAAAAAAAAAGTCAGCCCGGGACAAATATCTTTACTGTGTGTTTATGGTTTGCACAACATTGTAACCTATGTTCGAGACGAACACGTGGCGGTGGCTGTGTGAGTATCTCTCACATAACTAGAATGAGATTCACTTTCTATGATCTCTCTCCCTCTCTGCTCTAATGGACATGAGCCTGCAACTCTCATCTCTCTAACGGTCCACTTCATCATTTATTCCCTTATAGAATCATAGCTGCAGCTGATAAATTTAAATACATTTACCAAAGTTATAGAATTACTGCAGTCTGTTTAAAAATAAATTAAATGATCCAGAATAGCCTACTACACCATGAGAAGCCCCCCTATAAATTAGCCTCAGAGGATCAAAAGCTTAATTTAAAAAAATGCCTAGCTGTGGAATAGCCTACAGTCTGGAACGCTTGGCAAATCTGTCAGGTGAAAAAACAGCATCCAGACAAAACAGGCCTTTCGCAATATTTCAAATATAATCGAGGGAAAACACAGGTTGGAAAGCAATGACTCGAGAAGAAAAGAGAAGACTCTATTCTGTAAGCTACCAAAATATTTGATCAACTTCCAAATATTGTTTTACAAAAGAGAGAGCGATAGGCTTTTGGCACGAGCGCATCGACGATCACCTGCAAATGAGTGAGTCAGTGAAAAAAAAAGCATTTTTTGAACTATAATTTCCTCCTCATATTGCAGCCTACAAGATGTGTCTCCTCACACCTAGGCTTAGGCTATTGATGGATTCAAGACAAGGTCATTTTTATGGACCTCAGATTCTCAGTTTGTCAATGTCAAAGTAGCATGCCATTTTGATCATTTGTGCGGCATTTAAAAAGATTCTGCCAAAGTCTCCAGAAAAATGACGTAGAATTGCATGAAATATTATCCCGGACCCTAGCCTACTAAAAATGTTCCCCATGTGTGCAACCTCTGTAAGTACCTCTACTCTACTGTTGTATGCCACTACAAAAATGTGATGATATGCATGCAATGCTTTATTATTGTTCAAAAATTTGTGGTCACTTAGAAATGTCCTTTTTAGTCCATTAAAATAGCATCAAATTGATCAGAGGCCCATTATCAGCAACCATCACTCCTGTGTTCCAATGGCACATTTTGTTAGCTAGTCCAAGTTAATTAGTTTAAAATCCTAATTGATCATTAGAAAACCCTTTTGCAATTATGTTGGCACAGCTGAAAACTGTGTGCTGATTAAAGAAGCAATAAAACTGGCCTTCTTTAGACTAGTTGAGTATCTGGAGCATCAGCATTGAGGGAGAGTTTGGTGTCCTTGTACCACATGGTCAGGTCTCTGACCTCCCTAATGATGGTATTGGAGTTGTGCCTGGCCGTGCAGTCATGATTGAACAGGGAGTACAGGAGGGACTGAGCACGCACCCATGAGGGGCCCCCGTGTTGAGTGGATGTGTTGTTACCTACCCTTACCACCTGGGAGCGGCCCATCAGGAAGTCCAGGATCCAGTTGAAGAGGGAGGTGTTTAGTCCCAGGGTCCTTAGCTTAGTGATGAGCTTTGAGGGCACTATGGTGTTGAACGCTGCACTGTAGTCAATTAATAGCATTCTCACATAGGTGTTCCTTTTGTCCAGGTGTGAAAGGGCAGTGTGGATTGCAGTACAGATCGCATCATCTGTGTATCTGTTGGGGAGGTATCCATATTGGAGTGGGTCTTGGGTTCCTGGGATAATGGTGTTGATGTGATCCATGACCAGCCTTTCAAACACTTCATGGCTACAGACATGAGTGCTATGGGTCGGTAGTCATTTAGGCAGGTTACCTTAGTGTTCTTGGGCACAGGGACTATGGTGGTCTGCTTGAAACATGTTGGTATTACAGACTCAGACAGGGAGAGGTTGAAAATGTCAGTGAAGGCACTTGCCAGTTGGTCAGCGCATGCTCGGAGTACAGATCCTGGTAATCCGTCTGATCCTGCAGCCTTGTGAATGTTGACCTCTTTAAAGGTCTTTGGCAGTTGAATTACATTGATTCAGTGCGCATATGGGACCCACACCAAGAGTTTGTTGCACACCTGCATATGGTAAAATCTTTATACCAAATACTGAGAAGTGCTTAAATTGAAACGATTAAAAAAGGCATAGATTTCCTAAGTCTGAATCGGACCCTTATAGCAGAGAGCAAGCTCTACAATAGCCAAAGGATGCGACCTGGCATGGAAGGCCATTGAAATAATTGGAATATAAGGTGATTTGGTTGGAGCTCACTAATGTTTACAACCACCTGACTGATGAGGCTGTGGAAAAATACTTGACTTATCGTGCTATAGCGACTCCTTGTGACGGGCCGGACGCCTGTATGCTGACCTCGGTCGTCAGGTGAACGATGTTTCCTCCGACACACTGGTGTGGCTGGCTTCCGGGTTAAGCAGGGGGGTGATAAGAAGCACGGTTTGGCAGGTCATGTTTCGGAGGATGCATGACCTGACCTTCTCCTCTCCCGTTGGGAGTTGCAGCGATGAGATAAGATCATAATATCACGAAATTGTGGAGAAAATGGGGGTAAAATTGCAACAACAACAACAAAAATGTTCATTTGAGAATTAGGCCTAATGAAACATTTACTACAAATGTTGGATTCTTCTGCTAATTGTGTCTAACAAAACAAGGCTTAGACCTAACTGTTTCTGAATGAGACAATAGGCTCTAAAATAATTTTGTGCTAAAGGGATGCATCATTGTTTGCACTACATTATTTTGGCACATCTTCTCACAGGCCTCCCTCTATTGTTAATTATTTTTCAACATTCCAGCCTCATCCCCACCATTTCTCCTGTCAGCTTATCTATTCACCAGCCCATTGTCACCCTGTAGTCACGGCGACTGGCAAAGAAAAAACGCATATGGCCATTTCAGATTCTTCTCACACGCTTACCTGATACAGCACCAAAACAATGACAGAGATTCCACAGCTTCTACAAGGAATGCTCAGAGCAGCAACTACTCTTATTGTAGTGGTCTACAGACATTTTTTTGGAATGTCTTGTCCACTTCAAAGTGGACTCCTTAGAGCCTAATATCAGTAAGAGTGGAAGTGGGAATGGGTCTGAGTGGTCAACTCAGCCAAGACAGAGAGAGATGGTGTGGGAAGGAAGGAGGGTGGAGAGAGCATCCCCAGTAAAGAATGTGGCTGCATTGCCAATGTGTGAATGGAAGATGACCTGAGCCGGGATGACTGACCTAATGGATACTGCTTTGACTAGCTGCACGCAAGCACGTGCTCACATACACACACACACACACACACACACACACACACACACACACACACACACACACACACACACACACACACACACACACACACACACACACACACACACACGATGACTGACTCATTATGTCATCAACATTCTTTATAGCAGGATAATGGAGCCAGTGGTTTATTTCCCCCTCCGGGGTTTCTTTGGACGATCTCCATCAGAAACACATACATCAAACATCTAGGGAAATTGGACGGTGAAATCAGAGCACTGAAGGTGCCTTGGCAGCCAACATAGGAGGAGATAGCAGCTAGGACCTGTAATTCAGGAGGTGTATTATAAAGCAAAACACTTTAAACATGAATTTACTGTGTGTGACTCATGATTTCCTCTGATCAAGAGATGGTCTCCAAGGAGCTCTAGTCAGAGTTGGACAACCTGATATTTGCATTTTTATTTGATAACTCTCTGGGTGGTTAGTTTGTGTTTATTTTCGTTTTCTATATGTGTAGGATGCAGAAAACGGATAACAAAAAAATAAGATTAACTCTCTTGGAATTAAGATTTTAAAAAATCAAATCAGCTATTCCAGAAAGGACACGAAAGTAAGTGTGGCACACATCCAAGATTGACCACATCAGACTTAGCAGACGACCACTCAGATTTCAGCAGTTGAGACATCCGTGACCCTGCATTATTATTCGGTCCAACACACCATGTATACACCAATGTTCAAAGAAGTACACTCCCTACATCACCTTTTCGTTAAATATACATAAATCCATGGTCCAATAAAATGGACTACAGTCAATTTGCTTTAAACGTAGACTCGCTGAGAAATACTCAATCTATATGTAAATATGAGGTACATTGGAGCTATGAAAAAGCAGGAAAATGCATTACCTTTCCCAGAGCCCCTGGAGCTAAAGTTATGAGTTTTAATGGAATTTGAGGGGCAGAGAGTCTCAGAAGCAGAGGAGGTGGAAGAGTAAATGCATGCACATAGGGAGATATCTGAAATAACTCTGGATAACAAAATGGCACTGAAAAGATTACACTTTTCTAAGTCCAAATGGAAGTATTGCATTTGGACATCTCAGCAGCTTTCTCACCATAATTGGTCAAAACAAAAAAAGGAAAATGCCATTCCAATGAAGAAATTCAGAGTCAGCTCTTTTGAATCTCAAACTATGTTTTCAGTTAGTCACTAATAATACATATCCTCCCATGTAAAACTAATGTAAGTCATGTATTAATTAGCCCATGCACTAGTCAGCACAGTGTTTCAAATAGGAACCACATTAGGCCTGTCTGTTGCACGGTGAATGTGCATGCAACCCTATGCCTTTTATGGGGTGTAGAGCAGTAAAGAGGATGTGTGTGTGCCATGCGGCTCCATGTTAATCATGTGGCATTCCTCACATAGCGATTAGCCCCAAATTACGGTCCATGTCGGGACATGAATGAGGTGTTTGCAGATGCCTGTCAGGGTTGGGATTTGAAACCTCTAATACCCCCAAAACTATAATTTAACAACTCTGGAACACATTATTTGCTACTCGTAAAACAGAGGCAATCCCTGCCTTTTGAATCCTGGCACAAATTACCTCATAATTAGAGCAGCCCCAAACAGAGATATAGTGCTTTTGAAAAGTATTCGGACCCCTTTACCTTTTTTAAATTTTGTTAAGTCACAGCCTTATTCTAAAATGGATTAAATACATTTTTTCCCTCATCAATCTACACACAATACCCCATAATGACAAGCTCAGGTGAATCATGTTTCCACGGATCATCCTTAACACAACTTGATTGGAGTCCACCTGTGGTAAATTCAATTGATTGGACATCATTTGGAAAGGCACACACCTGCCTATATAAGGTCCCACAGTTGACAGTGCATGTCAGAGCAAAAAACCAAGCCATGAGATCGAAGGAATTGTCCGTAGAGCACAGAGACAGGATTGTGTCGAAGCACAGATCTGGGGTAGGGTACCAAAAAATGTTTGCAGCATTGAAGGTCCCCAAGAATACAGTGGCCTCCATCATTCTTAAATGGGAGAAGTTTGGAACCACCAAAACTCTTCCTAGAGATGGCCGCCAGACCAAACAGAGCAATCGGGGGAGAAGGGTCTTGGTCAGGGAGGTGACCAAGAACCCAATGGTTACTCTGACAGAGCTCCAGAGTTCCTCTGTGGAGATGGGAGAACCTTCCAGAAGGACAACCATCTCTGCAGCACTCCACCAATCAGGCCTTTTTGGTAGAGTGGCCAGACGGAGGCCGCTCCTTAGTAAAAGGCACATGACAACCCGCTTGGAGTTTGCCAAAAAGCGACTAAAGACTCTCAGACCATGAGAAACAAGATTCCCTGGTCTGATGAAACCAAGTTTGAACTCTTTGGCCTGAATGTCAAGCATCACACCTGGAGGAAACCTGGCACCATCTCTACGGTGAAGCATGGTGGTGGGTGCATCATGCTGTGGGGATGTTTTTTAGCGGCAGGACTTCGAGACTAGTCAGCATTGAGGGAAAGAGGAACGAAACAAAGTACAGAGAGATCCTTGATGAAAAGCTGCTCCAGAGCACTCAGGACCTTAGACTGGGGTGATGGTTCACCTTCCAACAGGACAACAACCCTAAGCACACGGTCAAGACAACGCAGAACTGGCTTCGGAACATGTCTCTGAATGTTCTTGAGTGGCCCAGCCAAAGCCCGGACTTGTACCCAATCAAACATCTTTGGAGAGACCTGAAAATAGTTGTGCAGCAATGCTCCTCATCCAACCTGACAGAGCTTGAGAGGAGAGAAGAATTGGAGAAAATCCTACAAATACAGGTGTTCCAAGCTTCTAGTGTCATACCCAAGAAGACTTGAAGCTTTAATCGCTGCCAGCGGTGCTTCAACACAGTACTGAATAAAGGTCTGAATACTGATGTAAATGTGATATTTTAAAATATATTTTTTTACACATTTGCATAAATCTCTAAAAACCTGTTATTGCTTTGTCATTATGGGTGTATTGTGTGTAGATTGATGAGGGGAAAAGGATTGAATCCATTCTAGAATAAGGCTGTAACGTAACAAAATGTTGAAGGTCAACGGGCCTGAATACTTTCCGAATGCACTGTAGACTGATAACATTTCTGTCAAATGTAGCGAAGGTACGTACAGTGAGTAGCTAGCTAGTAGCTAGTAGCTAACTAGTTTCCCTTTCACAAAAGGAATTGTAGGAAAGAGCCAGCAACGTTTCTGGCCTATACGCTGCAGGGGCGTAGGCACCCAATCAGATTGAGCAAATTATTATTATTATTTCAGTTTTCATGCCCTACTTTTCAGTGTTACAAATGGGACATTTTTTGTCTTTTTACCTAAACACAGTAGGTGACTTGGGCAGGAGCTCACTGGAACTGAGTAACGGCACCTAAAATGTTCTTCGGCTTGATTTCCTGCACCTCCTATAGAACAACACAAAAGTATTGAGGAGTTCCTGCACCTATATATAAACGGTACCAGCACCTAAAATTTGTACTGGGCACTGGCCTAAACATACATACACCATCAGATAGAATTCAGAGCAAGCAGTAGGGAGGGGGTGGAAAAACGAAAAGGATATAGTGTATGTTGACAATAATTATATATTTTATTTGGCAGATGCCTTTCAGGAAACTCAAGGACATCTTACATCAAATCTAAATTAATTTAGGCCAATGTGATGAATTTGAATTATGCTTTATTATTTACTGGGAAATTTAAAAAAACTTTTTTTTTTAAATCAGCTTATCAATTTCTAAATAATGGGGTGTTCTGGCATGTGTCACTTCACACTGAGACCATGTGCAGTAAACAGTTGCTTTCGCTGTGTAGGCTAGACTACACAGTGTAAGCTACTCACCATTAGCTCGCTAGCTAAGACTCACTAGACAATTTGGCAAACAAAAACAATTACAATGGACAAACAAAGCTCAGTTACATTTTTTTAATGTAACTGAGTATAAAATAGGATGTTGGAGCATTTTGCAAGTTATTTGATATCAGTGAATTCACCATGGGCCTCCAGTCCCCCTCTGTATCAATCACTGATTGCATTGATCTAATGGAGGGCCTAAAAGACAGTTTCAGTACATTCAGAGACAACGATCAGCACTGTAATGCTGTTTTTAGTCAACACTTTTAGAACTTATGAAACACATTTCTCCACTTGGACTCAGACTCTTTCCCTCCCTCCGCTGAGACATGACCATCAGTCCAGTGAAATAACACAACAAGTCATTTCAATTTATGCTCCGATGTGCCTTGCAAGAAATAGGCTACAACAAACTGACCTATTACCAGTGTATCATATAGCCTAGCTTGAGACTTGAGTTTTAAAATATAAAGGGTTCAATGTTATAACAAAGGGAAAGCCTACATGGATAAAAAATCGGACCTCTCTTATTATATATAAGAATAGGCACATGCATAAAACAATATTTATTTCAGTCAATGTAAATAGCCTATAATTTTTGGAATTTCATTTAATTGGAAATACGACTTTTCACTGTTCTTCTACGCTCATGTACTATAGTTAGGCCCTATAGGCTATTGATTATTTAATTGATATCACACAATACATGGTAGGCAAACTTGATTTCTGACGCCCATTAGAGAATTGTACTCGGCTTGCATTTTGACTTGAAGTGATCTTGACTAAAAGGTTGATGACCACCGTTCTAGTCTATGTAGTCTGTGGCCTATTTTTATGTGTATAAGCTGTTAGGCTATAATTTAAGCTTCCTTTGATGTTCTTTAATATGCATTGTGTAACCTAATGCAAACCTGATCTACTTTGAATGGCATCCGAGCCAGTGATTAAAGGATCAGAACCTTTTTATTTCAATTTCCGCCTAAAATGACATACCCAAATCTAACTGCCTGTAGCTCAGGACCTGAAGCAAG